>NC_090271.1:73180000-74380000 GCF_040414725.1 Anabrus simplex | reverse complement strand
GCTGGGGCTGTGCCTTAATTAAGGCCACGCCCGATTCCTTCCCACTCCTAGCCCTTTCCTATCCCATCGTCACCGTTAAAACCTATCTGTGTCGGTGGGACGTAAAACCAATTCTCAAAAACAAAAACAAAAACTTGTCATAACCCCTAAAATTTCTGCAACTCATTTACATAAGTGTACAGCGGTTAGGCAATACTTGCGCCTTGTTCAAATATTTTGCATTCTGTCGTAGTAGTGCCTAAACATCCTTTTCCTACAAATAAGTGACCCCCCAACAAAATTCACTTCGCGTTCCAATAAAACGATGAACTTTATATGTAGAGCTCAAATCTGTCGCAAAACTCTGAGTTGAAGTAATGGTTAAAGGACGCGGTAGGCTGTGATAGTTACAGCTACTATATATATATATTTACGCGTATTGTAGTTAGAAATAATAAACAATTTGAGATTTTCAGACCGTTTTATTGTTTTTGTTGCTGTGATTTAACAGAGTGAGGGAAAGAAGTGGCCGTAGAACAGGAAGAATAAAATGATATGAAACGATATTAAATGGCGGATCTCTTATAGTGCCGTGAGTGCCCGAGGACAAGTTTGGTTCGCCCGGTGCAGGTCTTTTGATTTGACGCCCTTAGTCGACCCGCACGTCGTGATGAGGATGAAATGATAATGAAGACGACACGTACATCCAGCCACCGTGCCAGCGGAATTAAACACTATGGTTAAAATTCCTGACCCTGTCGGGAATCGAACCCGCCCTGTGACCAAAGGCTAGCACGCTAAACATTTTGCCATGCAGCCGGACACTGGAAGAATAAATGACCACATAAGGTAAAAACTCTAATATATTTTTTACCTTACACTCTTTTTTCTTTCCCTTTTTTCCTCTCATTTAACCAATATAACAATAATTTCGTGTGGCTATTTCTAGCCGAGTGCAGCCCTTGTAAGGCAGACCCTCCGATGAGGGTGGGCAGCATCTGCCATGTGTAGGTAACTGCGTGTTATTGTGGTAGAGGATAGTGTTATGTGTGGTGTGTGAATTGCAGGAATGTTGGGGACAGCACAAACACCCAGCCCCCGGGCTATTGGAATTAACCAATGAAGGTTAAAGTCCCCGACCCGGTCAGGAATCGAACCCGGGACCCTCTGAATCGAAGTCCAGTACGGTGGCAATTCAGCCAACGAGTCGGACATTTAACCAATAACAAAAATAGTTAACAATAGTAATCGACCACACTTAACCACGGTCGGTAATCTTAAGAAACTTTAAAACAAAACGAAAGCTCTCGGAGATTCTTTAATAACTGCAGAGAATTGAGGTGCCAATATTCAAGGCTTCTGAGCCTTCATACATCCTAACAACTCTACATAATACTTGTTGCCCTTTTATTTCTCAGAAAAGCCAAGTAAAATACACGTAAGAACGGGAAAACTCCTCAGCTTGTCAGGAGCAGAGCTCATACTACAAGTAGAGACCAAAACCAAGTTAACTTCCAAAAGATCAGGAAAATTTGAAAAATAGGCCAACACACAAAGAGAGGATGGATGTTGAAAAGCACGGCGTGACCACATAGCGTAGCATAAGAATAAAACATAATGGGGAAGGGAGCTCAGTGAAACGGAGCATAATCCCATACTTACTTAATGACTAGAGGGATGGAAAATTAACGACCGAAAAGTGAAAGACGCAATTAAATTTAGAAAAACCCAGTCTCAAGAAACAAAATTTGAGAAAAGGGAAACGAGGGTCCACTTTCGTGCTTCCTTTTAAATTGCACCCGTTAGGGTGGTTTAATTTCACTTCATGAGAAACTTAGATGAACCTACATGACTGATAAATACAATAAGTTATTAAAATCCCACATTAAACCCGAAGTAGATACGGTGCGACCCTAACCCTTACATTCTAAGAGAACTCTGTCATCTTCCGTGAAGCCACAAGAATCTTCTAGAGACAGATAGTTTAGGATGAGAACACTACCTTACATGTTGCCCCAGCACGCCAATTGTCTCACGCGACGTGAGAATATCGTTCGTCGATCACAGAGTCAAGATAGAAATTAGCAGGTAACCGGCCATTCTTATATAGCGGTAGACTGGGTTATGATTGGTTTAATGAGTTCCAGTAGGAGCAGCCTTAAAGAGTGGCCAAATGAAAAGGTTGCCAACTCCAAAATCTTTCATTTCCTACTAATTAACATAAATGAAAGTTCAAACATAGGTTCCTAGGCGGCACCCTTAACCTGGAAAGTAGGTGGATTTCAGAACTTCATATTAATATAGAGTTCAGCACATCTCCAACAAAGGACACAATAGGTAGAAGTTAAAAGTGCTGCCTAACTATAAGGAGAAGCCATCTTCATCATACAAGTTTATTATTGATTTAAGCCCGCTGGGAGTGCTTGTGACCTATTTTGTTCCTGAAGAGATAACTTAAAATGAAATTGTACTTAAACTTTTTATGTATTTATAAGTTTAGAAACGGTGGTCCTATAGGTGGTGCCTCAAATGCCAAAAATTGACATTAAAACCTACAGTATTTTCCCATAAACCCTATTTTTATCCCTAAATCGATTAAAAATACTTTTAATTTATTCCGAGAAACTAAAATATTTGCCGACTAGTTTTCAGTATCTTGAAATACCTTTCAAACAGAAGCTTAAAATCAGGAATGTGAACCTCCCGCAGTGCACGCCCCTAGTCTCTATCACGAGTGAAAACAAGAAACTGTCAACTTCCAAGTCGTTCTTAATCAATCATTGGTTACAGAAGTTTCCCCACTTCATAGGGTGGTAAAATTATATTCTGTGACGTTTGTAGAAAGGTGAGTGAAATTTGTTTTATATTTTCCCCCTGAGGATTTATAATAAATTTAGCAAAATAAAAATTGTATTGCAATTTATTGATAAGCGCCTATTAAAGTACGTAAAATTGAAGCCCCCTAAAATGTATTTTATAACCTAAATTTTTAACACCTAAATATGTCACACCTAATTATGACCAATAATTTTTAGGAATCACTTTGGATCCCAATATCTAATAATATGTGTTCTTTTCTCCCCTGTGAGAGTGGTTCCGGGACTTTTGGGTGGCGAAGACCAAGAATTAACCATATAGAATAATTTGGAGTAGTCTAGGATATCAAAATCAGAAATTCCAATGAATCCAGGTCTTTTGGGACTTCATTGGGCCAAATTTCTTATAGGTAGTCTATTAATCAGAGAGAAGTTCTTGGTAAACCTATTGTTGGCTATTCGTGAAAGGTGCTCGTAGAAATTACAGCCCCCTATGTTGCATGCCGGTGTTGGCCATTTTATTTATTCATATACATTTTTATTAGCAAAATTTTTAGCAATTTTTAAAATTTCATTGAACGATTGTGAATGATGTGAGAAGTAAGGAAGGTATGATTTACATCGTAATCCATGGTTTTTTGAAAACATTAACAGCTCACACGAACTCCTGATCTCCAACTGCAGCATTAAACCGTTGTTGTTTGTTTTGTCATTTGTGTTTACTGCAGCCTCCATTTCTGACGCTCCCATGGTCGTCTCACTCTGCAGATGTACTTGTACTCTTTTCTCCCCCCGTGAGTGGCCGTGGTAGATTAACTCCCACTGTATGCCCTGCCTGATGTAAGAGGCGATTAAAAAGGGACCCCACGGGGTATTAACTTGAGAGCCTGGTTTGGTTTCTAAGGGGGCCTTAGCTTAGTCCTGGCATTGCTTCCACGTACTTGGGCCAGGCTTATCACTCTCACCTACCTTATCCGACCTCCACTGGTCACCTTTTGTTCTTTTCTGACCCCAATGGTTATTAGATTTCCGAGGCCTTGGGAGTCTTTCATTTTCACGTCCTTCGTGGCCCTTGTCTTACACCCACCGATACCTTCACTTTTCGAAATGTTGGACCCCTTCCATTTATTCCCTTTGATATGCTATATAGGATGGTTTCCCAGCTGTACTTCCTCTGAAAACAATAATCACTACGACCACCACCAGTCTTACTCTCTCCGATCACTGTTTGATTCTATTTCCCTCACGGATATGTTTTCGATAGCATTTACCTGCTTATTATTGATATATTTGGATTTTTGTAAGAAAGGGTATATGCTCAAATGAATCGATTTTCATTCACAAACACTTGAATAATTTTAATTTAGTCACATTTTATTTTCTCTGGTGTTTTCTAATAGATCTCTTCGAGATGAACCAAATTACACCTCAATCATCTCCGTACGTCTATATGACAAGCTATACTGTGAGGTTACAGACTTTCAACCACCAAAAGCATGCCTTAAATGGACGGCCATTTTGTGATGACGTCATTAGTATTCCGTCAGGTACCATAGAGTCACGTCTTGTACATTCAGGTTGGTGGAGTTGATTATTGTTTTAAGAGGAAGTACAACTGTGCAGGCCATTCTAAATTAGAATGCGTATATATAGGGGTTTTAGTCATCTATTTCACATTATCATCTCATTTCTTTGTATCAGGGCAATAGCGAAATCTGATCGGGTTAAGTCTTGAGTAAGATATTATAACATCACCCGTATTAATATCTTGCAGTAATTTCCAGTGACCTTAGGTCAGTCGGCCGGACACACCATGTTTGTTTTAGCCCTTTACCACGAAAAGGACGCCATCGAGATTACAGATTTACTTGCCCCACCAATTTAGAGCGAGGGAGTTGGAATTTGTCAACTCGCGCATTTTGGAGCTGGTTACCTGACGCTTACGAAGCCCGCGAACTTTCTACCTGTGCGAATGAACGCTACGAAACAAGATGATGGATATTCAGAGATGGAAGAAGGGTTAGAACATCACATCTGACTGGACCATGCAATATGGGAGATGGGGGAGATTTTAGAGCATATATACTTCAACGACAAGAGCTCGCAAAGGTCTTAACATCGGAGCGTCAGAGGTCTTAACATAATAACATATGAGGGCTTAACATCTTAGCGCTGAGGGCCTTAGCGTCTGAACATCTTAGCGTCTGATGGTCACGATGATAGAGGAAGAAGGTCTTTCTCATCGTTCTTATTATACGAGAGAAGACAGGGCAGATAACTAGAAGATCTTCTCCGTTCAGTTTATAAGTTCGCTTCTTATCTGAGTAGAGCACTACTCAAAGTTGCTCTCATTAAGAACTGGCTATCTCAATGACAAGAGATAAAATTAGCGAGAGACCGGTTTTGACTTGTCTAGAACAGGAGATATTTTTCTTATAACTTTACTTACACTACAATTCTGTAATAAGGAAAAATTCAAGTGTATTCTCTCGGTTGTGTCCCATTTGCGGTCAGTCCCATTTGCGGTCACAGCAAAATTTGTCCCATTTGCGGTCACTTCCAGTTCGGAAGAAAAAAGGAATGCGAAGAAAGACCAGTTCGTGTCCCATTTGCGATCACTTTAAAGTTATCAGCAGCCTGTAGGGGTTTTCCAACGTCCATGCAGCAGGGAGACTGCTAATTAGGCTAGACTCAGGGATTCTCCCAACCCCTCCCCGTAGTTCTATTCGCACGAATATAACGTGATTGATTTTACGTCTTCTAACTACTTATTAATATTGAAAACATTTCCTAGCGGACAAAGTACTACGAAAAACGTAAAATGCAGCAATTTACTCAATTTTGCCGAAAGTTACAGAGCTAAAAGGCCCAAAAAGGTTTCAAATCGTGAGTCTTGGATAGTTCTATCAAAATAAAAATAAAATTAAAATTTTAATATCACTTCCACCTGGCAAGTTCGCCGTGCGGTTAGGGGCACGCAGCTGTGAGCTTGAATCCGGGATATAGAGGGTTCGAACCTCACTGTCGGCAGCCCTGAAGATGGTTTTCCGTGGTTTCCCATTTTCACACAAGGCAAATGCTTGAGGCTGTACCTTAATTAAGGCCACGGCCGCTTCCTTCCCATTCCTAGACCTTTCCTATCCCATCGTAGCATTAAGTCCTATCTGTGTCGGTGCGACGTAAAGCAGCTTGCAAAAAAGAAAAAAAAGTGTCCCTTATTGTATAATGGGGAGAAGGAAGTGTAATTTTACAGCTAAGTTGGAGATGAGCTACAATTGCTTCAAAAAAGGGTGTCGTCCTGATTGCGAACAGAATTGGGGTCAGTATAGGCAGTCCTAAATTACTAGTTCATCTCCTTCGCGTACAATCTATCATGCGTTATTTAATGCATAATGGGAAAGTGCCAAATGCATTGAGGGGGGGGCATTCATCATTCACCGTTCAGACCAAGAAGGACTTGGAGTAGTAGAAGATAAAGGCTTCTACTATTCGTAAAATCGGGAGTAAATTGTTAACTCTATACCCGGCAGCCGTTGTCCCCCAAGAATTTACTTCGTACTCACTTTTAGTGTGAGCTGAGTAAATCCCAGCAAAGTGTGCCTCTCCAGAAGTGAACATCTCGCCTCTACATTTTTCGACTTCCTGACGGGGAATCGAACCATGTCCTTTTGCGTGAAAGGAGCACGCCTTTACCGCCTCAGTTAAGCAGCCCCTGTTGATGCAAAATATTCACAACTATATGCTTTGGAAGAATAATACACTGTTGAACAGGTCTTGTGAATATTATGTAAATATATGACTATGGAAATACGGTAACTGTATATAAGCACACTATGTAGAATATAATTGCTTATTTTAATATTGTAATTTTAAGTGGGGATGGAGGCACATTCGTGTATGTGGGGCTATGACCTTTCGCCATTCACCGTCCCTCAATTGTACCTACAATTTGAAGAAAATAAATAAATAAATAAATAAATAAATAAATAAATAAATAAATAAATAAATAAATAAATAAATAAATAAATAAATAAATAATAATAATAATAATAATAATAATAATAATAACAGTAGTAGTACGGTCTCAACTATCATGCGCAGACATTCTGATTTGATGCTAATTAGGTTGCTCGAGTGTAATCCTGACGTTATATGTTACTCTGCCAGAAGGTAAAGAAACCTCTCAAGGGCTATCTATGGCTGATTTTTTTAAAATTATGTCGGATAAACACTACATGGTCCGCCTCTGTGGTGTAGTGGTTAGTGTGATAAGTTGCCACCCCTGGAGGCCCGAGTTCGAAACCCCGGTCTGCCACGAAATTTGAAAATTTGTACGAGGGCTGGAACGGGGTCCACACAGCCTCCGGAGATCAACTGAGTAGAGGGGGATTCGATTCCCTCCTCAACCACCCTCAAAGTGGTTTTCCGTGGTTTCCTACTTCTCCTCCAGGCAAATGCCGCAATGGTACCTAACTTAAGGCCACGGCTGCCCCCTTCCCTCTTCCTTACCTATCCCTTGCAATCTTCCCATCCCCCCCCACAAGCCTCTGTTCAGCATAGGAGGTGAGGCCACCTAGGCGAGGTACTGGTCATCCTCCGCAGTTGTATCCCCCGACCCAAAGTCGCACTCTCCAGGACACTGCCCTTGAGACGGTAGAGGTGGGATCCCTCGCTGAGTCCGAGGGAAAAACAACCCTGGACTGTAAACGGATTAAGAAAGAGAGAAGGAAGGAAAGAAAGAAAGAAAGAAAGAAAGAAAGAAAGAAAGAAAGAAAGACTTATTTTACTTTTAGGACCTGCTTTACGTCGTACCGACACCGATAGGTCTTATGGCGACGATGGGATAGGAAAGAGCTAGGAGTGAGAAAGAAGCGGACGTGGCCTTAATTAACGTACAGCCCCAGCATTTGCCTGGTATGAAATTGGGAAATCACGGTAAGCCATCTTCAGGGCTGCTGGCACTGGGGTTCGAACCCACTATCTCCCGGATGTAAGCACACACCTGCGCGCCTCTAACCGCACGGCCAACTCGCTCGGTAACCCTAAATGTATCACCAAAGAATTTTTACATGGGATCCGAAGACAGACGCTGCCAATGGTCTACAAAAGGAGCGTATTTTAGCAAATACACCTATCTTCATAGCTGTGCGCGTGTTGAGGTGTCGAAGCGCCCGAGTAGCGTTCGTCCGAATTCCATGAACAGGAAGCTTAAGGGTTCGGCTGTCGGCAGCCCTGAAGATGATTTTCCGTGGTTTCCCATTTTCACACGAGGCAATGTTATACAATAAAATGATATTCTAAATCATAAGATTACCCCAAACTAAATTATTAAACATTTTCAATAAGAAAAATATTTTTATAAATATTGTTGGGTTATCTAAAACATCCCAATGTACCAGTTAATGTTACTACTACTAGAACAAAAATTTCATATGAGACTGTTTTGAAAATTGTATCTGTTTTATGTATCCCACGTCGACACTAATCTCTTGTTCGCAATCTGGACAGGGTATATTTAGTTCTTCAGAATCTGGACGGTTTTTGCCTTGTGCGCAATCAAGACACAACCCAAAAAGGGTCGCAATGTCGAGGAAGTAGAGTGTTACAGCAAAACATTTATTTTGAATTTCAAGAAGTTTAACGGTTTAATACGCCCTGCTTTTGTCCTGCATTTCAAAAATCATTTGATTACACCCATAAGATCTGCTAACCCTAAATAAAAGGTACAAATAAGTCCTATTTAGTCTCCTTGTCCCGATATTAACGCATCGTACTCAAGCGGTAAACATAATTAATTTAATGAGTTTCAGCATCCGAATCCTAGCACGCAGCTGTCGCCAGTTATTTAAAAGGCTGTCTGCCTGTACCAGTCCTTGAGTAGGAAATTCCATATCGCTACTGATAAGAGTGATCGCAAACGGGACAATGTCTCACCCGTCAAAACTAGTTTATTTTTGTATTCTACCTGAGTGACCGCAAATGAGACTGACCGCAAATGGGACGACACCATTCTCTCCATGAACGCAACCCAAGGTGGTTTTGATATTGAAATTAGCGCTTATTACCACATTATGTAATGAGTATTATAGCAAGTGTTAAAGTCCTTGTCCAATTAGTGAGAAATGCATGAGTCGGAAATAGGACTGGTACTTACTGCGAGAGATGACAATGGCAGTATGAGAGTACCAGGAAACAGCAGCTCCTACATCGAACGTGTCCAGATACCGGAATCTACAAATGGTGAGCTACTGGCATAAATTACTGCAAGTCTCCGCGTAACAGTTCATTTTATTAAATTTTATTCATTCAATTCCTTTTTTGTTTCCGTAAGTTCAGTTTTCGTAAATACGCCGTCACGCTTACCATCCTAATAAATCATTATTTGAATTGGTACTTTCATAAATTCTTATTAATGATCCTTAGATTCCTAGTTTGTGTGTACTTGATGGTTAGTGTTCTGTCACCCCACCTCTGTCAGTATTTAGAGTCTCACAACTTATTACTATTAATTATCAACTATCATCTTCAAGCCATAAGTTTGAAGGTTGACGCCGAAGATATATTTTTTTAACGAAAGGTAAATGAGCGGGTATTTATTTATATTAAAATTAAGGTGACCTGGCACGTCACAACAAGAGTTCGTCAAGGGAGGTCGGAGAAGATAGATGAAAATGAGGAGCCTGACGCAAGTAAGTGGAATCAATGCCAGACTCGGCTATAGGACCCATCGTCGCTAATCGACGTTCCCAAGGTGAGAGGCCCTGGGTCCCCTTTTAGTCGCCTCTTACGGCAGTCAGGGGATATCGTGGATATTATTCTAATATCTAATCTGAGCCTGGATGCTCCATCGGCTTTGCATAAGCCCGTTTGAGGAAAATGCGGTGTTAAAGAATGATATTCGAGCTCTCCTCTGAAGTCAGATGGCGTAGATGCCCGAAACTTGTTGAGGTCCCTGCAAGCCGGTTACCGAGTGACCTGTCATATAATTTTTCATCGCTAGCGTCCACTGGACCCCACTGTGCTGTCTGTGTCACATTAATAAAAATAGGTCATGCGAGGGATAATGATACTGCAATAACGTCTTAGTTCACCTTGTACGGCATTTAGAAGAAGTGAATTATATTTAAATAGGACCTCTAGTACAATTTAGTAGACTATAGATGCGAGTGGAAGTGTAACTAGTGAATTCCTCACCGAGAACTACACATTAATCTGAATGAAGTATTCGAGAAATACAAGCTACAATCAATACTCGAATTCTAAACATGAATCTACTATAATATTCGAGAACATGGTTTTGAATATAAGTTTCGAACCTTAAATTGCATACGAGAAATTTTAAGAATAGAAACTTTTTTCGATTCTATAAAATATTCGATTTTTACTCCCTCTAGATAGTAAGACTCCGAACATTCCAAAATTATAATTTTAATTTTAATCATAAATGAAAATTTTTAAAAGAAACGAAAAGGAAACAAAAAAGTTGTATTAGAGAGGAACTTCTCTTAAAATGAATCTCGCTCAAGATGGAAAAGCCACTTGGAAATCGATACCATCTTTCGTTCTCTAGACAAATATGTTAACGATTTCCACCAAGATAATGGTCACATAACAGAATGGCGTTCAACTCTTTGATGTTGAATTGACTGTCTTCTCTGTGGAAAATTGTGCTGGGCATGGAAGGAATTAGATCTACTCTTAATTCACTTGGATATGTCCAAAACGTTTTTTCGATCTTGTCAGACACCGCTGGACTAGCAATTCGTTGTCAAAAAGCTGAATGTGATACTCCCTAACGTGAACTGTTAATATCCCCCATCTGGAACCGGGTTAGAGTCTCAAGTGGGTCACAGTCTTAATTCTTTCATTAACGTTCTGAGGGAGTTATTCATCACATAATGGTGACATTTTTCCTGAATATTGTTAATTAATGAAAACTTATATTACTAAAATATCTTTAAACGTCTTATTCAATTGGTCCTTTACCACTTCACTTTATGTACTTACACGGTTCTCACACATTTAAGCACTCTTGTTATTAAATGTACAGACTACTACTTTGAGAAGAAAAATTACTGTGAAGTAAAATTATACCATATTATGGTATTTTATTTCTAATACATGTCTGTGTATACAGCTATTGTCAGGTGATCAGGTGAACATAGAATAATTCAAATATTTACAGAAGTATGAAATTTCCAAACCGCTGTAATTAATACATTCTCTGAACTCACCGAGGGCACAAAATCAATATACTGCATGTAATGTACGAGTCACATAAACACAACGTAAATCTAGGTCGACCCGTTTTAAAACTAACCCCTAGTAGCCTCCGGTGTAATGCACGGACGTGATATACCGCACTTAGTGGGGCTAATGAGCGTCCTTAAAGATCACGCCCACTCACCGTATAATAACACCTTACGTGACCGACAATATGCACTACCAGCTAACGAAATGTATTTAGAACTCGAATTTTGATCTCACGGACCTTACGACGTGCGTATATCAATTACATCCCCCAGCTGGGTCTCACATTTTTAATTTTTTTTTTGTTCAATAGCACTAGGCTCCTGATTTCCATCCTTCTCTTCTTCCCATTTCGACAGGGAAAAGAAATAACCAATACGAGAAAATGTTTCCTTTGGTAAACAGTATATTGTCCAACATCAACAAGTTAACAAGAAATTCTCACGTTTCAAGGCCATTCGCTATCCTTACATCAATATTCCTTTACTAGTTAATTGTTACGAAAAGCTCGTAATCCCCTTTAAAATTAAAATCTCCATCGTGTGACCAAACTAGAGTACACTAACTTACCCACGTGACACAACTTTGTCGATAAGAATTTAAATTTTCAGAATCAGAAGCTCAGTGTACAAATTACGCAGGGAAGCATAGGAAATAGGCCTTTGAAAGAATGCATGGAAGCGATAGAACAATAATGATGATAATAAGGCAATTCCATCTTTAAGCAAAGGAAGTTACAAATTATGAAGTTAACAAGAAGTTACAAAGTAAAAGGAACGAACGTCAAGTTCGGAAATCCACCATCTAGAGAGAGAAAAGAACCAATACGAGAAAATATGCCTTTGGTAAACAGTATGTTGTAGAACATCAGCTAGGTAATAGAACAAGTTAACAAGAAATTCACCTCCTAAAATGGCAAGGTCTATCTATCAGCAAATAATAATGTGTACAAGCATCACCTTCACATAACCAACCTTGCAATCAAAAGAAGATAATATACGTATGTGTATGTATGTTCAATCCATCAGCGATTCCGCTGGTGGGATCCTCAACAGCTCTGCCATCAGCTTTCACAGATGGCCTAGGCATCACTGAAGAGGCGTACTAGGGAAATGAGGAGTGAGGTAGTTTCCCGTTGCTTTCCTCACCGAGCCAGAGTTGCAATTACATATCAGTCTGCCAAGCCCACTGAAATGCATACACCAACCGACCCTATGAGCAACATTTTCACATCATTCATAGTAGGGACTGGCTGCACAAGGATTGGCATTACTAGCATCGCTCATACCTCAGTCACTTTCATATTGTCAAAGCCAAGAATAAGACAGAGACAGATCTATGAAAGAAACAAAATTGCTCTAGCATATACCAGAAGACATAGTGCACTATAAACACTAGGTTCTGCCAGCAAAGGCATTAAGAAGATAATATGAATCAGAAATATCAAAGTAATGAATCAAAGAGGGAAAGAAATCCATGCAGATAACATAATCATGAAGTTAAGAGATCAGGCAAAAACACAGAGATGTGTGGTAAGACTTGTAGAGCCACAAAATGGTCCGCACTAGTACGTTAAGGATGCTGAGCCTTCTCATTACCAACAGAGATCATTTCGAATAATAAAGATACCATATGATGATAAGGCACAAAGCCTCATGGCTCATATGGCTCTTTGCAAAGCGTATTGGGTAGAGTTGGGCGAACAAAGTCATTCAAACCGCACAACTGGTCTGCAGAAAGAGTTGCATAAACGACAGGCGTCCTAGAATGACGACAGCACTCACATTTTCGATATCTTCATATTACCTAAGTAGAATAAGGGTAATACTTAGAAAATGCGTTTACAGAATGATAGTACACGCACAAGGACCTTAAAATTGATTAAATAATATGATTATCCTTTGGATTTATGCCAAGAGAGAATATCGACGTTTCGGCAAATTGATTGCTATATTTCTTCGGAAATAACCACACGAGTTATAGGCTTGAAAATATCGATACGTTTGAAATAGCGTCATTATATTCATTTAATGAAGAAGTGTCCCAGGCGCTGAAAATATAAATGAAAATAGTGTTATCCAACCCAATTCGTGCTCGAAGTACACCCACTAAACTTAATATTCCACTCACAGTTACCAGAAATGTTTCCATGTAATCGTCCCTAAAGAGGATACCATTGACACAGGTTAGCTCGAACCCCTGCTGCTATGGACACGCCCGTGTACTCCCAGCACAGCTTGTTTATATTTACCGCTCGATGTCTTACTGAGGGTGGTAAACACGACCAGTAGTGTTTAGACAAGCCCATCACTGTAAGAGGCGGAGCCAGGGTAGTTCACGAACAATGGGCTCCTTTCTCTGTCGTATTTGTATCTCGGGTGGTGAACACTCCTGTTTGCTTTGTCCTGAATGGACAATTGGATTGTCACAGCAGTTTACTGTCAAGGGTCAGGGAGTGTATTGACCTTGTTCTAACAGGTGAAGAATGTTGTGAATCATATGCTTCCGAATACTGTAAACAGTCAAGAGTCTAGGACATCGCAGGAACATTAGAAGCCTATGTGATAATCTGCGGAGTAATTATTATTATTATTATTATTATTATTATTATTATTATTATTATTATTATTATTATTATTATTATCTCTACTCAAACCTAAGTTAATAGAGAAATAGACTCAAGGAAGCACATGGGCAGAGTTATGCTGAGAAAGGTAATTCCGTGGATCGTTAAAAGGGAGAGAAAAAAATCTATATTAAAGAAATCAGAATAATATGCCCTAAACAAATAACTAAGACTATGTTTAAAGAAACAGCAGGAGTTGGTGAAATTTTAACATGATACGCAGTGTAAGAAAAAGACGGGGTTGTGACGTGAAAAATTTTAAGAAACAATGACTATGATTATACTAAATGATTGTTTTCAGAGCAAGGAACTAGTAGAACAAGAATTTATTTGGAAAAACTAGAAAAAGTAGTCCGAAAAAGAAATGAATATAAAACGAATGTACAATAAGATCTTCCATCACATATTATTATATAATTATTAGTAGTAGTCCGTTTCCGTAGCATAATGGCTAGTGTTATTAACTGCCGTCGTCCGGGGCCCGGATTCGATTCCCGGTACTGCCAGAAATTTAAAACTGGCAGGAGGGCTGGTATGGGGTTGAAGTGGTACAAGCAGCTCACCTCCATTGGGACTGTGCCTGAAAAGAACTGCACTACCTCGGAATGAGGACAAGAGTTTACTTACATTAGTAGTTGAGGTATGAGCTATAACTGATGGCTTCGTTCTCTAAATATGACTCACTCCTGCTGTTGTCAATTTAGCCTTCGACTTGCTGTGTTGTTCAATGATGGCCTCTGTGGCTTCAAGACTTGAGATGACATTCTCACTTCTCCGTATACCGATCGGTGGCTGCCGTGGAAAGTTTTCCTTCCCATCAGATATGTAAATTTTCTCCTTGACAAATGCTCTTGTTGATACCTTATTGGAAAATGGACCCGATACGTTATGGCACGGCGCTTTTGACTTATAAAACGCTTTAAGAGATGTTGTTTTTACCTCTCGCACTTTCGAGAGATTGATTATTGTTCTTATCTTTGGGACACTCAAGGTAGCGGTATCCTTTGAACCAGGCGCGGCTCCATAATACGATCTGCAGAGCTGCAGAACCACCACAATGAAAGATATACAGTAATATATAGCGATTAGCGATCCTATCCTTCATATTGAGTGCATATATCGAGCCAAAGATCGATACCCATACAGCAGCTGGTGATCTGGCAACCCTGTTTAGATCTGTGAACGACAGAACATTAGGAGAGCACACTTAACTACAGCTTTCTTCCGGTAGGTGGCTAAGAGTCGCCCATAAGGTTCTGTATGAACTGCACGCCTTGCAGTTCGACTGGCCTATTCCCGTAACCATAGAGTTAGTAAATAATACGCTAGAGGTAGCACCAGCGCCAGCAGCGAGAGAGCATGTTGACATCCCAGCTGTTTGGGACAAGCTCCCTCCATTGTATTCATCAGTGTAAATAGAGAACTTCTAAAGTTGTGTGGATATTGATATGGTTTAAAATGTTTACATGTCAACATTCTCGCATACTATAGTTCTGATGCTTCTCTTCAGTAGAAAGAAAGCCCAAATGGCTTAAATACAGTATAAATGCGTGTTAAAAGAGGATGGTTGTGATTAAGTAACACAAAATCAGTTTAATGTTCATGTTAAGTCTTCAAACAACGTAACTTAAGATTGGGGGTATGTATATTTCTCTATATATTGTGTAAATGACCAGGACGTCAGCATAATTCTATCCAACGACCGAAAACATTCTCTCTCGTACGAAGCGAATGAGCGAGTTCTTAGGCCTACAAGTAATCATGACTATGTTTCTCCATAATGGTAGTGAATTCTTCCGAGTTATGTAGTCATGAAAATGAAAACATAAACGCTAGTACCATTAGGTGATGTTCCCCCTCCACTAAGAAAGCCGGCTCCCTAAGATGCATGCAGGTCTCAGAACCTTCGTGAATATGAATGTGTCGATAGGTCAACATTTTTTTTCAATAAGCGGAAGAGGGGCTTTTTGGAACTTTTTAATTGTTGTATTTTGTACAAGTCAGTTATTTATATTGTCAATGTCCCTCGAAACCGGGGTCTTACAAATTGAGATGAACGTCTACCTGTATTATTTTGGTACATTTTCGAGAACTTCACACTGATAGGACAATTTTCCGCAGAGTTGGTGGACGGATTCACACGAGCTC
Source organism: Anabrus simplex (assembly GCF_040414725.1). NCBI lineage: Eukaryota > Metazoa > Arthropoda > Insecta > Orthoptera > Tettigoniidae > Anabrus > Anabrus simplex. Next base: position 74,364,181 of record NC_090271.1, on the reverse strand, counting down.
AGCTGACACTTCCCGTATGCAATGGACTGGGCATCACAGAGCAGAACCACCAACATTATTCAGCACGAGCCGCCACTGCTTTGAACGTATAATTTAGGTATTTGATTTCCTTTCCACTGCCAGTTCTCTGGTATGTTTCTGTTACTTTTACTTGTGCTCGCCACATTTTTCTTCATGGGTGTTCTCTATTTACCTTTATATTTCTTGATCTCTTGATAGCGAAATGTATCACCTTCATGATGAGCGATTTGTTTTTGAGTTATTAGATTGTATTTGATATGCGTATGTATTGGTACCGAAGTTCAAGGGTTCAGTACATGTCCTCTCGATTGTATGCAATCGACGTTTTATGCTACAACTGAGAAGTCCGTAGATTTATTGTGCATGTGTGTTCCTCGTGTGGATTTTGCCTTTCTCTGCCATTCATAATCCATGTCAGTGCTGGGCTTTAATAGCATTGTATGGGAGAGACACGGGTGAAGTTTGAAGGTACTTATGGGACTGCTACTCCTATTTCGAAAGGGATGCCGATATTTACACATATCGTACGCCTTTTGAAACTATTTATTTGAGCATTTCACTTGCGTTGCTCTTGTTTGAGGCCGTAGGTGAATGTTCGTGACCAACAGTTTTCCTTCGGTTTTGGCATATATGCAAGTGTGTGTGTGTAAACGAGTAGTTTAATAAAGCGTATATTAACTATGGGATTTCCCTATATTTTTTACTTTTATTTCCTCCGTATTGTTGGCGTAATTCGTCCCTTTGTGTCCCTTTTTGTCCCTAACCTCCTCCTATTATCTTTTTGGTATTTGAATGAAAAAAGATGGCGAGCATGCTTGTCTTAATTCTTCTTCCCTTTTATTTTCGTGCACTCTGCGCATGCTTAATACTTGGCTCACTAATTACATTTCCGTGATTGACTTTGATGATTATCTAACTACTCCTTGATTTTTTAATGATCTTATTGTGTCTGAGAGGCAACATTTGAATTGGTAAAGCTATTGATTTTTAGGTGTAGGTCCTCATCATACGAACATGGTCTTGGTAAAAGTGACCTGAAAACAATGATGTGAGTAAGAACCTACGAACCATGGATCTATACGTATATGTTTGCCCGTTTCTATTTCGAGTCATTATCCTTTCCTGATTTTTAAAATAAACCTTCCTTTTAAATATTTTCTTGTTTGTATTGTATGTAGTCTAGCCTCTTATGCTTGTTTTCTATGGCCCAGGAGGCCCATCAGTTCATGACTTGTTCGTTGGACATTTGCAGTCATGGTCCAAACCCAATCTTTGGTATCATGATCATTGCTATGGCACTTTCTTTACACTGCGTACTCTAATCTTCATGACCATGTTTCTCCTGGATCTGGTGTATCATTATATATTCATGGGAATGTATTGTAGTAGAGATTTATATAATTAGCGGATATGGGTGGTTTAGTGTCCGATTCCTTGGCTGAATTGTCAGCGTTGAGGCCATCGGTTTAGAGCAGAGATTCCCAAACTGGGTGATTTTAGCACGCCAGTGGTTAACACTGACAGAACTAACATATCTGTACTTTATTAAATAGAGTGTTTCTGCACCCTTTATAAAGTAAATATAAACAACACATATGAAATTAAACAACGAATACACAGTTAAAGATTTGTATCCAGATTTGTGCATTTGGTATCACACACTGGAGAGTCCCCAAACCATCTCCGAAGGCTATTTCCGACTCGTTGGCTGAACGGTCAGCGTACTGGCCTTCGTTTCGGAGGGTCCCGGGTTCTATTCCCGGCCGGGTCGGGGATTTTAACCTTAATTGGTTAATTCCAATGGCACGGGGGCTGGGTGTATGTGTTGTCTACATCATCATTTCATCCTCATCACGACGCGCAGTCCGCCTACGGGAGTAAAATAGAAAGACCTGCACCTGGCGAGCCGAACCCGACCTGGGATATCCCGGCACTAAAAGCCATACGACATTTCATTTCATTTCCGAAAGCTCTGTAATGAGACATCAAAACATCGCAGTACTTCCACAGCATGACAATATTAGTGAACCTGGACAGGAATCCGGCAGTTTCCTTATTTGTTCTAAGTATATATATTAAGAGCTTGAACGATTGTATAGGCTACAAGGTGGCCCGCCAGCGCCGTATTTTCTACTTATAAGAGTACCGCATGCACAAATGATGAATGGGATGTCTATTAACTGATTTTTCACAGGGAATGCCATGTCAGAATACGAAAAGATAACAACCGGACGACAGCTCACTGCATGATTCTCAGCGCTACCCGTCTAATTCACCACCCTTGCATTAGTAAGACTCTTTCCCAACGCAAAGTAGTAGGCTGGTAATTGGCAAAGTAGCACTGTAGTTGCTGTCAACATATCGACAATGTCTGGTGTGTCCATCAGCGACGAGCACACATACATAATGTTAATCCATGCACGATCGGATAGAAATGCAGCCGAAGCTCACAGACGGTTTGCGCAGGAGTTTACAAATAGTTGCCTGCCTTCTAAAGACGTATATCTTCGAACAAAGTTGCAAGGCACGTGCCACACACAAGGAACTTCTTGGTGGAGTGGAATGTCTGTACGTTTATATATTAATGAGTTATTGAACTTTATTTTCTGCATTTTTTGGCGTATTTACAAATGCACTCTGTTAAAGTAAAATGACTGATGTTTGTTTCACATCCGAAATATACCACGTTGTAGCGCTCCTTTGTAAACCAGTGATTAGACATCCCATTCATCATTAGTGCATGTGGGACACTTATAAATAGAAAGTACGGGATTGGAGAGTCACCTGGTATGTGTCCCATACTTCATACTATAATATATTTTATCTTCCATTATAAAGGACACACGACTATTTAAATCCAGATATTTTGATATTTTCACAAACTGCACGCGATTTTTTTTCGTGTGGCTATTTCTAGCCGAGTGCAACCCTTGTAAGGCAGACCCTCCGATGAGGGTGGGCGGCATCTGCCATGTGTAGGTAACTGTGTGTTATTGTGGTGGAGGATAGTGTTGTGTGTGGTGTGTGAGTTGCAGGGATGTTGAGGACAGCACAAACATCCAGCCCCCGGGCAATTGGAATTAACCAATGAAGATTAAAATCCCCGACCCGGCCGGGAATCGAACCCGGGACACTCTGAACCGAAGGCCAGTACGCTGACCATTCAGCCAACGAGTCGGACACTGCACGCGATAATAAAATAGGTTTGTAAACGCGTGAATTCCTGTTCATGTTGACAGAATTCATTTTCGGTATATTTTGTGTAACTTTAAAATAGTATTATCACTATATTTATATTGTGCGTACCTAAACTCATTCTATTTCATCATCAGATAAATGTTCCGAACCACCTTCTATTTCATCATTAGATAAATGTTCCGAACCACCTATTTCATCATCAGATAAATGTTCCGAACCACGTTCTATTTCATCATCAGATAAATGTTCCGAACCACCTTCTATTTCATCATCAGATAAATGTTCCGAACCACTTTCTATTTCATCAGATAAATGTTCCGAACCACCTTAAATTTCATCATCAGATAAACGTTCCGAACCACCTTCTATTTCATCATCAGATAAATGTTCCGAACCACCTTCTATTCCATCATCAGATAAATGTTCCGAACCACCTTCTATTTCATCATCAGATAAATGTTCCGAACCACTTTCTATTTCATCATCAGATAAATGTTCCGAACCACCTTAAATTTCATCATCAGATAAATGTTCCGAACCACCTTCTATTTCATCATCAGATAAATGTTCCGAACCACCTTAAATGTCATCATCAGATAAATGTTCCGAATCACCTTCTCTTTCATCATCAGATAAATGTTCCGAACCACCTTCTATTTCATCATCAGATAAATGTTCCGAACCACCTTCTATTTCATCATCAGATAGATGTTCCGAACCACCCAACTATCCTTGAGCAGTTAATTACAACACTACCGTTAAATTTACGCAAAATGGTTATTACCATTGAACTGAGAATATGCCAATGAGAGAAGTGTGAATGAGTGCGTGAATGAGCATATCTTCATAAAAATGAGAAATGTATTTACTAGTTATAGGTTTTGGCTGTATTTCTTTCTTTTATTAATACGTTTGTTAGTTTTATAATTATTAACCTCTTAATTTATTTTGTCATGTACGTTCTATAATTATCTCTCTTATTACTATCTCCATATTTGCTATTAGTACTATTAGGCCTATATAATTTTTTAATGATTTGTTGTATTTTTAATTACATTTCTGTTAAATAACCTTTAAATGTTGTGGTTTGGTTTAAGAGGGGGACTTGAGCACTAACTTCGCCACGAATAAAGACGAATTACATCATTCAGACAAGATTCATTGAAATTTGTCAAGTCTTACCCAAAAAGTTCCCTTGTAAGTGGGTAGTTCTGCATGATGTGTGTCATCGTCTGTCCTTCTGCACCACTGTCACAGGAGGCACTATCTTTGAATCCCCAATTTTAATCATAATACCATATCCCCATGGCTTGTTCTAATTCGGTTTACTACTGTCAATTTGTGACGAGGAAGATTAAAATCATCAACATTTCTGGCAGGATCCCTGAAAAAGTGAGCATTATAAGATGGATGTCCTTTCCAACATTATCCTCATTTATTGTTTGCATTGGAAGTGTTCAGTGTTGTTAGATCAGTCCATGACAGTTCACGTATTTCTGGTATCCCTATAAAAGTGTGACGTTTTATAAGACGTCTTGAAAAAACGAAAGGTGCTGCGAGGGAGTCACAACCACAAGATTTGGCATAGAATACGTACCGCATGGTAGATATCGTCAGCCAGTATGGATTTGAAATTTTTTCGTTTGCATTTTATTTCTCAATCCTCAACAAATTTACGCATCTTCAAGACAAAGTATCGTACAATATTTCTGTGATATGAGAAGTAACATACGTACGGAAAGACATGGACGTCAATATCACGCAGAGTCGTGGGAGCCTCATCATCATCACCGCCATCATCATCAGGTTGATCAGTATGCACATCAATAAATTCCATTTCTAAATAACTTTTAATCAGTGGGGCAATGGAGAATTATACCAGAAAAAGAAGCAACAGGTATAGTCGTGTTATCATATGTTTCCTTCTCAGCTACTTTCTAGAAAACACATCGTTACGGCCTCAATGGACCACGTTTATTTAGGGAACCATATTTACCTATCCTTGCCCGCATGTACTTCATTCTCTTAATATGAGCATTTCTTCTGTCCTCTGACCAGGGAAGTTGTTTCTTTAGTTTGACCACATATTCATGTACCCTCCAGCCCTAGATTTTTTGTTTAAAGATGCGTCTATCTACGACATCTTCTTCCGTTATCCCGCTCATCCTCAAATCATCATTGGTGCCATCTTTGAGATTCCAAACTTGTGTTAGGATCTTTCACGCCAGCCTGTTGTCAGACATACGGAACATATGAACGAAGAATATCAGCCCCCTTTTCCTTATGACGTCCGTTATTTTGCCCACCTTGTTTTGCACTTCTTTATTTCTTCCTAGCTCCCATATTCCTTCCTTTTTAATGGGTTCTTAGATCTTTCTCCCTATCCATCGTTCTTATCTCTCTAGTTCTCGTTTTGAGGTTTTATTTCTCAAGCTCAGTGTTTCTGGTGCATATTGAACCCATGACCTTTGTGCCCTAAGAACATTATGCAAAAATCGACAATCATTTAAAAGTTGGATTCTTGATAGCATGGATTTGACACGTGACGAGGGGGTGATTACCTTCGGTCCCACGCTCTGGGGTACGTGACGTCAGCCACACGTGTCGACGGCGGAAGAATCTCAAGTCATTTTTGTGAACTATTTCAAAGCGCGTGTACATGGCGTGATCCAAGCCAAGTCACAAAATATAGTGCCTATCAAAGGGGGTCAATCATCTCACAAATCGAACCCGTAAAAATTTTAAATGTCCATGAACACCACCGCCAGAAATGTAGCAAGCATGTAGTCACTTTCAAAACTCTTGAAATTACAGTTTAGTTAAGTCAGAAAATTTATAGAAATTTTCTTGGCGGCAAAGGGAGATATCCGAAGAGAGGGGGTAACTGCTATAAATATTAAGGGACGCCATGACGAAGTCTCCTTCTCCGGCATTTGTGAAACAAAGCGGACGAAAATTTGTTGAGCTGCTCTGCGAAATCAAACCAACGAAAGTAGACTGAGTTCAACTGCAGATTTTAGCCATTGTGGCTAGGTCTTGTCTCCATGAGGAGATAGTTTTCTTGAGTGAAATAGTTGTACCAGATAGGACGGTCAAAGTACTGAATAAATTCTAATGTGATTAAGTAATTCGTGTGAGGAAATAATTATAGTCCATCGTGTGCGCTCAGAAAACAAGTGAAGGGTATTTTCTTTTTTTATGCTTTATTCCAGGAAACCTGAAGAAAATTAATAATGAACTGTGAAGCCATGAATGTAAAAATGGCTAAATAAAATGCCAGGGTCGCAGGTGAGGCCCATGACGAACAATGGTGTGACTACATGAGGTAGGTGACTTTCCATCTTACTACCTCTTATATCTTGTCTCATGATCTCTAAAAGTGTATTTGAATGGGGATATACGACGCAGTGGTCACCCCTACTAAGTTTTGTAAATGTGAGAATACGACTAAAAGAGTCATTTGTTTTATTTTCCACTTGGATAAATTTTTGAAGCCTTGCGAGTGCCGTATAATGTTGTAAAAAGTTATTGAATAGGGTTCCGAAGTGATATCACGTCCAATGTAGATCGTCATCCGTGTGAGTGTACTGCCTATATTTTGTGATGTCAAATTAAGATGTTCATTCGACGTAAAATTTTTCTGTCTGCAATTTGACGTTAATAATAATAATCCATGGTTAATCATTTTCAATCGAGTGGAAGCGCGCTGTCGGGTGAGAACCTAGGGTGATGAATTTGGTCACGGAGAGAAACGTTTTCTAGGCCCATTTTTAAACTGTGTCTGGCTGACAATAAAAAGATCTAGTAGAATGTTTCAGTCATTTTGTTCGTAAAAATCAAGTTATTAAATACGATATCCTTTATGCGAAGTTATTCATGATTAATGCATTGTGCGATATTAGACGTCGAGATTTCTAGTGAGGATTTTATTCCAGTTCTTTGTCGATGATAATTGTGGAGTTGGGAAACAGAGGTTAGTTTTGTTGATATGAGATTTGTGAATCAGGTTGGATCTGTCATTGAAGCCGGGACATGGAGGTCCGAGGAATGTTTTATATGAGTTGAGATGAGATGTGCGAATCAGGTTAGAGTCCTGTCATTGAAGCCGGGACGTGATGGCCCGAGGAATATTTTATAATGTTGAGAATGGAAAGAAATTCATAGAAATCCATAGCGGTATTAATTGGCGACGCGTATAATTAGTGTGGGCATCTTGAAGCATAATCTGTGCATTTTGTTGGTTAGAATATCGTATTTGTTTAATTTTGTCGGCAGAGTTTAAAGAGAGCATTTTGAGAAGCCAGTCGACTGGAATAAACCAGGTGTTTCATGTTGCTGCCAAGCGAACTTGGGGGACGAGAGGCCTCAGCTGTGATAACGGGACAGGCGTGGAATTGAGATTGTACTGTATTCTCGGCCGGGGAAAACGTTAAAATGCTGGATTTATTTGAAATTCATAGCCGGTAATGATCTGAGTATTGTGAAATACTGTAAAATTTGTTTAATTGGGGACGTAATGAACATTTGAAACCATGAACTTCGAGTATAAGGAACAGAGTAACCAAATTCAGGGTTGTCCAAAATATAGAGCGATGGTCGTGATGATTGGTTTGTCTGTGAGGGGTGTGCAAAATTCATAAGTGGTATGACGAGATATGACATCGTAATTATATGGCGAGTTGTTTGGTTTGTACGTAGATTCTTAGGATATCCAAGTGTTAATAACGGTTAGGACTAGATTAGATTTTTAAGGTGTGAAATCATGAGACAAGATATATAACTGGACATGAATTATGTAACAATTCTTTTCCAGCCAGACAAACATCACAAGATTGAATTTACGTCACAGCTGCGTAGGAATTTGTGAAGAAACCAGAGTCCGCGGAGATAAAATTTGTTGTTCGTTAACATTTCGTCAAATCATTTAAATTTATTTAATTATTAAATTCAGTGAAACCGCATTTTGAAATAACTTTAATCAAGCGAATAAGTTGGAGATGCATTCTGGAAATTTTAGTTTGTTTTCTGGGGAATATTAAAAAATAAAGTAACGATTAAGGGGACATATCCGAAGGAAATGGATTTTACTGCCACAAAGTTTGTGAGCATTGCTATTGTTGTAATTATTGAACTTTGATTGATTGAGCAGTGAATGTGCTGGGGATAGTAAAGTGGAAACTTTGGTCATCAACCGATGTAACTTAATTGTGTTTAGCCTTCAGCCTAGAAACTTGGATGGTCAGGGGGTCATCAACCTCAGTGACTTAGATTAGGGCCATATGCCATTGTAGCCTCATTTCCTTGCGGTCATCATCCACAATGACTTTGAAATAACTTAGATGATTAGATATCGGTCCATGACATAGACGCAGGTCACATCGATTCAATTAAGGGTCCATGCCGTAGAACCACTGTGTGGCACACACCAATTGGACTGCCTTAATTATACCCAGAGTCCAGAGTTCGTGTTACGAGGGCTGGACCATAACGAATCACTATGATGGTACATGTGGTCTCACATGGAAGCCGAATTTAAGGATTTCCAGACTTTCCTTTCTTAAATGATTAATAATTGAGACAATGGTTTCTAGTATGAATGCCCGTCAGGCAGTTACGTTAAAGTCTCACACCAGTGTTCTGACGTTTATGTAAAAATGATTGTGGTGTCCAGTGGACACAATTGACTTCTATGAAACCGTTGATATATGAGATTGCTTCAGAATTTTCCTGAATAAATAGGAATCTTTTAAACAGACCTTTCATTCCAGTAGATAGATTAGAATTACTGAACCCTACCTTTACCTCAGCAAGTGACGAAGAACCCGATACGACCCAAGAGACAGATCTCATGAACTTTGCTGATAGGTAAGAAAGGTAGGTATCCCTCAATATGGACCAAAGGGTTCAATATAAAACATCTGGTCTTACAACTGTGTGGTAGTGTTGGATCTTAGCTTCACATGATAGTGCTCTCTTACTGTATGTCTCAAGATTCTTCATGTAGGCTGCCTTCATTTTAATTAATTTCGCCTCCGCAACCTGTAGTTCATTATCCTCAGATCTAGCCACTTTCATAAATATTTGAAAGCTTCAACCTTTTGAACATCTCCATGTTCTAAATTGTACGTATTCGTACATTAGTTTCAATAGACTGAAGATCCTAGCAGTTATCAATGACTTCAAATATGAAAAATTAAGTCTAAGTCCTTTAAGCATTCTGTAAGCTGTATTTGAGCTAGTCAATCAGTTATCATTAATTTTATCATTTTTCTATTCAACTCTCGGCTGTAATTTAGACTGAATTATTATATTAAAATTATTTCATTACAAGCATGGTGGTGTTGAGCTTTTGGTAGGGACTATACGTGTTAAATTGGCAAAGAAAGAGGAACTTCCTTAAAGTAATAATTCAACGGCATGTTTGCAAATCTACAACTGGAAGAAGAGTGAGCGAGCCAGAGTTATAGCTAGAGTCCGGACTTTCATGCATTAATAGGTTAGAATGCAAAGTTACTGAAGCGAGCAGGAAATATATTCTACCTTCACAACGATTGTGCTATGAGGATTGCATAAACATAGGGGTACGGCCCATCAGAACCCCTATAATTTATGTTACCCTTGCTACATTATGAAAGAGTGGGTGGCCGACACTTTCTACTATCCAAATTAATTTGCAATCTAACTTGTTACTGCATAAAAATCCGGGCTTTAGTTATAACAGATGTGAAACTGTAACCGAGAAGCGCGCCTTATTTGGTGGCTGGTATTTTGGAGCAGCGGGGATGTCGAATTAACAGGCTCGTCTCTAACGATCTGAATCCCGCCCTTGTGGCACGCAAACAGCTCAAGTGCCGGCGACGACTGAGCACTTGGCAAACACCTCACATAACACTTTTTGTCCCCGGCGCGGCGCGTCGCTGTGCTGTCGGTGACAGTCCCGCCTCTTGCCTGTTATTTGCGAGGACAAGCTCGAGAGGTAGGGTCGTGCCCTCTTGATTGCATGATGGCCACGGCCATTAGAAATGCTGGGCAGTTAGAAACAGATTTATAAAACACATAGTAACCATAAACACTACAGCAATTTCTACCATCTGCAGAAAGTTTAAAGCACAAGAAAATAAATGCGCAGACGATACTTACCAGAAGATGACAGAGAGAATACTAGTTGGGTAATGGGACTTTGTGACAGCAGCTATATTCATTAAACTTGTACTACTAATAAAAATGTAATTGACTTCATGAGAGATGGCCTGTATGATAGAACAAAGATGTACAAAATACTGATGTAGTCAGTTCATAGTTGCGATGTGCAATGGTTCTTGTAAGTTTTTTGTAGTCAAACTATCTTAGAATACATCTTCATAGATTATTTAACAGACCTTCTGGTTGAGAGTTGACACTCCACCCATTTATAAAAGTCAAATGACTAACATTATCACATTATGATGATGTAAACTGGTGTCCTCGTCAAGAGTTGGTACAGTATTTTTCAGGAGCACTCCCATGTACCTTTCTAACCACATACCGGACCTCCTGCCAACCTAAAAATTCTAGAAGTACCAGGAATCGAACTCCGGTCTCCAAAGAGGGTAGCTAATGTTGCTAATCGTTACACTACGGAAGTTATCATAATCATCATCATTATCATCGTAATCGTCACCACACCCAGACATGTAGGTATCTCATGGGCGTCATCTACAAAGACCTGTACCAGGTCTCTCCGAAGGCGACATGAGACTACTAAATTTCACAGTCTGAGTGAAACGTCTGACGTGTTTCATATACTGTAAGGAGGTAGACGCTCCCCCTATGCCAGGCGTGTCATATTCGCGGCCGTGTCTCTGAAGCCCCAGTTTGTTATCGGAAAATAAGTGGAATACGGCTCACGATCACAGTGTTCCACAAGAAGTGTTTAGGTGGAATTTCTGATAATTACTGGAATATAATTAGCAAAAAAACTCATTCCTACCATTATTGACTCCCTTATTGTTACAATGAAATAATTGTACTTTTAGACCCCAAAACAGAGAATTTCACTATCCTTTCATCGGATCTGAAGTGGTCACAAGATCTATCAACCATGGTCAATGTAAGAAATCACTTCCTGGCTTTATATTTGAGAGCACAATGAAAATATAAAGTTATAACGAATATGAGTGGCCAAATTAAAGTATTCAAATGTAAATTACTGCTCTGGCAAAGAGAGTTGGTAAAAGACTTAACGCGCATTCCTACTTGTGGGAAGAAAAATACTAGTACAAGGCAACCTGCTTACTATAACAAAAAATGATGTGTGAAGAGTGAATTTGAAAAGTGATTTGAATATTTTAAATCTTTGAGAGGTAAATTTTATTTGTTTTGAGCTATTTTATGAACTGACATAGACAACGTGCCAGGTCACATGCAATTGGAGGTAAGTTCATTGCAATTCAAATTTGAGGAACAAATTTAACCATTTTGGAGTTTCTAATTTGTACATGTATTTGCCTGTGTGACTCGTAGAAACTCGTAAGTTCGCATGTGAAATTATTTCTATGTTCAGAAGTACCTGCCAGTGCGAGAAACTGTTCTCGTTAACGAAAGATCCGGATTGAAAGACATTCATCTTGGTTCAGTCTTAAAAGTTGCCGCAGTACATAATTTTTCTCTCAAAATAGGGGAGTTGGCGACAGAAAAGAGGTGTCGTAAGTTGTTTATTTGAGTCATCAGTCCATAGACTGGTTTGATGCAGCTCTCTACGCCACCCTATTCTGTGCTAACCTTTCATTTCTACGTAACTATCGCATTCTACATCTGCTCTAATCTGTTTGTCATATTCATACCTTGGTCTACCCCTACCGTTCTTACCGCCAACACTTCCCTCAAACACCAACTGAACAATTCCTGGGTGTCTTAAGATGTGTCCTATCATTCTATCTTTTCTTCTCGTCAAATTTAGCCAAATCGATCTCCTCTCGCCAATTCGATTTAGTATCTCTTCATTCGTGATTCGATCTATCCATCTCACCTTCTGCATTCTTCTGTAACACCACATTTCAAAAGCTTCGATCCTCTTTCTTTTTGAGCTAATTATCGTAGATGTTTCACTTCCATACAATTCCACGCTCCAGACGGAAGTCTTCAAAAACATCTTCCTAATTCCTATATTAATGTTTGAAGTGAGCAAATTTCTTTTCTTACGAAAGGCCTTCTTTGCTTGTGCTAGTCTGCATTTTATGTCTTCCTTACTTCTGCCATCGTTAGTTATATTACTACCCAAGTAACAATATTCATCTACTTCCTTTAAGACTTAATTTTCTAATCTATCTAAAGTTCTAAACTATCCTATATCCAGAAGAAATCAATAATATGTGTTGTTGTTTTTCTTACCATCAAACAATATGCACGAGTATTTCTATAATCAAAAATTCTTAATACATTACAGATAATGTAATATGACTACTACTTATTATTTCATCCACATTATTTGGTCCAGTTGAGGTTACCCTAGAAACGTAACGGAGAAATCACCAAACGTTTTTTTTCATATGAAGACTGCGTTAGGGAATTTTCATTGTAATGTTAGGCCCGCCTGCTTACCATCAGTCACAATCAGGTTGGGGAATTGCATTATAATGGCAGACACTGACTTCCCACCTGCCTTTTTACATCCTCAGAAAGACTGTCTTAGTGGTTTTCCCAACTGAAATGAACATAGGTCATTACAATGACGTCAGTAGAAATTGCGCGAGTAAAAGCAATGATTTCACACGAAATAGTCGATCAAATGAAAAACCACACATTTTCTCACTTTTAACGAACAGTACTACGCTGCCGATCTAAGAGTCCAAAGTTCCAGAGCTGGAATGACCAGGCCGCAGACAGCCGTGATCCGTGAACTCTTTTTTTTCCGGGGAAATGGGGGAGTCGAATAGTGGAGAGTCCCAGGGCAAATTTTTATACATAAGTTTAATCTGTTTGGCCATATTTTTGCTTTTTTGGGTCCGATTTGAATGCTCTTTAGGTTATAACTCCTTGCATGTTTATTTTATAACTTTAGGTCCTTAAAATCTGCCTCCTAATTACAACTGTACAAAAGTGCTATGAAATAGAAAACTGCCCTTTGATGAATATCATCATTACTTCATTTTTCTCCGGACTGAGTAGCTAGGACGGTAGAACACTGGCCTCCTGAACCCATCTTGGCAAGGTTAATCCTGGCTCAGTCCGGTGGTACTTAAAGGTGCTCAAACCTCGTGTCGGTAGATTTACTCGCACGTTAAAGAACTCCCGCGTGACATAATTCCGGCACCTCGGCGTCTCCGAAAACCGTAAAAGTAGTTAGTGGTACTTAAAATTATTATTATTATTATTATTATTATTATTATTATTATTATTATTATTATTATTATTATTATTAATGTTGTTGTTGTTGTTGTTATTATTATTATTCCATCTTTCAGAGTTGAAACTTGATGACCCACCACTTGATGTGTTCAACTGCCTGTGTTCTTCGCCCAGTACGTTTTCTACTTCATCCATCGCATGGGGCATCTTCCATGAGCTCCTTGTCCAACAACTTAAATCTGAGTGATAATCTTTCCAGGCTGTCATACTGTTGACGTACAATACGCCCATTGAGCAGAAGAATTTCTTGATAACATGGAGGATAGTCCCATTTGTACGTTACGTTCATTTAGACCAAGTTGTTTGATCATTTCTCTTTCCTTCCAGGCCTAACAATGTTATCTGAGGTCGGAACTAATATGGAACAAACCCAGTTTTACGTCCAGATGCCCTTCCTGACGCGAAACCTATATGGAGGGCCATATTGTTGTTTCCACTTGTGGCTACTCCGACCACTACTCTTATACTTACATCTCTTTCACACAATATACATAACATTTGTTTGAGCGCCAGTTGCTTTTTTTAAGAAAAACAACAAAATTCGGTAGAGCATACCTCTTATATCAATTATCTCAAGGCGTGAGGTGATAAACTCACATATCTGGCAATATACAGGGATATGGATCAGGACAATATTAAATTACTGTTGCATTTCCACAATTGAGGATTGTACATGGAACTGGAATCACTTATTATAATTAAAAATAAAACTGAGTTTATGACTAAATTTACGTCACAATGAACAATCATTTACGTCTTTTAATTTAACAAAAGAAATATATCGTGAGATTTGCGGTACAAAGAAAAGGAAAATTTAATCTAAACAAAAAAAACTATTGGCATGAACTTGAAGTGAGATATGATATCGCCGCTGATTACACTCTTCTTCATGTTATGAATGCATAACATGTCTGATGCTTTAATTACCTGTTGTCTGCATACACCGCTGTTGAACTTGAAATTCTTGGGAAAACCTGTGAGCTGAAGTCGGGAGCCGTCTGTTGTAATCTTCTTATATAACAAGGAGTTGGCCTACATACCATGTACGCGTGTAGGGAGCTCCAATGTAATTACGTCCACTCAATATATTTTAAATAATTGGAAAATATTATTGAAACATCTTGTGAAGTCCATCCTCACAAGAAGATGATGTTTCTTTATCAGCATAGTACCCGTCTCTGCTCGGATACAAGCACCACTTGTAGACTTCCTCGATGATTACCTCTTCAAACACAACTCTTAGCTCTGACCATCACACTAAGACCACTTCTTCCATTTTATACATCTGACTGTTACATATGATCTGCACGATATGAACTGCTTATGAACTGAGTACCATCAACTGCATAGATATGATGAACTGAGTACCTCTCCCTACCGTAGCATCACCTTATATCACCTCGCGATGACGACTCATCTCCCCACTCACTGTTCATCCCTTCCACTTCCACATACAGTAGCTGGCGAATACTGACACTTGGTCGTAATCACGTGTCCACGCACTGATGTCATCAGTCAAGCGTTGTCTAAGCTTACCCAAGCGGATCGAGAATGACTAGGCCGAATGCGTCACCGGGAAATCTCCTTGCACAGTTAAACATAGCCTCGATTGCAAAATACTATGCCAGCTCATCTAGCCAAAGTTACAAGCCACAGCATGACAATATGAAACCAACAAATCTCACTTACTACAATACAGAATAATTACAAACATATTCACTTAACCTATGATTAAATACAATAATATACGCGATACCTAATTATTACAGTCTAAATGATGAGAAACAGAATATATAAAATCTAATGAATGAGGTTAATAATAATAATAATAATAATAATAATAATAAATACAGAATGGAGTCTGTAACCCTGTTGTACGGTTACAGAACGCCTCCCTCATGAAATAATCGATTAAATGAATCGATTGATTCATGAAATATCTACACAATCACCTGAAATCGAGTACACCATAGATACATGTATAAAAATGCCCTTTACAAATTTGGTACATAGTATCATCCATCTGGATGTTCGTTGTTACACATATAAAACATTTATCAATTATCATTTTCACTTTGATTATACAGTATTATTTACATACAGATTACATTTCTTTCTCACTTCTGTCGTTTCAAACGTTCATTGAGTGTTCAAAAGTAATTCTCGAAGACATATCATTATATACACTGTCTCCAAGCACTGGAGTTTATTGCACTGCCGTGCCTCACTTATTATCACAACACACGCTAATTTCACTGAAGTCCTGTTCGCAATGCCAGCTTCATAAAATATGGTGAATTAACATAATAATGAAACTTAATCAACAAACTCACATGATATATTTCTTAAGATTTCTTATATTGTATGTGCCTACGATATTTCCTTCCTTGTCTTCTAATGAATAAGCACATTTCCCAATCCGTTTCACTACGGTGAAGTATCCCTGATATAACAAGAAAAACTTAGAAAATTGACCAGCTTCTGCTGATGACGGGAGTGACACTCTGAGTAAAACCTTGTCACCAAGTTCAAATTCATCCAATGTAGTCTTACAAAAATTATCATGCACAATCTTACCGTGTTATCCTTCTTAGGTATAATAACAAGTGGATTTAAATTAGGACTACATGATGGTTCAATTATATTATAATCTAGCATAATGTCAATCTGCTCTTCAACAGCGCTAGCGTATTTTAACGGAATGGGATATTTCGGTCCTACAAAAGTTGAGTTATCAATAACATTAAATTTGTGTTCGTAAAGATGTGTTCTACCAGGCCGATCGCTAAAAACATCACTATGTGATATCAATAATTCACACAATTCGTCCTTCTGACTTTCCGCTAAATTACATTTCTCCACTGTCTCATACAATTCATCTCTAGAATCTCTCTGTATAGACACATGGCAGACATCAATATTTTTCCTCATATTAGGAATTTCACAAGATCCTTCCGTACTAGAACACACTTTATTCGCACTAATTTCTGACAAAACATCATATGGTAAACTGACTTCCCTGCTACTCTTTCCCCAAATAAGATTGACATTACACAGATCAAAATTTAATTTAGCCTTGTGACACGTTAACCAGTCGGTACCTAAAATAACGGCATAAACTAAATTAGGCACAACTAAGCATGGTTGGAAAATACATTCTCCACTTATGCTAATGGGGACAGCTATTTGTTTATTCACTCTTTGAGACTTGTTTCCAACAGCTGTTACGATGAACGTATTCCTCACTGGAATTTCCGCTACCTCATACTTCTCTCTCAAAACTTCCTCATACAGCTTGGAATTTACACATGACTTCTCACTACCAGAGTCCAACAAAATCTTAACTTTTCTGCCCCATATCAGCAGTTCAATCGTCGGGGTAACAGTAACACTACTTAAATTATCCTCATTACATAATATAAGATCACTTAACAAATCTTGCCTTATATCTAAATTTAAATTACACTTATAAAATTTATTGTTTACGATTAAGTCGTCACTTAAAATATTTGAATTATTGCTACTTAGGTCACAATCATGTTCACTTACAACTATAGGCTGGTCGACATTAACATACTTATCTACCTTATACGTGAACTCACCATTTACGGACTGTCTCAGTGACCTGTTTATACAGTCCGTTGCGCGTTTAAA
This sequence comes from Anabrus simplex, assembly GCF_040414725.1. Classification (NCBI taxonomy): domain Eukaryota; kingdom Metazoa; phylum Arthropoda; class Insecta; order Orthoptera; family Tettigoniidae; genus Anabrus; species Anabrus simplex. The sequence goes on along the minus strand of NC_090271.1, from coordinate 74,346,922 downwards.
GTACTTGGTTCGGTTACGACTTGTTGGTTACACACCTCAGTCGGCCTCCCCTGTTGCCTATTTCCTCTAGCGTCATTATTATTATTATTATGGCCTGTATTCTCCCGCCTCCCAGCTTCTGGTTGATTACCATAATCACGCCTCCCAGTCCTGAAATTTTCCGAACTATTATGATAATTTCTCTCCCTGTGGAAATTATTATTAGGTCTCTCCTGATATTCTCTTCTGTAGTTACGACTATTCATAGTCCTGTCCTGATTATTAGATTGGTTACTCCTTCCTTCTACATTCCTATTTAGTGTTCTACTATTATTCAAGCTACTACCTAAAGCATCAAAACTTTCCAACAAAATCTCCATTTCCTTAATAGTCTCCACTCTTTGCATACAAACAGCTTCTCTTATTCTATCGGGATAGTGCTTAGCCATAAGTCTAACTATATCAGCCTCAGGTCCAATACATTCTAAATTTCTCCACACCAAAACATGAGCTAAAAAATATTCTGTCATTCTTACACCCTCGTTAGAATTATACCTGCCAAACATTACTCTCTCTCTCTCTCTACTCTGAACACCTTCACTCCAAAATTTAGCTATGAATTTTTCTTTAAATTCAGTTAGACTAGACATCGAGCTTCTATATACCTGAAACCAAGACTTAGTCTCTCCTACGAAAGCATTAGATAAGATCTCCAATACAGTTTCCCAGCTAATAATATTGTCTCTTAATTGAACAGCAAATTTCTTCTCTACTACTCTCATAAATTCCATCGGGTTAAATTCTTTCCCAGAAAACTTAGGTAAATCATGATCTCTAGTGATTAAACCATTATTTACAATTATCTCACGTACATTCTTACTATCACGCACTTCTTGCTGGAGTACTCTCTGGCAACTCAGAAATTTTTCTTCCACTGTTTCCTCAGTCTTTTCTTGAATTTTTCTTAATTCCTCCAACTTTTTTTCCGATTCTCTCACCTTCTGTGATAATGATTTCTGCTCACTCCCTAGATCACCTACTTCTCCAAGTTTTCTTTCCACCAGTTCTACCCTACTAATACATTTCCTAGTTTCTTGCCCCACTGTATTGGTTATCTTTTCAAACCTTTCTTCTACTAACTCATTGATTTCTCCTTTATTGGACTCGATCTTGGCGCCTAATTCATCAATCTGTTTGATGCATGTCTCACTAATTTGCTCTATTTCCGTATGGAGATTGCTCCGACCCAATTCCATCTCCGCTCTGATGTCACTACACTCCCTATTTACCTTACTTTCTAAATTATTAATTTGCTTACTTATTTCTAACACCTTATGATCTATCTTATTACTAACATCATCAATCTTCTTATTAATACTAATACCCTGAGCTTCAATTTTCTCACTAATGACCGCTTCAATTTTCTCACTCATAATATTATTCTGAGATTCAATTTTCTCACTAATAACCGTTTCAATTTTCTCACTCATAATATTATTCTGAGATTCAATTTTCTCACTAATAACCGTTTCAATTTTCTCACTCATAATATTATTCTGAGATTCAATTTTCTCACTAATAATATTATTCTGAGATTCAATTTTCTCACTAATGATATTATTCTGCTCAGCCATTTTGGACATCAGCAAATTAAATAAACCCAGGTCAATCACCCCTTTACTTTGATCTTGCGTGACAGCGTTTTCCTCAGTTTCTACTATTTTCTGACTTTCAGTAGGTCCCACCTTAGTCACCAACTTCCTATTTATGTTACCACCTTGGATTTCCTTGGACACAATAACCTCAGCCTCATCACCTGACTGCATATTGCTATCCTTGTCCATCTTCGGTTTCCTACTAATTTTTCGCGATCTCAAAGCTATTTCCCCTTGCACTTCCTCTGACATTACCCCTTAAATACAAACTTCAACAAAATGACCTTCCTAACATTACTCGATGAATTTAACATGTGCGTACTCATTAAAAGAACTGATCCATGTATATTGCCATTCAGAAACACTTTTTCTGAACCTTTCGAGTCCCACGTTGCTGGCGACACGTTGTGGCTACTCCGACCACTACTCTTATACTTACATCTCTTTCACACAATATACATAACATTTGTTTGAGCGCCAGTTGCTTTTTTAAGAAAAACAACAAAATTCGGTAGAGCATACCTCTTATATCAATTATCTCAAGGCGTGAGGTGATAAACTCACATATCTGGCAATATACAGGGATATGGATCAGGACAATATTAAATTACTGTTGCATTTCCACAATTGAGGATTGTACATGGAACTGGAATCACTTATTATAATTAAAAATAAAACTGAGTTTATGACTAAATTTACGTCACAATGAACAATCATTTACGTCTTTTAATTTAACAAAAGAAATATATCGTGAGATTTGCGGTACAAAGAAAAGGAAAATTTAATCTAAACAAAAAAAACTATTGGCATGAACTTGAAGTGAGATATGATATCGCCGCTGATTACACTCTTCTTCATGTTATGAATGCATAACATGTCTGATGCTTTAATTACCTGTTGTCTGCATACACCGCTGTTGAACTTGAAATTCTTGGGAAAACCTGTGAGCTGAAGTCGGGAGCCGTCTGTTGTAATCTTCTTATATAACAAGGAGTTGGCCTACATACCATGTACGCGTGTAGGGAGCTCCAATGTAATTACGTCCACTCAATATATTTTAAATAATTGGAAAATATTATTGAAACATCTTGTGAAGTCCATCCTCACAAGAAGATGATGTTTCTTTATCAGCATAGTACCCGTCTCTGCTCGGATACAAGCACCACTTGTAGACTTCCTCGATGATTACCTCTTCAAACACAACTCTTAGCTCTGACCATCACACTAAGACCACTTCTTCCATTTTATACATCTGACTGTTACATATGATCTGCACGATATGAACTGCTTATGAACTGAGTACCATCAACTGCATAGATATGATGAACTGAGTACCTCTCCCTACCGTAGCATCACCTTATATCACCTCGCGATGACGACTCATCTCCCCACTCACTGTTCATCCCTTCCACTTCCACATACAGTAGCTGGCGAATACTGACACTTGGTCGTAATCACGTGTCCACGCACTGATGTCATCAGTCAAGCGTTGTCTAAGCTTACCCAAGCGGATCGAGAATGACTAGGCCGAATGCGTCACCGGGAAATCTCCTTGCACAGTTAAACATAGCCTCGATTGCAAAATACTATGCCAGCTCATCTAGCCAAAGTTACAAGCCACAGCATGACAATATGAAACCAACAAATCTCACTTACTACAATACAGAATAATTACAAACATATTCACTTAACCTATGATTAAATACAATAATATACGCGATACCTAATTATTACAGTCTAAATGATGAGAAACAGAATATATAAAATCTAATGAATGAGGTTAATAATAATAATAATAATAATAATAATAATAATAATAATAATAATAAATACAGAATGGAGTCTGTAACCCTGTTGTACGGTTACACACTCTTGCGTGTTATTGTGGCGATTAGTAGTGTGATATGTTGTGTGTATACATTGTCCGTCTCCGTAGCGTAATAGTATTATTAGGTGCCGTCCTCGGGGGCCCGGGTTCGATTCCCGGTACTGTCAGAAATTTAGCAATGGCAGCAGGGCTGATATGTGGTTGAAATTGCACATGAAGCCCACCTCCATTTGGGATGTGTCTGAAAAGAGCTTCACCAACTCTGGATGAAGAAACGAGTTTACTTATTAAGACGTTCACAAAGCCGCAGCCCCCGAGCTACACAAAAATTAACTACACGTAGTTTAAATCCCCGATCGGGCTGGAAATCGAACCCGGGGCCTTCTGAATTGAAGCCTACTACGCTGACAATTCAGCCAAGGAGCTTAACAAGTCTGATCCTTTCTCCATTCGTAAAATTCTGAACATCCCACTTTACGCCCACACCTCTAAGTCATCGACTTCATTCTTCTTCGGTTTTCTGCATCCATAGTCTACAGTTCTGTGGCATAAAGTAAAGTGGAAACTCTAGGCCTCAGTCTAGGGCACAATCTCAGTTTGATGCGCTAACTAATGAAGAACGATGTAATAAATATCTCGACGTTAATGACACGAGATTGTCATTAACAAGTAAAGTATTACCTCTACAGTATGAAGTATCTAAATCAAACCAAACCAAACCCCATGGCACTACAGCCCTTGAAGGGCCTTGGCCTACCAAGCGACCGCTGCTCAGCCTCAAGGCCTGCAGATTACGAGGTGTCGTGTGGTCAGTACGACGAATCCTCTTGGCCGTTATTCTTGGCTTTCTAGACCGGGGCCGCTATCTCACCGTCAGATAGCTCCTCAATTCTAATCATGTAGGTTGAGTGGACCTCGAACCAGCCCTCAGGTCCAGGTAAAATTCCCTGACCTGGCCGGGAATCGAACCCGGGGCCTCCGGGTAAGAGGCAGGTACGCTACCCCTACACCACGGGGCTGGCATCAAGTATCTAGGCTCCCATTATTTCATTGCATTCATTAATGGGTGTAATGTTTATGCAGCCATATATTGTCATATTGTAATTCAGTTTACAAGAAGTAATTTTCATTAGCCTGGCCGGGCTGAGTGGCTCAGACGGTTAAGGCGCTGGCCTTCTAACCCCAACTTGGCAGGTTCGATCCTGGCTCAGTCCGGTGGTATTTGAAGGTGCTCAAATACGACAGCCTCGTGTCGGTAGATTTACTGGCACGTAAAAGAACTCCTGCGGGACTAAATTCCGGCACCTCGGCGTCTCCGAAGACCTTAAAAAAGTAGTTAGTGGGACGTAAAACAAATAACATTATTATTATTATTATCATGAGCCTGGTGTATTGCGAAAGCCAAGTACAGGAAGAGAATATCCTATGAGTGTTGCAAATAACGAATTAAATGTAGTTAGATAGTGCAAATATCGTCTTTTCTGAGAAAATGGATTACATCGGGATTTCTTGGAATTGTATGTTTTTCTGGAATTCGTATGGTGTCACCTCAATATAGAGAACGTTTATTTGCTCTGTTTGAATAATATTTAATAGGAGCGTGTATATATTCGTGCTTTACAAAGAGCTTCCAGGAGAACGCTCGTAATCATGCACGCCTACATTGTGAGTGCTTAAGGACTGTCGTCGGGTGCCTTAGGTGGAGCAGCGTGATTGTCGCTCAGTCGTACATTTACTGTATATTCAGATCTTTAATAAGTGGGTCACCACGTATTTTCTGTAACAAGAACGACCAATTCTATGGTTCTGAAGTATAAGGGGCTGTCAAATGAAAACCGAACACCCACTACAACGTCACCATGGAATGGTTTTATTCAAAAGTAATTACCGAAAATGTTATTACATTTATCCCACTGGGAGACGAGACAATCAATTCCAGTTTTGTAGAAAGAGGAACCGCCCTACTCTTGCATTTCCTCGTTCGAATGAAACCGACGTCCTTCTACCTACGTGATTCGTCGGTTTTTCAGGGTAACGTCATCAGTCCGCCCTATCACATCAGGAGTAACGGTTTGATGGGCCTGTCATGGGCACGCATCATCTTGCAGTGATGTGCGCCCTTCTCGGAATCTCCTACACCACTCGTGCACGCTCGTCTTGGACATGCAGTGTTCGCCATGAAATGAAATGGCGTACGGCTTTTAGTGCCGGGAGTGTCCGAAGACATGTTCGGCTCGCCAGGTGCAGGTCTTTCGATTTGACTCCCTTAGGCGACCTGCGCGTCATGATGAGGATGAAATGATGATGAATACGACACATATACCCAGTCCCTGTGCCAGAGAAATTAGCCAATGATGGTTAAAATTCCCCACCCTGCCGGGCATCGAACTCGGGACCCCTGTGACCAAAGGCCAGCACGCTAACCATTTAGCCAAGTGTTCGCCATACACAGCAGACATGCGACGACGAGTTTCGTGTATTCCTGCACCCTCAGCCACCATAAAACTAACCACACTTCTCTGCTCCTCCTTGCTTGTCTCCATTTCTACAGCTGGACGTACGCACTAAACCATTGCGCGCACCAACAACTGCGTGAGTTATGTATCCCGACAACTAGCGTCAAGTCCAGGACTTTCACAGTCCAGAACTTGGGATTTTAAATATATATTATATTATAAACTAAGACCATACTTGGTCGTTTCACAAGGAAGTAAAATTATATTGCTTCATACTATTTCATTTAGGAAGCACTCTCCAAGAAACATGGGTTTCTTGAGAATAACAAACTTTGACAATAACAAGGTTACCCTCCTTTTCTGAGAAAATATGTGTTGTTCAGATTTGGTGGCACTCACGACTTACTGCAATATTTCACAAGTGTGTTGCAATATTGCTCAACTATACGTCACCAACCCATCTTGTCAAAAACATGTAAGATTGTTTTCCAGTGGACTGACACGTGATTGTAACCTGAAAGCTAAGCATATAAAACCAACAGTCTCATAAGTCTCATTACTCATTCGTCAACCAGTCAGCTACAGACTAGTAAGCTCTCAGGCTTCGCACGTCTCGGATCACGGGTTCGATCTCTGATCATAGGAGAGATGTAATTAATCTACAGTTGTGCATAGGAATAATCAGCTAATTTAATAAACAAGTAACATCAAATTGTCTTCTCATTTCGACTGAATAGATGAGGCTCAGCGCGATATTGAACTATCGGAACCTGATAGCTCAGTACCTGTAAAAATATAAATGTTGTTGAGCTACAAACTTAATTGGGGGCCTGCGTCCGGGATGGCTAATGATTATTCACAATAATCTACGAGTAAGGTGGTGAAGTTTACTGACAACCTCACAAGGAGGCCTTTCTTGACTTTGTTAGCGACACCAAATTAGCCATTCGCAACACTGAGAAATCTATTCATCGGAAGCCAAGCTGCTCTGAAGGAAGTAGAACGACAACTCCGCCAGGGGCCTTTCGACTACTTCATCATCGCAGACTGTCGGAGGCGAGCGACAACTCCTCAAAGAAGGGGCCTTTCGACACATCCGCCTACTGACAACGCCTGTCGACCTGCTGGAACCGACAACGCTGACCAGGCGCCTTTCGGACCATCACGACGACCAGAGAAGACACCCGACTTCCACAGCTCATGCAGGATGCAGTCAACGCTGATCATCTTTTCATGCCTGTAAGTTTACTACAAATACCTTATTTGTGAGCCTGAATATTAATTAGCTTGGTTCATTTCATATGTAACAAACGAAGCCAGCGAATGAGCACTAAACAAAACTAATAATAATTTCTTGCCTTTCAAATTAACGTGTATATAGTGTAGAATCTATAAGACCTTTCGCTTGTCACAGTTAATTGAATTAATAATCATTTAAATATTTATTATCTTTATTCATCACTAATAAGCTCAACGTGTCAGAAACAGAGCTATTATCAAAATTTGAATACGCGCAAATTCAATTACTACCTGAATTTAGCGGCAGTTCATCGTGCAGTCTAGATTATTTTATAGCAAGATGTGAATCTTTTCTAAACACGCATAAGAGAGCCGCCACAGCTCCCAATGCGGCCATAATTAATGACTTTCTTTTTAATGTAGTTAAAGCCAAATTAAAAGGAGAAGCATGTAGCATCTTAGATTTAGACGCTAACGGTAACTATGAGAAATTTAAAGAAAAACTCATAAGAAAATATGGTAATGTCAAAGATGAAAGACTCTTAGTTCAAGAGATCTCGAATTGTTACCAGAAAAGGAACGAGTCGTATACAGAGTATCATGACAAGCTGGACACATTGACTCTTCAATGTAAAAGTTTGTGTAAAATAAACTATCGGGATCAGATTCTAGAATTAAAACTTCGAGAATTAGAAGACTTGAGTTTGACCACATTCAAAGCCAGTATCTTAGAACCTTACCGTTCTTTCTTAAGATACGCACACATTACGGACATAAATCAAGCGCTCAGACTTTGTCGATCTTTTGACAATGACAGGGCACATGAGAGTTACATGGACCAGTTGAGAGGAACACCAAAGTTACCTCCTAACAGATTTCAAAACACTCAGCCAGTAAATTACACAAGACACAACCCATTCGTAAATCACAACATTACTACCCAAGAAAGACCAACTAATCAATTTATACCTCAGAATCAACCTAACCGATCATTCTTTAATAATAATCCAAATCAATCTAACTTCAAACCTTTCCAGCCTACGAAGCAACAACCTTTTAAATCCACAGCTCCAATGAATCGTCCTTACCCTACTCCAAATAACATTGGTAGACGTTTCACTCCTACTAACCGCCCAAACCAAAGCTTTCCGCAACCTATGTCTGGTGTTTCAACCGTTAGAGGAAATGTAAATTCTCACATGGAACCACTTGAAAACACACAGCCAGAAGAATTATATTCCGTAGCAGGAATATTTCAACAAGAAGATGAGTTCGACCCACAGTCAGACTCACCTAACTTTTCAAATGAATATAACATTGAGGTTAACTCTCCCTACTGTACAAATGAGTACGACAATGAAGAACAATGTCAGGATTTTCGTATAACCCAGTCATCCAAGTCGAAGACTTAAACAATATTTGTAATACTCCCAAATTACCATTTATCAACCTATTTGGTCTAAAACTTTTGATTGACAGTGGTGCTTGCAATTCAATCATGAATCCTTCAATAGCACATACACTATTTTCAGATTTTATATTCAAAGACTCATTTTGTATACAATCGGTTCACTCTGAAACAATAGGAGAAGACAATGTCCGATTTCCTATTTTTTCCGAATATAATATTGACACCCCCGTAAATTTCAGAGTTATGCAATGGCATAATTATTTCGACGCATTAATTGGTACTGCTGATTTTGCCCGACTAAGAGCAAAAATTGACTATGCATCGAACCTATTTGTTCTAGCCAACAAAGACATACCTTTTCACTTTCACTCCTCTAATAAGCAGAAAAGTTTTCAACCAACATAAGATGCGCACACTACTGCTATTCCAGTCAATATTCAACAAGGAGACGTATACGTTCCTGGGTTCGAATATGATGGAAAGTATTTTTCAGACGCAATTTTATGCGCTGAGGACTACCAAGTTCTTCATCCAACAAACACCCAATTGAAACAAGAATTCACTGAACCTATTTTAGTTGAACCTTTAGACAATATAATTATTCAGCCATTAGAAATAAATTCAATAACAGAAAGAGACATTAACGAATATCTTCGTACCCAACACATGAACGATTTAGAAGACCAGACAATTCGAAGCGTATGCTCTGAATTCTCAGACGTTTTCTACTACCCAGGATGTGACTTGACATTTACTAGTGCAGTAAAACATTTCATCCGCACTAGAGATGAAGATCCGGTACATCATAGGAACTATAGGTATCCACCCACATTAGAGAAACTACTAAATGACGAAGTAGAAAAGCTACTTGACCAAAGAATAATCACGCATAGTGAATCTCCATATTGTAATCCTGTCTGGATTGTACCCAAGAAGTTAGACGCTTCAGGGGAAAAGAAATGGAGGCTGGTCTTAGACTTTTGACAGCTAAATAGAAAGACGATCGAGGATAAATATCCCCTCCCAAGAATAACAGAAATTTTAGGCAACCTCGGTCATTGCCAATACTTCAGTACTTTGAATTTAGCCCAGGGATTTCGCCAGATAGAAATGGATCCCAGGTCTATAGAGAAGACCGCTTTTACAATTGACAATAAGCATCTCATGTTCAAAAAAATTCCATTTGGTCTCAGAAATGCTCCAGCCACTTTTCAGCGTGTAATGGACAATGTCCTACACCCCTTTTTGTATAAATTCTGCTTTCCGTATACTGATAATATAATCATATATAGCAAATCTCTAGAAGAGCACATGCAACACTTAACTCTTGTGCTGCAGAAATTAAGGGAAGTAAATCTCAAGATACAACTCGACAAAACGGAGTTTCTCCATAAAGAAGTCGCCTTTCTTGGACACGTTGTATCACGAGACGGAGTAAAACCGAATCCTGAAAAAATCAGAGTAGTCAAAGACTACCCTATTCCGAAATCCACCAAGGAAATTAAACAATTTCTTGGCCTAGCTGGATTTTATAGAAAATTCATAAAAGATTTCGCGAAAGTAGCACAACCCATGGTTCGCTACCTAAAAAAGGGAACAAAAGTCGACGCAGAAAATGCTGAATACAAGTCCGCTTTTATAACTCTTAAGATCCTTTTAATAAATGCTCCTGTGCTAGTCTACCCAGACTTCGAATAAGCATTCACGTTAACTACGGACAGTTCATATTTTGCTCTGGGAAGCGTTCTGTTACAGAAAGGACATCCCATAGCGTACTACTCCAGAACCTTAAATCCCGCAGAAAGAAACTACTCCACAATAGAAAGAGAGTTACTCGCTATCGTAGTAGCAAACATTTTAAGCCCTATCTATGGGGACGGCACTTCCAAGTGGAATGTGACCACCGCCCGCTACAATGGCTCTTCACTCTGTAGGACCCTAGTTCGAGACTTTATCGATGGAAGATAAAACTCGGAGAATTTGACTTTGACATTAAGTACGTCAAAGGCAAAACTAATTATGTAGCAGACGCACTCTCTAGAGTAGAGATAAATGCAAATGACGAAACAATTTCCAATGCAGCTATCCCCGGAGATGATGCATACCATAAAGAATTGGACAATGAAACTGTACACTCCAACCAAGAAGACCCCATATTTACATTGAAATCATCTGAACGAAATCTGAATCAGAATCGTAACCAGATCATAGTTAAATATGGCAATTCTCCTAAGATTCTTGAACAAAAATTATTCAAGAAATATACACGGCACATTATGATCGTTACACGAAATAATTTTCAGAAAGATTTGAGTGATCAGCTACTCAAAATAATTGTCACATCTAATAAGTATGCTACTTATTTCGATGACATAACTCTAGAAATCCCCTTTATTAGAGCATGTCTGAAATAATTTACTTCTGAACTAATTATCATTAGATCATCCAAGTTCTTGGAAGACATTGAATGTCCAGAAACTCAGAGGCAATTAATCCTGCACTATCATTCTGAAAATCATAATGGTATCGTAGAAACCTATGAACACCTTCGAACTAAGTACTATTGGCCACATTTACGTGAGCATATTAGAACACTGATAAACCAATGTAATCTTTGCCAGAGAAACAAATATGAGAGGCACCCTAACAAAGTAGAGAACCAAGGTCCCATAACAGCGGATCACCCATTTCCGCAAGTGCACATTGATACGTTCCATTTTGAACAGAATCGCATCTTAACTGTGATAGATGTATTTTCAAAATACGGACAAGCATATGTACTGCCCAATGGCACAGCTTTGGCCGTGCTAAGTCAGTTACAAGTATATTTCTCACACCATGGGTTTCCAAAGAAAATTACCCATGATCAAGGAGGGGAATTCGAGAACAAGGTCATTAAAGAATACTTTAAAGCCACAAATGTTGAGTACCATTCTACCACTCCTTTGAATTCTTCGTCTAATTCTCCAGTAGAAAGATTCAATCCAACCTTGCTTGAAAAATTACGTATTTCAAGAGACTCTGATAAATTCACTCCACTCTCGGAACTTGTAACCACAATAATAAATTACAATTCCTCAATCCATTCCACAACTAAACAACCTCCATTTAACGTTCTCTATGGTCCTTACTACCAAACGTTAGACCATACTTTCTCACCCTCTCCTAAAATCAATGAGTATATTGAAAGACAAGGAAATTAGTTGAAAATTCTAAAAGATAGTTGCACTAAACGTAACACTGACACTTTTGATCATACATACAAAATTAATGACACTGTGTATGTATTAGATCCACTCACAAGAAACAAGAAATCAAAAAACCTGTACAATGAAGGTGTAATAACCAAAGTTGCAGAAAACAGGGTACATTGTAAAATGAAAAATGGTAAGATACATGTAAGAAATTTCCGGGACATAAAACCTAAAAGAAGTATTCTTACACTTCCAGGTTCCTCCTCGGATACGGCTCCATCCTCACTCAGCCCATAAAACCCCAAGGATTTTATGCTGACTCAATGGGATCTGCCACAATAATTAACGACTACCATAAGTTCATGTTTCATTTTGATCTCAATACTTTAAGAGAATCTTGTAATAATATTCGCAACACTGTTACAAGCCTAATATCTCGAAGTAATAACACTTTCCCTTATTTAATGTCCGAATTAAATGAAGCCATTAAGGAAGCAAAGAAAGAATTAAATAAAATATTACCTAACACACCTAGGACTAAAAGAGGTTTAATAAATGGCTTAGGTACCGTGATCAAATTCATCTCTGGAAATTTAGATCAGAACGATTTAGACATCTTGCAAAGTCAAATACAGTAGATTCATTAAAACAAAGTCATAATAACGAAATTAAACACATAAATAAACTTGTATCATTTGCTAACTCAATTACTCAAAAATTCTATGATGAAATGAACCATGTCAATGATAATATGAAGGTAATCCAAGGTATCTTACAGGAAGAAGACTTCAAGATAAATATATTGGAACATTTACAATATGTGTTACTGTGCGCGAGTAAATTTAATAAAATTATGCGAGTGCTGCAAGAAACCATCAATTTATGACTTAATGAAATGACCAATATAAAAATCTATTCACAAAGAGACCTATCAAATATAATAAATCATTTGCTATCAATATATCCCACTAAGACTTTGATTCATACTGATCAATACCATCAAATCGAAAATCTTAAATTATCAAGAACGCAAGTTCTCATGATGGACAAAGAAATGATTGTGATTCTTGCTATGCCAATCACAGATGGAAATCAGTACCAAATGTATTCAATTTCACCTATGCCTAGTATTAACAATCTTGTATTAATTCCTTCAGAAAGATACTATTTACAAGGTTCCACCTTGAAATGGTCAAGTGTACCTTGTATTAAGAATACTCAATCTTATGTATGTATATATTATAATATCATAACCACTAAGTGTAATCTAACAGACACTTCAGGATGTGAATTTGCTTTTGTTAACAATGATGTGCAATTATTTCAACCCTTAAACAGGGAACATATTCTCTTTTTTAGCAAAACCCCTCAGGTTATTTTGCAGACATGCCAAGATTTTCAAAGAACTATCAAGCTCTCCGGACCAAATATTATATATACCAATGAATCCTGCCCTATTTCCAGCATGGGTATAACCTTGCAACAGCATCCAGCAAATTATGTGTACTCATTCCCACTCATATCAATCCAAGACGAACCCTATGTAAGGAATGAAATAAAATTCCATTTCTCCCACCTTGATGTAAAGAAACTGAAATCAGACCTAACACCTGTCCCAAAAGGTAATACTACTACAAGGCATTTTATATATACGACTGTAATTTTATGATAAGTATATTGTGTATTATTTAGTTAATCTTTAGGAAAAGACTGTACCAACTATGTAAACTATGTAAAATGTAAAATTTAAAAATAACAAAGATATTACCGAGGACGGTAATAAGCAACTGACGGTGGAGGAGTTATGTATCCCGACAACTAGTGTCAAGTCCAGGGCTTTCACAGTCCAGAACTGGGGATTTTAAATATATATTATGTTATAAACTAAGACCATACTTGGTCGTTTCACAAGGAAGTCAAATTGTATTGCTTCATACTATTTCACTTAGAAAGCACTCTCCAAGAAACATGGGTTTCTTGAGAATAACAAACTTTGACAATAACAAGGTTACCCTCCTTTTCTGAGAAAATATGTGTTGTTCAGATTTGGTGGCACTCACGACTTACTGCAATATTTCACAAGTGTGTTGCAATATTGCTCAACTATACGTCACCAACCCATCTTGTCAAAAACATGTAAGATTGTTTTCCAGTGGACTGACACGTGATTGTAACCTGAAAGCTAAGCATATAAAACCAACAGTCTCATAAGTCTCATTACTCATTCGTCAACCAGTCAGCTACAGACTAGTAAGCTCTCAGGCTTCGCACGTCTCGGATCACGGGTTCGAGCTCTGATCATAGGAGAGATGTAATTAATCTACAGTTGTACATAGGAATAATCAGCTAATTTAATAAACAAGTAACATCAACTTGTCTTCTCATTTCGACTGAATAGATAAGGCTCAGCGCGATATTGAACTATCGGAACCTGATAGCTCAGTACCTGTAAAAATATAAATGTTGTTGAGCTACAAACTTAACTCGTGCACCTGTGAGTTGTCACTATGCGGTTCTCCTACCACAGCGATGACAGCACCGATAGGTAACAACTTGGCACCTTTAGCGCGGAATGTGTGTTAAGGCGGGTTTCCCATTTTTATTTCACTGTCCCTTATACACTGAAGTACTTGAAGTACAGTTCTATTTTTATTAAAACTTCTCGTGTGCTAAAGAGTACAAGCTCACCCATCTACAAGGTATACAAGTTCAAACATTACGTGTTGAATATATCACCACGACGAGATATTTAAGTGAAAGAAGAACGTTAACAACCAATAAGCACGTCAGAATACTGTTTCATTAAAACTCTTTGCATTGTGTTCATGAATTCAAAAGGAGATTGTATGTTATTGTGAAACTTCCAGGCTACTGTAATCGAAACAGTAATTTTTGTAGCTGCAAGTACTCTAGTGATATATTACGGAATTTCATTCAGTAAATAATATATTTTTATTTAAGATTAATTTTTATTACAAAATGAATATTAGATACTTCCTTGCTTTTATTAGATAGGCCTACGTTCTCACTTGATCCTACCCTTACAAGCACATATACGGCTGTAGATGAGGTAAAGATTACAATCGAAATTGGATTTCTGAGTCATCGGCCATAACCTGAGATATATTAACTATAATTCAGACATATTTTAACTGAAATTTTATCCTCCTGGTGTGCAACATTTATTTTCTATTTTGTACTGTCACACGACCACAGTTATGGCGTTATGGTTTAGGGTTGTTTCGATAACACTGAGGTGAGAGACTTGGTAATAGTGGACGTTATCTTGAGAGAGGGGCAGTACTATCGTATTCTACCGAACAAATTAGTAACAACTGGAACAGAAATTATGGGAACTGTAGTCACCAGCCCGCGCTATGAATGGGGTTTGTTCTGCAGCAGCACAACGACCCAAAACACATGTCAAAACTGTGCTAGAAGTATCTAAGGATCATCACGGGTCACCCGGTTTATCACTCATCGAGTTGAAGCATGAACTCGATCGTAAGATGTGTGTGAGGCTTAACCTGAAGATTATAATAGTGCATAATATTAGATTGCGCAATATGAATTATTTATATGAGAGTGTGACTGATTTTTGTAACATTTGTAGTATACCAGTACATCATAATTTCACCACTCATTCACATCATATCACATTTTGACAATGACTCGATGCTCTGGGTGACATCAGAGCTACAGTGTTCTATAGAAGATCGTTCGGGGTCACTGGGGACAATATTTGAAGGGTAATTATATTATGAAAATCTATGTCTTCACCAAAAATTATGATAAATTGGCAATCCAAAATTTCTAGCTATAGCGCAACAACGTAATTTCCATTGCAGCAATCTTTTCGCAGAGCTAACATGTCTATCTTTTCCCACTCCACCTCACAGGCTTTTCAGAGGCCATTGATAGTGCATGGACGTCTATTTCCTAAGGCCCTTTTGAGGAGTTCAAATACACAGAAGTCCATGGGTGACCCATCGAGTGCCTTGATCGAAATATAAAACGAATTGCACGGATTTCAGTTTCCATCTCCATTCTCTCTAAGAACATTCGGGTCGAACGAGAGGTGTGGCTGGATGCTTTATCTTGATGTACCCATACTTAATTTTTCGCCCTTCCGTACAGTGCTGGGATATCTGTGTTATAAACTGGTGTTAAAATCTCTTGCTGGTAGTATGCAGAGTTTACCTTCACATCATTAGCAACACGACGAATTGCCACTGTAGCAGTATCCACCGATAATCATGAAACCCCTTAGAAAACTTTCCTGGTATTCTTTATACAAAGTTTGATAATGTTTTCTAGGGTGGTAGTAAGTCGATCAAGGTTTGTTAAAATCACTAAGGTACACGTATGCTTCGTCTAATGTCAGCATATTTTTCCGTCTGTCCCCTGCCAGATAGCCCTCACACGGCTTTCTTGTGTTAGTGTGACATTCCAAGATGTGACTAGACAACAGATTGTGAACTCGGCGCTTATGCCGCTTTTCTAATTGCAGGTCCTTGTTGATTGTGGTATTAACTGTTGAAATAGACATCCCCAACTTACGTGCGATAGTCCTTTCGGGGGCAGAGTTACCACCTGAGACAAGGGCCTTCACTTCCCTCACCACTTCTGGTGTACAGCTGGTAGCTGGTCGTGGATTTAGATGTTTCTTCCTCTCTGGAATTAAGTCCAGTCGGTCTTTACCTCTTTTATTAAATACAGCACTGATCCCCTTCTTTTATATCAAGAAATCACGCTCCTTGCATATTCCTTGGATTGCAGAATAGCTTTATTCAACATCGGATTTGACTGTTAAATAGCCATCCCAGTAAGGGGCAATCCGCATCGGTATCGTTGCAGATAATGTCACGAAACTCTACACACACGTTCTCAGTACTGATGTGAACCATCACTCCCCGTTTTGACGTGCTCAAATTGATAACAACGCCGCCAGAGGCCTTCAAACTCGTGACCAGACATACCAAACAACCTCCTGTATTAGTTCCCAAGTTATATTTTCTTTTAGAGTTTATGAAGTGATCGTTTAACATTACCCTTGGTTTGCAATTTTAATTAATAAAATATAAATTTAGTATGGGTATAGTTCATACATGTGGATACAAAATTTATTCTTCTTTTTAATATCGCACATACACTAGCGCCAAAATGTTTTAAGCTCACCTTAAGAAAACTCTATTTTTTGTTATTTATTAGGCAGCAGATTAATGATATTTCAAATGATATATATTTTAAATCAAAGTGCAAACATATCCATACATTATACACAAACTGACACACTATAACTCATATGGAAAACAATGTTTTAGTGCTACAGCGTTGAAACCCTGTGCTCGTCATTACTACTCAACAAATACGTGGCAATTTTCTGGTTAGATTTTCTATCTTCTCTCCGATTACAGTTTCTTATGCTTGAAAAAGTAATTCCCAGAGATTTTCACCACTGTTGACAGAAGACTGTTTTGTCTTACGAACGAGTTCATGCCACAAAACATCAATGGTTGATAAACCGGGAGACACCTGATGATTCTTTGTTTCCTACATTCTTCTTACACGTGAGAAACCACAAGAACACTATCAGAATTTTGTTAAATTATTCCAAAAATGTCAATAAGGAAAGAAAGACTCCCAAATAGAGAACTAAGGGGTGTGGTGGCTAATGGGGATATATACAAATAAGGGGCTGAGAGAGAAACATAAAAATGATTGTTTATTCTGTGGAGAAATAATGGAAGAGACTATCTATTGAAAGTATGTACGGGAACTGATGCACTGGGAACTAAATGTTTTGGTGATGATGTGGCTACTCTTACCACTACTCTTATACCTTCATATCTTCCACACAATATAAATAACATTTGTTTGAGCGCCAGTTGCTTTTTTAAGAAAAAACAACAAAATTCGGTAGAGCATGCCTCATATCTCAATTATCTCAAGGCGTAAGGTGATAAACTCACACATCTGGGAATATACAGGGATATGAATCAGGACAATATTAGATTACGGCTGCATTTCCACAATTGAGGATTGTACATGGAACTAGAATCACTTATAATAATTAAAATAAAACTGAGTTTATGACTATAATTTACGTCACAATGAACAAGCATTGACGTATTTTAATTTTACAATATATATATATATATATTGAGATTTGCTGTAACATTTAAAGGAAAATTTAATCTAAACAAAGAAAGCTATTGGCATGAACTTGAAGTGAAATATGATATCGCCGCTGATTACATTCTTCTTCATGTTATGAATGCATAACATGTCTGTTGCTTTAATTACCTGATGTCTGCATATACCGCTGATGAACTCGAAATTCCTGGAAAAACCTATGAGCTGAAGTCGGGAGCCGTCTGCTGTTATCTTCTTATGTAACAAGGAGTTGACCTACATACCATGTACGCGTGTAGGAAGCTCCAATGAAATTACGTCCACTCAATAGATCGTAAGAAATTGGAAAATATTATTGAAACACCTTGTGAAGTCCATCCTCACAAGTAAATGATGTTTCACTATAAGCATAGTACCAGTCTCTACTCGGATCCAACCACCACTTATAGACCTCCTCGGTGATTCCAAAACTTCTTCCAACACAACTCTTAGCTCTGATCACTACTCTAAAACCACTGACCATCACTCTTCCTTCACTTCTTCCATTTGATCCATTTGATACATATGATCTGATACCTCTCACCAAAGTTTCATCGACTTTTATAACCTCGTGATGACCACTCGTCTCCCTACTCTTGGGTCATCCCTTCCACCTCAACATACAGTAGCTGGCGAATACAGACACTTGGTCGCAATCACGCGCCCACGCACTGATGTCATCAGTCATGTGTCGTCTAAGCGTGCCCAAGGGGATTACAGATGACTATGCTGCATGCGTCACCGGGAAACCTACTTGCACATAACATTCTCATTTAAACTTAGCCTCTATTGCAAAATACTCTGCTAGCTCATCTGCCCAGAGTTACAAGCCACAGCATGACTATATGAAACCAACAAATCTCACTTATTACAATACAGAATAATTACAAACAAAATTCACTTAACCTATGATTAAATACAATAATATGCGCGATACCTAATTATTACAGTCTAAATGATGAGAAACAGAATATAAAATCTCATGAATCGGGTTAATAATAATAATAATAATAATAATAATAATAATAATAATAATAATAAATACTGAATGGAATCTGTAACCCTGTTGTACGGTTACAATGAATATAAATTAAAGGTAGAAAGAGAGAACGAATTTTATACAATAGCTAAATTGTAAAATAAAGAATGGATCACTCCAGGACGAATAGCAACGTTTTTTGAATTTTAAGAAGTATGTGGCAGAAGAAAATGAAAAGAGATTAGCACTAACTAAAATATTGTTACTGTTAAACAATCAAAAATAGCACAGGTAAGATACATGGTGATATTTAAGCAAGCATAGGAATAGTGTGATACAGCTGAATAGGTTCTTTAAATGCCTGTGAAGGCGCTTTTGTGTCTTGCCTGAAAAGTTTTGACATAATATGTAGTTGCAAGTAATCAACTTCATTTTCCGTATCAAAATTTAATCACTAAATTTTACAATATTTAAAATTCTTCCACCGTTTTGATACTTTTTTTGCCTTTTGGCAAATTTATTTGTCAACAGTACATGTTTCGTTCCTTATTTAGGAACATCCTCAGCTGTTATTGTAGCTATTGTTACTATACAAGACGCAAAGCAGCAACAAACGTCCCTCCAGGGTCACAGTAGAATTGGAGTCTAACAATAGCAAGAAATTGAAACGAAGCTCCCTTCACAAAAATTGATCAGCAATCAGCTTCAAAGTTCCACATTAGACTCAATCAAAGGCACCATAAGCAAACTCATAATATATAACAACTTACCTGGAAGGAACAGAAGATAAAACATTCAATAATTTGAACAGTATTACGAAGTCAAACATTTTTAAAACTTTTAACCGCAAACAGACATTTTAATGTAAAAAATGAGATTTTTAACAACTATTCAAATGAATAGACATAGTTTTTAAGCTGACCAACTATGTAATCATCCGTTCTTATATCATTAACACACTAACCCCTAACATTGTTTTTAATATCATTTAATTTAATTAGTATTTTTAGTAGTTTTTAAGTGAATCAATGTACCTGCAAATTAACGTGTTTAAAATCTTAGCAATTCACCTAAGCTACAATAACAGCTGAGGATGTTCCTAAATAAGGAACGAAACATGTACTGTTGACAAATAAATTTGCCAAAAGGCAAAAAAGTATCAAAACGGTGGAAGAATTTTAAATATTGTAAAATTTAGTAATATGTAGTATCTGCCGGAAATGGGGTATTTACATTTATTTAAATTATTTCTGCTGTGAAGTAGAAGTGTGTGTTTTTTGTTAGTTTGCCGCGAGGTGAGCAGTTATATTGTATATTCGATAATGATCATTTTTGCTTTAAGTGTACAAATAAGCTAAGGTAAGATACACGTTTACTTAGACAATATAGCATTGCTGACGTCTAGGACAAAACAAAATTTATTATATTTAGTATAGCTAAACAAATATAAGAGGAAAATGTAAGGCATGTATCAAAATTTAACAAATTGTAATAAAAGAGTGCTCTCTTCCTTAATTCCGGATAATCCGGAACTAGGGGATGGGCGTACTCCTATTCATTCATTCATTCAGTCAGTCAGTCATACTTCTTACACAGCTTTAACGTTTGTTTTGGATCGTTCTCCTTCTGCAGAACAAACCCCATTCCGAGCGTGGGCTGGCGACTACAGTTCCCATCAGTTCAGTTCCAGTTGGTACCGCGTTGTTCGATAGAATGCGATGGTATTGCTCTCTTCGCAAGATACATTCCACTGTCACCAAGAATGCCACCTTAGTGTTGCCGAAACAACCCCACACCACAACAACACCTTCATGCTTCACATTTGATGTTAGGCAACCTTACAACATTCTGTCCCGTGGACGACAGTGGACATACGATGACAATTTTGAACCCTACAGTCACAAGGAACGGTATTTGCAGCTCATATTAAAGATAGATGCATAGATGGATTATTGGCAATTAACGACATTAGATACATAAACCAGATTTCTCTAAAACAGCCATGACTTTATTCAAGATAAAAATAACCCCTGTGGTTGGTTGTGGTCTAGACCTAATCTGATAATATCTCAATAAACAGGGCTTCAAGGAACTGAAGTAAAACAAGGCAACTTACTTCAAACGAGTGTTGGGTGTGTCCAAATTCGCTGCATCACGTTTGATATATGAAACGGCAAAGGAGAAGTTCTTTAATGAAGATCTACGAACTCAACTAAGGCTGTCGTATACAACGAGCTATGGGAACTGTTGAATGAAATGAAGCGGGGAAAAACACGAAAAATGGCAGGACTTTAATGTCCCTGATACTCTCAGAACGACAGAGTGGACAAATACTGGATACAAAGTGAGGCAGTCAGTAACTCGTTTTGCCATACATGGATTTCATCACAAGGTTTGCCAACTCAAGAAGTATCATGTACAGGATTCACAATGTATATACGAGGGTCGAGTCATAAGTCATGGAAACTATTCTTTTTCTCGCGAACAGGGGACAGCACGGAAAATCTAAGACATGCATTTGGAAATATAGGGCATGTACTTATGCATAGTGTCTGACGACAAATTCTGACTTCAGGAGATTCTCGTAGGAAGTGACAGAACACAGGCCATTGGTAAACATTGTTTTATTACGGTATAGACAGCAAATACACAAGACTACGTACAAAGGAGAGGTCTCCACTGGTTACAGACCTTCGAAATAATCGCCCAAGGTTTCCACTGTGCGTTGCCAGCGGTGGAGCAGGCGCTGAATACCATTCGCTGCATGTGTATCGCTAACGTGTGACACCTCTCGGCAGTTGATACTCTACGCCGTTTGAACGTATCCACCTACCTCGCCACTGTTCTATAGGGCATGGCATGCACACCTAAGGCTTCCCGCAGCTCTGCATGCCATTGGCGTGCATTTCTACCGCGGAGAACTGCTATTTTTTATATACGATCGTTGCTCCTACTTGTTGACTTCCATTTTGTGACGCTCTCACTCACACACTGACATTGGGGGCATGCTTAGACCTACACTGTTGTTTACATACACCATCTAGTGGCATCATACCCAAGTACATACCGTACGTTTCCAAATGCATATCTTAGATTTTCCATGTTATCTCTTGTTCGTGAGAAAAAAATAGTAGCCATGTCTTATGACTCGACCTACGTATATGTGGTGTCATCAACAGTGTGAAAGATACCACGCTCTTAGATGCAAGAAACTTAAGTTTTCTCCGATTGAACTAAGAACAGATTAAATATGTGCGCGTGTACCTGTGTCACTAAACACTTTATGTACATGGGCTGCAATAAAACTTTATAATTTGAGCCAATCTTCTCAAACTTCCACTCATCAGTTTCCGTTGTTCCATGGTGAAATCCTTTATTACCGAGCTCGATAGCTGCAGTCGCTTAAGTGCGGCCAGTATCCAGTATTCGGGAGATAGTAGGTTCGAACTCCACTATCGGCAGCCCTGAAGATGATTTTCCGTGGTTTCCCATTTTCACACCAGGCGAATGCTGGGGTTGTACCTTAATTAAGGCCACGGCCGCTTCCTTCCCACTCCTAGCCCTTTCCTGTCCCATCGTCGCCATAAGACCTATCTGTGTCGGTGCGACGTAAAGCAAAAAAAACCTTTATTTCTGCATGCTAAAAGAGGATTTTTGGCGGATACACGTCCACATAATCCAATATCACTTAAACGATATTCCACAGTCGACACTAACAATAGTTCTGTTGTTCTCAGTACAGATGTGCGTTCTGTTTCACTTGCTTAAAATCACAATGTGTTTATCTTCAGCAGCAGATGTTCTTCCAGGACGTCCACTACATATTCGATCTTGGTGAGCTGTTTCTTGTCTTCGTTTCAAAGTAGAGAATACTTTTCTTCCTTAGGATAGCTTTCCTTCTATTTATGCAGTGGGTCTCTATCCAACAAAACTCGAATAATACTGAAAAGAAGTCAGTGTTGGAAATCAATCTAAACCAACAGAGACATTCAGAAAATGAAGTGACGTAGTTTGTGTTATAAGTAACAATATCTAACAATGAACGATTTCAACAACAAAGACAACAGAGCTTCTTAAGGTTCTTAAATGCTTGACATGTAAAAACCGCTGCCGGACAAATTTCCGGCACTTCGGCGTCTCCGAAAACAGGAAAAGTAGTTAGTGGGACGTAAAATATTACTATTATTATTATTATTATTATTATTATTATTATTATTATTATTAATTCACATATAAGTTTAAACTGGTTTACGCTTATCCTTTAAAACATTGTTTAAACATTTTTCCAAGTTATATTTAATTAAAATGATTTAAAGGTGCTTATCAACAATATTGTTTGGTAATGATACCTTCCGTCCGCCTCTGTGGTGTAGTGGTTATGTCGTGACCTACCTGTCCTGTGAGACGATCTCGTAGGTTGGTCACCAGGCACTTGGATGTTGAAGTATTACCTGTCCTGCCGAGCGGATTGTAGGGAGGTAATTTGTAGGTATGACTCGTCCCGCAACTCCCGAAATAAAAGATGAAATTATTTACCTGTCCTTTATTACTGAGGACTACTACAACTACTATGTACAGTATATTTACAAGTCTGAATGTAATGATCTAAAGAGAGAGCGAGCTTGTTCCACGCGCCTACTGTTCTACTACGCGTCTATCTGAATCTTGCCCTGCGGCACTTGGGCTATGCCCGAACAGAATCTCGTCCTGACAAGTACGAACTACTAGCTGGGAGAAGGCCCCGCGCCATCTTGGCCAGGGGTTATATCTCCGCTCCTGAACTCAAAGTTCTATCCCTACCTCCTACTAAGGGGTTGGGTCTTACGGCATTACCAAACTGTTCATCCAGTCACTAGCGCCTTCAAGTGGCTATTCTCAATAGTTGTCACAGTAAGTGCTGCTACCTAGGCACTACTGTCTTCTGTCTTACTTTGTCCTCATCTTTCCTTGTTTTCCTAAAGCGCATCTGTAATGGCCTTGACTGGCCGTGTACTCAGCTTTGTCTCTTTGTCGGGCGCTAGGCGGTCCGCCTGGCCCGTCTACCAACTTTGTTTGTTGACACACAGTAAATATCTTATTGTAGTCAACAGCTTTCGTAAGCTAGCGCGTTTCACAAACCGCTCTCCAATACTTAACTGAAAGCTTCCTTCTGCTTTCCAATTATTAAATCTAACTATAATTATTATACTTATTATATAGTTACTCAAGTACTACAAGGCGTCTCATGTCGATGACTATCATTATTCTGACACTAATTAATCTCCTCTGACACCTTGAGCTCTAGACTCGGCTACGAATCCCGGCTGCCTTCCACCTGGCAGTCCGCCGGTTCGAGTCCGTGGGAGGTCGGTACACGACAGTTAGCGTGATTAGCTGCCACCCCCGGAGGTCCGGGTTCGATTCCCGGCTCTGCCACGAAATTTGGAAAGTGGTACGAGGGCTGGAACTGGGTCCACTCAGCCTCGGGAGGTCAACTGAGTAGAGGTGGGTTCGATTCCCACCTCAGCCATCCTGGAAGTGGTTTTCCGTGGTTTCCCACTTCTCCAGGCAAATGCCGGGATGGTACCTAACTTAATGTCACGGCCGCTTCCTTCCCTCTTCCTTGTCTATCCCTTCCAATCTTCCCCAGCCCCTGCAAGGCCCCTGTTCAGCAAAGCAGGTGAGGCCGCCTGGGCGAGGTACTGGTCATTCTCCCCAGTTGTATCCCCCGACCAAGAGTCTGAAGCTCCAGGACACTGCCCTTGAGGCGATAGAGGTGGGATCCCTCGCTGAGTCCGAGGGAAAAACCGAACCTGGAGGGTAAACAGATGATGATGATGATGATGATGATGATGAATGATACCTTCCAATCGTACGGTTGCTTGGCTGAATGACTTTTGGTTCAGATGGTTTTGGGTTCGAATCTCGGCCGGGTTGAGGATTCTAATCGTGGCTAGTTTATTCTTCTGACTCACAGACAAGGTGTTTGTGTTGGTCCCAAATATTTCTTATCGTATACATACAACACAACACTACCAACCGCCACAAAAACGCAATCCCCATTCTGAGCGTAGGCTGGTGACTGCAGTTCCCATCACATCACGTAGGGTTGGGATTGATTGATTGATTGATTGATTGATTGATTGATTGATTGATTGATTGATTGATTGATTGATTGATTGATTGATTGATTGATTGATTGATTGATTGATTGATTGATTGATTGATTGATTGATTGATTGATTGATTGATTGATTGATTGATTGATTGATTGATTGATTGATTGATTGATTGATTGATTGATTGATTGATTGATTGATTGATTGATTGATTGATTGATTGATTGAAGCTCCCTGGGAAGTCTGATTACCTTGGATCGAGTAGGAGTATTTCAGTCGCCTTGACAAAGAATACTGCAATGTATTCGAAACGTCGGCAAACTGTATGGAAATTACAAAAAAAAAAAACCTAAACGGTTCAACCCGGAAGATAAACTAATATTTCCGTTTTGTTAGCGATCAGAAACACAAACTCCTACCAAATATTTAGCTATGGTGCAATGACGTTGACAGGGGAGGTAGGAATAGGTGATACCTGGGCTCCCTAGTGCTGAATCGATACACCTCAGTTGTCTTCGAGATTCGTATTGGCAACCTTTGAAACACAAACCCCTTATGCATCGCTGTGAGTCATCTGGCGTACACTTTACGTACTAGTTCTGTTGTTGTTTACACAGCAAAGCCAAAATATAGAATTCATGCTAGGAACAAGATTCGCATCGAGAAATGTTATATAGCGTTATATAATGTGTATGTGACACAGTTGTTGGTTGAAAGATAATAAAGGTTTAGAAAATTCTTACCGATCGATCATACTATCGATTCATTTCAGATTTCATTTCCATTCAGTTGGCAGTATTACCGTAACCGTGAGAGATCCCTCCTTACTCCTCAAGCCCGTAAAACCAGGTATCACTAAAAGTTTCGCGTGCTGTAGGTTTTCCCTATGTACCTAGAAGTAGCGCAGTGGTCTCAACTCACAAGACAGGTTTGTGGTCAATGTTGCCAACTTAGCTTTTTCCCCGCTAAATCTAGCTTATTTAATCCAACGTGCTTCGTGCGATGTTGCGTTCTGGTCCTCCCAGTATGAAAAAGCACACACTTTCTCTCTCCCCTTGCAAGATGTGGTAGCAACAGCGAAACTAGCTATGATCATGGTACGTGATCCAGCGGGAACATGGAATGTGCCTTTGTGATGTAATATTGTGATATTCCTTCTCATACTTCAGTTTTACTATCGGCCAATGACCTCACAAAACTTCCTTACTTGTGCCAGGCTCCTCACTGTCATCTATCCTGCCTGACCTCTTTTGGGGAACTCCTGTAGGCCTACTTTTCCGACCACGACGTTATTAGGTCACGAAGCCTAGGGAGTCTTTCACTTTTATGCCCTTCGTGGTCATTGTCTTTCTTTCACCGATATCTTCATTTATCAAAGTGTCGAACACCTCCCATTTTTCCTTTTCGATTAGTGTTTTATAGAGGATCGTTGTCCAAGTGTGCTTCCTCTTAAAACAATAATCACTATCACCTCCACCTGTCAGAACTAGCTCAGTGAGTATCCATGGTTTGCGGTTATAGTAGTTTGCTAATTGAACAGATCCCTATCAGGTGAACAGTGCTATAAATATTTGGCTTGTTTTTTAACTTTTTCTAGTTCTGATTTACCTTTTTCCAGCTTATATTGGATGACGAACTAGCTTATTAAGTGAAAATTGCGTTGGCAACACTGTATTGTGTTGTCCGCTAGAGTAGATCGCATCGTCAGTGTGGTGTGTACACTATGGTCACCCTCGACAATGAGACGGCCAGTAATTGTGAAGCTGTTGGTGGATTATATTGGTATTTCGGAAGATGCACCAATAGGTAACGAGCGTGTTATTTGTGAACAAATAAAGAAAAAACTGTCAAAAGAAGAAGCTGTAATAGGAGAGGTGAGTACACTTGTAATCGACGAGGAGGCAACAGATGAAGTGATAGTGCCGTGACGTTGAGTGGGTGTCGTCGCGATTGCGAACAGTCTTGATTGCGGACAGTCGCGATTGCGGACACATATTTGGGAAGTGTGCCAGCTCGTTCCAGGGTTTTCCCCTTTCAGTTGTGTCTCAATTGCGGACACACCATTAGTAATCTCGATGTGCTTATTTCCTACAGATAAGCTTTCGTGAAAGAAAGTATCTATATTGTACTTTTATTCCTTCTTCTTTGCTATTTTGCTTTGCGTCGCACCGACACAGATAGGTCTTGTGGCGATGATGGGACAGGAAAGACCTAGAAATGGGAAGGAAGCGGCCGTGGCCTTAATTAAGGTACAGCCCCAGCATTTGCCTGGTGTGAAAATGGGATAACGGAAAACCATTTTCAGGCCTGCCGACAGTGGGATTCGAACCCACTATCTCCCGGATGCGAGCTCACAGCTGCGCGCCCCTAACCGCACGGCCAACTCGCCCGGAAAAAATTAAATTGGATCACAAATAGTACATATAATGTATTTTAATATAATTTAATACAAATAAAGTTTAAATGAATCAGATATGAAACTTAATCGAGAGGTATATATATATATTAAAATTATTAAAATCTGTTAAGAGTAAGTTCTGTTACATACCTTTAGTAAATAATTTTCCTTTGCACTTCTTCGTTTTCTGCTTCAAACAAATCCATGTGGTAACACCATTTTTACTAATTCTAAACTGTCTGTAACTATAACCATGCAATAGGGCACATGGCTTACCTTTTTCCGTCTCAACGAATTCCATATTAGCACAACGATTAATGAGCAGAAACAAGCAAACCAACTAAAAACTCAACACAGTGATAGAGCTAACGTTCTGTATGACATCTAGAGCAGAACTGGATTGGTAAGACGGGTGGAAAACCCTGGGACGAGCTGGCACTTCTCCCAAATATATTGTGTCCGCAATCGCGACTGTTAATGAGGTGTCCGCAATCGACACTGTCCGCAATCAACACAGCTCCGGTGGTGAGTGATCAAGCAATATCACTAGTGGAGGATGTCCATGAAAGCAGCAGTTCATCTTATCAGACATGTTTACGTCCACGAAACACACACACACACACACACACACACACACACACACACAAAAACGAAGTTTCCAGAAGGATATCGAGTTTATGCGTACAAGATGTGGACAAAACAACAAATAGAAAAAGATGACAATTTTCATCCTCCCCGTCTGTGTCGTCCTGGATTAGCAATTGATATGACACCTTGTCTGAAACTTACAATAGTCTTGGCACTGAAAAGAAAAATAAAGGTTAGGGCTGTGTTACAAAACTTATAAACATGCTCAAACAACGGTGCTCATCAGACCTAAACAGCCTGTAGGATATGATAGATCGTGAATAGCATGGCTATTTTATAGTAAACACAAGAATATATTACCCCATTTGTTTGTCGTGTCTCCCCACAAATATGACCATCAGTTTACCGAACATCAAGACGTTTGCAAGCAAATCTGCTAATGTGACTAAGCGGGATTTACAGTAAATGTCTTCCTAGAACAAGCAATGTAGCAAGATATACAGGCACGTACTAAAGTTAATTTTTTGGTTGACTCCTAGTCAACCAACAGAGATAACGAACTATACAACCCTACAGTTCCTGAAGGCATTGAATTAATCAATAGGCTAATTACAGAAAAGTGCACATTCATTTTTCAGTCTAACGGCGTTTCTTTCTTCCATTCATAGAAAAATTATGTGAAATTTATCACTGGTTAAATTATGACATATTCTAGCGATGACATGGCACAGGGACCACTACTTTCGATTTCAATGGTTTGCGTATTCTCTTATTTAAAGTTAAAACTTCATAATTGATCCGTATTGAACTGAGAATCGCAATGATAAAAAGAGAGATGTTCTTACCTATTCAATACAATGATAAAATATTGCACACATTAATGTCACAACATGTTTAATTTGGTTTGCGACCGGTTTCGACACATATCTATGTCATCATCAGCCGATAGAAAAAACATGGCAAGAAGTATACAATTATCAACACACACAAAAAAAAATGTAAATTGTAAATTATGCTGCATCCTTTTCAACCTCAAGATCTGCAGCAAGAGTGCTCAAGGACATCACACTGCTTATGATCTCTACAAAAATTATCTTCATGGAAAAGTGCTACATGAACTTCGACAGTTATCCTTTAATGTGGTTTGTGTGTGTGTGTGTGTGTGTGTGTGTGTGTGTGTGTGTGTGTGTGTGTGTGTGTGTGTGTGTGTGTGTGTGTGTGTGTGTGTGTGTGTGTGTGTGTGTGTGTGTGTGTGTGTGTGTGTGTGTGTGTGTGTGTGTGTGTGTGTGTGTGTGTGTGTGTGTGTGTTGATAATTGTATACTTTGTATACAATTGTATACCGGTCCCAAACCAAATTAAACATGTTGTGACATTAATGTGTGCAACAGTTTATCATTGTATTGAATAGGTGGAACATCACTCTTTTTAGCATTGTAAGACTCTCTTAGTCAAATTTTGCTATTTTTCGCCAATGCGGCTCCACCAAATATTTTCCCTGTGTATTTCAAACCCCCTTCTGAGCACGAATTCGAAGAAGGATTTCCGGAAGAGTGTTTCCATAAGAAATAGGACCAATCCTCTTTCATCAAATGTACAAATTGCGAGAAACATGTTTGAATCGACCGCGCTTTCAGCATTCTTTTTTTTTTTGTCTCTGATCGTATAATCAGGTCAGAAAACTCTGTTGTCGAGTGTTCGGTGTCATATTATTGACAATTCGTCGCAAACAATCCATTTATTTCATAATCATTCATGATGCCTCAATAGTCATAGCATTTTCATCGTCAATGTGACGACTGATATCGCCAGTTGTAATATCCCAAAACAGCCAAAACGTATGCGGTATACAGATTATGTTTCACTATTTACTGCACTATATAACAATTGATGGAAGTAACGATATTCCGAGCTCCTTGTATCATTGCATTTCTTACGATCTTGCTACATTATTGGTGTACTTTGTAGCTGTATTATATTTTTTAGGATATTTACTTATACAGTGTACATTTTCTGAAGTATTTGCCAACATTTTTGTAGATATTAAGCTCCCAGTGTACGTTGATTGTATTGTTTGCGTGGTTGCTATAATAATTGCGATATTGTTTATGGATACGTACCCTGTTGTTATCCCTTTCTTGCGTATTTATATTTATAGTCAAACTAAATACGCGTTTTACAAGTGAATTTCAATAACGGATTGCTATTTGATTACACAATCGTAAAATACGTATTCGTAGCATGGCAAATAACCTCTGACGAACAACCATCACAAGGTGTACAATGCACGTAATGCGAAAAATATTATCTTTCCGTTAGGAGTACAAGCATACACGTTAGCAGAGCTCATCCTTCAGTGCACAGAGATTAGTCAAAAAGCAAAGGAAGATTAGTATTTTACGAAATTCCACGGAGATGTGTCATTTTTATTATACCACAACCAACATCACTGCTACTCCAGTTCCGAACATGAATGAGTACAACAGCGAACTGACTAAAGGGAAACAGAAGTTTTTTGAAAACCTAACAAACGAAGACTTCGACAATGTTGTTGTGCCTCACATTCTTCCCGAGCCGAAACATCCCGCCCAGAAATATTATGAACTGAGAAGAAAAGGCCAACTTAACTCCATTCAACGTTCATAGAAGACTTCTTCGAACCCTGAAAGGTCAACGAAAAGGGGAAGAGAGAAGACAATAAGTAAGTGTATGTACGAATTAACCCGGTTATACCGTTGCAATCAGCGGCAGAAAGCCATACGCATTTTTTTAATTTTTTTTTATTTTTTTACAAATGAACAACCAATTTGCCCA
This sequence comes from Anabrus simplex, assembly GCF_040414725.1. Classification (NCBI taxonomy): domain Eukaryota; kingdom Metazoa; phylum Arthropoda; class Insecta; order Orthoptera; family Tettigoniidae; genus Anabrus; species Anabrus simplex. Next base: position 74,316,111 of record NC_090271.1, on the reverse strand, counting down.
CTGAAAAAAGAAGTATTGCACATTTACTTTCCAGGCATATTCTAGCCCGAACAACCACAAAAGACAGGAATATAATCAAAAAGGTACTGAGAGTAATGAAATGGCGGATGGCTTTTAGGTGTCCGAGGACTTCGGCTCGCCAGGTGCAGGTCTTTTCATTTGACACCCGTAGGCGACCTGCGCGTCCTGATGAGGATGAAATGATGATGAAGGCGACACATACACCCAGTCCCCGTGCCAGGGGAATTAACCGATTATGGTTAAAATTCCAGACCCTGCCGGAAATCGAAGCCGGGACCCCTGAGACCAAAGGCCAGCACGCTAACCATTTAGCCATGGGGCTGGACGGTACTGAGAGTGAACTCATAGAGACGAATGATAAAATCCGGTCGTTTTTAAAGAGTATATTGTTCAGAAGACACAGACGATCTCGATAGTCACTGCCCGAGCTATTAAAATCAGCACGATTTCAGAGATAATAGCGGTACAATTCTTGTTCATAAATGTGAGGATGTAAACAGTCCCAGTAACTGGCGTCCTATTATATGATCAGTTATTAGAAGATTCATCAAGGAAGTTCCTGATAAACAGCTTCGGAACCACGTTGTGATTCATGATAATCAAAGGGGTTTCACCAATACACCCGGCACTTACATAAATACTTCGATTTTGGAAGTCGTTTTACAACACGCTAGGCAAGGAAAAGATTATGCTTGCATTATATTTCTAGACATTCAAAACGGTTTTGATACTGTCAGACATGCACACCTACAGATTATATTGGAGTCTGTTGAAGTGCCCGAAAAGATGGTGAGGTTGCAAATACTGTAGATCTACAAAAATACAAACCCGAAAATAGGGAGCAAAGGAAGGGCATCCGGTCATAAAACAGGGCCAAATCTACATGTGCTACGCAGTCCATACCCACGACCCCACAGGTGTGCGAAAAGTGGTAGAAGAAGTAAAATAATTACAAGCTGTTTCATTATGTTAAAAACGTGGAAGCCATTTTAACGTTGAAGACATTTCTTAGCAAATTTGGGGATTTCCCTCAATTGTGTCGAAAGTTGAAGGGCTAAAGGGCAAGGAAAGCTTTCAAATTTTGAGTCTTGGATAGCTCTATCAAACTAAAAATACAAATTTCGAAAATCACTTTCAGCCAAAATGCAGTCTAAATTCGCTCGTTTCTTCACTCGTTTTCTTTTTATTCAAAACGTGGCCAGATTAACATATTTACATAATTATTTCTCTAATGTGTTCCTTGGTTCAATACCCACAGGCGTTTCTTGGTTCTTGAAAAATGTCCACACCAAATGGAGTTAAAAGGGCCTAAGTGATACTCTGCATTTACTCATATTAGCGCTCGTAGTGGTTGATAAGGGCAAACTGATAATATAATCGACCGAATAACGATTAAGGAAAGGATTGTAATTTTTAGGAATAAATAAAGAATATATTTCATTTTCCTAAAATTCGTCTTCCGGAGGTGCATATGGCCCTGAGGTTCACTCAGCCAACACAAAAAATGAGTACCAGGTTAATTCCTGGGGACAAAGGCGGCCGGGCGTAGAACTAACCACTCTACCCCATCACGTGCCGAGGTTAACAATGGTGGAAGCCTTTACCTTCCACTCCTCCAAGGGCCATCATGGCCTTTACGGAGGTGACTTTGAAAATTCGTACCTCATATCCCCAGGATGTTTTCAACATTGAGTTGCTTTCCTGAAGGACTAGAACTGTGGACTTTCCTCAGCCTCAATTATTTGGCACTTGTACCTCTCTGGTTCTGAATGCCTCGTATATAAATATGTATATACTGTGTAAGTAGAAAATATATTTTCATTATTTTTTGTAACATTTCATTATTTGGAATATCTCAAGTAATTTTTTGCCTGTTATAAACAACAGACTCCATTTATTGCAATAAATGCATATTCTGTCCCCAGATGCTGGTCATCCGTGATTGAGAAGAAAAAGTATTGTATTGATGTATTCAGTCAGCCATCATTTCAGCAGAGTTATCCTAATTCTACACGTCAAAATCCTTGCTAACATTCCAAACATTTAAAAATCCGTAGAAAGTTGAAGCCATTGTACTATGGCTCACGTTGACTTAAATGCAGACAATGATGATGACAACACGTTTGCTGCTAGGACGTGTCGCAGGAACAAAAAGGATAAAGTAAGACGAGGCGGATAATGAAATACAAAGCAGTTTGAGAGCGTAATTAACCATGAAGAAATAATGAGTGACAGTAATGAGCACTTACATGGAACAGGGAATAAAGAAAGTACGTAGATAAAAATGGAACAACTTTAGCGGAGAGAAGCAAAATGTAATTTGCAGGTTTGCGTCGTTGACAAGACCGCGGGCTTTTTAGCGTGATAACGTTAAACAACAGCTAGCTTCTCAAATTACGTATTTATTATATAGTTATTCGTGTTCAAGACACAGTACAGGATAGTGGGTTGCAGCACGGCCGGTCATGCCTGCTAGGTCTGTACTGGTGAGACAGGTAGGTTCGAATGCCCAGTCAGCCTTTGAAATGGTTATCTGTGGTTTCCCATTTTCAAGTGCATAAAAATGCCGGGATGACACCTTTCACAACGCCACAGCCGCTTCCTTCCCAATGCTTGCCCGTGCAATAAGGAACTACAGAACTGGAAAGCCGAACATGTTCTCGGGCATTCCCGATACCTACTACAAAGTGTTTGAGACAAATTAAATTAAATAGAATTATTACAAACTACAATAATTACAAATTAGCTCCTTCTTCCTAGCAGTTTCCCTGCCTAGGTGCATGGTACGCTTCTTTTTACATGCTAACCGCTACTTGTGCAGATCGAGGGCACCATTGAAGGCCACGGCCGCTTCCTTTATATTCCTGGCCATTTCCAATCCTTGCGTCGCCGTTAATTCTCGTGTGTCAGTGCGACGTTAAACTACTATTTAGAGTTTCATGTCCTTCAGCGATCAACCCGGCGTTTCTTGGTTCGGCCACGTGCTCGGTATCCTTCTAGGCTGAGGTAGAACGTCGTTCTAGCCACAGACTCTTCATTACTGCGTACAACATACGAACCTCTCGCATTTTTTCTTGTTGTATGGCCGCCACTCCAAGAATAGCCTAGACATATTCATTCTTGATATAGTCCAGACACGTGAGCTCCAGCATCCATCGGAACATGCGCATTTCCATGCTATGCAGAGCTTGCTCATGTTTGACGATGACAGGTCATTAATAGGATCCATAAAGTGAGACGGGGCTCATGACACCCTTGCAGACCTTGGCCTTCAAATGGGTCGGTATTCTACGATCGCAGATGACTCCAGTGACCTACCCCGAGCAAGGTTGCATTGACACGAGCTCGGGCATCGTAAAGGGTGTTACCTCCAACACGTGAGGAATCCTAGGTATTAAAAATTAAGCTATACTTCCGACAAAATCGGCAATTTGATTAACATGCTCACCTCAGTATTTTATTCAATGTTTCTTTTTTAATGGCGTATGGCCTGATGCTGACCTTTCGAGTTGACCTAAGCGTCTGTGAGGATAGAGCCTTACCTATGATGATTTCTAATGTTTAAGACAAAACACACACCCAGGTTCCGAATTATCGGAATTAACCAATGAAGGTTAAAATCCCCTACCTGACAGGGAATCGAATTGGCGACCCCTTGGACCGAACATCAACACATTAACCATTTATCCATGGAGGCGGACACTCTATCCATTAAGAAACGATGGCTGCCGCATCGAAAAATACAGAATCCGCAAGGCCCATATCCACAGTCGATTCTCGTTAATCGACCGTAACTGTGATAGTCGATTACACGGCGGTTGCACTTGCTGCTCCGAGTGCCGCGTTGTTACATTCCCTGTACATACTTCGTCTCCTTCCACCGAGCGAGAGGCTGCGCGGCAAGCGTCACGTATCTGCCGGCTTGCAATCGGGAGATAGTAGGTTCGAATCCCACTGTCGGCAGCCTTGAAGATGGTTGTCGGTGGTTTCCCATTTTCACACCACGCAAATGCTGGGGCTGTATGTTAAACAAGGCCAAGGTCGATCCCCCCCTCTCCTATCATTGTTCCATCGCCACCATAAAACCTGTTTGTGTCGGTCCGACGTAAAAATATAGTAGGCTACTTTTTTCCCAGCATTAATAAGTCGTAACATTTAGGGTGATCGCACCATTTCGACATATGAGCGGTAGAAAGGCCGACAGTGCACGTACCCTGCTGAGTGGTCTCCACGTGCTCGGATTTCTGGCATCGCCTGCGCTTTCTGGCACTTCAGCTCCACTCAAAGATGATTTTTACTGGATTTCTTGATCCATTCGATCGTTCCGAGCACCTTTCCTCAATTTCAACTTGGCTGAAATGTCCATTCGAACGTGGTGGTAGGCTAATATTCCACTAAAATTTCTTTATACGCTTATTACAACCACTCCAAAACTTCCGATTAAATAGCACTATCCGCCTGAAAAAAATTGGTTTATTTAGCAAAGGAATGCTTTTATTGCATCTAAATTGGACAAGGCGTGTATTCACAGCGTCTTCTCAAAATTGACTGCACCCGAAAACGGACTCCAGTTATCTTACGTCCCACACACCGTGCGCGACACCTTTGCCCCCGTTTCCCATCAGCAAAGTTATTCACATCATATCTTGCTCACGATGATCCACTAACTTCCTATCCTATGAAGGGTTAAAACTCGTACCGAATTACGTTATCTCAATTTTTCTAACCCACACCTCTACGGCCAGATCGAATTACTAAGTGTCATCACGTGAACTTCACAGTGACCCAGTGTGGTTCCGACAAGTGTGCTCAATCAGAGGTGGTGCAACTCGTTTCATACCAGCTCTCTTTACGTGATTAAATCTTTGGCTGTAATCGAAGGAACAAACAAACAAGCATACTTTCTAGTTTCACTTGACTGTTGATATTTTGACCATAGCTAATGGAACTGCCAGTCTTACGTGGAATTCGAACCGCAAGAGGATGGCATTTCATTTTAAAAACTGGCATGTATTTGCAGAGATTCGAAACACGAACGCCTTGATGAGAAACTAGCAACAAAGACCCTCGGTCTTATGAACCCCCATAATTTTTAATACTGAATTTTTTAGCCCGTTCTCTGTTAACTCATTTTGAAGATTAAAAACAACAGTCCTTACCACTTGTAGAGATTTTCTAGACTCATATTCAAGAAAAATTGTCTGTGTAGAACATTTTGTTTTAATATGTTGATGCATGTAATTACTTACTGCCTTTGAGCGTGACACGCCAGCAGACAGGAATGCTTTATTTTTGAAAGTTTTTTCTATAGCGTGTGAAGTTTGAACTAGGCTATGCCATTAACCGGTGTGACTATCACATTTGGTTAATAAATGTTTTATCTCAGACAGTGGAACTCAGCCCTGTTAGATACCTCCCAACCTTACCCTCCTTTTCGCGCTTTCCTTCCTCTCCCTTTCTTATCTTTCCCTTCCTCCCTTTCTTTTCCCTTCTTCCTTCCTTCTTTCTTTCCTCTCATTTTATCTCCCTCCTTTCTTTCCCTTCCTTTCTTTCTTCCTTCCTTCCTTCCTTTCTTCCTTCCTTCCTTCTTTCCTTCCTACCTTCCTTACTTCCATTCATCATCTTTCCGTCCTTTCTTTTTCTTCCTTATTTCTTCCTTTAATTTCATTGCATTCCCTTCCTTCCTTTCATTTTCTTTCCGTCCTTTCCTTTCCTTCCTTTTCATTTTATTTAATTTTCTTCCCCTCCTTTATTTTTCTTCCTTATTCCTTCCTTTCCTTTCCTTTCCTTTCCTTTCCTTACCTTCCTTCCTTCCTTCTTTTATTTTAATTACATTCTCTTCCTCGTTTCCATATTTCCTTCCTTTCTCCCTTCTTTCCACTCCTTTCCTTTATTTTCCTTCCCTCCCATAATTCTGAGCATTCTGTCATAATCAGAAAACCGAGTGAATTGGCCGTGGGGTTAGGGGCGCGCAGCTGTGAGCTTGTATTCGGAGAAAGTGAGTGTGAACCCCACTGTCGGCAGCTCTGGAAATGGTTTTCCGTAGTTTCACATTTGCACACGAGGCAAATGCTTGAGTTGTACCTTAATTAAGGCCACGGCCGCCTTCTTCCCACTCCTAGCCCTTTCCGATCCCATTGTCGCCATAAGCCCTGTCTGTGTCGGTGCGATTTAAAGCCAGCTGTAAAAACCAGAAGTTACTTACAGCAAATAAATATTAATTCAGACAGGAACAAACACTGAGTCTCTCCTGTGCTTGGAACATGTACCGTGATAGCATAAATATAGAATTTTTAGTCTAGAGCTAAAAAGACCAGCTAATTCAGTAATTGTGAAATTTCGGATATTTTGGCGAAGAATTACTAATGACTTAGATCGCTATTCGAGAGAATGAAGTCATTGCTACTCTTCTTCTTCTTCTTTATCTGTTTACCCTCCAGGTGCAGTTTTTCCCTCGGATTCAGCGAGGGATCACACCTCTACCACCTCAAGGGCAGTGTCCTGGGACTTCAGACTCTGGGTCGGGGGATACAACTGGGGAGGATGACCAGTACCTAGCTCAGACGCCCTCACTTTCTATGCTGAACAGGGACCTTGCGGGGAGAAGGCAAGATTGGAAAGGAAGGACGAGGAAGAGAGAAGGAAGCGGCCGTGGACTTAACTTAGGTAGCATCCCGGCATTTGCTTGGAGCTGGAAGCTTCAAAATGTGGCTGCATTGAAGAATAGCCGTGCATCATTAAAAGCAGAAACATCTCCCTCTTGAGGCATATACTTCTTGAAGAAAAATAAAGATTACATTATATCGGAAGCCAAAATAGACAGAGAGGAAGTGAGAGATTATTATTATTATTATTATTATTATTATTATTATTATTATTATTATTATTATTATTATTATTATTATTATTATTATTATATCGTTGCTACGGGGATACCGTGTTTAACAGAGGTGGAAGAAGGTGCGGGCCTGAATGGGTCTATCTAAGGCACTCAAAGGATTAATTAAAATCTTTAAAATTAACGTTATATTTCATTCCTAGGTTATCATTTGGATTTTTGTTTTCAAAGACAAACTTTATAATTCAGGTACAAAATCTCATAAGATAGGGTAACAATTTTAGAATATCGAATAATAATTAATTAAACAATTGATTACCGGGCGAGTTAGCCGTGCGCATAGAGGCGCGCGGCTGTGAGCTTGTATCCGGGAGATAGTGGGTTCGAATCCCACTGCCGGCAGCCCTGAAAATTGTTTTCCGTGGTTTCCCATTTTCACACCAGGCAAATGTGTACCTTAATTAAGGCCACGGCCGCTTCCTTCCAACTCCTAGGCCTTTCCTATCCCATCGTCGCTATAAGACCTATCTGTGTCGGTGCGACGTAAAGCCCCTAGCAAAAAAAAAAATTGATTAACAACCTTGAGCTTGAAACTCCCTAATCATACATTTTACATGAGCACCGCGCCTCCTTAAAAAAAATCAAGGAGACGAACCTCCCAATTCCTTTTACAGCGTATTCATAATATGCAATGTTTCAAGAGCACGTTTTGATGCACAAAAATATGTAGGAGAATATTGTCCAACTATTACAGCACACCGGCCATCAAAAGGCATTATTTAACCATTACAAGAGAAGGAGCGTCTTTGCTCTATTAAAATTTTACAGCCGGGCTGAGTGGCTCAGAGGGTTAAGGCGCTGGCCTTCTAAGCCCAACTTGGCAGGTTCGATGCTGGCTCAGTCCGGTGGTATTTGAAGGTGCTCAAATACGACAGCCCCGTGTCGGTAGATTTACTGGCACGTAAAAGAACTCCTGAGGGACTAAATTCCGGCACCTCGGCGTCTCCGAAGACCTTAAAAAGTAGTTAGTGGGACGTAAAGCAAATAACATTATTATTAAAATTTTACACTTGGAAACCTAATTCCAGAAAACAGTCTAACCTCTTAACATAAAAGAATTAAATTGAATTTTACAGGAGTATAAATACCCATTCTACCGGACTTTTGTGGAAAACAACAGGTTAAAGTTACTGGCCCAAAAATCAAAATGATATGGAGGCGGACACTTGCACTCCTTGAAATTAGTAATTTAAAAAAATAGAACCCTTTTTGCGCTACTACTAGCCCGAAGTTACCGAGGCTAAGCCTAAACTACCAAGGTGACTAGATAGAGAGAAAATTTAAACTGCAAAGATTTCAAACTGAAACAGGTTACGAAATCATAAACCAAAACCAAACCCCACGGCACTTATCCCCCTTGAAAGGGCTCTGGCCTTCCCAGCGACCGCTGCTCAGCCCGAAGGCATGCAGATTACGACGGGCCGTGTGGTCAGCACGACAAATCCTCTCGGCCGTTTATTCTGGGCTTTCCAGACCGTAGCCGCCAGCTCCTGAATTCTAATCACATAGGCTGAGTGGACCTCAAACCAGCCCTCAGGTTGAGAGAAAAATACCTGACCTGGCCAGGAATCGAATCCGGTGCCTCCGGGCGAGAGCCAGGCACGCTACCACTACACCACGGGGTCAGCTTACGAAATCATAGTTACTTCAAAATCAAGTTGATAGGGAACTCGAGAGGGTGATACACTCTCTATCCCCGAATTTCGCCTAAGTTCTTTTGACTACTTTGAAAGTTACATTTTAGAGAATTACAGTTACATTAGTAAAGTTTGGAAATATAAGGTTACATTATTAAAGATTGGAAACCTTCCCCCCGAGGTAACTTTCAGAAACAGTCACTTAGTTATATAATGGCTGCCATTACCTTAAGTTGACGGATCACTCGGTGATGGGCGAGACGCCTCCGCCTCCTCTATTAACACACACACACAAAGTTGGCGGGAAGAGATAAAAGTGTTACAAACTTTGACACACCCAAAACAAGGAATAACAACTCAGTTTAGTAAACTTTAAAATAACAAATTACTTAGCAATTTTAATATCCCCTCTTCACACCAGAGGACATGACGTAAGTTTTTTAGTAGACATCTGTAGAGAAAAGTCCTAACTTCTTGCACTAGTTGTTGCAAACGTCATATATCAGATGGCATTCTTCAAGGCGCTTCATTTGAATGAACGGGGCGAGTGTACCTCCCGGTACAGACCTACCCCCCCCCCCATAAAGTCTCTCCTCACGGTTATAGTTTGAAATTTTCCTTCTTAGGAAAAAATTTAATTGTATTTTACAGATAGAATTTCTTGACGAATGTTCATTTTTAAGAAATTACGTAGAAAACAAGTCTTGAAATCTTCTTGCAGCCATACAAGTGCCGGACGTACAGTTCAGGTTTTGACAGCAAGAGCAGCTGCCGCAGCCGATAGCCTGGCGATGTCCGCAGGACCCTCAAGTACCCTCAGATACACCTCTCCCGCTACCATGATAGGGGTAGCCATGGTGATGATCGCCGCAGATCAGATATATAGATACTGCACCAAGATGGGTAGGCGGTCGAGTTACCGCACCTCAGCCCTCACCGGAAAGGATGGTGATCCGGCACGTCGTTATGAAAGAGACAGGACCAGAGTAGAGTGAGCCCTTGCCCCACCCCAGCATCACTCGCCAGATGTTGAGACACAGCCGCAGATGTCGGAGAGGGCACTGAAACAGTCATTTACTTGGCTACAGAGATTGTTTTTATGGAGAGCGAGAGTTGTTTATTTTTTATTTTGCTATTTGCTTTACGTCGCACCGACACAGATATGTCTTATGGCGACGATGGGATATAAAGACCTAGGAATGGGAAAGAAGCGGACGTGGCCTTAATTAAGGTACGGCCCCAGCATTTGCCTGGTATGAAAATGGGAAACCACGGAAAACGATCTTCAAGGCTGCCGACAGTGGGGTTCGAACCCACTATCTCCCGATTACTGTATACTGGCCGCACTTAAGCGACTGCAGCTATCGAGCTCGGTAGTTGTTTATTTTGTAAGCTGCAGGTTCAGATAAGGCGACCTGCATTTAGGCTAGGTAATGGCCGCCGGGCAATGGACAAGCGGTAAATCTTATTAGAAGAGAAGGTTTGTACACAGGTGGAAGAATAAGCGGTAAAAGACTCCATGTATCAGTGGAGCAGAATGCCGCCATACTTAAATTTATACTTTACCTAATTAATTTTAAGATTCAAGACTGTTTAAAACATGAAATATAATCTTTTCTTACTGCCATGACATAGTGGCCTATGTTATAAAACGAGGAATTTATACTGGTTTCACCTGAGAAAGCAGAACTCTAAATATCCTCTCAGTGGTAGCCTTGCTGACCAATAAGGTGACAGGAGTTAAACAATCCAAAATAATACATGGCCCATGAAATCTGGGGGCAAGCTTGCCTGCAGGTAAGACATTTTTAACCATGACCTGATCTCCGACTTTTAAATTGGTGGGCCTCCGTCCACGATCATATATCTCTCCAAACGTTTCATGGGAAGCCTTAAGATTGCCTTTAGCCTTCTTCCATAGGTCTCTGATATTATTGGGATCTATTGTCTCTGGCAATATTTCATTGAGGGACCAAAGATTAGACAGCGGCATGTTGGAAACAAACTTGAACATGAGAGATGTAGGAGTGAACTTGTGGGGCTCATGAACAGCCGAATTTAGAGCAAACGATAACCAACTCCCACCTGGAATGATTTTAATGATGAAAGGCTATCAGAGCGGATCGAAGATTACGATTGACCCGCTCAACCAGAGATGTTTGAGAGTAATAAGCGGAAGTTGTTACATGGGATATGGACAGATCAAAACAGAATTTTCGGAATAAGTTAGAGGTAAAAGCCTTCGCATTATCAGAAACAATATATTGACATGGACCAAAAGAAGCAAAGATAGTATTAAGGCAAGAAATTGTAGACTGAGCGGTAACCAGCTTAGTCAGAAATAACCATGAAAGTATAGTGAAGCCGTCCACACATACGAGAATAAATTTATTGCCGCTCCCCTTCGATTGAGGGAAGGGTCGGACGTAGTCTATATACAAACGCTCCATGGGGAAAGATGCCTGATGAGATGACAATAGACCTACCTTAGTAGATAAGGTGAGTTTACTAAGCAAGCAATATTTACGTGCTTTAACCTTTTCTCTGATTTCGCCGTCCATACTCTTCCAAATTAACATCTCTCTGATATTTTCCCTTGTTTCGACGATGCCTAAATACCCTCCCTAATGGGGTCTCATGATATTACTTGAAGATCATAGGCACAAGCACAGCTGGAACAGCTACTTTCATCTTATGATCATGTCTTGAAGGGCAACAAAAAAAACCCGTTCCTCAACACAGAAGAAAGGGTTTCCATTATAGGAGCCAGTCAGTACTGGATCTTCTAGTTGGTATTTCTAGATATCACGAAATAATATAGGGTCATCAGTGAGAGTAGCGCTAACCCTAGAAGGTATGGGCATGGGAGGAGAAGAACTATCCTTCTGTTCACTGGTCTCAATATCATTGGAAAACATGTGGCTTGGTCCATCAGCAACTACATTTTCTGATCCTCTAATGTGTCGTACATCAAATTGGAATGCTGATATCCTGATAGCCCAACGGGCGATATGTCCAGTACGACGAGGCCTAGCTAATACCCTTGGCTGTCTGTCTCTAATTCAAATTTGACATGTTCCAGATAAAGGCGAAACTTCTCCAGGGCAAACAGGACTGCCAAACTTTCTAATTCATAGATAGAATACTTTGCTTCTTGAGCCGATAATGTCCTAGACGCATATGCGATAGGCCGCCGTCCAAGTTCCGTTTCCTGAAGAAGGGCAGCAGCAACAGCAGATGAAGGGCCATCAATTTGAACTATGAACTTATTAGAGAAATCAGGCATAGCTAATACTGGGACGTTACAAAGAGCTAATATAAGGTCTTCAAACGCAGCTTGCTACGAGGGCCCCCATTAGAATCTGACACCATTCCTACGAAGTAGATTCAGGGGTGCCGCCCTATTAGCGAAGTTAGGAATAAATTTCCTGAAGAAATTCACCATGCCTATGAACCTAGCGATTCCTTTGATGTCCTTAGGAGGCTTGAAGTCATGAATAGGCTGCGTTCTAGAATTGTCGACAGAAACACCATCGAGCGACAAAATATGCCCTAAGAATTACAGAGAAAGTTTAGCAAATCTACCTTAGATAATTTGACAGTCAATCCAGCCTTACGAAGGCGATTGAGGATTTCCTTCAGATGATCTAAGTGTTCTTCAAAGGTCTCCGAAAACATAACGACATCGTGGAGGTAATTATAAAGATATTCAAATTTGATGTCGGAGAAGACCCTACCCAGCAGTCTAGTAAGGACAGCTGCGCCCGTTGGGAGCACGAAAGGCACACGGTTGTATTCATACAAATTCCAGTCCGTGGCGAAAGGCGTTAGATGTTTGGATTCTTTCTGCCAGAGGATTTTGATTATATGCCTGGTTAAGATCTAATATGCTAAAGAACTTAGCCTTGCGAAACCATGAAAAACAAGAATGAAGGACCGGAAGGGTCACAGAGTGTAATACTACCTTACGGTTCAAAGCTTTATAATCAATAACAGACCTGAAACCACCTTGGGGTTTCGGTACAAGGAAAATGGGCGATGAATACGCCGAGTTGGAGGGTCGAATAATACCGTCCTTCAATATTTGGTTAATAATTTTATTAAGGGCCTTCATTTTAGGTGGAGATAGCCTATAAGGGGGTAACCTAACTGGAATAGAATCAGTTAGCTCAATCTTATATACAGTGAGGGTGGTGACACCAAAGTGTTTTACGTCAGGAAAAGACTGACACAGCCTTTTAAAACTTTCAGCCTGGTTCTCATATAGATGCCTAAGATCTAACGACATATCACTATGGGTAGGCGAAATAGATGAAAATGAAAATGACACAGAATTGCATTTCAAAAGAGGAATTTTAAAGTTACTAGCAAACTTGAAGGTGCACGACTTGCTCTGACGATCGAGCACCAGACCTGAATGAGACATGAAATAATCCTCCAATATTACAGGGCAAGACAACTGTTTAGCTACAAATAACTTTATTTTCCAAGTAAATGTTGAGATTCGAATTTTGACAAAAATGAAGCCTAAAATTTCCAATGTTGACGAATTTCCCGAAACACGTTCAATGGAAGACAAACAATAGTCCGGAAATTTGCAACAAGCCTTCAGTTTAAGGTACCATTCTTCTGAATTAATGGAGCTAACGCTCTCTGAATCTAACAACGCTATCACGGGTTCATTATTTACTTCAAATTTGAGATATGGTACAAATCCTGGAGTCTCGAAAGCGATTTTAAGGCTTGATAAATTAGAGGACTTCCCTTCCTTAGTGGACTCCTTGGCTGATTTAACGGGGGCTGAGCCTCGGGAAGAAGAAAATGTGACTCAGCCGATGATGCTAGTCACTTCCTATCGCCTGGGTTAGTGGAGGCAGCACCAGAAGTTGAACAAGACGGTGTGCTGTTGAAGTGCAACTCTTGGCAAGATGGGAAAACGACCCCGCACTTTAAACAACTTTGGGACCGACCAGCTCCATTCCTAGTTCCACTAGATTTTACCAAGGGGCATTTGTTTCAAAGGTGTTCCGTAGATCCGCATACAAAACACTTGCGTGTGGGGAAGGTTCGGCAAGGTGGTGGCGGAGAACTGTTAGATGACAGACGGAGCTTCCTGGTGACTCGTAAAGTGTAAGCATACCTCACTCCTTCTGCAGACACAGCCATTGCTTCAAGTTCCGAGAAAATTTGAGGTCGAGCGGCCAAACATAGTGTGACAGTACATATATCACACCCTCGCACTATATGTAAAGGTGAGAGATATTATTGTCAGTATTCTATTTATTATTATTATTATTATTATTATTATTATCGTCAGTATTTCAGTTGTATGTTTTGTCATTAGTACTTGTAAGCTGGGAGGTCTCCACATATGCAGTATGAGTAATTTGTTTTGTACAACGGCTGGGAAAACATTGCTTTAATAACTCTGGTGATTTGGAAACTATATTCAGAACTCTGTTTTCAGACCAACTTTGGTTTTAAGGGAGTGAAAGCTGGATGGGCTCAGGATATCTTATTCATAAATTAGAAGTAACAGACAAAAAAGTAGCGAGAATTATTGTTGCTACAAATAAGTGGGAACTGTAAAAAGTAAACTCGTGTCCTCATCCCGAGGTGGTGCAGCTCTTTTCAGGCACACCCCAATGGAGGTGAGCTGCATGTACCATATCAACCACTTACCAGCCTTCCCGCCATTCTTAAATTTTTGGCAGTACCGGGAATCGAAACCGGGCCACCGAGGTCGGCAGGTAACAGTGCTAACCGTTACGCTACGGAGGCGAACGCAGGAACAGTGGCAGGAGGGTACTCAGAATTAGGAAATAAAGACAAAGTTAGGAATGAACTCGATGGATGAAGCTGTACTCATAAACCGGTTTCGCTGTTTGTGTCATGTGAGACGAATGGAGAAGAGGTTACCCTGGAGAATAATGAACTCTGTTATGGAGGGTAGGAGGAGTAGCGGGAGACCAAGACGACGATGGTTAGACTCAGTTTCTAACAATTTAAAGATACGAGATATAGTACTAACCGAAGCTACAGAACTAGTTATAAATAGAGGATTGTGGCGACGTTTAGTAAATTCACAGAGGCTTGCAGACTGAATGCTGAAATGCATAACGGTCTGTAATGAACATGTATGTATGTATGTATGTATGTATGTACGTATGTATTGTACCAGGAAAATATTATGGGGCCAGAGCATGGGAAGGATCTCAGGTAGTGTGCGGTTACTTATTGGAGCACGTATAGAGAAGGATATTTTCGCAAGGCGAATAATAGATGGTAACTTTTTTGACAATATTTATTGATATTTTCACGTAAATCACCTTGCGGTTGATTAATCAAGATTACATTTTCAATCAATCTCTCCAGAATGCAAAAATGAAATACAGGCACTGTTATATTCTGAGACATCCACTTGATGTTAAAAATGTATACCAAAATTAATACCAATTTTCCGAGATCTTAAACACCCTACAGTTCATCCAGTATCTCTTATATAGATTTAAATTCCAAAATAACGTTTTGTACATAGAACTTCGTTTAACCAAATTTCTGGATTGCGTAGAAATTAAGTCCATCACTTGTGATGCAAACCTACAGTTTTTCTAAGATTTTTAAACATAATATTAAGACACACTTCCATTAATAATTTGATAGTTCAAATAAATATTTTCAATCACTTGCTGTAAACTCCTACAGTTCATCTAAACCAATTTTATAAGAAAAGAAAATAGTGCACTTGTTTTATGGCAAGCCCTATAGTTCATCTAAGTGAAAAGACTTCAATTTACACAAATTTTAAAGAAAATCTGAAGTCTTTTTGAATAACCTCCTACAATTATTAGAAACAGTAGGATTAGAATCCACACGAAGCACTTTCCTTTTGACGAATGTAGCACTATGAATGACTGAGTGCTTTGTTAAAAGTCAGTTAGTGTCTAAGTGGAATTATTCACTCAAAAACATTTGAAAAACACTTATATCACCTGTAATCTGCTTATAAGGATTGATGAAGTACTGCCCTACGGCTTGGTGACTGGAACTTTCTGCAGCATGCAGCCAAGACTCTAACTCGACACCAGCAGCGTGATAAGATTCATCCAATGAAGACACCACGTTATCATCCCTCGTCGAAATTACGATCAATCCCTCGTCAAAAACAAGTTCGAAGAAACCACGATTAATCCTACGCTGGAGATGACGTTCTACGCAGTGTAATATCATGACACTTCACCAAGATTTCCGATGTTCTTTTAAAGAGAAATGTTGGAACACGGAAAGTTCAATTGGCACAATATAATGGATTGTAGAACTCTTAATTATTGTTAAAGAATTGTATTATACACTGACATAAGTCTTAATGCACAGTTTGTATTCTCAATTTTGTTTCACAATGTTAAATACGTACCTCAGAATATTACAGTCTATGATACAGTGAGATCCATAAGCCAAGTTAATGCAGTAGTGACCTATAGTCGTTTTCAAAATGAAAAGCACAGTTTTTCACTCACAATTTATAAAACATTAGTTGAACACTGTCACAGTTCATAACAGTCACTGATTATGTCTTAAATTCACTCGCAGAGTAACCATCACCGTCCATGAAACAGTCGAGAAAATGCAATTAATATCGCTCCTAGAACAGTCTCTTAAATATTAATATTCATAGATTAAGAGATTTTTATGACTGAATTTGCATCACACGAGTTCGTATAAGCTAATATTGCCATAAAATGTCCTTAACATTCAGTTAGTTTCTCGTGGTAATAATTGAAATTTCGAGAAAATACATGAAAAATAGCCATATTTATTCCTGTCAATTATTGAATATTCTAGTGGAATTATTTCGAACAGTTCACAAACGTAATAGTATACGAGAAATGCGTCTCAGAATTAATTAAATTATCATAAATTGATAGTCCACGCACAATGTCCTAGTATGCTGTCACTGTCAATGACAAAGTTCAAAATTATGAGAGATTGACAAAGTCCACAATATCGTCAACTGGTAAATTAAATACTTGAATTCTCGATTATATTTCTATACACAGTCTCTATCGTAAATTCACTTGGTTAAAACACTCGTAAATCTTATACAATGACGATGCAGTCGAAGAGAATTTTATAACATTTCACACGTCACGACGCGGTTGAAACTTTACTTGCAACGTCCTCGCACAATTTCAAAGTTCTAGAGTGTAACTTCTCATGTCTCTCGCGAAACGCGATGGAGCATAGTGACATCTAGTCATGATTCGTACAGTTTAAGATACACTGACTATACGCTCGGGTCGCCGACCTATTTATATCCGGCTGGCAGCAGCTCTCTGAGCCGGGCGACAGAGGGGTGATAATACTTCCCAAATTTCAACTCGTTATATCTTTGAAACCACTAGGCGGATTATTCTCAAATTTGTAACGTTGTACTTTTAAAATGTAAGCTATAGTTTGGTGTTAGTCTCATATTTATTGGTCAAGTCGTTGAGAAGTACAAAAATTGTTTCGAGACGTTTCGGCGGGGAGGTGAGGTGCATGCGGTGCTGACGTCACTCGACCTTGCCCCACTCATGCTGTCTTCCTCACGCAGTACAGTATGGACGAGAACGTTCTCTCGTACAGCTGTTCGTGCATCGTAACTTAGCCGTTCTCTCATGAATAAAGATTTTACAACACATATGTGCCAGGGCATATGCCTTCCTGGTACAGTATGTATGTATGTATGTCCTGCTGTTGAGGTTCCTATCATTATACAGTGTGTAACAATAAGGAAATTACAAACTTTCAGGATATTCCTCACGCGTAGGAGAAGAAAATACGGAAGAGGATGTGTAAACACTGAGTCTTTCACGTAACCCCACAAAGAAATCGCATGGGGTTAGGTCAGGAGAGCGTGGAGGCCATGACATTCATTTATGATCATCAGCTCCACCACGACCGATCCATCGGTTTGGCAATCTCCTGGTTAATAATTGGCGAACATCACCAAGGAAGTGGGCAGAGCACCATCCTGTTGGGAGATGAAGTCCGCGGTGTCCTCCAGTTGCGGCATGAGCCAATTTTTCAGCACGTACAGATACACGTGTCCTGTAACGGATTTTTCGGAGAAGGAAAAGGGGCCGTACACTTTAAACCGTGAGACTGCCCAAAACACGTTTTTCGGTGAATTTCGAATGTGCTGCACGATAGCGTGAGGATTCTCTACCCTCAGATTCGCACATTGTGTCTGTTCACTGCACCATTAACAAAATATGTTGCTTCATCACTGAAGACAAGTTTCGTACTAAACTCATCCTCTTCCATACACTGTTACAACCGCGCCGAAAATTCAAGGAGTTTGACTTTGTCATCGGGAGTCAGGGCTTGTAGCAATTGTAAGCGGTAAGGCTTCTGCTTTAATCATTTCCGTAAGATTTTCCGAACGGTCGGCTGTGGTATGTTCAGCTCTCTACTTATTCTCTCCGTCGACTTTTGTGGACTACGCGTGAAATTGCCCGCACGCGATCAACTGTTTCTTCAGTCACTGGAGGCCGGCCCCTTGATTTTCCCTTACAGAGACATCCTAAAGCTTTAAACCGCACATACCATCGCCGAATGAAATTAGCAGTTGTTGGATCTTTGTGGTACTTCGTCCTGAAGTGCCGTTGCACTGTTATGACAGACTGATGTGAGTGCATTTCAAGCACAACAAACGTTTTCTCAACTCCTGTCGCCATCTTGTCTCACTGCACACTGCACACTGCTCACTACTGTTGCGCTCTCGTAGCAGAAATCTGGAGTGCGACTTCAGCAGACCAAAACTTTTTAATTTTTTCCACATGACTGTTGAGTTTCGTGACCATATGTCAATTTATGGTGCTACAGTGAATTTATGAAATCGTTTCAATCATTTGTAATAATCATGTACTCTAGTACATTAACAATGGGAAACACACAGGAACAAAAGATACCAGCATACCTTCCTTCATCCGCTCAGTCAAATACGACTCTCGTTTATCCGATGGATCATGTGTCGCCATTCAGCTCTGCTTCTTGCAGCGTCCTTTAGTTCGGCAAGAGACATACCGGTGTCACGTTTGATGTCATATAATCAACACAACCTTGGCCGTCCACTTCTTCTTTTACCAACTAACATCCCTAGCATGACATCCTTTCCCAGGGAGGTGCTTCTCATTATGTGGCCAAAGTAGTATTGCCTTCGCCTGTGTGCCATACCTTCAAAGGAGACTTTTGGCTTCAGTTGGTTTAAGATGCTCTTACTTTTTATTCTGGCTGTCCATTGTAATCTCAACATACGTCACCAGCATACCACAGGAAATGTTCGAAATGTCCTCCGTCGAAATGCCCTCCGTTAGCACTGATGTGTGCATCAGATGGACGTCGCGATGCTTCCCCCTAAAAGATGCAGTGTCTTCGTGCTCGTAATGCTATCATAGGACATTTTGAACATTTTATGTGGTATGCTGACACGTCCTGTTCACTTCGTTCCCATGAATAATGTACTGTGTAGAGTAGTAAAAATTAGTCCCAACATGGAAATAAAACGTTTCCAGATCAATTACCTTCTTCTACGTGTGAGCAGTAGCGGCGATTGGGAATTAAAAGTGCGGGGGCAAAAAATATACAGACAGCAAACAGTGCCCGAGTTACGGGATATAGCGGGCGGGGGGTTATACACATCAAAACTGAAGAAGCAACCTACAAAATGATAAGTTTCTTGGTACTCTCTGAGCGTATTTCGACAGAGAGGTAAAGGTTGACAATTTACCAATTTAAGTGCGGTAATAGTAGTTTTTTAAAGATTTTTATTTAATATACACAATAAAACTTTCACCAAAGGAACAATACTACGCATTTATTAAAATTAAAAAGAAGTACGGCTTGATTATACAATTAAAATCATTTAGTATTTGACTACACACTAAGAAACGAAGAGACACTAAAGAAACTGCCAGACTGACGAATGCGCGCGCCAAGCGGGTGAATCGTACCTCAGTGTGCATGACTTTGGCATATATAGGTATATACCCCTGATTCTCTGAATATTTCCGTAACCGCAAAACAAAACCCTACTGGTTTAAAGAAACTGAAAAAGACCTAGTAGAATTAAAAATTACAAAAAATTCACTATTCGATCGAACAGCTCAAGTAATAACTAAAGACGATAACATAAGATTCCAAGACAAATCTCTTTTTTCTTTTTTTCTTTTTTTTCTATTGGCTTTACGTCGCACCGACACAGGTATGTCTTATGGCAACGATGGGACAGGAAAGGGCTAGGATTGGGAAGGAAGCGGCCGTGGCCTTAATTAAGGTACAGCCCCAGAATTTGCCTGGTGTGAAAATGGGAAACCACGGAAAACCATCTTTAGGGCTGCCGACAGTGGGGTTCAAACCCACTATCTCCCAAATACTGGATACTGGCCGCACTTAAGCAACTGCAGCTATCAAGCTCGGTCCAAGACAAATCTAAACCAAATCTATTACTTCGGAAGATCAGAAAGAATGAAGACATACTGGGCACTAAGAAAAGAGCATCACACAGAAATGATCGATCCAACGTACCCCAAAGAAGGTGAAACGAAAGAAGAAAAATCCCCTGGTACCCTTCCTCACAAGCATGTGCAAAATCTCCACTACTTGCTGTGGCGCTATACAAATCGGTTAGCAGGGACGAACTACATTCTGTGCGTATTTCTGGGAGTTATTCTGTTAATAATCAAAGAAATCTAGCAGTTTCCCGCTGGCTCCACCTGCAGTGTACAAAGTATGGTGTTGTTCGTTACTATCCTCACGGATGTATTTGCAAAGTTTCGAGTTAAGGGGGGAGACCCAGCTTAACACGGGGAAAATAGACCAATATTCATTTTATTGTTATATATGCTACAAACGTTGTTGACAATTGCTGCACATATCCCAGTATTGGCATGCTTCCTGGCAATCAGAAGCAACTTCAATAATCCTGAAATTTGAAATAAAACGTTCAAACTTTCCCGCCTCTTTAACAATATATCACGGTTTGCTTCATAAGTATTTTACTGTTTCTGGGATAATTATGATTTTTTCAGGGTTTCCTCCCATAGTGTTGTACTACAATCTGTACCTCATTCAACATGATTTATTTAGATTTTATATGACATACTTATTTACCAAATTATAAATATTTTCAGGTACTCGGAATAAAAACTCGACAAAAATGTCTAAATTACAGTCTATGTTAGTGATTGACGTTCATTTTGTAGGTGGAGGTTTGATACCTGCTTTAAAAGAGGAAAAGTACGAGAGTTCTTATAAACTTGGAATTTATAAGGAAAACAGTGATATATTGTTAAAAAGGCGGGAAATGTTGAACATTTTATTTTAAAATGTAATAATTATTAGAATTTTGACAATATTGTAGTTTCTTCTGGTTGCCAGGAAGCATGCCAATACTGGGATATGTGCAGCAATTGTCAACAATAATTGTGGCATATTTAACAACCGAATGAATATTAACCTTCTTTTTTCCTTTGTTAAGCTGGGTCTCCCCCCAATGAAATAAAGCACATGATCTGCTGTGGTAACAGAATGTAATATTATGTCAACAAAACACTTGAAAATACATCACACAAAGAAATTGAATTAAACGTTCCTTGGAACAACACTACGTGCCGAGCTGTTAAAAAGCCCTTCAAAGATCTTCGTCATGGAGACAAATGTACTCATAACTTTTCTCAGAATCTACCAATTTAAATAGTTATTACCTCAAAAGAAAGCGCTTGATCCACTGAGTGTTTTTGGACCAAAACGAACTGCGTACCTCAATTAGAACGAAAGATATGATTGCTTCAATGAAAAAAATGTTGATGAAATGAGACATCAAACTGAATGTGCACTCATACCTTTCCTCAGAATGAACCATTTGGAATAGTTAAGAGCTTAAATGAAAGAGCTTGATCCACTGAGTGTTCTTAGACCAAAACGAACTCCGTACCTCAATTAGAACCAAAATATGATTTTTTTCAAAGAGACAAAAAATTGAAAAATCAAATAATTTGAGGAAGGCAGAAGTTAAGTGATTTATAGTACCTGATGTCAAACAAGTGCATGAATACCTTTCAGTTAAAAAAAATAAAGAAAATCGACCGGATAGAATATATATATAGATAAAGGAAAGAATTATCTGATAAGAGAACAGGTCTTGTACAAATTTCTTTTTTAAATAATTCCTATAATTCCTAGTTCCAGCCCGCTAAAATGCGAACAAGAATGTAATATTTTCTAGTTCGCCACCCCCCCCCCCCCCCCCACTTTTAATCGCCGCTACTGCGTGTGAGGTATTTATCCTGAGAGTTTAGCTTACTTTATCGTTACACGCTGTATTTTCTATTGTCCGACGAAGATGGGTGACATTAAGCAATCAGTCTATCATTCACCACTGATCTGCGTTTAGGACAGTCACCCAGGTGGCAAATCTGTTGTTTAACTAGTCTTTTCTTAAATAACTGCAAAATTTTAGGAAACGAACTGAACATCTCCGTTGGTAAATTCTTCGAATCCGTAACTCCACTTCCTAGAAACGAATGTTTGTCCCAGTTTGTCCTCTTGAATTCCAACCTTATCTTCATAGTGTGAGCTTTCATAGTGTGAGCTTTCCTACTGTGCATGAGAAATCGCGCGCTAATTCGGTGAAGGATAGCATTGTGTGGTGGTAGTGGTGGTGATTATTGTTTTAAGAGGAAGTACAACTAGGCAACCATCCTCCATTTAACACTAATCAGAGAGAAAAAATAGAAGGGGTCCGACACTTCGAAAAATGACGGTATCGGCCAAAGGAAGACAAGGGCCGCGAAGGGCGTGAAAATGAAAGACTCCCTAGCCCTCGCAAACCTAATAGCGTTGGGGTTGGAAAAGAACAAGAGTTGACCAAGAGAGATCGGATGGGATAGATGAAATTGAGGAGCCTGGGACAAGTAAGTGGAAGCAATGCCAGAACTCAGCTAAGGGCCCCGTGGTTGTTAACCCACGCTCCAAAGTTCAGAGCCACTGGGGCCCCTTTCAGTCGCCTCTTACGACAGGCAGGGGATACCGTGGGTGTTATTCTACCGCCCCCACCCACTGGGGGATAGCATTGTGTGTGCTGGATGACTTGCGAGAATTCTGGAGAGAGCACAAGCACCCAGCCCCCGAGCCGAGAGATTCAACCTC
This sequence comes from Anabrus simplex, assembly GCF_040414725.1. Taxonomy (NCBI): domain Eukaryota; kingdom Metazoa; phylum Arthropoda; class Insecta; order Orthoptera; family Tettigoniidae; genus Anabrus; species Anabrus simplex. The sequence continues at coordinate 74,293,365 of NC_090271.1, read as the reverse complement.
GACCCGGAGTGGAATCAAACTCCAGGGCCCCGACGATCTCAGTTCACTACCATGAGATGGAACCGAACAACAGACCTGGTGACTCGGCGCATCCCTGCCACTCTTCTTTCTTATCTTAAATTGGTTATGTGAACGAATTGTATCCATGAAATTTCATTGTCATTTTTGTCCTAAATGGAGGATAAGAATTGTTTTTACACAAATCAACGGTAACATTAGCGGTAAATTAATAGATACCATGATTACTAGAGAAATATAGATACGTAATTACGGTGACCAGTTTTCGCTATAGACACGACTCTCTTCTGTGTCTTCTGTTTCCTTCCTGAGGTCGAGGGCTAGCACCGATGAATGGAAGTGCTATGTTTGTGAATTCTCAATATATTTGTCCATCATGCCTAGCGCGGGCAGTTCAGACGGGAAAATGGAGGTGAAAAGAATATTGTAAATAATACAAAAATGATTTTTGTTGAAAGAAAAATACCATGATCCCTGGACCAATAATTATATTAAACAATGAGTTATGAGCACAAGTCAACAACTCGCCCCACCAAGTAACGTTGAGCAAAGCAAGAAGTTCAAAGAAGTTAAGTGAGCAAAGACTTCACACACAAAAGTGTTACATGAACTAAAAGAGATACTGAAGCGCTATGACGTAATAGAATTCACAGTCGTAATGTAGCAAGGCTGCAGTTTGTCTCTCTTCCTTTTCAATGTTTACATAGAACAGGCAGTAAAGGAAATCAAAGAGGAATTTGGAAAGGGAATCGCAATCCAAGGAGAGGAAATCAAAACCTTGAGATTTGCCGATGATATTGTTTTTTATCTGAGACTGCAGAGGATCTCGAGAAGCTGCTGAATGGTATGGACGAAGTCTTGGGTAAGGAGTACAAGACGAAAATAAATAAGTCCAAAACAAAAGTAATGGAGTGCAGTCGAACGAAGGCAGGTGATGCAGGAAATATTAGATTAGGAAATGAAGTCTTAACGAAAGTAGATGAATATTGTTACTTGGGTAGTAAAATAACTAACGATGGCAGAAGTAAGGAGGACATAAAATGCAGACTAGCAGAAGCAAGGAAGAGCTTTCTTAAGAAAAGAAATTTGCTCACTTCAAACATTGATATAGGAATTAGAAAGATGTTTTTGAAGACTTTCCTGTTGAGCGTGGCATTGGATGGAAGTGAAACATGGACGATAACTAGCTCAGAAAGAAAGAAAATAGAAGCCTTTGGTATGTGGTGTTACAGAAGAATGCTGAAGGTGAGATGGATAAATCGAATCACGAATGAAGAAATAATCGAATTGGTGAGAGGAGATCGATTTGGCTAAATTTGACGAGAAGAAGAGATAGAATGATAGGACACATCTTAAGACACCCAGGACTTGTTCAGTTGGTTTTTGAAGGAAGTGTAGGTGGTAAGAATGGTAGGGGTAGACCAAGGTATGAATATGACAAGCAGATTAGAGCAGATGTAGGATGCAATAATTACGTAGAAATGAAAAGGTTTGCACAGGATAGGGTGGCATGGAATTGCATCAAACCAGTCTATGGACTGATGACTCAAACAACAATGTAGCAAAGTATGAATGTATATATTTCCCTAGTAATAATCGTATTTATTAATTTACCACTAATTTTACTCTTAATTTGCTTAAAAGCAATTATTATCTTCCATTTAGGATAAAAATTATAACGAAATTTCTTGGATACGATTCGTTCACGTACCGTCTTTCAACTGCCCGCAAAGCGAGCACTTGCTTAGCTGTAACAGTGCACTTACTAATTGATTACTGTAAAATAGGTTTTCTTGTACATCTTTCGCATAGAATTACATGCAGCCTCTTCCTAGTCTGTCCCTCAACAGAGTCTAAATCATGTTATAACGTGTTACTCGAAAGAAAACCACTTGAGACATCGTAGAAGGGGAGAGTATCAGATAAGGTTTTGCGTGAGTGGGAATAGAATAACGCGGGAACGAACAGAATTAATCACGACCAACATCGCTATTATGTTCATTTCGCCATCGCTGTATTAGACAATGAGCATGGCCCCCGCTGAGCCATTAATATGAATGCCTGCAGGAGAAAGGTGTTAGGAGCTGCAAGCAGGGGTGGCTTTGCATTATCACTTGAGTGGGGACACTTTGTCATCTCAAACCACTAAAGAGATGAGTACAAAGGAAGATATCCAGACAACTGTTTGCTCTTCACTCCCATGGAGGGTCATTTGACGACCTAATCTACACATTTCATTTAACGATTTCCTGTACGGATCTTCGTGATTTTCTAGGGGGAAAAAATGTTAGTTTGTTGTTCCTTCATACTTGTGATATTATGGTCAGTAGTCCCGGGTATGAAATGAGAAGTCAGTCAGATAACCTGTATTGCTGTTCTGTCCGTACTGGTGTGTGTATTTGAAATTATATAATTGTTATGGAGTCTTAAAAGGATCCGTCTTGGATCGCTTTCTATTTCTTGTAACATAAAATATAAATAATATAATGTGAAATCACACAAGCATTACATACTTAATGTAATATCCATAGATACAGTAGCGACGATTAGGGGGCAAAATGAGGGTAGTCGCCCCCCCCCCCACTTTGTGGAGAAAAAATACATTATTATTCCATTTTAGCCACTTGACTTTTTTTTTTACTTCGACAGACTGAAGAAATTAAGAGTTACTAAAATCACGTGAAACTAGAAATTTTACAGAAAATCAATTAGTATAATCCCTATTGTTTTTCAGCAATTTCCTTCCTTTAATTTCTTTAATTTTAAGAAAAATACTTAGCGGAAGAGCCTCCGTGGCTCAGACGGCAGCGCGTCGGCCTCTCACCGCTGGTTACCGTGGTTCAAATCCCGGTGACTCCATGTGAGATTTGTGCTGGACAAAGCGGAGGCGGGACAGGTTTTTCTCCGGGTACTCCGGTTTTCCCTGTCATCTTTCATTCCAGCAACACTCTCCATTATCATTCATGGCATTTATCACTCATTAATAAATCACCTTGGGAGTGGCGACCCCATTGTAATAACAGCCTATATATGTTTCATTCATTACATCCCTGACCCGGTCAATGACTGGAAAACAGGTTATAGGTTTTCATTTTCACTTAGCGGAAATACGCAAAAATATCGTTCGTTGCGGCTAACTGATTCATTTACAGCGCAGAAGTGAGTAGCACGTGCTGTGAGGAAGGGTAGCAGCCAAGGTCATGGACACTGAGATATGATTCACCCGCTTGCCGCGCGCATTCGTCAGTCTGGCAGTCTCACTCAGCAAATGTGTCTGTTCAGTTTTATCTAGCGTCTGTTAATTTGTTAGTGTGCAGTCAAATACTGAATGATATTTTAATTGTATAATCACGCCGAATTTCTTCTCTAATTGTAATAAATGTGTAATTATTGTCCGTTTGGTGAAAGTTTTATTGTATAGTATTATTATTACCACACTAAATTTGGTAGACTCAACCTTTATGTAGAAATTCGTTCGGACAGCATTAAATATACTAACGATTTTTAGCTTAATTTTTTCCAATTTCTAGCCAGCAAAACCATGTCATTTGGATACATTATAAGCTTAACCTCTGGTGTCTGTGTATGATGTCTGCTGTCATGAGGTTCAATAAGAGAGGGCTCAATGGGTCCCCTTGCAAAACGTCTATTGTCTGTGATAATTGTAGTGTGATAGTAATTCCATAGTACACTGACTTAGCAAATGTCATGGGAATGTCACCTAATAGCGTGTGGGGATTCCTCTGGCCCTGAAAACTGCAGTGAGACGCCGTGGAAGTGAGTCAGCAAGTCCCTGGTAGTCCTCTGGACGCAGCTGACACCAAATCGTTTGCAGAGCGGCCGCCAATGCTGGTCTGTTCGTAGGTGCAGGATCCATGGCACGGAGCCTTCGTTCCAGGACATTCCAGATATGCTCGATAGGGTTCATATCGGGGCTCCTGGGTGGCCATGGCAGTCGTTGGACCTCCGCTGTAGTGATGGGACATTCGATTCATTTTACTGAATCGATTCATTTGATTCCGTTCACGTTACTGAATCGATACAGTGATCCGATTCACGGCTCATTGGTCACCGCTCCTACTGCATCTGTGTAGTATGTGCTGGTAAGACAGCAGCAACAGCATTCAGTGCTCGCAGCTGCCATCTGGTCTTCATACTATGAACTCCTTTCTTAGAAAAAATGCTAGTTACTCTAATACATCGAAGGTTTCCGGCGACGCAGGGTGGGAAAGGTTAGGATTAGGAAGGTAGCAGCCATGGCCTGAATTAAGGTACAATCCCAGCATTTCCTGGTGTGAAAATGGGGAAACTACGGAAAACCATCTTAACGGCTGCCGATGGTGGGATTCGAACCCACCATCCCCCGAATGCAAGCGCATAGCCACGCGATATTAACCGCACGACAACTCGCTCAGTCATTTTTGAAAATATGAATTTTTCTATCAGCTGAGGATTTTTTTAAATCGTCGTATTTTGTATAGGCTACCCGAGATGTACAGTAGCCCGCTGGTTTTATGATTCAACATACTGTTATTGCGTCTGTCCACATATGATTGAAGTCTTGCGCAACGATGTGACATATGAACTGAGAAAATACTGAGCCGTTCTTCCCAATATAAAACAGGTACTTTTGAGTGGTCATGAGCATGACTCATAGTCATAGGGCAGGCTAGAGTCGAGTTTAATTGTCAAATGTCAACTAAGTTATAATACTAAGATTCATTAAACTAATAAATAGTATAACCTAATAGCCTACCTACTTACTAGCTACTTCAGAATTATGTTGTGACTACCTTTTTAACACTGCAAATATATCCATCTATTATTTAAACCTCCCTGTAAGAAGAGGACAGTGAATGCAAATGGGTTTTATTTTCAAATGAGCTGAGGTCGAGAGTCCATTATAGCATACGATTCTTTCAGTGTAACATGGCTCACTGTATGTCTCGCTGCAGTGAGCCGATAAGGAGCCGTGCGTATCTTGTGTCTCACTGAGCCGGCTCGTTCACGATTCTTTCCGTGTGCCATGGCTCACTGTATGTCTCGCTGCAGCGGAAGCTCGGCTCTCCGCGTGTCCAGTGAGCCGATAAGGAACCGTGTGTATCCTGTGTCTCACTGAGCCGCGCTCGTTCACGATTCTTTCGATGTGCCATGATTCACTGTCTCGCTGCAGCGGAAGCTCGGCTCTCCGCGTGTCCAGTGAGCCGATAAGGAGCCGTGTGTATCATGTGTCTCACTGAGCCGCGCTCGTTCACGATTCTTTCGATGTGCCATGATTCACTGTCTCGCTTCAGCGGAAGCTCGGCTCCCCGTCAACGTCCAGTGAGTGCGCCACTCAGCACTGTCCGCTGGGAGTAAGCTGAATCGTGTGCCGTGAGCTCGCCGTTCCTGTGAATCGATTCACTCGGACACTTGAATGAATCGATACACTGCTTCGAATCATGCATTCAGTAGCCAACACTACTCCGCTGCATGTTCCTGGAACATTCCCGGGCGACGTGGGAGCGATGTGGCGGCGCATTATCATCTTGAAACACCGCAGAACCGTCTGGGCGCCGGAAGGCCAAAAATGGGTGGAGATGGTCTCCGAGCAGTTCAACATACCGCGTACCATTCAAAGTCTCTTGGGCCGACGGCCTTCGATGTTAGGCCCCTTAAAACGACAAGCACAAGCATCATCAAAGTCTCTTCCAGAACAACTAGGGGGCCCATTCCATACTAGGAAACCCACCCCAGACCATAACAGAGACAGCAACGCCCTGGACCACACCTTCGAGGCAGGCGGGATCCATCGCTTCATGTGGTCTGTGCCATACACGGTGCCTCCCATCGGCATGGTGCAGTTGAAATAGTGATTCGTCCGACCATATCACGTTACGCCATTGTTCCAGTGTCCACTCCTGATGACTGGCGACAAATGCGCGTCGTTGTGCCCGATGACGTTGGGTTAACAGTGCCACCCGTGTGCGGCGCCGGCTCCCATACCCCCATAGAACCCATGTTCTCACGGATTGTTCACTGGGAGACGTGTCTAGCACGGGTTGTGATGAACTGAGCCGTGATTTGTTGCACGGTTGCCCGTCTGTCACTATTGACAATCCATCTCAGATGTCGCCGGTCACGGTTATCGAGGGTGGCTGGACGGCCAGTCGTTCGTCTGTTGTGGACGGTGACACCCGTATTCAACCATTCACGATACACCCTCGACACGGTTGCGCGTGTGAAGCAGAATTCCCGCACCACTTCCTAAATCGCACTTCCCATCCGTCGGGCATCGACCACCATACCCCGTTCGAACAGTGTCAGCTCACGACGACGTTCCATGTTACCTGTCACATGCACAGCCACTGCTCACAAGGTCTCCTACACAACTGCCGCTGGCACAGGGGGCGTGTGGTGCGCAGACAACACACCTGCGCATCAGTGCTCCGCTATCCTATGCCATTTGCTCAGTCAGTGTAGATTTTGACATAATTTGCATTGAGTATGACTTTTATCACCTCTACTTCATGCTCCAAGTTGTCCATTGTTTTCTCGAGTTTCTCAATAAGAATTTTCCCGTCAGTGCTATAATCGATGAAGGTGGCATAGAAAGGAGTGGCAGGAGTTGCTAACGTACTATCTATTTCCTCTAAGACTTCCCCAATGGCCTGTAATGTTCATTTTCCTTCCATGAATCCAAACTGCAATGGGGGCATCTCTTTTACTAACCTTGGACTAATACGATGTAATAAAAGTTTGGAGAATACATAGTTTGTAAATGTTACATTAAAGTGCTATTCCTCGATATGAGTTGGGATCTTCCTTATTTCGTTTGCCTTTATAGAAGAAATGGAATGGCGTATATCTTTTAGTGCCGGGAGTTCGAGGGCATGTTCGGCTCGCCAGATGCAGGTCTTTTGATTTGACTCCCGTAGGTGACCTGCGCGTCGTGATGAGGATGAATTATGATGAAGACGACACGTACACCCACCCCCCGGGCCAGCGAAATTAACCAATGTTGGTTAAAATTCCCGACCCTGCCGAGAATCGAACCCGAGACCCCTGTGACCAAAGGCCAGCACGCTAACCATTTAGCCATGGATTCGGACTATAAAAACAGAACATCAACGCTTTAAATTAAGGAAACCACCGTGGCGCACAGCAGTTAACCTTAAAAGATCCTCCTTCAAGGTTACCGGTTCGTGGAAAATCCAGTGGAAGCGGTATTCAGTAGTTAATATACATCTAGATGAAGTCTCTTATAAGCGAATACAAGGATTCGACCTTCACAGACGTCAGTTGAGGATCATCAACCGGATCATAACTGGACAAGGCAGATGTGGATATCTGCTATATAAATGGGGATGGGATGCCTCTGCAAATGGTAACTGTGGTGCCTCCTTACAAACTATCCAGTACATTGTTGCCGACTGCCCTCTTCGTGCTTTCAGAGGAATTATAATGGACATCCGTTACACATAGAACGGATCAGAGAACTAGACCTAGAGCAGTAAGATTGTACGAGCTTGTGACTGTGCACACTTGTCCACAAACTTTGTATGTAAAATGCATAGGCCCTATGTAAATAGCTTTGATTCATCATACGATAAATCAATAAGTAAACTATCTAATATTTTGCTTTACGTCGCACCGACACAGATAGGTCTTATGGCGACGATGGGACAGGAAAGGCCTAGGAATGGGAAGGAAGCGGCCGTGGTCTTAATAAAGGTACAGCCTCAGCATTCGCCTGGTGTGAAAACGGGAAACCACGGAAAAGCATTTTCAGGGCTGCCGACAGTGGGATTCAAACCCACTCTCCCGGACGCAAGCTATTGTAGACTACATTTTCAGCAGCAGACGTGGGCAGAAATCTGCTCTCAGCTATAGTATCTCACCTGGAATACCATCTGGTCCTGATGATGATGATGATGATGATGCTTGTTGTTTAAAGGGCTTAACATCTAGGTCATCGGCCCCTAAAGGCACGAAATGAGACGAAATGTAAGGACAATTAAAAATCCATAATCCTCTAGTGACCACAATTCAAAGGGTGAGGGCGAAGAATGAATGGATGGATATTGTTGTTTGAGTCATCAGTCCATAGACTGGTTTGATGCAGCTCTCCATGCCACCCTATCCTGTGCTAACCTTTTCATTTCTAAGTAACTATTGCATCCTACATCTGCTCTAATCTGCTTGTCATATTCATACCTTGGTCTACCCCTACCGTTCTTACCACCTACACTTCCTTCAAAAACCAACTGAAGAAGTCCTGGATGTCTTAAGATGTGTCTTATCAATCTACCTCTTTTTCTCGTCAAATTTATCCAAATCGATCTCCTCTCCCCAATTCGATTCAGTATCTCTTCATTCGTGATTTGATCTATCCATCTCACCTTCAACATTCTTCTGTAACACCACATTTCAAAAGCTTCTATTTTCATTCTTCCTGAGCTAGTTATCGTCCATGTTTCACTTCCATACAATGTCCCGCTCCACACGAAAGTCTTCAGAACATTTTTATAATTTCTATATCAATGTTTGAAGTGAGCAAATTTCTTTTCTTAAGAAAGCTCTTCCTTGCTTCTGCTACTCTGCATTTTATGTCCTCCTTACTTCTGCCATCGTTAGTTATTTTACTACCCAAGTAACAATATTCATCTACTTCCTTTAAGATTTCATTTCCTAATCTAATATTTCCTGCATCACCTGCCTTAGTTCGACTGCACTCCATTACTTTTGTTTTGGACTTTCTTATTTTCATCTTGTACTCCTTACCCAACACTTCGTCCATACCATTCAGCAGCTTCTAAAGATCTTCTGCAGTCTCAGATAAAATAACAATATCATCGGCAAATCTCAAGGTTTTGATTTCCTCTCCTTGGACTGTGATTCCCTTTCCAAATTCCTCTTTGATTTCCTTTACTGCCTGTTCTATGTCAACATTGAAAAGGAGGGGGAACAAACTGCAGCCTTGCTTCACTCCTTTCTGGGTTGCTGCTTCCTTTTCAAAGCCCTCGATTCTTATCACTGCAGACTGATTTTTATACAGATTGTAGATAATTCTTCGTTCTCGGTATCTGATCCCAATCATCTTCAGAATCTTAAATAGCTTGGTCCAATCAACATTATCGAATGCTTTTTCTAGATCTACGAATGCCATGTACGTGGGATTGTCCTTCTTGATTCGATCCTCTAAGATCAGACGTAAAGTCAGGATTGCTTCACGTGTTCCTACATTTCTTCTGAAGCCAAATTGATCTTCTCCCAACTCAGCTTGAACTTGTTTTTCCATTCTTCTGTAAATAATACGTGTTAAAATTTTGCAGGCATGAGATACTAAACTAATAGTGCGGTAGTTTTCACATTTGTCAGCATCGGCTTTCTTGGGAATAGGTATAACAACATTCTGCCGAAAATCGGATGGGACTTCTCCTGTCTCATACATATTGCACACTAAATGGAATAATCTTGCCGTGCTGCTTTCTGCTAAGGCAGTCAGTAATTCAGAGGGAATATCATCAATTCCAGGTGCCTTGTTCTTATTTAGGTCTCTCAGAGCTCTGTCAAACTCTGACCTCAAAATTGGATCTCCCATTTCATCAGCATCAACAGCCTCTTCTTGTTCCAGAACCAAATTATCTACAACTTTACCTTGATACAACTGTTGGATATGCTCCTGCCATCTTTCTGCTTTGTCTTCTTTAACTAGAAGTGGCTTTCCATCTGAGCTCTTAATATTCATACACCTAGATTTCTTTTCTCCAAAGGTTTCCTTGATTTTCCTGTATGCATCATCTACCTTTCCCCGGACCATACAACCTTCGACATCCTTGCACTTCTCCTTCAGCCATTCTTCCTTAGCTACCTTGCACTTTCTATCCACTTGATTCTTTAATCGCCTGTATTCTTTCCTGCCCTCTTCATTTCTAGCATTCTTGTATTTTCGTCGTTCATCAATCAGGTCTAGTATCTCCTGAGTTATCCACTGATTCTTACTTGATATTTTCTTCCTTCCTAACATTTCTTCAGCAGCCCTACTAACTTCATTTTTCATGACTATCCACTCTTCCTCTCTTGTGTTTCCTTCAACCTTTTCATTCAGTCCTTGTGCAACATGTTCCTTGAAATAAGCCCTCACACTCTTTTCTTTCAACTTGTCTAGATTCCATCTTTTGGCATTCTTTCCTTTCTTCATTTTCTTCAGCTTCAGATGGCATTTCATGACCAACAAGTTGTGGTCAGAGTCCACGTCTGCTCCTGGGAAGGTTTTGCAATCCAACACCTGGTTTCTGAATCTCTGCCTAATCATAATTACGTCTATTTGATACCTTCCAGTGTCTCCAGGTCGCGTCCACGTATACAGCCGTCGTTTGCGGTGTTTAGACCAAGTATTGGCAAGGACTCAATTATGATCAGTGCAGAATTCAACCAGCCGACTTCCTCTATCGTTTCTTTGTGCCAATCCAAATTATCCTACTGTATTACTTTCTCTTCATTGGCCTACCACTGCATTCCAGTCTACCATCACAGTTAGATTCTCATCACCTTTTACACATTATCTTAAATCTTCTATCTCTTCATATATTCTCTCGATTTCCCCATCATCCGGTGAACTAGCAGTCACTATTGTGGTGGGCATTGGTTTGGTGTCTATCTTGATGACAATAATTCTTTCACTATGCTGGTCGCAATGGCTTACCCGCTGCCCTATTTTCTTATTCATTATTAAACCAACTCCTGCATTTCCCCTTTTTGATTTGTGTTGATAATTCGGTCGTCGCCTGACCAAAAGTCCTGTTATTCCTGCCACCGTACTTCACTTATACCAACTACATCTAACTTTAGTCTATCCATCTCCTTTTTCATATTCTCTAACCTACCACAACGATTCAAACTTAGAATATTTCACGCTCCGACTCGCAAAATGTCAGTATCCATCTTCCTGATGACCGCCCCCTCTCGTGTAGTCCCCACCCGGAGACCCGAGTGGGGGACTAGTTTACCTCCGGAATATTTTACGCGGGAGGAAGCCATCATCAGTACATCATTCATACAGAGAGAGCTGCATGTCCTCGGGAGTTAGTTACGGCTGTAGTTTCCCGTTGCTTTCAGCCGTGTAGCAGTATCAACACAGCTAAGCCAAGTTGAGTATTATTACAAGGCTGTACCAGTCAATCATCTAGACTGCCGCCCTTGCAACTACCGAAAGGCTGCTACCCCCCTTTCGATGAACCATTCCTTAGTCTGGTCTCCCAACAGATACCCATCCGATATGGCTGCACCTGCGGCTCGGCTATCTGCTTCATTGGGACACGCAAGCCTCCCCACCGCGGCAAGGTCACATGGTTCGCAGGGGAGGATTTGGAAAGTACTGTAGAATAACTAACGATGGTAGAAGTAAGGAGGACGAAAAATACAGACTAGCACAAGGAAGGAAGGCTCTTCTTAAGAAAAGAAATATCTCACTTCGAATATCGATACAAGGATTAGAAAGACGTTTATGAATACTTTCACCTGAAGCGTGGCATTGTATGGAAGTGAATAATATGGACAATACCTAGCTCAGAAGGAAAGAGAATATAATCTTTTGAAATGTGGTGTTGCAGAACAATGCTAAAGGTGAGATGGATGGATCGAATCACGAATGTTGAGATACTAAATCGAATTCGTGAGAGGAGAACGAGTTGGTGAAATTTGACTTGAAGAAGGTATACAATGATAGGACACATCTTAAGAGGTGGTGGTGTTAATTGTTTTAAGAGGTGTTACAACTGGGCAACCATTCTTTATTTACACTAATCAGAGGAAAAGGAGGAAGGTACCCGACACTTCGAAAAATGAATGTATGGGCAAGAGGAAGACAAAGGCCACGAAGGGCGTCAAAATGAAAGACCAGCCCTCGTAAACCTAATACCGTCGGAGTCGAAAAAGAACAAAAGTTGACCAAGGGAGGTCGGATAGGATAGATGATAGTGATGAGCCTGATAAAAGTAAGTGGAAGCAATGCCAGGATTCAGCTAAGGCCTCGTGGTCGCCAACCGACGCTCTCAAATTAGGAGCACCTAGGCCCTTTTAGTCGCCTCTTACGGTAGGAACGGGATTCCCTGGATGTAATTCTACCACCCCCACCCACAGCGGGACACATTTTAAGACACCCAGGACTTGCTCAGTTGGGTTTTGAGAGAAGTGTGGGCGATAGGAATGGGAGGGCAGACCAAACCATGAATATGACAAACAAAATTACAGTATTGTAGTTGTAGGATATACTGCAGTACTCTGGACTTTTTCTTTCCTTTTCTGTAGCTTTTCTCCGCTCTTTGGAGGGGTAACGGATGTAAAGTATGAGCGAATTAAAAATTGCACTGAAACAATGTATTCTTTCCTGGACTTTTTACCAGTTATCTAAAGTCGGCACTGACGTGGATTAAGCCTAGTTTTACGGTCCGATGCCTTTCCCGACGTCAATCCTATGTAGAGGGAGCTATAGTACGCGAACCTTTTCTTGAGCCCTGAGCTCCATAGTAATGAATGGAAACCGGGGCTCAAGAAAAGGTTCGCGTACTATATATACTATTGCGTGTTTCTGTGATGGTTAGTAATGTGATATGCTGTGTGTCAATAAAGATGTGTTTTAAGACGATTATGACAATTTAAAAGTATTCAAAATTTTATATAGTACGGTAGTAAATACGATATAAAACGGGTTTCATTAACAAGTAGCCTATAGAAAAGGTCGAAAGCAAAAAAAAAAAAAAAAAAAAAAAGAAAATCAGTTAACAAATAAATAAATGGAAATGAAAATCCACAGCCTGTTTCCAGTCATTTGACCAGGCTAGGAATGGAATGAATCTAGCAGCGAGGATAGGAATTGTGCTGGCTATCGAAGCCTGCCGCACCCCTCTGGGGCAATGATTAATGACTGACGGATGAAATAAAATGATGTTGAAGTGTTGCTGGAATGAAAGATGACAGGGAAAACCGGAGTACCTGGAGAAAAACCTGTCCTACCTCCGTTTTGTCCAGCACAGTTCTCACATGGAGTGACCGGAATTTGAACTACGAAACCCAGCGGTAAGAGGCCGGCGCATTGTTGCCTGAGCTATGGAGGCTACAGAAAGCAGAAGAATTTTTATTTTCCCTTTAACTTCTATCGTCTTACTTTTAGAAAACATTTCATCGCTCTTTTCCTCATGTTTGTTGCCATCACCACGATACATGTGTATAGAGAACGACAACATTGTTAGAAAAGTACAATTCACCAATTCCATTTCTATTTACCGGTAGAAGTGTTGCTTCAGTTCAGTTTCGAAATACTGTTCAGTAATGGAATAAATTTTTAACTTCCTCATTTCCATCAGTCTCCAGTTCACGTTTGAACATGTGTGATCAAAACTAATTTCCTCCAAGGTGGCGCGGGATATGCCATTACTACACCATGACAAAGGCTGCCGCGTCGCACAGAGCAAGGCGCAATTATCGCTCTGTCAGTACAAATACACGTTCTAAAGAACAGAGCGAGGCTGTGAGGCCCAGGTATTAACGCTGCCCTGTAAAACATTTCACTTGGAGCAAATTTCCCTCTCCTATCCTGCAATATTTTCTGCTGTTGTAGACTGTTTTTCTTTAAGAGATCAAACTACTTTAGGGGCTTATATATCCTTTGAAACCAATATAGCAAACATAGAGCTACAGTTGACTTTGTTCACCTTGCACTTTTTTCTTTCTGTGTGTTTAACGTCACGCTAGCTCGGGCGTTCTGAATCTACATGCGCCGTGACCAGAACTTGAGTTGCTGTAGCTTCTCGAAAAGAAAATATTAACAGATAAAATTAGAATTTGAAATGTATTTGAATCAGTTAGCTTTAAAACTCCGTAAGTCACATTTTTTGACAATATCGTTTTATGTGACAAAATGAATGTTGAAGGGTAGATACAGTACTGTAAATGTTTGTAGCTTTTTATGCATGAATAAAGCAGATATACACATCAGGACTATTACGCAGTACCATATGGCTGACAAAGCAGGCATGAGGCAGCTTTTAAAAAATAATTACGATCGGTGGAAAACGGTACATAAGAATGTAAACAGATTCTGGGATGGGTTTCAAGAAATTGTTGCGGAATGTGAAAATAGGTTTGTACCTTTAAAGGTGGTAAGGAATAATAAAGACCCGCCTCATCATAATGGAGAAATAAAGAGACTAAGAAGGAGGTGCAGATTGGAAAGAAATAGAGTTAGAAATGGCTGTAGAAGTAAGGAGAAAATGAAGGAACTTACTAGGAAATTGAATCTAGCAAAGAAGGCAGCTAAGGATAACATGATTGCAAGCAAAATTGGCAGTCATACAAATTTTAGTGAAAAATTGAAGGGTATGTAGGACATTCCAGGAATAATTAATGAACAATGAGAGTGTGTATGTAAGGATCTTCAAAAGGCAGAAGTATTCAGTCAGCAGTAAGTAGGCCTACTGTGTAGAGATGAGAAGAATTCAAGAATGAGGAATGTGGCCTGCAAGCACGAACTTCCTGTTCTTCCGAGACAGATCGGCTCTTATCTGCTCGTATCTGCTACACGAAAACATTGACTGACACTTTGCAGTTTTGCTGGATTACAACTGACAAGAGCGAAGAGATGCCAGTAGAAGATAACGTAAAGTCGCCAGGATAGTAGCGGAGTTGCTATGGTAACCATTGCGTCACTGGCTCTGCTAGTGAAAACCCCTTCGTCCCGTGCCTCACCGGGCATGTGCATTCTTCTGATCTCCCAACAGTAAAGATTGCTGGTTACAAGGAAAATGTCCAGTTAGAGGAGGTGACTAATGCTAAAGTAGTATTAAAATTTACATAATGATATTTACAATAAGACACAAAAGTCGAAAACTAGAAAAGCAGCTGAAATTGATAAGATTTCTTGGGATATACTAAAGACAATGGGTTGGGATATAGTACCATATCTGAAGTACTTATTTGATTATTGTTTGCTTGAAGGAGCTATACCAAGTGAATGGAAAGTTGCTATAGTAGCCCTTGTGTATAAAGGAAGGGGTGATAGACATAAAGCTGAAAATTACAGACCAGTAAGTTTGACATGCGTTGCATGTAAGCTTTAAGAAGGCATTCTTTCTGATTATATTAGACATGTTTGCGAAATTAATAACTTGTTCGATAGAAGGCAATTCGGTTTTAGGAAAGGTTATTCCACTGAAGCTCAACTTGTAGGATTCCAGCAAGATATAGCAGATATTTTGTATTCTGCAGGACAAATGGACAGTATCGCGATTGACCTGTCTAAAGAATTTGACAGGGTGGATCGTGGGAGACCACTGGCAAAAATGAGTGGAATTGGACTAGACAAAAGAGTGAATGAATGGGTTGCTATATTTCAGAGAATTAGAGTAGGCGAAGCTTTAACTGACCCTATAATAATTAAGAGGAGAATTCCTCAAGGCAGTATTATTGGACCTTTATGTTTTCTTATATATATAAGTGATTTGAGTAAAGGAGTGGAATCAGATGTAAGACTTTTTGCGGATGATGTTATTCTATATAGAGTAATAAATAATTTACACGATTGTGAGTAACTGCAAAATGACCTCGATAATGTTATGAGATGGACAGTAGGAAATGATATGATGATAAACGGGGTTAAAAGTCAGGTTGTGAGTTTCGCAAATAGGAAAAGTCCTCTGATTCATAATTACTGCGTTGATGGTGTGAAAGTTCCTTTTGGGGATCATTGTGAGTATCTGGGTGTTAATATAAGGAAAGATCTTCATTGGGGTAATCACATAAATGGGATTGTAAATAAAGGATACAGATCTCTGCACAAGGTTATGAGGGTGTTTAGGGGTTGTAGCAAGGATGTCAAGGAGAGAGATTATAAGTCTCTGGTAAGACCCCAACTAGAGTATGGTTCCAGTGTATGGGACCCTCACCAGGATTTCTTGATTCAAGAACTGGAAAAAATCCAAAGAAAAGCAGCTCGATTTGTTCTGGGTGATTTCCGACAAAAGAGTAGAGTTACAAGAATGTTGCAAAGTTTGGGCTAGGAAGAACTGGGAGAAAGGAGACGAGCTGCTCGACTGAGTGATATGTTCCGAGCTATCAGCGGAGAAATGGCGTGGAATGACATGAGTAGACGAATAAGTTTGAGTGGCTTCTTTAAAAATAGGAAAGATCACAATATGAAGATAAAGTTCGAATACAAGAAGACAAATTGGGGCAAATATTCATTTATAGGAAGGGGAATTAGGGATTGGAATAACTTACCAAGGGAGATGTTCAATAAATTTCCAATGTCATTGAAATCATTTAAGGAAAAGCTAAGAAAACAACAGATAGGGAATCTGCCACCGCGACTGTAACATATTCAGTTTTTGAGATACATGTTTCCTTATATAAAAGAATTCAACTCCTTTTCCATCCCCCCTCCCCTAATTGATACCCCCACCGAAAATGCGTTTTTATTCATGTTGAATGGAGATTCCAAATACCAGTTTTCACGTCTATAACATCTTAGGTTTCCTTTTTAGATATAAGTACGCTCATGCAAATAATTCAACTAATTTTTCAATTCATTCACCCCCCTTAAATGGTTTTCCCAAAAAACAAAAGAATACATGTTTCTTTACATTGAAAGAAGATTCCAAATACAAATGTTCATGTCTGTAACATCTTCAGTTTTTATGATACAGTATAAGTATCCCCTTAAAAATTCAACGCCTTTTTCACTCCTCTCACCCCGCAAGTTGATTTTTCCCACAAAATACGTGTTTCCTTATTTTATAAAGGAGGTTCCAAATGCCAATTTTCACGTCTGAAACATCTTCACTTTTCGAGATATAAGTATCACCATAGAAAGAATTCAATGAAATTTCCATTTCCTTTCACTTTCCCACCTTAAGTGAATGTTCCAAAAACAAAAAATGCGTCTTTCTATATTTATAAAGGAGCTTCCAAATACCGATTATCATCACTGTAACATCTTCACTTTTTGAGATATGTTTTTGCTCATAAAAATAACTCAATTGCTGTTTCACCCCAACCCCACCCCCACCCAAGTTGTTTTTCCTCCAAAATCCGTGTTTATTTATTTTTAAAGCAGATTCCAAAGACCAATTTTCACGTCTGTAACATCTTTAGCTTTTTTAGCTATAAGAATCCTCATACAATTAAGTCAACTTTTTCAATTATTTCACCCCTTAAGTGGATTTTCCGAAAACAAAAGACTGCACGGTTTTTTATTTTTAAAGTAGATAACAAATACCAATTTTCACGTCTGCAACATCTTTATTTTTTGAGATAAATATCCTCATATAAATAATTCAACTAATTTTTCAAATATTTCATCCTTCCCTTAAGTGGATTTTCCGAAAAAAAATACGAATTTCTTTATTTTTAAGGGAGACTCCAAATACCAATTTTCACCTCTGTAACATCTTAATTTTTTTAAGATATCACTATCGTAATTAAAAGAATTCAACCCCCTTTTCAGTCGTTCCCACCCCCTCCCCTAACTAGTTTTCCAGAAAACAAAGTATTACAAGTTTCTTTATTTTTAAAATAGATTAAAAATACAAATGTTCACGTCTGTAACATGTTAAGTTTATGAAATGTTCTGTAGATATTCTCATTTAAAAAATTCACCCCCTTTTCCAGTTCCCCTTAAGTGGAATTCCCAAAAATAAATGACCTACATTTCTTTACTTTTGCAGTAGATTCCAAATACCAATTTTCACGTCGGTAACAATTTATGTTTCTGAGATATACTATATAGTATTTTTTTTAATTCAGCCCCTTTGTCACTCCTGTTCATCCCCCCCCCCCCCATTAATTGGATTTTCCAAAAAAAATACGCTTTCCTTTATTTTTAAAAGAGATTTCAAATACCAATTTTCATGTCTGTAACATCTTCAGTTTTGAGATATAAGAATCCTCATAAAAGGTATTCAACCCCTTCTTCATATCTTTTAGCCTCACTTAAAGGAATTTTCCTAAAGCAAAAAATACGTGTTCCTTTACTTTTAAAGGAGATTATAAATACCATTTTTATGTCTGTAAACTTTTAAGTTTTTGCTTATTTAAATAATTAACCCCCTTTTCACCCCCTTAGCGCTGAAATATCAAAAAATCCTCCCTTAGTAAGTACTTACACTCTATTATAAATGTATCTCCAAAATTTAATTTCCATATGCCCAGTAGTTTTGGCTCGGCGATGATGAATCAGTCAGTCAGTTAGTCAGTCAGTCAGGACATGTATATATATGAAATAAGAGTTTTGTCTGTACATTGCTCAGAATTTAGAAAGAATGGTATTTCTGTATCGGTCGTGTCCACAGTAACAAGGACATGCACGTTTTACTTTTCTGTACACGGATCACAAGAAAACGCTTGAAGAGAATTTAATGAAAATCGATATGTAAAGTCGGAAAATTAGCCACTATAATCTAGGCTATACTGCAAATCATTTTATTCACGCTGAGCGAAACTGCATAACTGAGGTTGTATAGAATTATATTTCCGATCATTTATGTTTTATACATTTTACCGTACCGACTATGATAACATATATTTATGAATTTGTTTCCCGAAACACTCATACTTATTGCATTCTTGACAGGAGCAATAACTTTCCGAACGGTGGCCAGAAAATTTTCAGGGCCTGAAGAAATACAAAAAATGCTTATACATCCATATCCCCAACATTAGTGTAAAATGTTGCGATTTTTCTAGATTACTCCTCCAATTCAAACTGAAAAAACTCGTCTTTGATATCCAGTTTGGAGAAGACAACAGAACCAACCAAATTACCTACTGTTGCTAGCTGTTGGCGTTCAGGAAGAACAGCAGCAGCGTTCGCAGCTTGCATGTCCACACGCAGTCCTAGGTGTCCTGGTGGTGTAGGGCCCTACAATGCCCCTGGCTTCTAAAAGTTTGAGTTCCTACTCCCGTTTAAGCCTGAGATGGAAGGAAACGATCCCATACATTTGAGCAACTGGTGGAAAACTGGTATCAATGTGTACTTTGATTTGACCACACATGTATTTACCATTGTTTTCCTTCAAAAACTGATGGGTAGCGCTCTTAGGAATTTTTTGAATAAATAGGGTACAAAATCTTGACCAGCTCGAACTCGTGTGCCGTTTCAAAACCTATCAATGGTTTCCGACATTCATTCACAACACAGAACATAGTTACAGCCGAATGGCAGTTGTAATTATCAGGGTGGAGAATATAATAAATGAAATTCGACGTAATTTCTTTTTTTTTTAATACAGCACTGGAAATAAAATTATTAGAGAATCTAATAGTTTGTACTTTAAGTAAGGGAAGAGCAGATTCTTGGTTTTCTTTAAAAGTAATGTCACTCAAAGGAGGAAAGGTTACAGCATGTATAATGTTGACAGAGCAACCAGTATCTGTGGCGATTTTTAATTTTCTGCCAAAGTGATTTTAGCACTTGGAGAAGAAAGAATGTCAGACATCACTATATTAATGTCCCTTTCGCATCGGAGAATATAATATCGGGTGTTTAGAGAATATGTTTTCTCCAGCGTTCCAACCGACTCTGCCTTATAATCAACTGTAGCGTCAACTCAAAGTCGAGCCTATCACCAAACTTACATGTAGAAGCGAAACTTCGTACGTTTGTATTGAAATTCATAATCGATTCACTTTCCCCTTGAGCTGCTTTTCTCAACTTGAAAGCCTCAAAGTACAAGTTCTTCCTTGGAGTAAAATGGAAGTTCGGTTTAAGATTTGCTTCTGAATACGTAGTTTTTGTATCAGACAAGCTATTAAAGATTTCTGAAACCTCACCTTATTCTCAATTCAGGGCCATAGCTCTTTTTTTGTGTCATGAATGATGTTGTTGGCGGTAAGATATCGCTCTAAGTTCTGAATCCAGCGCTTTCCGCATGAGGATCAAAAATAATGGAGGTTTATTGGTTTGTATACCTGTTGTAATTGCATCTTGATGTCGCCAGTGTGATATTCTTCAAAAAGAAGTAATTTATTTATTATACGGTACGCACAAGGTTGCCACAGTAATATTAAAACTACAATGGAGAGTTCCCGTCCGTAATACCAGTTCTCTAATTACACCGTTGCCAACTGTTCACAAGTCGATCACAATATTACACCATGTCGCTGAGCAGCATTCATCTTACCAGGCCAAGGTCCTTAATGCGATGTATGTACCACAGGTTAGTTAGTTAGTTTGCTTCGCTGCGTATATGAAGTGTTTCTCTGTTATTTGTTTTCTTGGTCGTGTCTTTAGTTGTTTTCTTTATTTTCGTATTTATTTCATTGTTTGTTTGTTTTGGCTTATTTCCGTTTTTGTGTATTATTTATTTATTTATTTATTTATTTATTTATTTATTTATTTATTTATTTATTTATTTATTTATTTATTTATTTATTTATTTATTTATTTATTTATTTATTTATTTATTTATTTATTTATTACCGAGCTAGTTGGCCGTGCGGTTAGGGGTGCGCAGTTGTAATCTTGCATTCGGGAGATCATCATAATCATTAGTCGTTGTGGTCATTACTGAGCGTCGTGACCTCAAACTCTATCATTTCCGTGTTGCAACCTTGACGACATGTCTCTATCCCGAACGGTTTTCACGTTTCTTTAATATGATCTGAAGGGATAGATCAGTGATCTTCTTCGTCTGATCTATCCATCTACTTGCTGTTCTTCCTTGTGATCTACTGCCTTCGATTTTGCCTTGTAAAATAATATTTTCCAAATTCTCTCCGTCTCGTCTGAAAATGTGACCAAGGAAGTGGAACTGGTTCGTCTAGAATGGAAACATTAGTTCTTCTTCCTGTCTTTCTATCTGTCCGTGCGCACTCTGTTTTAACTCCGCAGGCAGTAACTGCGCTGAGGTTAGAGGTTAACAGTGTTTGCAACATTCATTCTAGGATACAATAATGCCCCGCCGATGAGTATGTGCTCCTGTTGATCAACTGCAGCCATTTGAACGGGGTCGCATTTTGGACCTGCTGAAAGCTGGATCGGCGTATCGACGGGCTGCTGCACATGTTGGGCGCAATGTATCGGTGGTGTGTCGCTGATTTCAGCAGTGGTCTGTGGAACATTTCCACACCCGGAGACAGACTCCGGTCATCCGCGTAGCACAGACGCACGTCAAGATCGACGTATTGTGCGAGCAGCGGTGGCCTACCGAACATAATCTAGGGACGAAATCCGGTCACGTGTTGCACCTGCTGTGTTACCAAGGACCACTGGGAACCGTCTTCTTGCGGCAGGGTTACAATCACGAGTACCACTAAAGAACTATTATTACCGCACTTAAGTTGATAAACTGTCAACCTTTACCTCTCTGTCGAAATTCGCTCCGACAGCATCAAAAACTTACTACTTTGTAGCTTTCTTTCAGTTTTATGTATACAAGCCACCGCCACCAGCTATATCCCACAAACCGGGGTACATTTTGTTGTCTGTAAAATGTTTGTCCTCCCCACCCCCCAATTCTAATTCCCAATCGCAGTTACTGGTGTGAAAAGCACAAGAAATATAAAATAAAAGGCACACGGAACGTGCTCATAGCAATCGATAATATATTACCACTGTAATGCATGTGAACGAAATACTGATTTTTATTTTACTATTTGCTTTACGTCGCACCGACACAGATAGGTCTTACGGCGACGATGGGACAGGAAAGGGCTTGGAGCGGAAAGGAAGCTCCCGTGTCCTTAAGTAAGGTACAGCCCCAGCATTTGCCTGGTGTGAAAACCACGGAAAAGCATCTCCAGGGCTGCCGACAGTAGGATTCGAACTCACTATCTCCCGAATACTAGATACTGGCTGCACTTAAGCGACTGCAGCTATCAAACTCGGTAAATTTCTTTTGGAGAAGTAGAAATAGCACCTTTCGTACACGTACTCCTCATATATCGAACATTTCCCTTGTTAAATTATTCCAATATCTAATTCATCTTCCTATAAATGACTATTTGCCCTTTTTGTCTTCTTGAACTCGAACTTTACCTTTCTACTTTTAAAGATCCACTCAAGCTCATTCTTCTACTGAACTGAAATGCCGTATGGCTTTTAGTGCCGGGAGTGTCCGAGGACGAGTTCGGCTCGCCAGATGCAGGTATTTTGAACTGAACCCCGTAGGCGACCTGCGCATCGTGATGAAGATGAAATGATGATGTAGACGACACATACACCCAGCCCCCATGCCAACAAAGTTAAACAATTAAGGTTAAAATTCCCGACCCTGCCGGGAATCGAACCAGGGACCCCTGTGACCAAAGGCCAACACGCTAACCATTTAGCCACGGAGCCGGACATTCGTTTAATAATGTCACTCAACGCCATCTCTCCATTAACAGCTCGGAATATACCGCTTAGTCCAGCAGTTCGTTTCGTTACCCCCAAGTCTTTCCGGTCCAAAGTCGGCAACAATTGCGTAACACTACTCTTTTGTTGGAAACCACCCGGAACAAATAGTGCTGCTTTCCTTTGCAGTTCACTTGATCAACTATTGTTTTCTACCGACTCCGACAGTATCGAAGGTTATGAGGCCTCATAAGTCTTTCAATTTCGCGACTTTCTCAGCCATGCCATGTTATTCTTCGAAGTCGTGCCTCCTCCTCTTTCTGGCTCCGAATAGAGTGGTTTTCTTTCTCTAGCAGTTTGACGTCCCACTAAACCTGGGGGGACCAAGCGAGTTGGCCGTGCGGTTAGGAGCGCGCAGCTGTGAGCTTACATTCGTGAGATAGCGGGTCCGAACCCCTCTGCCGGCAGCCCTGAAGATGGTGTCTCGTTTTTTCCCTTAATTAAGGCCATGGACACTTCCTTCCCATTCCTATCCCTTTCCTATCCCATCGTCGCCGTAAGACCTAACTCTGTCGGTGCGACGTAAAGGATATTGTAAACAAAACAAAAACCTGGAAGAATGTTGTCGACGCTGGAATAGAATTGGGAAGGAAGCAGCTATTGCTGTTACACAGCCCCAGCATTTGTATAGTGTCAAAATGGAGCACAACATAAAATCATCTACTGGGCGAGTTGGCCATGCGATCAGGGGCACGCGGCTGTGAGCTTGCATCCGGGAGATAGTGGGTTCGAATCCCACTGTCGGCAGCTCTGAAGATGGTTTTCTGTGGCTTCCCATTTTCACACCAGGCAAGTGCTGGGACTGTACCTTAATTAAGGCCACGGCTGCTTCCTTCCAAGTCCTAGGCTTTTCCTGTCCCGTCCTCGCCATAAGACCTATCTGTGTCGGTGCGACGTAAAGCAAATAGCAAAAATAATAATAATAATAATAATAATAATAATAAGCACAACCACTAACACAATGAACTTTATACTTCGATTTTGTAACACTAACGACGTACCCGTAGAGAATATGAAATTGAGAAACAGAACTTTACAGATATGAGCGAAGCCCACATTTCTTAAAAATATCAGCCAACTTTTTCTCCTTGTTCAGCAGACGAGATGAACGTGCCAATGTTCTAACGCAAAAGAAAAAAAAGACGTACATTGCGGAATCAATAAAAGCCAAGTCGGTCTGTCGGTCGGCCATGAGTTGAGTCAATTTTCATTCCCCTCGCCGGGAACGTGATGTGATTACCCTGGTTAGCTTCAGCTACAGCAGCGGAACAAGAGAAGCTGTGCCCTATGCTGCTTATTACAGAACAGTGGTGACGTGTTAGATAACATACAGGCAAATCAGAATGAAAAGTCTTCCCAGTTTATTACTTTAAAACAAAGGGTGCATCTGGTGTTCTCGCTAGTATGTAGTCCGGGCAATATGCATACACCAGTTCTAGCATGAATGGTGTCAAAGCGCTCTGCAACGTAATTCGCTGCGCCTTGGTGCGAAAGCCATTGTTCATCGAGGCTAGTTAGCTTACAAAAGAACAGTCCCCGAAAGGGTCACAGCTATTTCATTGAAGAATTGAACAAGCTAATATAGGTATGTAAGTCCGACTCCTTGGCTGAATGATCAGCGATGAGGCCTTCAATTGAGAGGGTCCCGGGTTCGATTCCCGGCTGGGTTGGGGATTTTAATCGCGCGATTAATTCTACTGGCTTTGGGACTGGATGTTTGTCCTCTTCATATTCAGACAACACACCACACTACCAACCACCACAGAAACAGGCAATAGTTATTACATCCCTCCACATAGGTCTGGCGTCAGGAAGGGCATCGGACTATAAAACAGGGCAAAATCTATGTGTGCTACACGGTCGCACCCGCAAACCCACAGGTGTGAGAAAAATGGCAGAAGAAGAAGAATTATTGATGTATCCTAAACGATGATCGTAGGAATTTATAATGGTGCACCATCCGTCGACTCCAAAAATTATTCAAAATACACGTGACTGACTTCATGGCAAGGATAAGAAGAAGAAGAATCATATACCTCAGCTACCACGTACAGGCACTTGAATCTGATGCCACCTGGCCGTCTGATTGTCAATATCAACGTTCCATTTTACTCTAGTGCACGGCCTCCTAACGTGCAGACACCGGTGCATTGGGCGGTTCAAGGTGCAAACAAAAGACGACTTCTCTACGTTCACCAGAGTGCAGACACCCACTCCTCGTTTTTTAGCAACAGCGCTGTCTCTCTTAATGTACGCTTGTCTCGCTCGTTCCGCCTGTCTCCCCCTTCCTCAGTTGCTCACCATCCGAGCAGATTTGAGCTGAGTCGCCCCGAGATAAAACGCTGGTCTGAAGTGAGCCGAGTCGGACCGATGCACGGCGCACAGAACTGCTGCGCCTCGGTTTGCACGCGTGAGCTTTTGGACGTTTGAGAGGGCCTGCTCTAGGTCTACTAGATGGCAGAGTAAATCGAATCTCTTTTAGGCGTCTATGGCAGAGTTTTCAATGAATTTCGTCGGGTAAACACCAAGTGGGTCTCCAGAGATTGTTTACATGCCAACATCGAACGACATGGAATGTTTTCCCGCCTTCAAAAATCCGACTGCCTCTGCCAGCTTTGAACCCGCTCTCTTGCGATACAGAGGCCAAAACTCTACCACAGATCAACAGAAGCAGAATAATAAGGTAATGTAAAAAGAAACCAATTGGGGTTTGTTGGGATCATGGCTGCAAGTTTTATGGTAGAATACGTATCACGTTATAGGTATTTTCGAAATAAAGTAGTCTGTACGGGTTTAAAGTTTTGAAATTTTTGACATTTCATTTCTTAATCATAAACAAATTTACACATCTTCAAGTCAAAAGTCTGTACGGGTTTAAAGTGATAAAGTTTCTACGGAAATTGCGATGGGCCATTCAAAACAAGAGGCGTGGAATGCTCAGTGCAAGTGTTGTGCTGATCCTTGGCAATGCTCGCCCACATACAGCCCAGCGCTCAGCAACTGTTCTGCAGGAGTTCGACTGCGGGGTGTTTGATCATCCAGAGTACAGTCCTGATCTTGCCCCCAGTGATCTTTACTTGCACCTCAAGAAATTCCTGTTCTCCGATCGGAATGTTTACGCCTTTGTTTTCAGCCTTTGTAAGCCCAAGTCTGTATGGTCTGACACCGTGGTTCGAGTCCAGTTGGTTGTGAAATAATGTCACCACCAAACTCTTGGCTGGAAGCGTGAGAGAAGTATTGGTATGCAATTTCTAATAACTAGATTGCGTATCAAAAGCCTGAATTCAAATTAAAACTTCTCAGCATTGTTCATAGTGATGGTGATTCGTTCGTCGGATAGGGACGTAAAACTTTGAGCGGATCCCTGGGTTTTAATCGACAGGAGTGAGCTATGTGCCGACATCGGCTTTCACCTTCTCTCTACCTTATCATTACCATCACTATCATCATCATCATCATCCGACACCCAGACTCGCAGGTCGCCCATGGCATCCCTAGCAGGCGAGCCAAACATGTCTTCGGACACTCGCGCCATAAAAGCCATGCACTAAATAAATAAATAAATAAATAAATAAATAATCCGCCTTTTTAAATAACTATTACCCTGGACTTAGTGGAACAGAGTGACACTTTGAGAAATCATGTATTTGGTTATGAGGGCTTAGAGTAGGTGTGATCTGTGTTTGCAATAACCATCATCTTATCGGACCCGAGGGCCGTGTCACCAGGCAGCCGGTTAACGGCAGTAACATCTGTTACTTCAGTAACAATTGTTGTTTCTGTTTCATCTAAAGGGACACGTTCAGTTTCAGTGAAATCCATATCATATTCTTGTCTTACACAGTTGTTCGGTGTAGAAAGAAGCGAGGAATAGTGTAGATAAATGTAATTTACATCAGCGTTGTACGGAATTATTATTCAAGACATGACAGACTGCCTTCTTTCTCTGGCGATAAAAGAGGAATCGAAATAACTGGTACAGATATTGAACATTCTGTTTCTCGCGATCACGTTTAGTTTGGCGCACAGAATCGCTACTTCGACTGAAGCTGGATTGAGCATTGTATACCGTCTTCATTATACGTGTGTGATAGTAACGAATAGAAGGATGCTTAAGCCTAGGAATTATGTGAGTGGCTTTTTATAGAAAGACAGTAACATCCATCTTGCAAGTTTTTCATTTTCTGAAATTTAATCAGTCAGTCAATCATCGCCCAAGTGGCAGATTCCGTATCAGTTGTTTACGTAGATTTTCTTAAATATTTTGAAAGAACTTGGAAATTCTTCCAACATTTCCCTTGATAATTTATTCCAGTCCCTTACTCCTTGTCCTATAAATGAATATTTACCCCACTTTGTCCTTTTGAATTCCAACTTTATATTCATGTTATGATCTGCCCTATTGTAAAAAGCTCCACTGAAGCTTTTTCGTCTACTTATGTCATTCCACACCAACTCGTCACTGACAGTTCGAAACAGATCACATAGTCTGGTATCTCGTCTCCTTACTCCCAAGCCTTCCCGGACCAAAGTTTGCAACATTTGCGTAACACTACTCCTTTATCGGAAATCACCGGAATAAATCGTGCAGCTTACCTTTGAATGTTTTCCAGTACTCATATCAAGCAGTCTTGGTGAGTATCGCATACACTGGAACCATACTCTAACTGCGGTCTTACCAGAGATTTACACGCCCTGTGTTTTACACCCTTACTACAACCCCTAAATACTCTGACAACCACGCGAGATCTGTAACATTCCTTAACAACCTCGAAAATATTATTAGCTCAATGAAGATCATTCCTTATACACTGACTGACAGAGCAAATGCAACACCAAGAAGGAGTGGTCAGAACTTTATGCCAATTGCAGGGTAGACTGACGTCACTGAGGTATGCTCATGATGTGAAATGCGCCGCTGTGCTGCGCACGTAGCGAACGATAAATGGGACACGGCGTTGGCGAATGGCCCACTTCGTGCCGTGATTTCTCAGCCGACAGTCATTGTAGAACGTGTTGTCGTGTGCCACAGGATACGTGTATAGCTAAGAATGCCAGGCCGCCGTCAACGGAGACATTTCCAGCAGACAGACGACTTTACGAGGGGTATGGTGATCGGGCTGAGAAGGGCAGGTTGGTCGCTTCGTCAAATCGCAGCCGATACCCATAGGAATGTGTCCACGGTGCAGCGCCTGTGGCGAAGATGGTTGGCGCAGGGACATGTGGCACGTGCGAGGGGTCCAGGCGCAGCTCGAGTGACGTCAGCACGCGAGGATCGGCGCATCCGCCGCCAAGCGGTGGCAGCCCCGCACGCCACGTCAACCGCCATTCTTCAGCATGTGCAAGACACCCTGGCTGTTCCAATATCGACCAGAACAATTTCCCGTCGATTGGTTGAAGGAGGCCTGCACTCCCGGCGTCCGCTCAGAAGACTACCATTGACTCCACAGCATAGACGTGCACGCCTGGCATGGTGCCGGGCTAGAGTGACTTGGATGAGGGAATGGCGGAACGTCGTGTTCTCCGATGAGTCACGCTTCTGTTCTGTCAGTGATAGTCACCGCAGACGAGTGTGGCGTCGGCGTGGAGAAAGGTCAAATCCGGCAGTAACTGTGGAGCGCCCTACCGCTAGACAACGCGGCATCATGGTTTGGGGCGCTATTGCGTATGATTCCACGTCACCTCTAGTGCGTATTCAAGGCACGTTAAATGCCCACCGCTACGTGCAGCATGTGCTGCGGCCGGTGGCACTCCCGTACCTTCAAGGGCTGCCCAATGCTCTGTTTCAGCAGGATAATGCCCGCCCACACACTGCTCGCATCTCCCAACAGGCTCTATGAGGTGTACAGATGCTTCCATGGCCAGCGTACTCTCCGGATCTCTCACCAATCGAACACGTGTGGGATCTCATTGGACGCCGTTTGCAAACTCTGCCCCAGCCTCGTACGGACGACCAACTGTGGCAAATGGTTGACAGAGAATGGAGAACCATCCCTCAGGACACCATCCGCACTCTTATTGACTCTGTACCTCGACGTGTTTCTGCGTGCATCGCCGCTCGCGGTGGTCCTACATCCTACTGAGTCGATGCCGTGCGCATTGTGTAACCTGCATATCGGTTTGAAATAAACATCAATTATTCGTCCGTGCCGTCTCTGTATTTTCCCCAACTTTCATCCCTTTCGAACCACTCCTTCTTGGTGTTGCATTTGCTCTGTCAGTCTGTGTATTAACATCTAGGAACCGGGCGAGTTGGCCGTGCGCGTAGAGAGCTTGCATCCGGGAGATAGTAGGTTCGAATCCCACTATCGGCAGCCCTGAGGATGGTTTTCCGTGGTTTCGCATTTTCTCACCAGGCAAATGCTGGGGTTGTACCTTAATTAAGGCCACGGCCGCTTCCTTCCAACTCCTAGGCCTTTCCTATCCCATCGTCGCCATAAGACCTATCTGTGTCGGTGCGACGTAAAGCCCCTAGCAAAAAAAATTAACATCTAGGTACTTACAGTGTCCTCCTGGAGGTACTATCATCCCATCACCACAATAATTAAAAGTGAGATGACTTTTTCTCTTGGTGAAACTTACAACTTGACTTTTCATCCTATTTACATTCATACCATTGTCTGCTGTCCATGTCTCAACATTGTTTAAGTCCTCCTGCAGCCGCTCACAATCCTGCAACTCACTTACTACTCTGTACAGTATAACATCATCAGTAAATAGCCTTATCTGTGATTCCAATAATATCCTCATATCAGTTATATATACAGTATGTATGTAAAAATATAAAGGTCCAACAATACTGCCACACGAGACCCCCTCTTAATCATTACAGGATCAGATAACGCTTTACATTCATTCATTTCGATTTTGTACATTTCTAAATCCTTGCAATGCAGTGTAGGTTGAGTAGGTCAGGAGGGCCGTTACCTACATCATGGACTATCGCGATACAATCGATTATTTGAGTGGAGGATTTGTTCCGATTCGCTTTTCTATGAACAACTGTGGTCCTATGCTTGCAATGGGTGGATATATCCTCTTTACCGTTATAATTATTGCCACAAACCGGGCATGGAGAAAGTCTTGAGAGATACGGTTGATGGAATGTCACCGGTATTATTGAGGTTATCAGCCATTGAAAATAATACCTATTAATATAGTTAATAAGGAACAAGGATATAGGTTGCTTTCTTACAGAAGGTATTAATTAAATGTAGAAAGGAAAGTACAGCGTAGAATTAATTCGATCGAAGAGGACATAACGTATACGTGTAACCTATACGCCACGGTAACCGTAGATTACGGAAGTAAACAACATGCGCTGATTTATTTAACTTTTCAGATACAGACCTAATAATCAATAAAAATATAACGAGGCCACATTAAATATGAAAAGGAATATATGCACTCTCAAACCGTAAATTTTGAGTACATGTCAAAATAAGCGCATAAAACAATCAAAATAGTTGCAGCCTTGAATCAGATAAGATCACTTAAGTGTACACGTTAGTCTGAGGTCCAACAGGCACAGCTAAATTTAAACAATCAGCATTTAAGTCAATCTAGAACATAATATATTAGTGATATATAATACTAATATATCGAGTAAATAAATAATTTACACTTAATAACCCAAGCGATAAATTTCATAAACTAATCGCACCTTTTAGTTATTATCACAATGGCAAAATTAAACTTTTTTGGAGTTGAAACCCCACCACTAAGAAAAATGTGTTACTACCGGCACAAGTAAGAGTTCTATGATCGTAATTTTGAAAGATGCATTCTGACAGTTCTTAGAGGGAGATCCGTTTGCTGCCTACCTGGGTGGGGAGAAGGGAGTACGTGGTCGGTTGCCATGGAAACGCGGACGTTTAGAGTCAATGAATATTACTTAAAGTCATTGAATATGATTTCTTCAATCTCAAGGTATTTATCTTACTTACCCATTCTTGGCTTGCCATAGTTATGCTAGTTTGCTTTCTGAGAGATCCCCGCTTTGTGCATTATTCTTTTGTCATTTTACTGCTGACTTATTTCACTGTTCTTTTTTTCTCTTCATCCCTGCTTGTTATGTATTCGTTCCTACATAGAGCGAAAGGTAGAACCGATCCGATCATATGTGTGTGTCATGAGTTTGTGGTTTTGATTGGAGACCTTTTATTTCTCTACGTCTCCGACGTTTGGCTCGAGCTTACTTTCCATATTATGATTTAACACTGATACTGTACGATTCATGTTCGCCTTGGAGTGCGCGATTTGATACGTGCCATGCGGCGTGTATGTTTTTTTACGTTATGTGTTTTGACTAGGTGAGCCAGGCCTCTTTGCGGTGACCCAGATATCTGACCTGTGCTCTCAGGTCAAGCTCATGAGCCGTTGACTGATTCATGTAATTCTGTTACGATTCTTGTCGTAACGTGTCTTCATATTATATTTTTTATTCACTCTGCTTCGTATTTTTGGTATCTGAGTGTGTGTGGGTGTGTAATGGTTATCGGACCTGTTACTTTTCAGTATCTTATGGTTCTTTGCTTTTGTCATTATTCTTATTTTATCTCGCTATTGTTTCCGACTTCCCCAGCCGATTGATATGTTTATTTCGGGATTTTGCTCTCATTTTACTCGCTTTATGACTCATGTTTATTTGTTTCCATAACCATGGCAACTCTTTTCTTACCGCCTTGAGTTCCATATTTGCTTTCTTTTCTGCCAATCTTGTTTCACTGGCGTCTTTTATTTCTGGGGATGCAGTCTCTATGGAGATTGTTGGGGGCCATATTTCTTATTTTTGACAAAAAGCCTTGACTTTGTCTGCAGTGGGCACGTCCGCGTTTCCATGGCAACCGACCACGTACTCCCTTCTCCCCACCCAGGTAGGCAGCAAACGGATCTCCCTCTAAGAACTGTCAGAATGCATCTTTCAAAATTACGATCATAGAACTCTTACTTGTGCCGGTAGTAACACATTTTTCTTAGTGGTGGGGTTTCAACTCCAAAAAAGTTTAATTTTGCCATTGTGATAATAACTAAAAGGTGCGATTAGTTTATGAAATTTATCGCTTGGGTTATTAAGTGTAAATTATTTATTTACTCGATATATTAGTATTATATATCACTAATATATTATGTTCTAGATTGACTTAAATGCTGATTGTTTAAATTTAGCTGTGCCTGTTGGACCTCAGACTAACGTGTACACTTAAGTGATCTTATCTGATTCAAGGCTGCAACTATTTTGATTGTTTTATGCGCTTATTTTGACATGTACTCAAAATTTACGGTTTGAGAGTGCATATATTCCTTTTCATATTTAATGTGGCCTCGTTATATTTTTATTGATTATTAGGTCTGTATCTGAAAAGTTAAATAAATCAGCGCATGTTGTTTACTTCCGTAATCTACGGTTACCGTGGCGTATAGGTTACACGTATACGTTATGTCCTCTTCGATCGAATTAATTCTACGCTGTACTTTCCTTTCTACATTTAATTAATACCTTCTGTAAGAAAGCAACCTATATCCTTGTTCCTTATTAACTATATTAATAGGTATTATTTTCAATGGCTGATAACCTCAATAATACCGGTGACATTCCATCAACCGTATCTCTCAAGACAATATTCATTGACTCTAAACTAAGAGAGACATACAAGATAAAGTTTTAATATTTCTGTAGAACCATTTGTACGAGATGAAAGTCATCTCGTAGACCAATGTCTCCATCTTTTCTATAAAAGCCATTATTGTTTGCAGATCAGAGATAACTCGAATCAAAGATAAGCTAGAAAGAAATGCTCTGGCAATCTTCCGTTATATGAGGTGCTATTTGTCTAATAGGGACGAACTACATGTCAAGTCAGGCATAGAGAACACTGAGCAGGCATAACAGACTGATCTATGAAATCGTAAAGAATGCGATATCTCGAAAGTACAAAAGTAAGATATGAAGGTAATGAGGTGCGGCTCAAGAATGACCTCGATAATGTTGTGAGATGAACAGCAGGCAATAGTATGGTTATAAATGGGGTTAAAAGTCAGGTTGTGAGTTTCACAAATGGGAAAAGTTCGCTCAGTTTTAATTACTGCGTTGATGGAAAGAAAGTATCTTCTGAGTGATTTCCGACAAAATTGGAGCATCAAAAATGTTTGCAAAGTTTGGGCTGGAAAGACTTAGGAGAAACGAGACGAGCTGCTCGGCTAAGCGGTATGTTCTGAATAATAATAATAATAATAATAATAATAATAATAATCGTATGGCCTTAGCTACCGTGTGAAGACATTTCAATTTGACGCCATCTGGCTGTCTGCTCGTCAATTTCGACGTCCCGGTTTACTCTAGGCCCACTAGATGGTAGGGCGAGTAAACCGAAACTATCTTGGGCGTCTATAGCTGAGATTTAATGGATTTTGTCGGGTAAATACCAAATGTGTCAACAGGGGTCTTTTACATGCCGACATCGTACGACATGGAGTGTCGAATGGACCTTTTTTTCCCGCCCTTCAAAAATCCGACTACCTCTGCAGGGTTTGAACCCGCTATCATGGGATCCGGAGCCCGACACTCTGCCACTGATCCACAGAGGCAGCTCTCTGAACTCTCAGTGGAGAGGTGGCGTAGTAGACATTAGTAGACGAATACGTTTGAGTGGTGTATTTAAAAGTAGGAAAGTTCACAATATGAAGACAAAGTTGGAATTGAAGAGGACAAATTGGAGAAAATATTCGTTTATTCATGTAGGAAGGGGAGTTAGGGATTGGAATAACTTACCAAGAGAGATGTTCAATCAATTTCCAATTTGTTTGAAATCATTCAAGAATAGGCTAGGCGACTGCCCTAAATGCAGATCAGCAGTGATTGATAAATACCCTCATAACCATGTGCAGAGAAATGTAATGGAGAGGTCATGTAGGTCACTGGTAAAACCCCAATTAGAATTATAGTTCTAGTATATGGGACAATCATCAAGATTACTTGATACGAGAACTGGAAAAGATTCAAAGGAAAGCAGCTCGATTTGTTCTGGGTGATTTCCGATAAAAGAGTATTATTACGAAAATATTGCCAACTTGGGGCTGGGAAGAGTTGGAAGTAAGGAAACGAGCTGCTCGACTAAGCGGAATGTTTCGAGCTGTCAGCGGCGAGATGGCGTGGAATGACATCAGTAAACGAAAAAGCTTGGGTGAGCTTTTAATAGTATCGCAAAATAAAGATACACTTGGAATTCAAGAGGTCAAATTGGACAAAATATTCGTTTACAGGAAAAGGAATTAGCGACTGGAATAATTTATAAATTTCCAACTGCTTTGGAATCATTTAAGGAAAGAGTGGATAGAATCTGCCATCTGGGCGACAGTCCTAAATGCAGATCAATGATAATTGACTGAATAGATAAAATAAGCATGTAATACGTAAACAGGCTGACTTTGCACACTTCCAAGTTATACTTAACAATAGTTTTGTGGCAACCCCCGAAAGTGTACTCATCTACATGATATAAAGCCGTATGGCTAACTGACTCACTCACTGACATTACAGTTTACCCACTTCTATATGAGCCAGAAACTTGAAATTCGGTAACTTAAGGAATAACCCCAAAAAAGATCAAATTTTAAATTTTTAACCCCCAAAACAAAATGGCGCATCAAAATATTGAGGTAATATTCAAGACGGTTCAGACCTTCGTTTCTACGTCTTTTGTGGCTAAACGATAAGTTGTATCAAAAAACTGATGGGACAATCTTGTGTATCTCCATCCCTTCTACCTTAGATAAATCTGAATATTTTGATTTCACAAAATTCTTTAGTTTTCTTACATATTATTTCATTCACGCCTTTGCGTGATAAAGAAAATCATGAAAGTCGTAAGGTATCTTGGCAGGTCTACCGGCAACACGCGTGCCGAATTCAATGATTCCAGCTTTGACGAATGTTTGGTAAAACAAAATGATTATGTGAGAATTTAAATAAAACTGCACAGTCTACATTTCTACCTCAACCTAAGGTGCATCTGATCGAGTGAGTACGAAACGTATCTATTGCTATTTTGCTTTATGTCGCACCGACACAGATAGGTCTTATGGCAACGATGGGACGGGAAAGGCCTAGGAATGGGAAGGAAACGGCCGTGGCCTTAATTAAGGTACAGTCCCAGCATTTGTCTGGTGTGAAAATGGGAAACCACGGAAAACCATCTTCAGGGCTGCCGACAGTGGGATTCGAACCCACTATCTCCCAGATGCGAGCTCACAGCTGCGTGCTCCTAACCGCACCGCCAACTCACCCGGTACGAAACATATCAGGACCATAATTTCATCATAGATACGCCTGCCAAGTTTGGGACGAACTTCAGCCGTCCATTATGTGGGGATGAAAACGTAAGAACATGTGAAAAACGTAAGTAATTCTCCCTACGTCTAAAAGTCCAGCTCCATCTTTCTATGGGATAACCAAAGGAGATCCGATAAAATGTAACAGAACTTCGATAAGTCTGCCATGTTTGAAGAAAGTAACTGTGCATTAGATGTGAAAAATTATTTATGAACCTGTCAAAAATGTACAATATCACCAGTGCAATGGCATTAGTTAACACCCACTTCTAATGAAGAGCGACTGGGGGTTTGGGAGAGGAGCCCTCAACGAGAAAATGTATGTACTGCACAGTTGTTGATAACGCAGCCGTGTGCCGCTTGTTCCCGAGAGCGTCCTCCATAAAACGTACTTTATGTTAAAAATTATAAATTTAATTTAATTATTTTAATTACCTGGGCATACAAAATTTTTCAAACAACTATCTGTCTGTTAGACACCTCTCGTATTCGCACTTTTATATATAACACGATTCTTTAATTGTTAACTTGACATAATACACGTGTATTTCGTTGAAGCTGGTATGCAAGCAGTAGTGGTGACAGCAAGGCCGTTTGAGTACAGAAATACTGCTACTGCTGCTGTTGCCAAGATTTATCCCTTCGGACGAGGAAGCAGAAGCAAAAGCCAATAAATTAGGTAAGAAACAGTGTTTGCAGGGCGAGGCCGTAAATTAGCTAGCATAAAAAAGAGAAAGAGATAGTAGATGTGCACGTATAAAACAAGAGAAGAGCGAGCGAGCGAAAAGTACAGACACATCACAACTAGATCATGCTCTGCCTGTTCGCTTTGCTTTACGCTACACCAGAATAAATATCGCTATCGAATTGGAACCAGCGATAGAAGCTTCAGTTTGTGTAGCGTACACGTGCTTATCTGGAAAAAGTTAAAATAATATAACAACTGATTCAACTCCCAACTTCACACACATACAAACAGCCCAGTCGGCAGTGAAACACCCCAGCGCTGTCTAGCGATAACTGTTGTAACGAATGGAATAGAGTCGACAAAATAGCATCATCGTCGCTTTGCTGACAACTAACAACACAACAGAGCATAGCACAGCAAGCATTAACCACTCCCTCTGAACAATCGGATTCCATATCAGATTTCTTTTTCTAATATTTGTGTAACAGTCATGAGGTCGGGGATGGAGTGAATAGAGAGTTAAAATATTCCCTTAAAAAGTTACGCAAGTATAAATCTTAAACGTGTAATTTTAACAACCCATTGCTTTATACTTGAATGTTTGCTAAATATGAAAAGGGCCGATTTTTTAGAACGTTTTTGGGGGATACATTTCTCGGACTGGTAGTCAAATTAGCTCCTAAAGAAGCATATCAGAAATTTGGTAAGATTAGTCGATTTGAGAAGTCCTCTGGATAAAAGGGTCACATGCCACAACACTGCTGATTTTGAGATATTTGTATCATCACGCAACCCGTACCAACGCTGGCAACGTTACGACGTACAACCAGTGCTTTTTTCTGCCGGTACGCTACGATACGCTGTACCACCACCTTCTTTTCCTAGATTTTTTAAATCTGCGATTTATTGACGGAGAAATGTATTATAAATATCATTAATAGTCATGAAATGAATTTTCAATTTTGATTATCGCAAGGATGGTAACGCAGCGGGCGCCAGGAATTTATGTTAACTGCCGATTGTTTCCAGCTGTTCTGTCCGCTCTGCAAAGTGCAGGTGTTCACGTGAGTTTCGAATTAATCTGTTGTAAGTTAAATCAGTGCAATGATTGTTAGAAGTGAGTAAAACTGTCAATGAGTAAAATGATGAAGGACCGGGCGAGTTGGCCGTGCGCGTAGAGGCGTGCGGCTGTGAGCTTGCATCCGGGAGATAGTAGGTTCGAATCCCACTATCGGCAGCCCTGAAGATGGTTTTCCGTGGTTTCCCATTTTCACACCAGGCAAATGCTGGGGCTGTACCTTAATTAAGGCCACGGCCGATTCCTTCCAACTCCTAGGCCTTTCCTATCCCATCGTCGCCATAAGACCTATCTGTGTCGGTGCGACGTAAAGCCCCTAGCAAAAAAAAATGATGAAGGTTGAAGCAAGAAAAATTGTCAAATCTAGTTGTAATGCTGTAAAACACAGAACTAGCACAGAAAATATAGGTGGTGAATAGAATCACAAAGACCAAAAGTCCATGTGGTCGAAAGGAAGCAAATTCTGATAATGACTGGCCAGAACGTTGGACAGTTTCGTAAAACTTTATAAAACATCGTTTTTACGATCTCTGAACATCCGTACTGGAAAAGAGCCCCATGCCACATGTTTCACTACCCTTATATGAATCAGTGTTCGTCGTTGAGTAATATGATTGAAGTATGTAAATCAGAACGAGTAACTTACAATGTTTTCATAGTTTCCAAGATGAAGATAACAGGCAGTGAGGTTAATTAGTCTTCTGATATAAGGAGAACAATGATAACGGTTATTTGGGGTATGACGATGGGTATACATCAGATATTCGCATAACCTTATTGAAACACAGGTAAAAGTAAATTTTCAGGAACCTCGCGGTCATCATGCTATCTGTAACGTCACCAAATGGACTAGAAGTAGAAGGCTAGAAATTTTAAGGATTTGCAGATTGTACTGAAATTTCTTCCTTCTTTTATAAGTCACTGAGATGTGCTATCAATGCATGAAGCCTTGCATTGGAAAACACTGAAGTGCTCCGTCAGACCAATCACTGATCACTGGTTCTTATAAATTCGTCTTGTAATGATGATTCGCCAATCAAACTTGAACTAATTCCTACTCCTCCAATACCCACCATCGTGTTATATGATGCTGTATGCCTGAAACCTTTCCTTTTACAAACGAAGTATTATGTGTCAATGGGCACTTGCCACAGATTCATTGCTCTTCCTTTAATTAAAATCGATAATAAATGCTCAATATGTGATTATACTTCCATCAGTATTTAATAGATTGCGTATAACTGTGTCCCTTTTAAGAACAAATTTCAATTATACTGTATAGGCTTTTGGGCTTATGCCGTGTCAAGAAAATAAGGTGAAATACTTTACGTTTCGCAGAGAACTGTGCTCTGCGTCATCAGAAGAAAAACTCGACTGTCCACGAGAAAGGCTTCTTAAACAATGACTTCTTGAAATATAGACGTTATAATAGAAGTGGAAATGGTACGTTCATTCGCCACCAGATAGCTCCCCGACCTGGCACAGCGCTAGCGTTCGAAGCGGAATCTGACCGAACCATCGAAATCAGTCTAAGAGGGTCACATAACATGTGAACGTACCATATGACATTGACAAGTGTATGACATGGACACAAGCCTGGAATGAAACATCGGGCCATGAGGAACGTACGAACACTGGCTATCAATTAAGTAATACCTGGTTGCCAGCCATTAAGAATTTACGTAGATAGTTCCCTTCCCTATCCCTTCACTATTGTTATTTCGTCTCGGTGTTTTCCAAATTCGTACCTTCCTCATCGCCAGATGTTTCATTACAGGCTTGTGTCAATGGCATACACCTGTCTATGTCATATGTTACGTACACATGCTATGTGACCCTCTTGGACTGATTCTGACGGTTCGGTCAGCTTCCGCTTCGAACGCTAGCGCTGTGCCACGTCCGGGGAGCCATCTGGTGACGAATGAGCGTACCATTTCCACTTTTGTTATAACGTCTAAATTTCAAAAAGTCATTGTTTAAGAAGCCTTTCTCGTGTACAGTCGAGATTTTCTTTTGATGACACAGAGAACTGTTCTCTGCGAAACGTAAAGTATTTCACCTTATTTTCTTGACACGGCATAAGCCCAAAAGCCTATACATGTCTATAAGTACGGGACGTGAAAGCATCAATGCCAAAATTTCGATAATTCCAATGTTATACCTCATTTTTACACAATCTGTTTACGATATACGCAAAACTCAATTAAATGAAGATGTTTCTGAAACTGATAAGAATAGTCCCAAATAAAAATATATTCAAGTACCTTTGGGAGGAAAGTCAACAAAAAACTGAATACAATAGGTCAAGAAAGGTTTAGAAAGAAATAAAATAAGAGAAGAGGAAAATATTGAAAGAGAGATTTTAAAAACAGAGTTTTAAGAATGGAAAAATTCCAAGGAAGAATGAAAAAGGAACCCGGTCCAAAGTGGTCTGAGGAGAGAAGAATAAAGCATAGTGCAATGTTGAAGGAATCCTGGAAAGAATGGAAGAGGACACAACAAGGAAGAATGAATAGAAATTGACACGTGGCCCCTAGCAAGCCACGTCATAAAGTAGAAGAAGAACAAGAATATATTTTTGAAATTGATGAGAATATGCCAAACGAAAATATATTGAGTTGAATACATTTCCAAACAAGATTAAACCAATACTAGGACCAAAAACTTCTATTCAGTTGCGTGCTTCTTCTTCTTCTTTATCTGTATACCCTCCAGGGTCGGTTTTTACCTCGGACTCAGTGAGGGATCCCACCTCTATCGCCTCAAGGGCAGTGTGCTGGAGCTTCAGACTCTGGGTAGGGGATACAACTGGGGAGGATGACCAGTACCTCTCCCAGGCGGCCTCGCCTGCTATGCTGAACAGGGGCTTTGCTGGGGGATGGGAAGATTGGAAGAGATAGACCAGGAAGAGGGAAGGAAGCGGCCGTGGCATTAAGTTAGGTACCATCCCGGCATTTGCCTGGAGGAGAACTGGGGAAACCATGAAAAACCACTTCTAGGATGGCTGAGGTGGGAATCGAACCCACCTCTACTCAGTTGACCCCCCCAAGGCTGAGTGTACCCCGTTCCAGCCCTCGTACCTCTTTTTCAAATTCCGAGCCGGGAATCGAACCCGGGCCTGCGGGGGTGGTAGCTAATCACACTAACCACTACACCACAGATGCGGACCAATTGCGTACAATGAAAGAAAATTTCTTATAGATATCTCGACTGCTTCTTCACTCGTAGTTTTAGGAATATTGAATCAATGAGGAATGATTTGAAAATGGAATTACTTCCTGCAATAAAAGTATTTATATCCCAACAGAAAAATTTAGAATGATTTACAATTTGCTTTACGTCGCACCGACACAGATAGTCCAGTTCTCTATACGGGGAATATTCGCACATTCCAACCACATTGTTTGTTATTCCTGGTACTAACTGATATATGGGTTTACTCTAACTCATCACATATCAGGCTGGTATCACTGTCTTATCAAATAAATTACAAGACAGATGTTACCGAGTAGTGTGTCGGTTACCGTATCCGACGATCGCGGGTTAAAAACCCGGCAGAGATAGTCGTATTTTTGAAGGGTGGGAGTTCATTTAGTACTTCATGTCGTAGGATGTGAGCATGTAAAATATATTTGGTGAAACATTTGGTCTTCATTCGAAAAAATAATTAAACTCAGTCATATATCGCCCAACAGAGATTTGTATCTCTTGCATCCGGTAGACCAAAACGGAACGTCGAAATTAACACGCAGGCAGCCTAAATATGGCAGATGGAAATGTCTGCACACAATAGCCATACGATTATTCTTTTTTACATACCGAATGACATCCCCTGAACTTAGGCAACACCTCTTGTATTTCTTTCGTGCGATCTACAACTATCTTTTAGAACTATGTGCTACTGACAAAACTTCATGTCCTGAGTTGACATCCTTGCCAAACACCGATTGAATTTCGTCAAAAGACCTTGTCAGCTAGCTATAAAGAAACCATACTTTTCCTCTGGAAGTGTCTGTGCGACTGTGAGACTGCGCCATGGCTAGTAGGCTAGGAAGGTAGGATATCCTGAAAATGTAAGTTTAAGACAGAAATCTTCGAAGCTGCCCTGTTGGTGTAGGGAGACATTTGTATCGTAAATTTTACCATGTGATATTTAGGCTCTGGCATTATTTTATTTCTGTTGTTATTATTATGTAGGGAAGATCAAAGTTGTCAAAGTTTAAGGAAATAATAGGGCAAGTATTGGTGTATTTACCTCCATCTGTTATTATCACCATGCAGGGTTAAATTGAGTATTAGATGTGTGCCCGTTCACACGTCCGCGACAGCTTTCAAAATGGCGCCGACTGAAGGTATGGGCCATGTAATCTATAGGAAGCAAAGAATAGACAGCAGTTGCGATGACACAGAAGGCCATACAAGTCATGGAACGGTCAAGTATTCGGGGTGAAATGGACAGTGGACTGTCTACTGTATTGTTTTACAAAAAAAGGTAGAAAACTTGATTGTTAAGAAAACTCCATCTTAAATTTTCTCAACGGAGAGTGAGGACGGAATTACCGACCGCGGTATAATTCGTTTAGGAATAACAAAGGATCTAAAGATATATTAAAGGAAAAAGCATCGGAAACGAGAAGAAACAAGTCAAATCACCGAAAAATAGCATAGTTGACTCGAGATATTAAGAAGGAATCACCTACAAGAGCTACGAGACACGCGTGGGTGGATACTCAGCGCAGTGATCTATAGTCTGCAAAAGGAGACCAAGCCAACATAAAAAGGATCACACACAAGAAGAGAAACATCTCCAATGATTGAATCAGAATAAAAATAAGTTTTCCTCAAGATCTACAAGAAGGGCAGACAGAGAATAGATGCACTGAAATCATTACCAACGAAATCGAGGATACGTCGGAGAGCCACGAAAGAAATAATAAAATTAAGGATTACAGACGTCAAAAAAAAAATGTATAATGGCTGTACACTGCACTATAATCATTAATTTAGATGCTGACGAGAAGACCATGAGGATGATGTGCTAAGTACACATGATGGACCAAGCTGGGGACCAGTACATCTTGCTATACGACCGAGCCATGATGAGGAAGACGACGGGAAATCATCCGACCGAGCCATGATGAGGAAGGCGACGGGAAACCATCCGATCGAGTTATGATGAGGAAGGCGACGGGAATCCAGACAGCACTTCCGTGATGAACAAGCGGATGATGTACCAGATGTCCAACCCATGACCTAACCGAAGACCCAACTACATCCATTTGGGAGCAGAACAGCTGGACCAGGGACAACCATGAGCGAGCTAAGTCATTTACAATATTTAATCACATAATTTTTGGTTTGCCTACACATGTACCTTAGGTATGTGCCGATGGGCCAATTATAGACCGATACATAAGAAATGCAAGTGAATGTTACCAACGAAGTGTGAGATATTTAAGTCCGTAGTTACATGATTTAGCAATATAGCAGTAGTTTCTGATGTAATGGATATATACGTCAACGTATATCGGTCAAAATACTCGTATGTAGCGTGAGGTTTGAAAGAGAAGTTTGGAAACAGCTGATTATAATGACATACTGGCAGATTACAGAGATTTCATAGAGGTAATGTTACAAGTTGACGTCACGATTGGTTGCGCGCGGTGTAAAAATAAACAGATGGAATCACGCATTGTTTTGCTTCACAATAAGGGCATTGAACTCAATCATAGGTTATGAGATATAGCAACTTTTAAATGTTGTCTTAAGAAACAGTGTGGTACTTTGACATGGTCGTGTGTTTGGGAACGCGACGAGTTATTATTGAGGCTACGATGTTAAGATATTATATGGATGTTGAAATAAGGTTACGATTGTGCTAACTGGAGGAAAGGTATGAGTTATATAGTGATATGAGAAGTTTTATTCTCACTACGCAGGGCCATTGAGTGCCTGCAGTTTAAGATATGCCACACTACATTTTTTTTTAGATTCGTATACGTAAGATTGCCCACACCGCTGGAGCGACCTAAGCCAAGGTATGAACAGAATTTACTATTGTGGAAGTATGCTTGTGACGGAATCGTATGTCAACTTTAGATGTGTTGTAATGAATATCGGAATACAACGATACGTTTGATAGCTGTATTTGACCAAATACATTCACGACACCGATATATATGAGAGTATGTTTCTGAACACCGCGGCATAGCGCTTGCATAGTAACTGCGTATGAATCAAGTAGCTTGCATTGAAGTAGAATGTTATGGAATATAACGAAGGAAAGGGACATTGAACCTAAAAGGACATGTGTATGACAGCCAAAGATTATGTTGAAATTAGTTAGATAGCTAAATAGATTAACATATTCTCTGTTTGAACTTACATTTTCTCAACGAACTACAGCTAGGGAAAGGCTAGAATAGGAGCCGTATTTAACAGGCACTAGGAACGAATGCCTTAGTTCGTAAGAAGTTATCCATGCACAACGAGAACGTAGCAAAAAACATGAGTTCGGATTTACTCAGATTTACTCAGATTTACTCAGATTTATTCTGATTTAT
Organism: Anabrus simplex; assembly: GCF_040414725.1. Lineage (NCBI taxonomy): Eukaryota > Metazoa > Arthropoda > Insecta > Orthoptera > Tettigoniidae > Anabrus > Anabrus simplex. The sequence continues at coordinate 74,250,319 of NC_090271.1, read as the reverse complement.
TCACATGGAATTATACATTTAAGTTCACTCATATGGATTCATCCAGTTAAATTTACGCATCTAGATTTACTTATTTCAGTTTGCTTATATGAATTTACTTATTAGTGACTCGTCATTGACTGAGTATTAGCTACAATTTACCATGTGATGTTCTCAACGCTCAATTCTAACTGGATCGGCGAGTAAATATATCCGTGATACAGTTCAGTCCTCCGATTTAAAAATGATGTTTGGGTTCAATTTAAGGTTGAACTTATTAGTGGACTTGAGATACACTTCGGCTTAACATTGTGTCTAAGTGAGACTTGTTTAATTAGTCTTAAAGCAAATGAGCTATCGTAACAAGTTGATTGTGTTGGTATTACAGCTATGTCTCAACTGCAGTATGGACCTTAGATTTCCAGTGAACTATTGTAAATATGTACATACTCAAATTTTACTTCACGAAGGAACTGATCTTCATAGTTTAATACTGGAAATTGTTTCCCTTTCTACGAGCCAGCGCTGACTCATAATCCATACTTGTTTTTACGCAATTCCAAATAATGCCTCGCATAAAATGCCAATTTAATAATCCAATATTTTATCAATAAATATCTTATTTATTTTCTACAATTGTATGTGTCATGAATTCTTCCATTACAGCCTAGTTCATAAGTTAGTTGCTAGCTAAGAGAAGTATTGAGTAATTAAGTATTCCATTTAATCATGACCAGTTCTCACGTAGTCAAATATTCAGATAAAATTTGTCGACGGTTACTACTATTACGTCGTGAGTTTCTATAGGCGTCACCCGTGAGTTGCTAATCTCTTCGTACTCACGTTAAGCGTATCCTGTAGTAAGATTACATGTCTTACTTGCCATTAGAAAACCCTGAGGTATCCGCTGAGCGACCCCATTTCGTCTGACTAGGCTGTCCAACGACGAGTTGATATGGAGGTATCGGGTAAAGAATGTAACGTTCGAACAGACCCAATTGTTACAGATGTTACTTTTATTTCTTTAAATGTCACTAGAATCGAGGGGATGTTGCTCTCGGTATCCTCTTCACCTTTCATCACTTCGACCAGAATTGTTCAAAGTTTAACCTTAGTGTTCATTTTTGGAAATTAGCTTTCCTTCCTACCGGTTAAATATGGCAATGATAACCCAGTAAGTTGTCGATTTACCTGTGTTTATGGAATCTGCCATGATTTTAGATCCCTTGTTTCTTCCTATTTACGGCAATTTATAAATGTATATATACCATTTTGAATAAATTAGATTAGTTCTAGTATTATTGGGCAGAGTTGGCTTTGTCTCAGCTTGTTGTTTTCTGTGTAAGGTAATAGTGATTTCCTTAACGGTATGTTCTGTAACAGGGGGCTTGCTTGCCCATACTGCGTGCACGCCCGTTTCAAGTAGGGATTTAAATTATTGCTCTATGAGCCCTTTTAGATTTGGTTTATCACCGCTTACTTTAGGCTGAATTTCTTTGAGGATAGTTTCCCCAATATTTCTTTTAAATTTTCCGTTACCTTTACATTTATTAATGCTAGTTATACGGTGGAAACTGTTTATTGGATATAACGGCGACATCTAACGGTGCCGTCTACCCCATATATAAACACTGTGTTTAAAAACTCGCTTAGTACGACATATCGTATAAAACGACATTTTTGGATAAATGTATCGGCTATAACGTCCAATGTTGAATTTTGTTTGATACGTGTTTGGGAATTGCTGACGACAATGTAACGCATATTGCTGTCTGTTAAATAGTCAAGGCAGGCATAGCTGTGAAGACGTCGTAAGGTAAAAGGAAAGTGTTTAATGTACACTGACTGACAGAGCAAATGCAACACCAAGAAGGAGTGGTCAGAACTTTATGCCAATTGCAGGGTAGACTGACGTCACTGAGGTATGCTCATGATGTGAAATGCGCCGCTGTGCTGCGCACGTAGCGAACGATAAATGGGACACGGCGTTGGCGAATGGCCCACTTCGTACCATGATTTCTCAGCCGACAGTCATTGTAGAACGTGTTGTCGTGTGCCACAGGACACGTGTATAGCTAAGAATGCCAGGCCGCCGTCAACGGAGGCATTTCCAGCAGACAGACGACTTTACGAGGGGTATGGTGATCGGGCTGAGAAGGGCAGGTTGGTCGCTTCGTCAAATCGCAGCCGATACCCATAGGGATGTGTCCACGGTGCAGCGCCTGTGGCGAAGATGGTTGGCGCAGGGACATGTGGCACGTGCGAGGGGTCCAGGCGCAGCCCGAGTGACGTCAGCACGCGAGGATCGGCGCATCCGCCGCCAAGCGGTGGCAGCCCCGCACGCCACGTCAACCGCCATTCTTCAGCATTTGCAAGACACCCTGGCTGTTCCAATATCGACCAGAACAATTTCCCGTCGATTGGGTGAAGGAGGCCTGCACTCCCGGCGTCCGCTCAGAAGACTACCATTGACTCCACAGCATAGACGTGCACGCCTGGCATGGTGCCGGGCTAGAGCGACTTGGATGAGGGAATGGCGGAACGTCGTGTTCTCCGATGAGTCACGCTTCTGTTCTGTCAGTGATAGTCACCGCAGACGAGTGTGGCGTCGGCGTGGAGAAAGGTCAAATCCGGCAGTAACTGTGGAGCGCCCTACCGCTAGACAACGCGGCATCATGGTTTGGGGCGCTATTGCGTATGATTCCACGTCACCTCTAGTGCGTATTCAAGGCACGTTAAATGCCCACCGCTACGTGCAGCATGTGCTGCGGCCGGTGGCACTCCCCTCCCGTACCTTCAGGGGCTGCCCAATGCTCTGTTTCAGCAGGATAATGCCCGCACACACACTGCTCGCATCTCCCAACAGGCTCTACGAGGTGTACAGATGCTTCCGTGGCCAGCGTATTCTCCGGATCTCTCACCAATCGAACACGTGTGGGATCTCATTGGACGCCGTTTGCAAACTCTGCCCCAGCCTCGTACGGACGACCAACTGTGGCAAATGGTTGACAGAATGGAGAACCATCCCTCAGGACACCATCCGCACTCTTATTGACTCTGTACCTCGGCGTGTTTCTGCGTGCATCGCCGCTCGCGGTGGTCCTACATCCTACTGAGTCGATGCCGTGCGCATTGTGTAACCTGCATATCGGTTTGAAATAAACATCAATTATTCGTCCGTGCCGTCTCTGTTTTTCCCCAACTTTTATCCCTTTCGAACCACTCCTTCTTGGTGTTGCATTTGCTCTGTCAGTCAGTGTAGGTTCTGGGTGATTTCCGACAAAAGAGTAGCGTTACAAAAATGTTGCATAGTTTGGGCTGGAGAGAATTGGGAGAAAGAAGACGAGCTGCTCGATTAAGTGGTATGTTCCGAGCTGTCAGCGGAGAGATGGCGTGGAATGACATCAGTAGACGAATAAGTTTGAGTGGCGTCTTTAAAAGTAGGAAATATCACAACATGAAGATAAAGTTTGAATTCAAGAGGAAACATTGGGGTGAATATTCATTTATAGGAACGGGAGTTAGGGATTGGAATAACTTACCAAATGAGATGTTCAATAAATTTCCAATTTCTTTGAAATCATTTAAGAAAATGCTAGGAAGACAACAGATAGGGATTCTGACACCTGGGCGTCTGCCCTAAATGCAGATCAGGATTGATTGATTGATTGATTGATTGATTGATTGATTGATTGATTGATTGATTGATTGATTGATTGATTGATTGATTGATTGATTGATTGATTGATTGATTGATTGATTGATTGATTGATTGATTGATTGATTGATTGATTGATTGATTGATTGATTGATTGATTGATTGATTGATTGATTGATTGATTGATTGATTGATTGATTGATTGATTGATTGATTGATTGATTGATTGATTGATTGATTGATTGATTGATTGATTGATTGATTGATTGATTGATTGATTGATTGATTGATTGATTGATTGATTGATTGATTGATTGATTGATCGATCTTGCCAATACGTATAAAATCGCACATAATATGGCGATTAGAAAATGGGGGGAAAACGTCAGCACCCCGAAGGATTTGTGTGTATCACAGTGAATGATTTCAACAATTTGGAAGGACAGAGAAGAGAATACAGTCTCTTTTCAAAGAAAATTCTTTAAAAATCAAGCGTGCCAGAATATCTGAGTAAAGAGATATTGAAGAATCTTTACTTACACGGTTTAGGCAGCAAAGAACAAATAATGTGCCGATCAATGGACCTTGTCTTCAAGCGAAAACCAATTAAATTCCTCGCACTCCCACTCCACAAATACTGTACTGTAAATACAGTACTTTTTTCAGTTATATATTTTTTAAGTTGTAATTCTGTTAATTAACCATATAAGTGTGCAGCCTTAACCTTACAAATATCACATTTTTATCAACAAAACAAAAAGCGGGTTTGTGCGACTATCGGCTGTAACGACCGTTGATTGGCGGTCCCTTCGGAGTCATAAAAACCGATTTCTACTGTATTTGAGTTCACTTTATTTACTTTTTGTTTATTAACCTTGTTAACTGAAGTATTTAATCACCAAGGAAGAGAAATATTAGAAACTGTGGCATTTTTAGTTCTTTTATAACTACCTCCTCTAGAAATGAGGCCCATTTGCTTGCTTATCCTACGCCCTGTTACATTTATTATTTACAATATTACGATACACTGACCATCATCATCATCATCATTTCACATTATCCAGTTGTAGCCGGGTAGTGGCAAATATGGTTCCTCTCCACTTCCTTCGGTCTTTCCACAACTCCTCCTCCAACACTGTATCCCAGTCCAGGTTCCTTTCTCTAATACTGCGTTGGATTGTGTCCTTCCATCTCAATCGTGGTCTCCGCGGCCTCTCCTTCCTTGCACATGCATTTCCATCACGTTTTTTGGCATTCTTTCATCACTCATTCGCTTTATGTGCCCAAACCATCTTAGTCGTCGGCTCTTCTCTATTCTATCATTCATTTTTTCACTCCAATTTCTTCCCGGATTTTCTCATTCCTTATTTCGTCTCTTCTACTCTTCTGTATCATACTCCTCAAGAACTTCATTTCGGCTGCCTGTATTCAACTTTCATCCATCTTTGTCAATGTCTAAGTTTCTGCTCCGTAAGTTGTTATGGGTACGTAATACATCTTGTAAACATTTTCCTTTGCTTCCATTGGCTCATCTTTGTCCCATAACACGTTTTACACTATGATAGAAACAGCTTTCAGATTGAATCCTCTTACTAATTTCAGCAACCAGTCGAACATTCTCTATTAATTCACTCTCCAGGTATTTGAACGTCTCCACTACTTCCAGGGGCTTATGCAAGTATAATCTGGCCTTTCCCTTCTTTCTCCTCTCTAGTCATAACAAGAGTTTTACTCTTTTCTACACTTATTTTCAACCCACATTCTTCGATCTTCCCATTCACCACATCCAACTGTTCTTGAACATTCATGTCCTCTTCTCCCCAAATCACTATACGATGTATTGATAGCACATATAAATTTCACATATTAATGATAACTGTGCAATAATAGCAACCTACATATTTAATATATATGATACTCATACATGATAATGAACGATATTGCACAGTGAGTCATGACAAATATTGACGCTAGCAGAACTATTTAATTTTTAATTCAAATATTGAAATTGCGCACCATTAATATTAGCCAGTAAACAAGAACAACATGAAATATAATTACCATTCATCATTCCGTGAATTATAAACATTCATTGTAACAGTTTAGGCGTGCTCTTAAAATTCCTATCAACAAACACATTAGTACACTGGAACTTTAAATTGACCACGCAACAGAATATCATTAGATCGCTGTCTCAATCATTAACAAAGAGAGAAAATATTTATTTACATGTGCACTGCTAGATTTCTTTTCCAACGAAGTACCTTAATGTCTTGTGCAGTTCAAGATCATGAGGTGATTTAGATACGCCAGACGACCTAGACCGATCAATATTTTCATAGATCACTAGAAATCATAATTACACTTTCTGACTGTGATCTACAGTATGGTCACAATCACTCACACATCTAACAATTTCCCTTTTATCCTTATATTTCTTTTCCAAATTCTTATAGTTCGCTTTGATGCATTTTTAACATTCATTTCCATCAGTTAAGATTTTTCGGTACCCGCATTCGTGTCCATTAATGGTAAATCTTCAACTTAAATATTTGATGCTTGCAGATGATGCTCGTTGTTTAAGGGTGCCTAACATCTAGGTCATTGGCCCCAACTTAAATAATTCATAATAGTGTTGTGCAATCATGACAAAATGTTAACAGTTCTACGATAAATGTTTTCTTCTAAATACTGTAAATTAACGTTAATTAAAGCCTTTTAGGTACTGTTAGTTGGATTTAAAATTGTTATTAAAGTTCCACTGCTCTATTTATAATTGAAGACCTCCCCGGAATAAGGACGTAACCAAAAAATTTCTGAAACGTGAGATTTTGTGGAAATACGGTGTATAATCACGCCTCTACCACCTTATGCCTTACATTTGAACTTCAAACTGGTTTAAAGCATAACTTTGTACTCCGTGGTGTAAGGATGACAGTGCTTGTGTTGGTTCATCACCAGGTGTAATAGATCATTTAAAAACTTGCCACAGACGAAATCACATCTAGATTTTGAAATATTTTCTAGATATTGTTATTGTTATTGTTGTTATTTTCATTATTACACTAATTTGCTATCATTCGTGTTGCAGTTGCATCTACAGGATTTCTCCTCTGTTATTATAAATGTAGTACATGTTTACAAATTATTTTCCATTGCATCACATCTAAATTATACATTATTTTTAAAACCCTAAGTTTTAACAATGAAATATTGCTTTTAATATATGAACTCATTTGTACACTTGCATATCACCTACGCCAAAAAAAGTCCTCTCTCCTGAAAATTGACTGATTTGTTGGTTAAATCCTTATTCCGGGGAGATCCGCAATTGAAGCGGTGAAAATACTAGTAGATAAAGTCCAATCTCGGTCTATTTTAAACCAAGTCCACTGACAAGTAGTCCATTGCTGTTCTTTTCATAAAACAAACAGACCTTGCCCATTTGAAGTGTTTTCCTAGCTGATCACTAGATGATGGTGAGAGACCATGCACATCCACTGAAATGACTGTATAAGTAGACCATCTCCAATGTGTCATGTTGAAGCAAATAGAACCTTCAGTAAATTATAATCCTGTTTACAATATGCATCTTAAGATTGAAGAAGACTGACTCAACTCAAATCATTTCAGAAACACAGGGAAACATGCATCGAAAATTGCATCTAACCAGTTGATGGACAAAAACTACGTTATTATTATTATTATTATTATTATTATTATTATTATTGTTGTTGTTGTTGTTGTGCCGGGCGGTACACCTCCGCTCCGCTAATTCAAACATTGCGAAAGTTGAAACTCCTCTACTGGAGGAAGCCGGAACTTTAACTTCCACTTTAATTCTCTGAGTTCTCAGAAGATGTCTCTACGGTAAATTTTGAAGTGTTCTGAACTATGTCAGTTTCGATGTGTATTTGTTTGCTCTGTAGTAAGAAGTGTGAACATTCTCTTCTAGATGGCACCTCTTAAGAACTACAATTATGCACCCTAGTGCGAAGTGAAGGAACCTTTTTTTTGAAGAAATTTAGTATTTATAAGTTTGTTCTTTATTATTATTATTATTATTATTATTATTATTATTATTATTATTATTATTATTATTATTATTATTATCCAGATCCTAGTCTGAATGGTCAGATCTGAGATCTTCAAATCAGAGGGTTCAGAATTCGATTCCTGACTGGATCTGAGATTTCAACCACGTATCGTTAATTCGTTTAGCTCGGGGACTGGGTGTTTTAATGTTATATTTTACACACAACACGCCACACTACTAACCACCACAAAAGCATGCAATAGTGAATATACCCCTCCATATACAGTTGATGTCAGGAAGATACTCTTTTTGCTATTGGTTTTTGCGTCGCACCGACACAGAGAGGTCTTATGGTGGTACTGTGAGAGGTCAGGATTAGGACAACGAAGCGACCGAGGCCTAACATTTTCCTGGTAGAAAAATGGTAAATCACTGAAGAAATCTTCAGAGCTGTCGACAGCGGAGCTCGTACCCATAATTTCCCGATTTAAGCCCACAGCCGCGTGACTCAAACAGCGTAGCCAACTCTCTCGTTCCTCAGGAAGGGCATCCGGCCGTAAAACTCTGCCAGGTCCCCATGTTCAACCTCGATCGCACCCCTAAACCGGCTAGAGTGTGAAGACAAAGCGGCGGATTATTATTATTATTATTATTATTATTATTATTATTATTATTATTATTATTATTATTATTATTATTATTATTATTATTATTATTATTATTGTGCCGGGCGGTACACCTCCGCTCCGCTAATTCAAACATTGCGCCAGTTGAAACTCCTCTACTGGAGGAAGCCGGAACTTTAACTTCCACTTTAATTCTCTGAGTTCTCAGAAGACCGGGCGAGTTGGCCGTGCGCGTAGAGGCGCGCGGCTGTGAGCTTGCATCCGGGAGATAGTAGGTTCGAATCCCACTATCGGCAGCCCTGAAGATGGTTTTCCGTGGTTTCCCATTTTCACACCAGGCAAATGCTGGGGCTGTACCTTAACCAAGGCCACGGCCGCTTCCTTCCAACTCCTAGGCCTTTCCTATCCCGTCGTCGCCATAAGACCTATCTGTGTCGGTGCGACGTAAAGCCCCTAGCAAAAAAAAAAAGTTCTCAGAAGATGTCTCTACGATAAATTTTGAAGTGTTCTGAACTATGTCAGTTTCGATGTGTATTTGTTTGCTCTGTAGTAAGAAGTGTGAACATTCTCTTCTAGATGGCACCTCTTGAACTACAATTGTGCACCCTAGTGCGAAGTGAAGGAACCTTTTTTGAAGAAATTTAGTATTTATAAGTTTGTTCTTTATTAAATTTCTTTCAGCCATTGTTTATGTTGGCAATGTTAATCCTTTCTTTCCGCCAGTTTTGAAATTGGCCAATCGCAAATTTCTGTAATTAATTTTCCACCAATCCTGGTTTTCTTCTCCAGTTTTGACATGTAATCTTTTGGTCGTCCAATAAAAAGCTTGTGGGCGGGTGTAATCATTTATGAAACGTCTCGAATCTTCCGCGAGGGTATATAAACTGCTGATTTTCTGGTCTCCTCGCCACTTCAGTAACATCTTTCTTTGTGTGATTATGTAGCAGGGGGCGGGAAGCGCCTCTTTCTTCGGGCAGCAGTTCAACCATCAGGTAATGGCCGTTTAATAACTTATTCTCTTGCTAGCTCAGCAGTTTAACCCTCGGGGCGGGTTCGAAACTTTCCTCATGTAACCTATATTTAAAATGTAAAAGACACTTGGTATAAATTCTGTTTCTTTAACTACAAATTGGGATAGAGAGTGCCTAACCCTCTCGAGCTCCCTTTCATGTTGTTTTGAGGTGACTACGTTTTTATAACAGTTTCCCTTATACTCGTAATGTCATAACATTTTTCAATCGTGTCACCTCCGTAGTATGGGATTAGCCCTTGCATAAGTGGCCTAGTGCCAAATAGGTTTTAAAGAAGTGTATTAGGAGTGCAGTTACGCCTCCTCTCAAGTTGGTATTTTGGGGGCCATGTAATTGTCCTGTTTCTTTATTGAATAGGCCTCAGTAGGTTGGGTATCTTTACCCCTGTTTTCATGTGCTTGGAGGACAGCTTGAAGGTGGAGTTTGGTGTGGCCTTTGATAGGCTTGAACTTTGAGAGCGGGTTGCTCTTTCTGAAATTTGGTTTCTGTGTGCCTCGAGCAGGCTTGTCTGAGTAATAGGGAGCGAGTGCTCCTGGGCATGATTGGGGTTTTCTGCCCCTTTGTTAAACCTTGTGTATAAGTAAAGTTGGGCTCATTGCTCAGGGATTGTGTTTCTGGAACTCGAAGCCCAAAATACATTAATAAACTGTAATTGTACATTCATATTTTGTTGCTATATAACTAAGTTCCTGTTGTACTTGTTATTTCTTGATCTCGAAAAGGAAATATAACCTTGTTGAATTTTAAATTAACTTTAATTTCGTAAGTTGAGACCTGTTCATCCCAGCACCTTCTTTCACCTCTAACTACCACGGAGAACTCCGTGACAATTATTATTATTATTATTATTTTGGGTGATGAAAAATGTAAACTGTTTACTCTATGGATGGCAGTATAATGTAGGAGAGAAAGAGTAAATCAAAGAACAGCAAATCATATGTAGTGAATGAAACGGGAGAATGAAATGAAGTTTTACCAATACTTCCGCGTGTTCGAACAGTAGTAAATGTCACTCCCCTTCTCCTTTCGCTGTCAAGCATGTCACCTCAGTAGGAGCTTTAATTTACTTGTCAATACCTCACATTTTATTATATAACGCACAAAATACATTTCAAAGCCGTGCCTCCTTCATTCTAACTTCGATGAAAACGCACTGTATTCGTGTTGTTAAGAATTTAAACCATTCTGTCTAAATCTGAACAATTTCCAAGCTGTTGCTTGTCTTGTTGATCAAACTTGCATCTATATTAGATATAATTAAAATAAATTGCCGACATTGCATTGTGCTGAAACAAATAATCAACTTCAAAAAGTAGGGTATCTTAATATCTGAAATGTCATTTGTTATAGTTCGCCTGGTCAAAGAGGATTTGATGATCTGTACTGTAGAAGTGTTCTGCTATGACAGACTGGCTTATAGCTTCTATGCTCGACTTGTAAGGGAAGCCATAGAGATACATAGAGCTGTGCCCAAATAACTTCTACAGTGAAGACGGCTTCAAGTTATCAAATACATGGAGACCTGTACTCCAGAAATACATGCATAACACCACCATGGCACTCAAGAAACTGTCGACAAAGAGCGGTGAATCAGTAACTTCCCTCCCCATCACCACAGCACAGCGCGACGATCACTGAGGCGTTAAATCAAACATGTTATCACAATGATTTTTGGGCTCAATATAGCAAATATCCAGCTGCCAGAAGAAAGTGAAGAAATTATGTTTGTCAACAGCTTGCTCGTGTTTCTAACGTAGCGCGAATCGAACCGGGCATTCCCCAGCTGGCAAATGAAGCACGTTTGAATATTGAGAAGTACCTATCCGGTTTTCAGAATAACCAAGGCGCTGAATTCATAATATTTGTAAGTTATAGTTATAAAAATAGCGTAGTTCTATTTGAAGAAACAAAGTTAGTACCATTATCCCAGAAGGCACTGACGCCATGAAAAAGCACTGTTAATCCGATTATGAGCTCCTTGGTACTACTACCGAAGATGAACACAAAATGCCAATATCTTCAACTCTCCACGAGTTATTTGAGGTGGACAACATAGCTGAATAACAGTATATACGACTGAGGAACAGTAATAAATAACAGTAATGCTCACTTCACATTCCCACGTTGTGACTATTGTCGGATTATACCACACCACTGTGGCTGTGTATTTCTATTTGCTCCCAACACACATAAGCACCCTACCGGTGTGACAACAGGCACAGTCGGTGTGCACCTATGTCCATTCAGCTATCTGTGAGTTAAGTGTGGTTTACGCTAAATATTAATGATGAAAACCAATTCAATAACTTTCAAAATAGAATTATCCACATTCAACTTAAATTCAAGTTTATTTGGATTAAGTATGTTTTGAAAAATAATTTTGTCAAGTGCAGATTGAACTCAGTAAATTTCAGTTTTTCTTTTTTAATATGTTTACCGACCAGGGTTGGTTTTTCCCTCGGACTCAGCCAGGGATCCCACTTCTACCGCCTCAAGGGCAGTGTCCTGGAGCGTGAGATTTTGGGTCAGGGTTATAACTGGGAAAGAGGACCATACCTCGTCCAGGAGGCTTCACCTGCTATGCTCATCAAGGTCCTTGTGGGGGGATGGGAATATTGGAAGAGATAGACAAGGAAAAGTGAAGGAAGCGGTCGTGGCCTTAAGTTAGGTACCATACCGGCATTTGGCTGGAAACCACGGAAAATGACATCGAGGATGGCTGAATAGGGAATAGAACCCCCGTCTACTCATTTGACTTCCCGTGCTAACTGGACCCCGTTCCAGCCCTCGTACCACTTTTCAAATTTCGTGGCAGAGCCGGGAATCGAACCCAGCCCTCCGGGAATGGCAGCTAATCACACTAACCACTACACCACAGAGGTGGACCTCAGTAAAGTTAACAATAAAAATGCCTCCAAGAAGTCTAAAACAAATGTGTCCCTGCTCATACACGAGGGCCTTTGTTAGGCATATTAGAACCATTCATACAATTCTCATCGCGCCGAAGAGTAGTGGAGACCATAGGACTGACAAACATTAACCAAAGGTGCTGTAACTTTACTTCCTTTTTAAACTCCTCCTGATATAATAATAATAATAATAATAATAATAATAATAATAATAATAATAATAATAATAATAATAAAAACTGCCGCAAATTTGGACCCCAGAACTCACCAAAATGGATCCTTCAGATAATTTATTTTCCCCTATTCCAAGGCATGTACATGAGGCTGCGTTCTGGTAGACCTGATTCGGGCCTTACCCTCTGAAAACTTCAAAAAGCGCGGTAATTGCAGTTAGGCACGAGTGTTGCTTTTATGAGCTGCTCGTGCTCCTTCCTGTGGCTGACTGCCTTTTCTTTGGCACACTGTCATGTGGGATTATAATTTTCACAATCCTTCTACCATGTTTATTCTCCTCCATAATTTTGAATACGAAGTCCGCTTTCTTATTTGTTAATCTGTGACTGACATTCTGTAAAATTCCTCATGGTAAAAAAAAAAACCAAGGTGACAAAGTCCTTGACAGCCCTTGAACTATCAAGCGACCGCTACTCAGCCTGAAGGCCTGTAGATTACGAAGTGACGCGTGGTCATTATTATAGGCTTTCTAGACCGGGGCCGCTATCTCACCGTCATATAGCTCCTCAATTTTAATGACGTAGCCTTACAATGGAATTCGAACCAGCCCTCATACCAAGGTCAAAAAACCTTGACCTGGCCGGCAATCGAACCCGGAGCCTCGGGGTAAGAGGTATGTTCGCTACCCCTATACCACGTGGTCGGGACTGACATTTTTATATCTTCATAATGTTAATGTTAAGCTTCAGCAGAGGACATTTTGGGAAGAAATCAAAGTGAATGTCCTCACATTTACAATGATGAAGCTTTATCACTTATAGAAGATAAATACTGCCTGCTGTCGTTTCTTGATGGATACAGTACTTTTGCATCCATATCTTGGCACAGGCACGAGTAAAGTGTAGCTTCCACCGAAGTCCCGGTCAACATCCATGGCTGTGACATTATGGAAGTTGCTGGGGTATGTGTAGTGCTGAGTAATGACATTCAGAGCATGACTAGTGCATCTGAGTATTATGAAAGATGCTGCTCATAGGGTCAGTCGTGCTGCAATAGTACTTTCTGACCCAGTGAGGAAAGCAATGGCAAACTACCTCACTCCTCATCTTGCCTAGTACGCCTCATTTTGGTGCTGCCATTGGTTTTTGGGGTTTCCTTATAATCGCATAACCTTTGGAGGTGCTATTTGAGGATCCAACCAGCCTCTGGGCTGATGACCTAACAGACAGACAGACAGACAGAAGATAAATTGTCGGCCTGTGTGGTGTAGTGGTTAGCATGATTAGCTGCCACACCCGGAGGCCCACTTTCGATTACCGGCTCTGACACGAAATTTGAAAAGTGGTACGAGGGCTGGAACTGGGTCCACACAGCCTCGGGAGGTCAACTGAGTAGAGGGGTTTTGATTTCCTCCTCAGCTATCCTCGAAGTGGTTTTCCGTGGTTTCCCACTTCTCCTCCGGGCAAATACCGTTATGGTACCTAACTTAAGGCCACGGCCGCTTCCTTCTCTCTTCCCGGTCTATCCCTTCCGATCTTCCAATCCCCTCACAAAGCCCCTGTTCAATATTGCAGGTGATCCCGCCTGAGCGAGGTACTGGTCCTCCTCCCCAGTTGTATCCCCGACCCAAAGTCTCACGCTCCAAGACACTGCTCTTGAGGTTGTAGGGATGGAATCCCTCGCTGAGCCCGAGGGAGAAACCAACCCTGGACGGTAAACTGATTAAGAAGAAGTCTTAAAATGAAATTCGAACCTTCCCTCAAACGCAGGTGAAAAACCCTGACCTAGCCGGGAATCGAGCTCGGAGTCTCCAGGTAAGAGGCATGCTCGCTACCCCTATACCACGTGACCGGGACTCAAATGTTAATGTTAAGCTTCAGCAGAGGACATTTTGGGGGAGATCAAAGTGAATGTCCTCAACTCACTTACTATGATTACATTTAGAATGAAGCTTTAACACTTATATAAGATAATTAATGTTAATTGTCAGGAAGGATCTTAGGAATCGTCTAGAGACGTATCTAGAAAAGTAAACTATGATAACACTTTGTTAAGAGTTCAAACAGCAGAGTTTCATGTATTGAAAGACATATTTATGATCAATTGATTTTCTTCTGATAAAGCATGAGTCAAAATACAGAAAACTGTTAAGAGTAGGTAAGGAATAAAATCCATTTAAAGTTCTTCATGTAATAATATACATATCGCGGGTTTTAGATATCTCTGCTACACAGTACATGGCCAATATTGGTTCAGAAATACTGGTAGCATATTGCAATACAACTTTGGAAAAGGGCTCTATTGCAAAACGAGTATCATACAAGTTTTGCAATTATCATTTCATCAAGTGTGTATTATACTTTATCATGACCTAATTAAACAGATCAAAGAAAATTGTATACAGGTTGGAATGGGAGTCTTAATATTCTATTCATGCCATCATCTGAGTCCGCTTTAAGTATACTTGTCCCATTTCAAGATCATTGCTTCCAGATATTAATCTGAGCTAATATACATCATGTATATATTTTAATAAGTTACTTTACGTCGCACCGATACAGATAGGTCTTATGGTGACGATGCCATAGGAAAGGGCTAGGAGTGGGAAGGAAGCAGCCGTGGCCTTAATTAAGGTACAGCCTCGGCATTTGCCTGGTGTGAAAATCGGAAAACACCGAAAACCATCTTCAGGGCTGTCGACAGTGGGGTTCGGACACATTATCTCCCGAATGCAAGCTCACAGCTGCGCGCCCCTAGCCATAAGGCCAATTCGCTCGGTATATTAACATTACCAACCAATAATAATGTATACACCATTGTCTAAATATTTGCATTATTATATTATTATACAAATGTTTTACTGCAGGTACATTTATTAGGAAGCAGAAAAGGTTTCCACGCTCCTTGCAGAAAAATAAATTTCTGGTGACGGAAACACTGCCTTTCTGCAGTTTCACAGAAAATTATTACTTTTCATAAATAAAATCTCAGCTCCAACTTACATCCTCCTGTGGATAAGGTTATAGATCCCATCCTCGGTATCCCCTGCTTGTCATAAGAAGCGACTAAAAGAGGTGACTCTCCAGGGGCCCTTAGCTGATTCTGGAATATCTTCTACTTACTTGTGTCATATTCCTCACTTTCATCATTCCTACATTACTTCTCTTAGTGAACTCATGTTCTCTTCCGAAGTATATTGAGTCTTTCATTGTTCACGTTTTTCATTGCTCTGATTTTCTTTCCTTCGTCAAATGTAGATCGGAGAAAACTACAAAGAGACCAGATTTTCTTTTTTACTTTTTAAAAGTTGCTTTACGTCGCACCGACATAGATACGCCTCATGGCAACGATGGGACAGGAAGGGGCTAGGAGTGGGAAGGAAGCGGCCGTACAGCCGTAAGGTACAGCCCCAGAATTTGCCTGGTATATGACATGGCGTATGGCTTTTAGTGCCGGGAGTGATCGAGGACAAGTTTGGCTCGCCAGGTGCAGGTCTTTCGATTTGACCCCCGCAGGCGACCTGCGCGTCGTGATGAGGATGAAATGATGATAAAGACAACACATACACCCAGCCCCCGTGCCAAAGAAATTAACCAATGATGGTTAAAATTCCCGATCCTGCCTGGAATCGAACCAGGGACCCCTGTGGCCAAAGGCCAGCACTTTAACCATTTAGCGCTGGAGCCGAACATTTGCCTGGTGTGAAAATGGGAAACCACGGGAAACCATCTTCAGGGACTGCCGACAGTGGGGTTCGAACCCACTATCTCCAGAATACTCGATACTGGCCGCACTTACGCGACTGCAGCTATCGAGCAATTTTCCAGAGATTGAATGCACAGTTCGGTGATCAAATATTGTCAAAGGAACGGCTTTATCGAATAAGGATATCGGATTCCTCCTCATATTGTGCTCAAGGTGACTCAATACTTCACAGACTGACCTCTTGTCTGAGAGTCAGACCACTGTATATGCAAGCAAAGGCATTTCTTCGACAGATGAACTTCACAATCAATCGACAGGACCAATTCATAAGACCAGATTACCTCACTACCACAAGGACAAAACACAGTTTTACACGCTGGATAATTGGACACACTGTCCATTTTATAGTGGATAGTGACGGACAGTTGGACAAGAAGCTATACAGTGCATACCTGAAGAGAACAAGGTGGAAGCCCTCGTGTGCTAGGGTGGGCTCATCAGTTGGTACCTAGCCCACCTACCAATACGCTGGCTAGTGCATACCGTGGAGGCCACTGCGTAGGCTACTTGGAGCCACCGGCAGTGCCAATGCACTAAGAGACTTTGTCTCTTTACCAAAAATTGATGCCTGCTTGGCCATCAGATGATATAGATGTTGATTCCCATAGGGAACCTGAAATATTTGTTCCGAATGAGTAAATTTATAATACCAATGTAAATGGTCCATTATTGGACATTATAAATTTTCCAGCTAACTCATTCTTTATAATGTCCAATAATGGACCATTTACATTGGTATTATAAATTTAGTCATTCGCAACAAATATTTCAGGTTCCCTATGGGAATCAACATCTATATCATCGAAAATCTGAAGTTGAGAAGTTTGAAGGTCTGTCGGAGGCTTACAGTAAGGTTTGCATTTTTGAGTCGGATCTTCCCCTGCGAGCGCTTAAAGAAGCTCTAGGAGGGCAACGATTTGAAGATGACGAGAGTGTGGGAGACTTCGTCGTGTCATCAGCCAGTTCCTCAGAAGTTTCCATGCCAAATGTATCATGAAATAGCACACATTGTCTGTCTTGTTTCGAGTTCTTGTATCAGTTCGGTGACAGCCGAGTATTGAGTCGTCGTAATGCAGACTAACAGTTATCAGTGAAATACTTGTAAAGTTGATTGTGAAGTGTGAATATAATTTCAATTCATGCTATATCTCGTTTGTGAAACAAAAAGAATACCACTAAATTAGGTTTGAGGTACCTACAGCTGATACCAATTCAAAGGAATACGTCGTAATAACACTCAAAGTGTTCAAGGTACTGTTAAGTGAACCAGTGAGGGATACATTTCTTGTTCAACTTTTAAATGTCCGGTCAAGAGGATTTCAAATTGAATGCGTAGAGTTTTTTCAGTTGTAATTTCAGAATTTTATATTATCATCTATATTATAGCAACAAGTCTTGCCATTTAAACTATAAATTTAAAGAATATATTTTGTTTAGTATCAAATACAATTAATTGTTTCATTTCAATAGTAGATCAGATAATCTCTAATTTTAATGAGGAAAAGAAACGACCATCTCTTGTTCTCTTCAGGTATGCACTGTATAGCTTCTTGTCCAACTGTGACATGGATACATCGTCGAGGGATTGTTGTACCGATGAAAAAGTTCTCTACAACTACTACTGTCGATGACTATCGCCCTATCACCCTTTTAACTTGAGAGTACAAAATATTAGCCAGACTTCTCGTCAACACATTGCGACCATTATTATCCTTCCTCGTTCACCCTTCATGACACTGCGGTGTACCAGGCTGAACAATTTTTGATGTTACCGGTTCGCTGCGTGATTATGTGGCATCACCAGAACGGAATCATCCACCGAGCTTACTATTGCCTGGCAGTGTGAATCATCAGGATCATCTAAAATGTTTAAAATGGCATGGTCTTAGTCTTACATTTATCTCTTACTTCCAGTGTCTATATACAAAGAACGTATACACGACTTTGCAAATGAATGGCTTTCACACTAAAACCATTCCCATTAAGATGTCAGTAAAACAAGGATATCCGCATTAGATGTTGGTGTTTATCTTGGCCTTAAATCCTCTAGTTTACAATATGCATAAGGAAATAGGGGAATAACACAAGGAAGTGCAAAGCTCGCGGTAGCTGCTTACGCGGATGACGTCAGTGTAATATTAACATCGGATATTGATGTAGTCCACATGCGAAATGCTCTTGCACAGTTCAGTGCAGTATCTGGGTTGTCTATCAACTATCATCAATCCAAAGTGATTCTCTTATGGAACTGGGCATCATTACCCCAACTCCCACCCCTACAAACGGTGGAAACACACAAGATACTTGGAATATACGAAGGTCGATCAAATATAAATGGGATTTTTGTTCCTGAGCATCAGTAGTGTAGAACTGGTTCCACGCTTCTGCTATGCTTAGGCGGGACCGTTAGGAGTGGGAAGAGCGTGCTGTTAGATATTTCCGCCGTTTCGTCAGTAATGCTCACGATTTTGGAGCAACAGTTACACCCCTACACTGCGCAGCGCATAATTATAAAATTTCTTGATCGTGTGTTTGCCTGACATAAAAGTTGAAGGAAGGACGAAAACGTGTGGAAAATCAGCAACACGATCGCGTCCTCGGACCAGCATTACAGACGAAAACATTCGTGCGGTTTGACGACGATCGACGGGAGAGAGTATCAGAAAGTGCAGAACAAGTCGAAATCAGTTATGGGAGCTGTCAAGCAATCATCACAAACGACCTACAGTTCCGCAAAATCTGAAAAAGTATCATGGACTACCATATACCATGTAGATCGCACTTTAGCAGGTAAACGAGGAGCACTAATGTTTTTTCAAACTTGTTGGAAGTCAGTGTTTGAAGGGACTTGTTGAAATAAACGCATGAATGGTGTTATTAGATATCAGGGGAATTAAATCAGCATGAGCCCAACTTGTTAACTGTAACTTCTGGTACTAACTTGGCTTTCAACAAATAGCACTATTCTTGCAGATAAATGCGGAGATACTTCAGGACTGGCGGAACATTCCGAAGATTAGGTGGATTGCGCAAGTCCATCACAATAGACCAATATTTCAAACAAGCAGACGAGAAGCTCCGTTCTTTCATTTCTATTCTTCTTCCACGACTCAAGAAGACGGCTTGACATTTAATGATGACGTGTACCAACCCAAGTCTACCAGCTGTTGACTGAAGATACAAGGTAGTCATCGGTACTCAGAAGTTTTGTTTATTCATTTCACTGGTCTTTCGAACGTAATAAGAGGTGGGATTAAATATAAACGGGATATCTTTAATTTAAATTCATTTATTGAAAAACACAAGGCAATTGCAATTTATTTTTCCACATAGTTTCCTGCTTTGCAAATGCATTTGTCTCAGCGTATTTTTGATGCCCTAATCGTCTGTTGTCAACAAAATAAAAGTCTATGCAAAAGAACTCTACTGCCGGGACCTCTCTTTAATCCAAAGGGTTTGGACTGTCCACACATACCTTCTATCATATTGCTGGTATTTTGCACCACTGCCTGCAACGTTTGCTAGACGCTGTACTTTTTTACCGAATAGATATACGAAACACACTCCGAACATATAATCTATTCGGTAATTGATGACGATGTGATTCACAAAGTTATTTCTTCTGTAGAACAATGTTCAGGACACAGGTCAGATCTCCTCCGATTATCGACCAGCAGACAGAGTAAACTTCCTGAGGTATTCCATCAATCCCAGGTGTTTTTGAGCTCTTCCCTTGACGTATCGCTTTTAGAACGTCTTCTTGTGTTATGGGTCCTTCAAGGCTTGAGTTATCCTCTTCTCTGACTGGTGGAAGCTTACGGCCAACGAAACAATTATTTTCGTTGTCTTGGGTTGGTTCGGCATCAAACAACTGTCTAAAAAGTGAATCGAAAGCCTTACTTATAGTCGGTTGTGTTGTGTACTCCTGTCCTTCTGAGTCTTTAACTTTCAATATGAGAGATGATCTGCAGCACTTAAAGTCCTTCATTAATGATATTGATCCGTTCATTTTTCGATTGGTTCATTGATCCGACTGCGTATCGTAAGTCCCTCCATTCGTTGATAATATATAGCAAGTATTTTTGCTTTATAGCGGTTGATTTTATTTATTCTCACTGGTGATGGCTGGTACTTTTCTAGTAACTTATAAATACACCTAAAATAAAGGTTATTTAGACGTTCTTCGTCTTGATAAAATTCGTAAGATTTTCGCTTAAAGAAATATTTAATTTGCGGCTTTACATGCTGATCTCACCAATCAGCACAATCTTGATATCTAGTCTTTCCTTTACTCCATTCTGCCCAAAGCACATCGGTTCTTCAAGGATACTAGTATTCTAAAGACAGTTCACATTCATCTTCCAGTAAGAGCGTCCTCTAGGTATGAAATTTATGTTTAGTCTTATACGTGGGGTGACAGCTGCATGTTGTAACGCTTCAAATCCCGTTACAAATATTTCTCTGTGTTGTTATTATAATTTTATTTGCATTATTATTTTATTTGTATTATTATTAGTGTTATTATTAGTGTACCTGTATTATTATTATTATTATTATTATTATTATTATTATTATTATTATTATTATTATTATTATTATTATTATTATTATTATTATTATTGTTTGATATAATTATATAATCTGATTTCTCTATGTATTAATTAATTATCGCTTGCTTTATTGTATTTAATTTATTATGTATATATACAGTATGTATGTGTATGTTAGCTTCAAAATAATATAGAGTGAGACTTACTGCCTAATATCACATATGGATATATTATTTGTGATACTACTTTTAAAACATTACAACATATGGTGCTATACTGTTACAGTAACTGTGAGTCATTGCATGCATTTAGACTATGAGATAATTTGAGGAGTTTCTAATTTGCCTGAGGCTATTTCATCACAGTCTTTAAACACTCTGGAGCTGGGTGGGAGTGATGTCATGTACCCTTTGAGAGATTACGTAGATGTGACAACTAGTGTCTATATAGAGAGGTGTATCCTATAGCGGCAGTTCAATTTGAAGGAGAGTGAAACCACAGTCAGTTGAAGCTCTATTATTGTTCTGCTTCTTTTGTTTGTTTGTGAATATTGATATTACATAGGAATGTTTGTATTAATAGTTGTTCCTCATTTTACATGCCTGTGTAATTTCCTGAAGTTGGCGCGCCTGCCAGGTGTTGTAGGGTTGATGTTGCTATCTATGCTCCTTTCTACTGCACCTTTCTCTACCCTGTTCTGTACGGGCGGTAGTTTGTTTTACATCCGTGAGAGCGGGTTCTATATCTGACCGCGGGCTGATAAAAGAGGGAGGTTTGAACACATCGCTCAATGAGAGGCGTAATCTAGATGCCGTCGTTGTTTTGGTGTTAGTACATCTAGTGGGACAATTAGTCCGAATATGAGAAGAACTTCCACATGAAAAGCAGTGTTGCCCTTGTCCGGAATATGTTACATATTCCTCATAACTCGCTTCATTGAAGGTTGAATTAATTGTTTGTTTGTTTTTTTTTCAATTGACATCTGAATTACTCTCATCCCCGTATCGACTTGTTAGTAATATCTATTTGAACACTTCTCGTTTTCAATTTGTTATACTTTTCCATAATTCTGGAGTACATACTGCACCCGCTCGCTCAGTACTTCCGGCGGTATATTCATTAACCACACAGTGGTAAGTTTCATTTCACCGCGCATGATTTTTGAAAACGAAAGTAAGTGCTTCCGATAGCTTCTGTCATTATTAGATTTGAGACAGGCTACATTCTCTTTTCCTACTAGTTCAATTGTTTGTAGCTCATCATCACATACCTTTACAACGTCTTCTATGCACTGGTGAATTTCATGGGCTATTGGTCTCGGTTGCTCCTTGCCGAATACAACTTCCGGTGTGTTTTGTCGTGTATTTTTGATGGCATTTTACCTAATTGTTCTCTTTCAACTGCAAGTAAACAAACACTCAGACAACAAGCAAGACTGACAATTGGGTCAAAAGTAAAAAACAAAAATTCCTAAACAAAACCATCACCAGTATGAGCACAACGACAATAAAGCAAGCAAAAGGAGTGTGTTCCTGGTATGTGGTGATGGTATTTATTTTTATTACTGAAACACAAATTTGTTTACAAAAATCATCAAAACAAGTTCATTTTTAACAAACTCAGCAAATTAAATGAAGTACACATTTGTGTGAAAAATATGCACATGAATTAATTACAGATAAACACAGTAGTTCACAAACTCCGCAATTTTTCGTGTTGTTTTTGGTTTTTACATAATGCATCAATGATTCAAGAAAGATTGTAAGTGTATAGAACTTGAGGTAACTATCTGTGTTTTAAGTTCGTCAGTATACTTCCATGTTCCCAACAACCTTCAGTGTCACTCGCACACACTCACTGTATGGGATATACTTGGTAATATTGAAGCATTTTCACTGAAAACCTGGAACTGATGTTCAGAACTGATTGAGACACCTATCACAAGCCGGAATTAACCGTTTACTTTGTATCAAGGACCAGCGTTCCCGCCTGATGTAAGAGAGGAATCCAATGACTGTTGTCTGTGTGGGCTGGTTCCTCTGATGAAGGATGTAGTACACACTCGCTACTGTCATCCATACTATGGTGTTGTTTGTGGTGCTGGGGGTAAAGGAAAATTCAACGTCAGGATCCGTTCTTGTAAGGTTGGTTGCGGTGTGATGTGCAATAGACGACAGATCCTTGAAAAAGTCCATCTCCATACATCTGCGGCTTTGGTGCAGGATGTGATGCGGTGATAGAGGGTATCCATTCGTGCGCAGTATTCGCAGATGTCGGCTCGCCCATGTCGATATAGTTTGTCCCGAGTGGAGTGTATTTCATTGACTAAGAAATATAGTGTCTCCTTCCAGTGCAAGGGTAGCCACTTGTTATGCACGTTACGCCATACCATATTCCATCGCCGTAAGAGGTACTTAACCTGTATAGCAGGTGACCTTGTGTGTTGGGTCATTATGTATGCGTATAATTCCGTCGTTGTTGTTTCTGATTCGCGAGCCTGGTGGTTGTTTGAAGGAAGTCCTTCTAAGAAGGCGATAATTCGTCTGAGAAGTGCCGTTGTTTGACCAGCATGTGGTAAACTGTCATTATCACTCGGGATCAAAGTCAAGACTGATTTTGCGTAGTTATTGTTGGGTGATGTTTTGCATAGAATTAAGTTGCGTGCTAGTAAGGCAGTGCATTTGGATTCAATGCAGACAAGACCTAGTCCACCTTGTGAGGTCTCTCGGTATAGTTGCGTTCTTGCTATTCTGTAGGGTTGTCCTTTCCATAAATAATACCCCATAATCAACGTCATTTGCTTCAAAATAACCGTGGGTGCTGGAAGAATTTGAGCGAGGTACCACGATTTACTAAGTATGAAGATGTTAATAACCCATACCTTTAGTATTACATTTAGATGTCGGAGGTGGTATGCATTTATCGCTGTCCGCACTATGTGTAGCTGTCTGCTCCAATTCTCCGTGATCATGACTTGGAAGTTATTGCAAAAAGTGATCCTGTCGACGGTGGGTATCAATGTTGTTACTCGTGGCCAAGCGGCAAATGGCAACAATGCCGATTTTCGTACATTTAATTGGGCACAAGAGTGTAGTTCATAAGTATGGATGATATTTTTTAGTGTGTCGATCTGAGATGCGGTACTTAGTATAACGGATACGTCATCTGCATACACTTGTGCACTGAACTTTGACTGCCCTAGCTGTATTCCTGGAAGATGATCCACTAGTTGTCGTATGAAGGGTTCGATGCTTAGTGCAAATAAAATGGTTGACAGCGGACATCCTTGTCGTATGGATTTCTTAATTTGTATCGGTTTGGTTAGGTAACCATTTACTTTTATTCTAGAAGTAGCTCCTTGATACAGACTTTGCAGTGTTGCTGTTAGTCTGCGGGGGAAAGCGAATTTATGGAGTACTGACCACAAGTATTTACGTGAAACTCTATCAAATGCCTGGGCGAAGTCTAAATTGAGAAGTGCGGCTTGTGTTGTAGGTTCTATGCTCATATCTAAGATGAAATTCCGTTGATTGTTAAGCCCAGTGACAATGTTAGATTTCTCCAAGACGCTGTGTTGCTCAGGACCCAGAATGTTCGGCAGTACTGCTTTGATGCGCATGGCTAATATTTTTGTAAGAAGCTTATAGTCTGTATTAATTAGGGTGAGTGGTCTGTTGTCGGATAGAGATTTAGGAAATTTAATTTTTAGCACCATGGCGACGATTCCCTGTGCGAATTCCAAACACTGAATATCTCTCGTAAACAGTTCCTGAAAAAGTGATAGCAAATCAGTTTTCAGTAGATCATAGTACTGTTTATAAAATTTAAATGATACCCCATCTGGACCCGGGGATTTATTTCTCCTGGCTGCGAAAACTACGTGCCGCAATTCTTCTTCTGTGATATCAGCTTCTAAACGCTCGGCGTCTTGGAGGCTAAGGTGTAGCTGGATAGCGTTGAGAAAAGGGGAAGTGTCGGCTGGGGGCGACTCGTTATTCTGGGCAAAAATAGTCGAATAGTGGGTAGTGACTGCGCGAAGGATTTGTGTTGTTCCACTGACAATCCCACTTGCTGTTTGTAACTGAACAATGAATTTCTTTTTATGGCAGGTGGCATCTTTGGCGATGTGGTAGAGAGATGTGCGTTCTTCATCGGTGATCGAAGGGTGGTGTGTTCGGATTTTAATACCCTCTAGTATCTGTTGCTGTTTTTTGCTTTCTGTCAGTCGATGATGGACAACGTGGCCTTGTTATTGTAATCGACTGTAATTGTGTAAGGCTTCTTGGTAGAACTGCGATATGTATCGTTGTTCTTCTGACTTGGTGTATAATAAGGTGCGGAAAAACTGACGTATACCGGGTTTTACTGCTTGGATCCACCACTGCAAGAGTGTTGGATAGTGGTTTTTCCGCCTGGTTATTTGGGCCCATTTTTGGGGAAATTCTTCCACTGCTTCTGGCGAGGTAAGAAGTCTATTATTCAGTTTCCAGTAACCTGTTCCCAGTAATGGGATAGACGTGCGAGTTTTTAGTGTGAGGACGACTGTGTGGTGGTCCGTAAAAGGAACAGGAAGAACACTGACAGTATGAGTACTGTAGTATAAAGTTTGAGAAAGGTAAACTCTATCCAGTCTGGATGCAGATGTGGGTCTATGGAATGTCTTTGTGTTTGTATTCCCATGTGTCTACCATATGCAAGCGTTTGACTATTTCGGATAGGGTTGGAAACAAGTTGTGTGTTTGTCCTCGTTGGTCTTTCAGGTGTAACACAGAACTGAAATCACCACCTAATACTACATCGGTTCCACGTGTAAAATGGATAGTTAGTTCCTCCATAAAAAATGTCTCTCTCTCCGTTCGGTTTTGTGAGCCTGAGGGACTGTAGACATTAATGTATACTGTATTGTCACTTAAGGCTGAAATGACTCGAACACTGGGGTTCGCTATGAATTCAGTCATTGTTAATCCTGGTCGGTAAACGATCGCTGTTCCCCTTGGGACCTGCCCTATGTTAACAAAATACTCATATGGATGGAGGATATCCAAATTCGTTAAACAAACCTCTTGTAAGAAAAGTATGTCTATGTCATTCTCGGTTATAAATTTCTTAAGGAGGGTCAACTTGCTAGGACTGGTTATTCCATTTATATTAGCTGTATCAATAGTGCGCAAAGGCATAAGTATGTACAGTAGTAGATATAGTCCCCATTGTAGCAAGAGATGATGATTCCAGATTATCATGATTGGGATATAGCATATGGGGGTAAGGAGTCCCTATTAAAGCATCTATAAATTCCTGTGAGCGGTCTTCATAAACTGTAATTTAGTTCCTTCAGTACAGATATTAACTGCGTTTCGAACATCTGGTGAATGTGTGTTGTACTTGGCACGCATGATATTTAGAAATTCAGGAACATACTCATGCAATTCTGTTCGATGGCAAGCCCTCAGAACAGAGAAAACCGGGCCTTGGCTGGGCGCTGTGTTCATGTGGCAAGGATCGTTCATTATTCTACGTAATTCTTTACCATTGGCATCCTGTAGTTGGGCCTGATCACAGGTCGCAGTCTTTTGGGTTTTCGATCTAGAGTCCTTGGAACTGTTTGTAGTCTGGGACGGTTTACGTGTTTTAGTGCGTTTCTTGGGGTGTTGTGTAAAACTTTCCGGAGCTGATGACGTATCAGAGCCCTCGGCTGAGGACTGATCATCATTTCTTGAATGTCTTTTTCAGACAGTTTCGGTTTCTTACGGTTAGCAATTTGGCTCGTGTCTGTGCTGCCAGTTATGGGCAAGTTCGGTCCTGTTGTACTAAGAATCTGTTGTTCACTTGCTACGTCATCTGGTGTAGTGTTTTCCTGCACGGGCACGGTAGCAGGTGGTACACTAGACTGGCCTTGGCCTTCGTCGCTACTAGGAGTTGCCTGCTTTCCTAGGGACGGGTACTCTGCATTGTACTGTAGCTGTTGTACTTCTGGCGTGCGAATGGCTGGCTGTTCGCCGGGCT
Source organism: Anabrus simplex (assembly GCF_040414725.1). Lineage (NCBI taxonomy): Eukaryota > Metazoa > Arthropoda > Insecta > Orthoptera > Tettigoniidae > Anabrus > Anabrus simplex. The sequence continues at coordinate 74,223,588 of NC_090271.1, read as the reverse complement.
CTTAGCGGATATTTTCTAAACGTGTCATTGGTCTGTAGCGACGCGAACAGTCAATTCTGAGATGGTCACTAGAATTACAAACAGCGCAGGGTTTTTCTTGACCGTCATATACAACCCTTCTATGACGATAAAGGATGGAATTTGATTTTGGAGGTCTATTTGTATTTGCCTAATCCCGTCTGCAACTGGTAACTTATAATAATGTGACCAGTATTCATTTGTAACCGATTTAACGGTACCATATTTTGCGAAGTATGTCCGTATTCTTTCATTGAGTACTTCCGGGGGATGTTAAATGGCTTTACTCTTGTTGACTCAATGCCAGCTGCGGTAATTTCGACTGGGACGCGTTCGTCAGTAAATAGTGTGACACTGTTTTGTCCAGAAAAGTTAGTCAATAGCCTATCAAAATTGTTGCGTGAAATTACCTTAATGTAGACAGAATTCGTTGAGGCGTCTAGCTGCAGGGCTTCCAATTGGTCCACAGTAATCTTCAATATGTCTGCTACCCATGTGTGGATTTCAGCGACTGAGGGTAGAGTTGTATTTCGTTGGAAGGAGCACTTCAAGGTGTTTTTCCTAGTATGTTGCATGTTTCTTTCTTGTGTTTCCTTAATTACTGATACATAAACACAGCACTTTAAAAGTGAGCGGCGCACTTAACTGGATTTACCGCTGGTTAATTTCACTAAACACGTTCTGTAAGCGAGTGAGCTGTATCGGACAACCTTCTCCGGCCAGTGCTTGGACGGAACTGCTAAAAGCTTATCGCTATTCAAGACGGACATACAGAAGACAAATGTACTTTGTATCCCAAAAATGTATATATCAGTTCCTGAAAAGACAGTTTCATTAGGTTCTGTATACACCGAACTTCCAGAAACATATCTCACGTGTAAGCGGTCTCTGGTGACACATCTGGTGTTTGACTAAATGAATTAGCATTCAAATACAGGTCACCCAAGAGGCTTATGGTTTCTCTGTCACTTAGTAGAATCTAAATTGACAAACAGGTAACTTACGTGACATCAGATCGCAAGACGATACCTGAGGCCTTGATTTGTAAAACGATCGTTCTCATGTCATGCCATTTTCATTGTATTAGCCTTCCAGAGAACTCTCGTATCTCCAGACGACAAATATAGGACACAATGACGTTAACTGCTGACGTCAAGGGAACACAATAAATATAAAAATAACCAGAGAACACTACAAACTGAGAATTGTTATTGGCCTGGGGGATCAGAGCAGGTTATTATGTAAACGGCATAGAACAAATCTCCGCGGATAATTGCAAGAAAACTTTGCTAGTTGCTTTTACGTCGCACCGACACAGATAGGTCTTATGGCGACGATGGGACAGGGAAGAGCTAGGAATGGGAAGGAAGCGGCCGTGGCCTTAATTAAGGTATAGCCCCACCATTTGCCTGGTGTGAAAATGGGAAACCACGGAAAACCATTTTCAGGGCTGCCGACAGTGAGGTTCGAACCTACTATCTCCCGAATACTGGATACTGGCCGCACTTAAGCGACTGCAGCTATCGAGCTCGGTGCAAGAAAACTCAGTTGGTTAAGTGGAGGGGGTCGTAAAGGTATAAGCTTGCATTTGAGAGATGTTGGCATCATACCCCACAGTCCTTGAAGACAGTTTTCCAAATCTCCATCGCAGCCAATACCTTAATTACGGCCACGAATGCTTTCTTCCCAGTCCTAGACTTTTCTCAGCAGGGCTGAGTGGCTCAGACGGTTAAGGCGCTGGCCTTCTAAAGCCAACTTGGCAGGTTCGATCCTCGCTCAGTCCGGTGGTATTTGAAGGTGCTCAAATACGACAGCCTCGTGTCGGTAGATTTACTGGCACGTAAAAGAACTCCTGCGGGACTAAATTCCGGCACCTCGGCGTCTCCGAAGACCGTAAAAGTAGTTAGTGGGACGTAAAGCAAATAACATTATTAGACTTTTCTCATCCTTGCGTCACTAATACACACACATATATATGCATTAGTGGGACGTTAAACCATTAGCAAACGTCAGCTAGGTATAAAATCAACTAAACTGTAAGGTTAGGAATACCACGAGACTGAGTTATCTAACGTAGTTTAATTAAACACTGACTGTACTCTCTTTTTAATCAGAAAGTTTAATGAGTGGCCTTCACTGGTACTGAAAATATACACTGCCCCGTTGTACCATGGTAGATATCAATAAAGCTCCTGTATGTATCAACAGTAGAACGCCGGCCTCCGAATCTCAGAATCGCAGGTTCAAACCTGGTAGAGATAATTAGATTTTGATGGACGGTAATAAGTGCATGCGACACTCCATGTTGCACGATATCGGCATGTAAAATGTTTCTGGCGATACACTTGGTGTTTACGAGACCAAATTAATTAGCACCGGGCGAGTTGGCCGTGCGGTTAGAGGCGCGCGGATGTGAGCTTGCATCCGGGAGATAGTGGGTTCGAATCCCACTGCCGGCAGCCCTGAATATGATTTCCGTGGTTTCCCATTTTCAAACCAGGCAAATGCTGGGGCTGTATCTTAATTAAGGCCACGGCTGCTTCCTTCGCATTCCTAGGCCTTTTCTATCCCATTTTCGCCATAAGACATATCTGTGCCGGTGCGACGTAAAGCCACTAGCAAAAAAAAACAATAGCGTTCAGCCACAGGTCACCCAAACAAGTTCTAGTAACCTTACCGGCTTCATCATTTTTCATTTTTTCATAATTCTTCATATAGTTTAAGATGGATATGGACAAATAAAGCCTACAAAATAGCAGTCTGATACCAGCAGCAGTTATGCTTTAATATTTACCTATTTCGGATCATAAAATAAACTTTTGTTTAAAGACTGTACTGCTGCTATTTTGCCAACAGAGGTGACTGTACACTACCATATTATATGCCAAACTTATATTGATAACTGCGCAAAGTTTCAGTTTGGTTTTCTATATCAAAAACTGTACTTTCTGTGCATTTTAAAATCTAGTGGATTTGGACACTTTGGATGCTACTCAACTCAAGATACCGTAACTACTTTATAACCCTTTCGTTGTTTCTAAATTAATGCTAAGACTTACCAACTTGTATGGCCACTGCTTACCTTGAACCCTTCACCAAAGATATGTATATTAAAAATGGAATCATGGAAATCAAAAACCCACTAAAAAAACCAAATTTTACAGGAGGGACGAAAAACTATTTTATGGCTATGTTCCTCATTAAATCATATTTTAATTTTTTTTAAATCGCAGTAATACCGTATTCGTACAAACGAATACCAAAATAACGATAGTTGGATAGGTTTTTGTTTAAAAAATATTATACAGGCCTGGAGTTAGGTAGTTTTTGATTTCAATAGTGTCTTAACAAACTGCAAACTCCACAACACAAACATTTGTGAAGGGAACAGGGAAATATCTGTGTCATTCTCATCTTCTGTTGGCATGCGATGGTTCTGACGAATAGTGGTAAAATATTTATAGAAAGCAGAAACTCGCTAACTCCATGGAATAACTTGGTTTGTTCTTTCCACGAAATAATAAACAGCTTGTATTTGACTAGTTACATTCGGAATTAGGTGTTTTTACTATACATGGATAGTAGGCTACGCTTGTAATATTTTTCCCATAACCTCAAAAATGGCAAAAAGTGGAGTTAGGTGATTTTTATTTCCATGACTCAATTGTATTTCTTCTAATTTTATATTACGTAATTACGTTAACCATCTAGGGTTGGTTCTTCCCTCGGACTCAGCGTAGGATGCCACCCCTGCCGCCTCAAGGTCAGTGTCCTGGAGCGTGAGATTTTAGGTCGAAGATATACAATTGGGGAAGAAGACCAGCAACTTGCCCACGCGGCCTTAACTGCTATGCTGAGGGGCCCTGTGGGGGATGGCAAGATTGGAAGGGACAGACAAGGAAGTGAGAAGGAAGCGTCCGTGGCCTTAAGTTAGGTACCATCCAGGCATTTGCCTGGAGGAGAAGTGGGAAACCACGGAAAACCAGTCCGAGGATATCTGAGGTGGGAATCGAATCCCACTCTTCTCAGTTGACCTCCCTAGGCTGAGAGGACCGCGCTTCAGCCCTCGTACCACTTTTCAAATTTCGTGGTAGAGGCAGGAATCGAACCCGGGCCTCCGGGGTTAGCAGCTAATCACACTAACCACCATACCTCAGAAGCGTATATTCTGTAATATCGTTGTTATTATTAATAACGATTCCCTTTTCGCGTAAAATTCTGAGCCCCGATTTAATTTCAGTCGCGTTTAACCCCACCTCCTTCCTCCTTTCATCAGGATCTCTCATCATGGGCCAGCGTGGATCAGAGACCACGAAGTCCCTAACCGAGTCAGTCATTGCTTCCAATAATTTGTACACTTTCACCCTTCCTATCTGATCTCGTTTGGTCAACTCTTGCACTCTTCCGACACCCAACGGTATTAGGATTGCGAATTTGATTGGCATTAATAAATACAAGAGGCCCGTGAAAATAGATTTACTTTTCTGAACAAAATTCCAAGAATCTGACGTCATTTAAAACCAATGTCAGTTGAAGGAATGTTAACCCTCAAGTACTCGCGTGGCACAGTGTGTGTTTCATTGGGTATTTTAATGTCTCCTTCGAAGTTAATTAAAGTAAATGCCTAAATTCTATGTTATATCGTTGATCAATTAAATGTTAAAATATTTTACATAATATTAACTTTATTTTATCTTGCTATATTACATTAGAATATAAGAGTAAGACATGGAAATTCACTAAGCTTCTACTTAATCTTTACGTTTACCTCCTGCTAACATTAACAAGTGTATTTATAAAAGCAAAATCTGACGTTAGTGAAGTCTATTTTCATGTGTCAGCTACCAGAAGTATAATTACTGCGGCATATTCAAGCGCCTGGCCTCAGCGCAATTCAGTTTTGTCCCGTTTATTCTGCATCACTGACACCTGCACTCTTTCTTGGTTATACTGATTGTAAATTATTTGCTCATTTTCACTTTCAGAATTGTCACTTTCATTTTCACTGTCATCCGCTATGTCAAAATCTGTAACTAGCACAGCTGTGGACTAGACAGATTTCTTCCAACCCTAAATAAACAGAAAAATTATAGGAGACTTCCCGTGGAAGGCAAAAAATAGTGCTCAAAAGACTAACAGAAAACAATTCTAGTTAAAAATAAAAATATACTTACATCACATGATGACGCGCACCTTGCCCTGAGTGCCCACTGTTCGCTTCTGTTGGAGAAATATTTATTTGACTTCTTACACAAATAGCTAGTACTGTATTGAAGGAATAGCTTAGCAACAGAGGTCAGCAGATTGCTGGCACAACAATATACGTCCGTTTTTCTAAATGTGAGCGGAGTGCTTGAGGGTTAAACACACAGCATTATTTCTTTAGTTTGTATGAACGAATCGTTATCCACCTGAATTTTATTTATTGAAAGACATATTCGTATTCATTTGATTTTCCAAAAGGGAAATTCTACACCATTTTTTGTTCTGTCATATGACTATCCCTCCCACCCCAGCTCGACGTTTACATTATTGAAACTGTTCATACGTGGTGACATTCATGATGATAATAATGTATCGACTGCTTCAGATGTGTACTCCGCACTAGAATAGATGGTCTACCTAGTCCACTGAAAATAATTGGCTTATGGCTTTTAGTGCCGGGAGTGTCCGAGGTCATGTTCGGCTCGCCAGCTGCAGGCCTTCTGATTTTATACTCGTAGGCAACCTGCGCGTAGGGATGAGGATGAAATGATGATGAAGACGACACATACACCCAGTCCTCGTGCCAGCGAATTTAACCAATTAAGGTTAAAATTCCCGACCCTGCCCGGAATCGAACCCGGGACTCCTGTGACCAAAGGCCAGCACGCTAACTAGTTAGCCATGGAGTCGGACCGTAGTCCACTGTGATGCACGAACCGGCTACACGCAGCAACGCAATATTAGAGAAGTTGTCGGGTGCTGCAGGGGATGCAGAATAACCAGGATCTAAATTTTGTGAGAGGTCTCTATGCTTTGCTTAGAGTGTAAACAGCTCTAGCACATAACTATTCAGTGTACTCAAGTGCAAAGCAATGGAAATGAAATAGCGTAAGGCTTTTAGTGCTGGAAGTGTCCGAGGACATATTCGGCTCGCCAGGTGCAGGTCCGATGCCCGTAGGTGACCTGGGCTTCATGATGAGGATGAAATGATGATGAAGTCGACACATACACCCAGCCCCTGTGCCAGCAAAATTAACCAATGATGGTGAAAATTCCCGACCCTGTTGGGAATTCAACCCGGGACACCTGTGACCAAAGGCCAGCACGCTAACCATTTAGCCATGGAGCCGAACAAAGCAATGGAACAGCCACGTTATACAAATTACGAACTTGTTTATACCTGGAGAGTGTCATCACTATACCTCGGATTTGTAGGTGGTAATAGGTTAGAATGCAAATTAATTTGGTCTGTAGGAAGTGTCATGCAACCCGTTGTACCATAATGTAGGAAGAGTAGCATAAATACAGGGAGTTCTATATGCTGTACCCCTAATTTCTATGCAAATCTCATAGCATAACCGTTGCACAGTGCAGGGTATGCTTGTTACTGGCTAAAGTAAGTTTGCTTTCTAACCTATTAGCACCTAATAATTCGAACTGTAGTCATCACAATGAACAACATGCAGCTGCACTTCATGCACACCAATATTCAAACTATGCCAGCATTATACGCTTCATGTGGTAACTCGTCCATTGTTACACGGCAAAGGGGCAAGAGTAAGTGAGTATGGTGTGAGAAAGCTGCTGTCTCAGAACATCATACAAGTCCTACAGCCGTGACACACATGTTGAGAACACATCATGTTAAAGTTCATACAATAATTAAGTATAATCTGCTCTGGAACTCGTTCAAACGGTACACAGCTGAGCGCATGCAACCGGATGAGTACGCCCGAAACGTAGATTTCTGCGACTATATAGTTTGAACAGGTGAATAGCGCACATATGAGCATAAATGTTGTTGTTACTTCCGTCTGTCTCTTCTGCCCTTCATCCTCGTGAGGATATAGTGTGGCATTATGATGTCGCTGCCTCTTTGTCTTGGGCTGTAGCACAGCTTCATGTAGGCTCAGACCAGTCAGTGGGGCCAGCCAGCTGTTTCAGCCATCGCTTAAGTCTCCGTCCTCTCGGCCGCTCCCAACTTACCTTTCCAAGAACTATAAGCATGTCAAGGTCGTTCATTTGGTGCACAAGATGACCACAGTATTTCAGGTATCTTCTGCTAATACTGGAGGAAAGCCTATTTCCGACTCGTAGTTACTGGTACGATGTTCTGTCGAAGATGTCTTTACCATCCTGATCTATGCCTACATTTCGAAGGATTCGACTTTCTATCAGTCATTTACTTTGAGTGTCTTTGAGGATGCTATCTGCAAAATTAGGGTTTGCATTAGCTTGAGATTGGAATTTCCATATTTATGATATTAGCACTGTTACTAAACCGTCGTGAATGACCAGACTGAGTGGCTCAGACGGTTGAGGCGCTGGCCTTCTGACCCCAACTTGGCAGGTGCGATCCTGGCTCAGTCCGGTGGTATTTGAAGGTGCTCAAATGCATCAGCTTTGTGTCGGTAGATTTACTGGCACGTAAAAGAACTCCTGCAGGACTAAATTACGGCACCTCGGCATCTCCGAAAAACCGAAAAAGTAGTTAGTGGGACGTAAAGCCAATAACATTATTATTAAACCATAGTAAATTTACATATCGACTTTTTCGTGTACTTTGATTTATCAGGTTACATCTCCAAGATGTCCGGCTCTATGGCTAAGTGGTTAGCGTGCTGGCCTTTGATCACAGGTGTCCCGGGTTCGATTTCCGGCAGGGTCGGAAATTTTTACCATAATTGGTCAATTCCCCTGGCACGGGGACTTACAGTTTGTCGTCTTCATCATCATTTCATCCTCATCACGATGCGCACGTCACCTACGGGCTTCAAATCAAAAGACCTGCACCTGGCGAGCCGAAGTCCTCGGATACATCCCGGCACTAAAAGCCATACGCCATTTCATTTTATCTCCAAGATCACGCAGTGGACTCATTTATGGGGCTATTTTAGAATCAAATCTATGCAACTTCTCCAGCAAATGTAGTTAAACTTCACGCGAGAACAGGAGCCACCATACCAATCATGTTAAAAAGAGTGGGAGAGAGCATAATGAAAAGAGTAGCATCGAGTCTGTGAAACAAGGATAGAGCTATTTTAATTATATTCTACATATTGTGGTTTCCCTTTCACATGCATTTCCATGCGCAGATGTACTTCCTCTTAAACAATAATCATCACCAACACCATGAGTGCGTCTACTAGGTACGGCAGCCTGATATGAGGCGGTCCAGAAGAGAAGAGCGAACCCGCCAGTCGTCAATATTTTTTTACTGCATCTCCAGGTAGCTGGTAAAGCTTGAAAAAACTGATGTGCTCGCCCTTACTACATAGAAAAATGCCGTTGTTTTGAAAGATATAGACAATGCGTTGCATGTGACAGATTCGTAATGTTCATATTGCTCCGCAAGAGAAGGGCGAGCGCGCCACTGGGTCCTCTCCAAATTTAACAGCTGATCGTGCTACCAAACTTGTAACAAACCAAACATACGAGTGTAACCGTATTGAGTCTTTACGTACATACTTTATAGAGGTAAGTATGTACGTTTAGTCCTCAGCCCGAAGGCTGGTTGGATCCTCAACAGCTCCGCAATCAGCTGTCATAGATGGCCTAGGCATCACTGAAGAGGCGTACTAGGAAAATGAGGAGTGAGGTAGTTTCCCGTTGTTTTCCTCTTGTAGAGGTATGAGTATGAATAACAGTGAAAACTGCAATCAGCCTAGCATACCTAATTATTATTTCACGTTAATCAACGCGTTGTGTGCCTTTATTTGCTCTGATATACGGTATTGAAATTGCCACCCTAATAATACGTTTATTAATGTTGTCTACGATCAATAATTAAAGAAATGTGTCAATAGCTCAGTTTACGGAGGATGATTATTTTAAGGAGATGTCCGTGGCGGGTTCGCCTGATCTCACTTACGGACATGGCAACACTGAACATCAGTATCTGTAAGCCTACGTTTGACGGTTTCACCCTCCTCTTCTGGAACGCTTCATATACTGTGGAGAATGCGCCTTCCAGGCGGCAACCCAACATACTGCGGAGTACGTATCTGAAGCACCCAGTACTTGTTAATCTCGACATGTGCACTATCCGATCCAATAAAACTTTGCATCAGAAGGGAATTTTAGATCCAAAGGTGCAATACGTTGCTTCAGAATACAAAAGTAACTTGAAATAGTCGAGTTTCTGTAAAGTCCTAATGGGTATGTCCAAAGTACCATTGGTTTACTCAGTACACGAATTCAATAATAGAATATACAGAGCGAATTGGTCGGGAAGTTAGGGGCGTACAGCCGTGAGCTTGCATTCGGGAGATAGTGGGTACGAACCACACTGTCGGCAGCTCTGAAGATGGTTTTCCCTGTTTCCTAGGCAAATGCTGGGGCTGTACCTTAATTTTTCTTTTTCTTTTTTTGCTAGTTGTTTTACGTCGCTCCGACACAGATAGGTCTTACGGCGACGATGGGACAGGAAAGAGCTAGGAGTGGGAAGGAAGCGGCCGTGGCCTTAATTAAGGTACAGCCCCAGCATTTGCCTGGTGTGAAAATGGGAAACCACAGAAAACCATTTACAGGGCTGCCGACAGTGGGGTTCGACCCTACTATCTCCCGAATACTGGATACTGGCCGCACTTAAGCGACTGCAGCTATCGAGCTCGGTGTACCTTAATTAAGACCACGGCTACTTCTTCCTCACTCCTAGCCCTTTTCTATCCCATCGCCGACATAAGACCTATCTGAGTCGGTGCGACGTAACGTAATTTTTTTAAATGGAATAATCCAGATATATACCATTTATTTCGAAATAAAGTTATATTGTTAAGTTTTCTTCTTGGCCTTTTATCAACTGTTTAAGGCCGGAACGACATACGAATTTGGCCAAGTTTTACGGCCGGATGCCCTACGTAGAGGGATGTATTCACTGTTATATTACCTGTGGTGATTGGTAGTGCGATATGTTGTGTGTTTATGACGTGGTGTGCATTAAGTCAAACACCCAGTCCCAGAAAAGGGATAATTAATCAGATGCGATTAAATCCCTGGCCTGACTGGGAATCAAACTCGGGATCTTCTGAACCGAAGACCCCTACGCTGATTATTCAGCTAAGGATTTGGACCATTATGTGGTTATGTACAACAATTAATTTATAAATAAATCGTAATAATATCCGGCTTCTTGGCTGGATGGTGAGTTCACTGGCCTTCGGTTCAGAAGGTCCCGGGTTCGCGCAAGTTATATTAACTTCGTATGGTTGAGTCCTCTGACTCGGGTACTGGGTATTTGTGTTCACCTTAATACACCTCTCTCCATTTACATACAATACACCACTCTGCCAGTCACCACAGAAACACGCAATAGTGAATACATTTCTCCGCATAGGGTTGGCGTCAGGAAGTTCATCCGGCAGTAAAATTAGACCAAATCTCCCTCAATTAATATTATTGTTTTTACGTCCTATTAACTACTTTTTTCAGTTTTAGGGGACGCAGAGGCGATGTAATATTGTCCCGCAGGAGTTATTTTACGTGCCAGTAAATCTACCGACACTGGGCTGACGTATTTGAGCACCTACAAGTACCACCGGATTGAGCCAGGTTCGAACCTGCCGAGCTGGAGTCAGAAGGCCAGTGCTCTACCGTTTGAGCTACTCAGTCCGGAAAAATCCACCTCAAATGCCAAGAAAAACAAATTGGTAATTCTGAACAGTGAGATTTGTAATTAGCGCAGTAGGTTAGTTCCTAGCTTTCATCCGGACGGCCGAAATCCGTACCGTGATGGATTCTAAGTTGATTCTTTTTTACCAACTTCCTTTACGTCGCACCACCACAGATAGGTCTTATGGCGAGGATGGAATAGGAAAGGCCTAGGAGTGGCAAGGAATCAGCCGTGACCTTAAATAAGGTACATCCCCAGCATTTGCCTGGTGTGAAAATGGGAAACCACGGAAAACCATCTTCGGGCTGCCGACAGTGGGGTTCAAACCCGGTATCTCCCGGATGCAAGCTCATATCTGCGCTCCCCTAACCGCACGGCCAACTCGCCCGGTGGTTAAAATTTTAATCTGGAAAACCGCATGGTATCAGGAAGGGCACCTGGCCTTAAATTTCACTCTAAGCTCAAAATAAGCCAGAGTAGCTCCAACAGATTAACCAGGAACTCATTACGTTGAAGCCCCTTTAACATTCGGCAACTTGACAGACCCTGCGTTGTTGAGGGTAAAGGTCTCATGCATCACAATAAGAGCGCTTACGGCAGACCAGGAAGGCAATCCATCCTACAGCGGAATGATCCAAAGACACCCTGGGCAGACCGAAGTTAGAATATGCATGGGTATCAACTTGAAAGGATACAAAAGAAATTTCTTAAACATCTAGATTGTTTTTAATACCCACAGATGGTTCGGCTCCTTGGCTGAATGGTCAGCGTTCTGGCCTTCGATTTAGTCCATTTTTAAAAGAGAATCCTTGTTCCCAGTTTGAACTTTACTCTTTGTTCACGAGAACTTGCCTAATGGCCGTGTTATCGGCCCCTCTATCCTCTAATTAATTGTAGCTTTCACCTATGACCAGTTTATCTCAATTTTAATACTGTTACATAAGATTTTTACCTTCCCCATTTTTTCTTGCTTGCTTAATGGAATGTTTTTAATCTGGCCACTGCTATTTCTGTGAAAGAAATATCCTTTTTGACCGCTGTATCATAGTAAATTTGAGATTAGCCCGTTTTAGGTGGCAAACTCCTCTGGACAGTATGTGCCACATGCCATTTTCTGTAATCAATCCAAACGACCTTTTGCTGCATTATAAGACACTTTGTTCTACTTGTTAGTTCCTATAATTTATTGTTAAACGGCATGTTTAAATACTCTTGTTTTCTATCCCCTCACTCGTCCCTACAAAATCCCTTACGCTTCTTTCTTTTTAATTAATGTTTCAAATTTCATTTCAAATTGTTAACGACACCTAAATGACTACAGTACATTAAGTTATTATTATTTGTCATTTTACGATATATCAAAAGGAAAGCGGCTGTAATTGGGATTTTAAACATTCCTGTTGTATTCATCCAGTAAAAACTTAAAGTGGTGACTCAATTCCTCTTATATCTACCTCAATTCTTCAAGTCTGATGGCACACCTTGCAAACATACTCTTCCATTGAAGAATCCCAAGAGGCTTTGCGAAGAAAATCGAACTGATTTGAAAACGGAATGACATACAAATGGACCGTAATGAAATACGCCAGCAATATCTTTCGAGTTTGAAACCCATTCCGCTGCTATATTCTCGGCGCTTGTGAATCTCCCTCTCTTTGTCGCACACTTGTTTTATGAGCAAAATAACGCAGTGCTTGTGAAAGCATTCTTTCGTCGTAGTTTCTTCCTTTAATCAGTCAGAATACAAAGAGAAGGTTTCAAAAGAGTTTGCAAACGGAATCAATCTTTTCAACTTGTTGCTGGCAACAAAATAAAAGCACAGACAGACCCTTTCCATGCAATCAATGGTAGACTTGTTTCGCACAATGGTATGTTTCCATAGAAATCTTTATAATGAACTAAAAGTGCATTACAATATTGTAAAGAATAACACAAATAGAAAGTTATTTCTGCATCAAGTTCCAGTAATTACATTTTTTAGAATTATAAATAGGAATAAAAACTACAATAAACTAAAGAAACATAAATAGGATAGAATATACTTATCGATGACCAAGAGGAAAGAAATCGTAGTGAACCAAACACATGTGAGTGGAAAGAACAGACTTTTAGCCCCTGTGATCCGTACTTCACTCTCCCAAGTTGAGAGTCATTGTGGTGAAAGTCAGTCGAGTAAGTTTCAAAGCCTTCATCGATGGTGGTGATTGTATTTATGGTCTAGAGTGGAAGTACAACAAAGCAACAAACCCCTCGGGTCTCTATGTCAAGCTTTCATCGCGGAGGCTGATTGGATCCTCAAATAGCACAAAAATGGGCGCACAAGATATGATAAGGAGTGAGGTATTTTGCCATTGCTTTGCTCGCTGTACGAAGAAAGGCAATACATACAAAAATTAATTGAAATGAGTTCATACCCTATAAAACTCCAACCTTTTTAGTTCTAAATAACAACCTTTGCTACCGTAAGGTGGTGATGGTGGTAGTTATTATTGCCTTAAGAGGAAGTATAACTGGACAGCCATCCTCTATTAACACTAATCAGATGGGAAAAATGGTAGGGAACCAACACTTCAAAAAATGAAGATATCAGCCAAAGTAAGACAAGGGTCACGAAGGGCGAGTAAATGAAAGACTCCCTAGGCCTCCATACGTAATACCGTCGTGGTCGGAAAAGAAGGAGACTTGACCAAAGGAGGTCGGGTAGGACAGATGAAAGTGAGGAGCCTGACACAAGTAAGTGGAAGCAATGCTAGGACTCAGCTAAGGCCCCGTGGTCTCCAACCCATACTCCCAAGTTAAGAGCCCCTGGGGCCCATTTTAGTCACCTCGTACGACAGACAGGAGATACCGTGGATCTATTCTACCGCCCGCACTCACAGAATTATGGCCCCGAAAATAGCGTTCGAGATATACCAATAATCTAAGGAGGTTTCTCTTTAAGGAAGAGTCAGTCATGGTGGTGGTGGTGGTGGTGGTGGTGGTGGTGGTGGTGGTGGTGGTGGTAACCGTTCTTAAAGAGAATTACGCGATAACGTCCCGCCTTTAATCATAGGAGAAAGCAGGAGAGGTCTCGCCCTTGGAAGACTGAAGATGTGGTCAAGAGAAAGGGTGTGAACATAAAAGACTCTCTAATCTCGCGAATTCAGTCCTATCGGGGTCAGAAAAGAACAAGAACTGACCAAGGGAGGCCGGTTAGAAAATATGAAAGTGAGGAACCAAACACAGTATCCCATAAGTCCAACCCATCGTCCACGTCGTGAAGCCGTAAGTGGCAGCCTCCACCAGGATAGGGGCTTAGGCCGAACTTAAGTTAACCCCAACATCAAAAACAAAGAAACCGAAACGAAAAATAGCCTGACAGATTCTAACGTACAGCCAGATGGCGAAACATGGTTTCGGCTCTATGCTCTTCCCCAGGAATTCAAGAAAATAAGTCAACCAAACACCTGTGAGTGGAAAGAACAGACTTAGCCCCTGTGATCCGTACTTCACTCTCCCAAGTCGAGAGTCACTGTGGTGAAAGTCAGTCGTCTCTGATGATGATGATGATGATAATAATAATAATAATAATAATAATAATAATAATAATAATAATAATAATAATAATAATAATAATAATAACTGCGAAATAAATGCAACTTTTGGTGGGTAAACGATTTTCTAATGTTTCGACAACATTGTCCATCTTTCAGATTTGGAATGAAGCAGTGACCTTGCGGAAAAGTTTTCACTACATACAATATAGCTTCTTCTGCTCACAGGAAATAGTTGATGTCATACAAAACGGTGGAAACTCCCCAGGGTTTCAGACATGAAACATGTGCAATGAATTAGAATACAACAGAATGAACTATTTTTGGTCTACACTTTCTTTTAATTCTGTGTCGGTGCGACGTAAAGCAACTTGCTTTCTTTTAATATGAAAAGTTTAACACTGTCGACTTTATGCTAACAGTTTGTACATGATTTATTAATTGCTCTTCAACCGCTGTTTCCACACCCTGGTGAAGTCGCGAGTGTGAACTGTGTCGTACATATGGACTTGATCCAGGTTTACGGCCGAGTGCCCTTTCTGATGCCAACCTCATCTGGAGGAATGTCTTCACTATTACGCGTTTCTGCGGTGGTTGATAGTGTGCAATACGTTATGTCTGTATGAAAAGGTGTGTACCGAGATAAACCCAACACACAGTCCCCAAACGAGAGGAATTAATCAGATACTGCTAAAATCCTCGGCATGTCTGTGAATCGAAACCGGTACCCTGTGAATCAAAGGCCGCAACGCTTACCATAGAGATAAGGAACTGGGCCGGGCTGGAGAATAGGCCTAGGTGATTTAGTAAACTTGATGTTGAATTCCTTTCAGCGACATAATGTACTGTAGCCTACAGCCCTAACATCAGTTTTCTCGAATAAATATATGCAAACTGAACATAATAAATGAACTCGTTGTTAAGTCTCTTCATGTGTTAGAGGACAACCATATGTTATGGTAGGCCTATGGGGAACACTAGTACTGTGAGTGTCCATAAAACTTACACGTGTACTTACGTCTTCAAAATTTGGTGGCCCAACACTATGAGTGTGACGACCTCCAAACAATTTATTATCGCACACCTTAAATTGCAAATGACATTGCTCTATTCACATAAGGAAAAGCAGACCAGTCAACTGTTAAAATTCATTTGGCTGTAGAAACATTCTTCCGTGCGACCGAGCAAGGACTGACGGAATTACGGATGACTATCTCAGTAGCCAAAACACACTAAACAACTGCTACAACAGTGAATGGCATGGAAATTCACTGTAGCGCGTGAACTTACAGAGGAGAATATTGAGAGAAGATAATTGATTCCATAAAGTATTGGTTATGCAGTGATCGGTGGCGGGTCGTAAAGGTTTTCTTTCTTTTTTTTTTTTTTTGCTAGGGGCTTTACGTCGCACCGACACAGATAGGTCTTATGGCGACGATGGGATAGGAAAGGCCTAGGAGTTGGAAGGAAGCGGCCGTGGCCTTAATTAAGGTACAGCCCCAGCATTTGCCTGGTGTGAGAATGGGAAACCACGGAAAACCATCTTCAGAGCTGCCGATAGTGAGATTCGATCCTACTATCTCCCGGATGCAAGCTCACGGCCGCACGCCTCTACGCGCACGGCCAACTCGCCCGGTGGTAGTAAAGTTTGGTGATGGGGATAACATATTTGAAATACCTACTTACAACATTAATTTTTTTCCTCATGAAGAGAGAAAAAACAAATATAAAATCATAAGGATAAAATAAACACTCACCTAACACAAAAATGTGGAATTCGATGGTGTTGCAGAAAAATGTAAACTCCTGTCCTCGCCCCAAGGTGGTGCAGCTCTTTCCAGCCACAACCGCAATGGGGGTGAGCTGCATGCACCATTCTAACCACATACCAGCCCTCCTTCCATTCTTAAATCTCTGGCAGCACCGGGATTCGAACCCCCGAGGATGGCAGCTAATAGCGCTAACCATTACGCAATGGAGACGGACGGTGTTGCAGTGCAATGTTTGTAGTGAAAATAAATCTGAGGCTAGAGCCGGCAGCCCTGAAGATGGTTTTCCGTGGTTTCCCATTTTCACACCAGGCAAACCACGGAAAACAATCTTCAGGGCTGCCTACAGTTGGGTTCGAACCCACTATCTCCCGATTACTGGATACTGGCCGCACTTAAGCGACTGCAGCTATCGAGCTCAGTGCGTATGGCTTTTAGTGCCGGGAGTGTCCGAGGACATGTTCGGCTCGCCAGGTGCAGGTCTTTTGATTCGACTCCCGTAGGCGACCTGCGCGTCGTGATGAAGATGAAATGATGATGAAGACGACACATACATCCAGCCCTCGTGCCAGTGAAATTAACCAATGATGGTTAAAATTCCCGACCCTACCGGGAATCGAACCCGGGACCCCTGTGGCCAAAGGCCAGCACGCTAACCATTTAGCCATGGAGCCGGACTGCAAAATGATACTGCGCGTACACACAGCGCGTCATGTTAAAATCTTCCTCTCTGAGCCAAAATCAAAAGGATGGAATGGTTTGCGGTGCCTGCTGGCACGAATCCGATTGAACATGGCTGGGACCATCTGAAACAGGCGGCGTGAAGAAATAGGAACCCACCTCCTCGGATGGCCTCCGGAGGACTGATGTCGAAGAGCATGACAGCGTGCAGGAGTGCAGCATGCCACGAATGAGCAAGGCGTAATAAGACGGAAATTGTGATTCCCAGCTTTAATGGACACTTTTCCAAATATGTGTCGTGATTTTCGTAGATGTGTGTGTAAAATCGTTACAGTATGTACTGTATGTTCCTTTCATACTTTGTGTTAGATCGTAAGTAATCTAGTATCTCTGCAATTCAGGTAGTATGTACATCTGCACTCCATGAGAACCGGCGGAAAACTGACTCATATCAGTAGGTTGACAAACATATAATAAAAAGAAATGGAATAATTTATTTGCATGACGCCATTTCTCACTCAGCATAATATACCCTAGAAATAAGTACAAGGTTATCCATAAGCATCTCCGGAGTCTGAAACATTGACAGTGCAATAACTACGCAGACACAGAAAAAGATTCATAGAAACAGATACAGAATGTCTCCAGATTTGCATCCGTAATGGGCGCCACGGCGTGCTTGCAGATTTAGTTGCTACAGGACAGTCAACAATGGAAACAACAAACACGGTAGCATTCACGGTTGACAGGAAAACTAACTGTGACTCAGAATTCGCTAAATGTGTGCCGGTAGTGACGATACAAAGGTGATTTCATGCAAAGTATCACACTGCAGCACCTACAGACAAAACAATTGACTTAATTTACTTGACATAGTTCCTACTGTCCCTCGTGGAACACAGGGCATCAACCAAGCATCTCTATCTGGTCCAGTTGACAGCCAACCTCTTTACCTCACTCCAGGTCTTGCCTTCTTCCATTGCTTCCGTGTGTACAGATCTTCGCCACGTTTTTTGGGGCTCCCCTTCTTCCTTTTACCCTGATGGATCCATTCCAGTGCCTTTCTCTCAATGACGTAATTTCCTTTCCTCAGTATATGCCCGATCCATTTCCATTTCCGCCGCTTTATCTGTATGGCCATCCTGGTTTCTACCGTCATTTCCCATAGTTCGTGGTTGGAGATTACTTTCGGCCAGTAGATGTTAAGAATCCTTCGTAAACAGCAGTTGACAATGGTCTGCAACGTGGAGGTAATTACTTCAGTCACTTTCCAAGTCTCAGGCGCATAGAACAGAACAGACTTGACATTACTTCGGAAGATGCGGAGTTTGGTCCTGATATTATGTTGTTCTTCCACACCGGATAAACCCGGAAAAAAGAACCATTTGCTTTTTGAATGCGCTACGAGACATCCTGTGCAGCTCTTCCATATTTGGCAACTACACTGCCCAAGTAAGTGAAGCTATCCACATTCTCGATAGATTCACCACTGAACAAAAATGAGTCTGATTTGTTGATGTTAATCCGTAGGATCTTGATCTTTGACTTCATCGTTAGTCCCACCTTTTTCCCTTTCTCTACCAAGTCTTGGAACTTTGCTTTCATTTCACTATGTGCTTCAGACAGGAAAGACAAATCGTTAACGAATTCAGGATCTTCGAGCCCGTTGGCTAACCCCCACTGGATACTAAGTTCCACATTTCGAGTCACCCTCTTCCGAATTACCGTGTCAATCTCAACCAGGAACATGGTTGGCAACAGGATACAACTTTGATGTACTCCTGAATGTACTGACATAGGCTTAGGTACACGGCCTCATGAACGATTCTACGTGTGTATTCACGGTACATTTCTTGAAAGGTTAGTAATTTGTGACGGCACTTCATAACGCTTCACTTCCTTTCATATGGCTTCACTGCTGATCGAATCTAAAGCATTCGGCACACTGCTCCAGAATTATCCTCGAGGTATTTATTTGGTCGACGCATGAATGATTCAAACGAAAGCCAGCCTGTTCCCGTCTTTAATTCTGTTCATTAGTACCCTGGTGAAGACTTTGCTAGGGATTGAAGGAAGCGTACCGCTCCTCAAATTGTTACAGTTTGACGTGTCTACGTTCTTTGGCAACTTCACCAACAACCCATATCTCCAGGCTGTCATTATATCTCCATTAACCTATACCTTCTCGAATAGAGGCGCAACATACTGGCAGTGATGTCCATATCAGTCTTCATGACTTATGATGGAATGTTGTCAACTTCAGTTGCTTTACCTTATTCAATTCTCTCAATGTCTGCTTGGTTTCCTCCACTGTTGGAATGCAGGTTTTAATCCTTAGGCCAGGCTTATATCTTATTCTTATTATTCTTCTTCTTCCCCCGTATAGAACTGATCTTCCTGGGAACGGTTTAGAACTGCAGAAAAATGTTCCTGCCCTCGTTTCTGTTAATCCTCAGGGTTAGTTAAGAAGGTCCCATCCTTGTTTCTGACTGGATGGTTTCTTGACATCTGCTTCCTAGCCAGAACTCTGGTGATGGTATAGAGTTCTTTGAGATTGTTGGCTGCCTCATCTGCCTGTTGAGGTAGGTCTTCTATACAGTTCTTTTGATCACTCCTCACACTTTTTTAACTTCCCTATAATTTACAGCATAGTTTGATTGCAGTTTTGCCTTTCTTGCTCGTGTCTTACATGCGTTCATTGCCTCCTTTACCTCTTCCCTTTCTCTGATGATTTCCCATGTATGTTCGGTCATCCAATATTTTATCCTCCTATCCTTGAAACTCAGGATATTTTCACTTACTTCGGTACAGACAGATCTAACGTCCACCCATTTCTCCTCAACAGTTTCATCCTCCACCACAGTGAGAGATCGGAATCGATTCTTTAGTTCTATCTTGAAAACTTCCTTCACATTTCTGTCATCCTTTAGATTTCCGACATCATACCGCTTCCTTGTCTCGATATATGTACCCTCGGTGATGCGGCAGATATCAGTCATGTATTCCAGTCCTGCCAAACAGTTCCTTCCAGGAAGAAAATGGTTTATTGACCTTTAACGAAGAATCAGCACAAAAAACACTTTACAGGAATCCTGGTCGCGTTCTGTGCCTTCATCATCATTCTAAAAGCTGATGGTTACCTCTCTTTTATCTCTCATCCAACAGCGAACGCCTCCATCTTCGACCAATCGCCATATTATGATCCGGTGATAGCCAAGTCACTTTATGGCAATCTTTATGTGGAAATACAATACCACAAATAACCAGATTGTGGCAGGCACAGAAGTTCACAAATAATTGACCATTATCATTTCGTTCCCCTAGGCCATGCCTTCCCATGGCACGCTCACATCTTTCATTGTCCTGGACCACTATGGCATTCAAGTCTCCTCCAACTATAATGATATCCTTACTCTTCTGTTTCTTGATCGTGCTATTAAGATGCACATAAAATGCATGTTTGTCGTCTTCCTTCGCTGTCTCAGTGGATTCATAGCACACCATCATCACGACGTTTCTGATATTGGTCTTGAAACGTGTCCGAATCATTATCCTCGCCGACACTGGATACCAGTCCGTAAGGCTCCTCTCTTGGCCTCCTTGGCCATCAATATACCCCACACCTCAACGATTCTCTCCGTCGCCCTCGGGTCCCCTAGAGTATATAAATGTAGCTCCATCATGGCTGGCCGATTCCCAAGTATCGCTCCATGTCATCTCACTTAATCCTCGGATGTTCAGGTCGTAACTCATCATTCATGCTACTGCCTGTCGTAGTCTTGCACTTTCCCGTAGAGTTCTTACATTCCATAACTTGATTTTTGTTAACCTTAAGCCAAAAGTCGTCACCTTTGAATCAGTCTCATTTCTCCTTCCAGATGTGTCTTTAATGGATTTACGATTGTGCGAGTTATTAGCCTACAGCACCCGAGCCTGATGATAGGGCTGCCACCTAAAGCGCCCAAGCATACTGTTTTCTGTTGGGGTTGTCTTCCTTATCCTTTGAAGATATCTCTTCACCAACGCAATGGTTTCCCCTCTCCATTTAACCCCAAGAGGGAGGGTTGCCTCCTCTGCCAACATCGCCGTACCAAAGGTCTCCTCTGCCTCAATTGTCGTTACGGACTTCAGCAAAGCCCCGTCAACCGTTACTTTTAAGCGTTCCTGTATGGCCTTTACAGCTACCGTGGCGTTCCCGGAGCACAAAAAATCCTTACAGGTTATCCCGTACTTCATACCGTTGTCCGTTCCTCACGACGTACAAACAAAACAATCATGCGTGGTTTTTCAAGAATGGCTAAAGGTCGACGATTTAAGCGAGAAACTGATTTTCATGTATCTGGCACTGTGAACTGTCGCAATGTACATCTGTGGCGCGAACAATCCTCATGTAATGAATGAACATGACCATGATTCCTGTAAAGTGTGTTTTGTGCTGTTTCTTCGCTAAAGTTCATTTTTCTTCGGGCTGGGAAGACTTGAAGAAACGAGACGAGCTACTTGATTAAGTGGCATGTTCCGAGCTGTCAGTGGAGAGATGACGTGGGAGGACATCAGTAGACGAATAAGTTTGAGCGGTGTCTTTAAAAGTATGAATATGAAGATAAAGTTGGAATTCAAGAGGGCAAATATTCGTTTATACGAAGGGGAGTTAGGGATTGGAATAATTTACCAAGGGAGATGTTCAGTAATTTTCCAATTTCTTTGCAATCATTATAAAAAGGCTAGGAAAACAACAGATAGGGAATATGGCACCTGGGTGACTACCCTAAATGCAGATCAGTAGTGATTGACTGAATGAAAAATGAAGGAACTGTTTGGCAGAACTGGAATACATGATTGATTCCCACCGCATCACCGAGGCTACATACATCGAGCTTCTGTAAAATACATAGCAAACTTGAGATTCTATATCAGTTGAAATTAGTCGTTTTTCCGTGTCTGACATAGTTTTGCACTATCAATGTTCCAAACGCCGGAGGGATTTGTGAATAACCTTGTGTTTAACTTCGCCCACTGCAAGCACGTGACCACGATTGCGTGACGTCATTTCCGTGGCTCTCAATTACTACACATGTGGCTGTAAGAAGCCACATAGATCTACGTCAAAATGAAGCATATTCAATTTTCAAAGAGAATTACATCTATTTTAACTTCAATAAAGAAGGCCGTACGCTGTCTACGGCATTTTAATACGACCTCCTTTCCTTTTCAGAAAATCTAGTTGAAATACAAATGACCCTGCTGACAAAACGATGTACAAATTGACTTAAACATATAAAGCAGCAAGCAGCAATTAGGAGTAACTCAGTCTATGAAAAACAAAAGGGAACCATTCGTATCACCGGAACAGCTGCAAGTGCTACCACATCTGCGATGCCTCAGCCAGCCAGGGTGTTCCACTGGAGATAAAAGAAACTTTTCTCATTCATTCAGAACTTCTTCAAACTCAGCAAAAGAATATTTATGGTTGCATTTAGTCACGAAGTTGTTCTTAATGTAGTCTAAGAGTTCGTCGATCTGCTGTGTGTGCCAAATGAACGAAGTGGAATATTTATGAAGTACTCCTCGTAAAAATAATAACACTTGAACTTCTAACAGAATTGCTCCAAAGTATTTCTAATCTCCCCCTAACTTCACCATATTATACCGCAAAGGTTTTCTTTTCAAGTCGTTTAATGCCGCACTAACACATCGATGGACTTCGGCGAATGGGACAAAGCAGCGGCTGTGGGTTTAGTTAAGGTACAGACCCAGCATTTGCCTGGTGTGAAACCACGGAAAACCATCTCCAAACTGCGGACGGTAAGATTCGAAGGCTCCATAGCCCGGATGCAAGCTCACCGCTAAGCAACTCAAATCGCACAGCCAACTTGTCGGTACCATAAAGGTAGATAGGGAGATAGAATATATCCATTGTAGCCCCTGCCTATCATATAAGGTTGCAACAGGTTCACTCCCCATATATACTCTACTTGGGTGAGTGAGGTGGTGACCAGCAAGCCCCTTGTTGAGTCTAGTACTGTTTCCCGTTGTGTCACGCTTCTCACTTCCCTCTTTCTATTAACTTCCCTTAATGAACTCTTTTCCTCTGTAATAACATGATATCCCATGCCTTGCATTAACATGTGCTGGTGGTGGTGATTATTGTTTACAAAGCACAACTGGGCAACCATCCTCTATTAACACTAATCGGAGGGGGAAAATGGAAGGGAACCGACACTTCGAAAAATGAAGGTATTGGCCAAATAAAAACAAGGGAAACGAAGGGCGTGAAAATAAAAAACTCCCTAGGCCTCCATAGGTAATAATACCATCGGGGTCGGAAAATAAGAGTTGACCAAGGGAGGTCGAATAGGATAGATGAAAGTGAGGAGCCTGACGCAAACATAAGTGGTGCAAAGAGTCAGTTAAGGGCCCCGTGGTCGCCACATTCCCACGTTAAAAGCGACTGAGGCCCCTTTTAGTCGCCTCTTACAATAGGCAGGGGATACCGTGGATGTCATTCTACCACCCCTACCTGCATGGGGATTAACACATATATGTGGATAAATGGTAGAGTGGCAGCCTCCCGATCCCATGATCTTCAGTGCAAACCCGGCAAGGTACGGTACGGGAAGTCGAACTTACTTAACCTCGATAATCAGTAAAAACACGTTACTGTGTTATCGAGTTTTAACAAAATAACGGATGGTCCATGACCCTTTTGACTGCAGGCGGTTGTATCCAAGTTCTTTCGCCCTTCACGGATGTACAGTTAGCACAGCTATGTTGAAGTTTCAAGGGAACAGAATTTTAGGTACGGTATGTTGAAAGTTGTTACACTTGCGCGGACATACCTAAGTGTCCCTGTATGCAAGAATCTAGCGACTACCTTTCCATCCTCCATTGGCGCTAGAATCGTATAGGCACCATGCGCACATCTGGACATCGTACTGGTGGTGCCGTTCTGTGGCTTGATTTATAATTAATTGTAACTAAACGTTAAGTAGCAGCCATGTGCAATTTAGAAATTCCATGCAGTTTTCGAGCTATAATGAGCAGGAATTTGATAGAAAGTGCAATTTCAAAAGGTGAAAAATCTCTGTATTAATGGAAATGTAAACCATGTATCAGAGATGAAATCTGTTTGATAACTGCAGGAGTGAAACAGGAAACGACTGTTACTCTATCACCTTGCAAACTATCACTTGAAGTAAATTCTTTAAATTTCTCAGTGTATATTATGGTACCTAATCTTTAATATTATATCTGTTTCTTTCCCCATTAACTGTTTGTTCTAATCTGAGTAATACATTATTTTCCTTAGACTGATGGTCAACAAAATGTTGTAACACATATCCTTGTCCTGCAGGACTTACAAAATCTTGTTCACATGTAGCAGCATTATACAAACATTATACGAACTAAAGTTATTTCTTAAGTATATGTTACTGTTTTAACCCTGGAGTGGTTGTGCAGTGTAAGAGACACCACACTAGATTATTTCTCTCATTGCAAGGCCACTGACTGGAAATTCCGTCTACCTTTCAAATAATTATTTATAACTAACATAATAAAGCATCAGTACACCAGTGTTAGTCTAACTTATGTTGTGGTGAGTTATTGTTACACAAGTCTCAATGGCGTCTCATAGACGCCACGCGATCTTCACTGCTACAAAGCAAGTTCCCGTTTTGAAGTATTATCTTCAATATTAATGCAGCAATATTTATTCTTCAGAATGTCTTATATTGCACGGTTTCTTCCTAAAACGTCAATTTATCATATTTTTAAGACTGAAAATAAGTGGAAAGAAGAGAAGATATAACCTCAATCATTTTGAAGACAGAACGATTGTGCAGAGTTTGCTTGAAGATGATGACGATTATGATAATAATAAATAATCGTATGGCCTCAACTACCGTGTGCAGACATTTCAATATGACACCATCTGGCTGTTTGCTCGTAAATTTCGACGTTCCATTTTACTCTAGGCCTACTAAATGGCAGACCGAGTAAACCGAAACTCTCTTGGGCATCTATGGCTGAGATTTAATGAATTTTGTCGAGTAAACACCAAATGTGTCACCAGCAGAGTCCTGCAGCCAGACTCACCGCGCAGCACTTCAAACAAACGGACTCCGGCAGCCCAGCCCGTGCAGCGCCGTTCTCTTCTGACGCGGCAGCGTATTGGCCCACAGCACTGGGCTCATACAGCCCACAGCAGTCCACCGCACTGAGCGGCCTCAGTAGAATAACCTTGAGTACTTCTCCACAACAACATGTGCACCGTGCACAACGAAATGTTCACGTCACACTACTATTCGGATCATTCACTCTACGAATTCCCGTACGCTAATAACATATTTTAAAGTAGGCTAATCGCATTTGGAAATTAAACGGTATAGTTTTCTCCTGCACTGTAATAATAATAATAATAATAATAATAATAATAATAATAATAATAATTGAAAACAAACAGAAACTTTATTATAAATTAATATTCGTTTGCAACTGACACCGAGTTAACTGAAAATGAATCTAAATAACACGAAGCATATTCATAGGACTTCATTCGCGTTTACTTCAAAATAAAATACAAACAGAAATGACGTGCAATATGCCAACAAAAAAAAACCTGAAAATAGCTTTTACTTAGTGTGCGTAGTTTATTGGTCATTGTTAATGGTGGTGGAACGGAATTACTGTGAATGAGTAGAAGAGCTTCAGCTATTGTCTGGTTGTAGAAGAGAATGAAGCCCGCTGAACTGAAATTTCTCTCCGAAGCTGGCTTGCAAGCATATTACTTTCTTAGCGATATGCTGAAATTTTTAATAGTTTTGTCCACTTGTTCCCCAATAGGACGCTATATCCATCTTCTTCCATTCCACAATTTTGCTTTAAATATCTTTCCAGGTCATCTGTTGGAATAGGAGCATCATGAGCGTCAGTCCACGAAGAAAACTTCATTACTTTGGCAGGTTGTGGCATAGCCGTGGAGTCTGATGACACGGAAACATTAGAATGCTCGTCATTCAAGCACACCTCGTTCATCGTAAGTTCCTTATCTAATCATAAAAAAACAAAATCAGTCTGACTCCTTTAATCTATACTAATATAATAAAGAGAGAGCGCGAATTGTGTTAGTTTGTGTATATCTGGAGGGTAATCTCAGAAACTACTGGACCGATTCTAAAAATCCTTTTACTAATGTAAATATACATTATCACTGAGAGACATGGGCTGTATTTTATTTTCAAAACAATTCGAGGTGGGGGGGGGGCGACGGGGAAGATATAAAAATAATAGGCCAATATAGGCGAAATATCGAATTTGCCGTGCAAGGACGAGACTAAGCTCATTTTAAGTCCCTTGACCCAAATAACAAATCTCTGTAAGCCCTACCGGCCCGAAAACCATGTTTTAAGGCCCTCAAACCGACCGTTATGGAGATATTGGCGCCACACTATCCCTGCTCTCGGAATCGGATAAGGAAATGAACTGCCGTAACCATGGCAACGCCAGCTCCAGGATTCTACAGCAGCGAGGTTATGCGTGTACGTTTGGGCATAGCTGCCGACCAAAATTTGTACACATAATCCCTGAGCATATGTACAATACTAGCTGATGTACCCGTGCTTCGCTACGGAATTCTACGTTGTATACAGCATTCTAGGTTAGGTAATGTACACCTTGTGAGCAAGATTGTATTAAATTGCATAGCTCTTAACGTTACCCCAGAAACGCGACGGAGAAGTCACCAAACGTCTTTTCTCATATGAAGACTGGGTTAGGGAATTATTGTAATGGTAGGCCCGCTTGCTTACCATCAGCCACAATCAGGTTGGGGAGTTTTCATTATAATGGCAGGCACTCACTCTCCATCTGCTTTTTACATCCTCAGAAAGACTGTCTCAGTTGCTTTCCCAAAAGAAATGAACATTGGTCATTACAATGACGTCAGTAGGAATGGCGCGCTTAAAAGAAATATGAAATACTCGATGAAATGAAAAACCACGCATTTTCTCACTTTTAACGAACTACTACGCTGCCGATCTAACAGTCCAAAGTTTCAGAGCTGGAATGACCAATCCGCAGACAGCCGTGATCCGTGAACAATCTTCGTCCTTTTTTGGCGTGGGGGGGGGGCGGCGCGGGGGGTCTAATAGTGGAGAGTCCCTGAGCAAATCTATGCCCTTTTACTAATATGTTTCCTGGGAGTAACCGATGAGTCGGAAAATTACATTTCACTACACTGGCGGCGGAAAAAAGTATATGACTTGGAGGCAAATTTTTCCTCCAAGCCAGAGGAGAAATCCCCTCTTCACTGCTAATTTGGAATAAAATTAATGCAGGATTTGATAAAAGTGAAGACGCTTTTCATAAGAAACGGCTCTTTTAGGGGTTGAATTTTAAATTATTTAGTGAATTGTGGTGCTATAATTTGGAATATGCCTAAATTGTAATTTTAGACCAGGTCATACTACTACTACTACTAAGTGCGCCTTTTCCTTAAGTGTGCACACTGCTCATTCAAAACAGTGCGTCAGAATAGGGATCGAATAGCTGGAATATTATGATGAACCAGTGTGTTAAGTACCAGCAATATTAGACAATGTATGAACCAGAGGAATGGCATGCTAAAGAAAAAAGTTTGCTAACTCTCCAGCTATTTCAGTCAATATTCAGTCAGGCTGTTGTACTCGGTACGCAACAGTAATCCCATCTATCGGAGTTGAGAAACCATAGGAGGCAAAGAACATCACAACAAACAATGGTCAATGTAATGTTATTGTTGATCAATGTTATGAGCTTTCGATATTGTAGGTCTTCACATTCGTTTTCTTCCGATTCTGAAATACCACTCTTATCGTAGTCGGTACGGTAAAACCGAATAAAACATAAATGATCGGAAATTGTATTCTCTATAACTTTTGTTATGTACCGTAGTACTTTTCTATGGAACCAATAAGTGTAGGTATTTAAAAATTAAACTTTAAGCGCCTACCGCTAAACTACCAAATTTATTCAGGGTCAGTAAAATAGCTTAGACTATAGCTACTTCTTCCCCGACTCTATACACCGACTATCATTAAATTCTGTTCACCCATTTTCTCGTGCCTCGGCGTTGATGTGGACTTAGCAACAAAGATCAAAATTCATGAATATCTCTGTTATCATAGCCGGTACGGTAAAATGTATAAGACATAAATGATCGGAAATTTAATTCTATGTAACTTTAGTTATGTAGTATTTATCGATAGGACCACTAATAATATAAATATTTGAGAATTGAATTTTAGGCCTTCCCCTAAACTACCATTTCACTCAGCGTGAATAAAATGATTTACAGCCTAGATTAGAGTGGCTCATCCCCCGACTTTACATACTGACTTTCATGAAATTCTCTTCAGCCGTTTTCTCCTGATGCGTGTACATACATACAGACAGACAGGCAGAAATTACGGAAAAGTAAAAAGTGCATTTCCTTGTTACTGTGGACATGACCGATACAGAAATCTGAGCAATGCATAGACAAAACTCTTATTTTATATATATAGATTTTTACGAGGATACCCGTGGACCAGCAGAGGTAAAAGAAGGTGCCGGAGTGAATGGGTCTACCTACAAAATCAAAGTTAATTTAAAACTGTAACAAAGGTTATATTTTTTTCTTTAAAAAAAACAACAAGTAACAATGTAACAGGTACCAGTAGCAATAAGAAGTCTTGAAAGACAAGATTGGTGGTATAAACAGATCTTGGGCTTCAAGCCCTCACTTTACAATTCCTGAGCTACACGTTCAACTTTACAAAGATCACAACTTTACTTAAGGGCAGAAATCCCGTAATACATGGAGCCCTTGCTCCAACAATTATAATATCAGGCCTCGCAGAGGCGCTTTTACAACACTAGAAAAAGAGCTAACGTGCTATCAGTTCTCAAGCCTACTCAAGGCAATATTAGAAAATTACAATTACTTGCCATCAAGGCACAACTTACAAAATTTAAAACAGGGGTATCCAGTACCCAACCTATTGGGCCGTAGCAGAAAAGAACAGGTTAGGTAAATGGCCCAAAACACAAATTGAATGGAGGCGTGTATCTGCACTCCAAGATATAAAGTCGGAAAATCTAAGGGGCACTAGGCCGATGAAACAGGGGCTATTCCCAAACTATGGACGTGACTCGTATAAGAACAATTTAAGACAATGCGGAAAGGAAGAAAACCAGTTACAAAACGTAGTCACCTCAAACCAATATGAAAGGGAGCTCGAGAGGGTGCATCACTCTCTATCCCCGAATTACAGTTGGAGATTTTACGAAATTTTTACATTAGCCGGCAGAACTTACCTTTCCCTCAGGTTAAACTGCGGAGCTAGCAAAAAAGAGCCATTATCTTGTTGAATAACTGCTGCCTGATGAAAGAGGCGCCTCCCGCTCCTGCTTGACACACACTCTAAGTTAGATGACGATCAATTGGCCAAGAGACGTGAAAATCCGCAGTTTATAAACCCTCGGGGAAAATTCGAGACCTTTCATGAATAATCAAGACACATAGGGTTTTATTGGTCAAATTTAAAAGTGACACTCAGAATCGAAGAAGAAATACTTGATTGGTTGGAAATTAATTACAAAAATTAGGGATTGGCTGGATTCAAAACTGGCGGAAAGAAAAGATCAATATTGCCAACCCAAAAATAAGGAACCTTAATTAGTTAAAAAACTTATGAATACAAAACGTCTTTGAATCAAAGTTCATCCACTTCGCACCAGGGTGCATGATCATAGTTTTTAGCAGTGACCTCTGTTGAAGAAAGTCCGAACTTCTTGATGAATGGTAAACAAAACACGTAGAATTTCATACAGTCCATGAAACTTCACAATAAGAAAATTACGTCAAATTACTGTAGTGACATCTTCTGAGTAAAGGTTGAGGTAGGTCTAGTTTCCAAGTTCACTGTTCCTCCAGTAGAGGAGTTCTATTAGGCGCAACATTTAAATGCGCGGCGTTGGGGTGTACCTCCCGGTACATAGATATCTTGAAAACTTAACATGTTACAGACGTGAAGTGGTATTTATAATCTCTTTTAGAAATAAAGAGACATGTATTATTTTGTTTTCGGAAAAGACACTTAACAGGGGAGGGGGACGGAAATGTGGGCTGGCGTGAATTCTTAAGATGAGCATATCTACAGCATATCTCAAACACTTAACACGTTACAGATGTGAAAATGGATGTTTTAAATATTTTAAAAATAAAAAACAGGTATAATTTTGTTTTCTGAAAAACCACTTAACGTGGGGAGGGGTGTTAAAGGGACTGAGAAGGGGGTTGAATTAATTTTATTAGGGTACTGAAATTAAATGAAATGTCGTATGGCTTTTAGTGCCGGGATATCCCAGGACGGGTTCGGCTCGCCAGGTGCAGGTCTTTCTATTTAACTCCCGTAGGCGACCTGCGCGTCATGATGAGGATGAAATGATGACGAAGACAACACATACACCCAGCCACCGTGCCATTTGGAATTAATCAACTAAGGTTAAAATCCCCGACCCGGCCGGGAATCGAACCCAGGACCCTTGAACTGAAGGCCAGTACGCTGATCGTTCAGCCAACGAGTCGGACTATTAGGGTACTGATATCTCAAAAACTGAAGTTGTTACAGACCTAAAAATTGGTATTTAGAGTCTCCTATAAGAATAAAGAAATACGTATTCTTTTGGTTTTGGAAAATCCACTTAAGGGGGATGAAAGGACTGAAATATTAGTTGAATTATTTGTATGAGGATACTTATATCTGAAAAACCTAAATATATTGCAGACGTGGAAATGGGTATTTGAAATCACCTTTAAAAATTAAAAATACTAATTTTTGGGGTAAAATTAAATTCGGAGTGGGGGGGGGGCGTTGAAATAGGTGTTGAATTATTTTCATGAGGATACGAATATCTCAAGAACTGAAGATGTTACAGTCGTGATAATTGGTATTTGGCAGCTCCTTTATCAATAAACACGTATTTTTTTGTTTTCGGAAAAACCACTTAAGGGACTGAAAAGAATTGAAAAAGCAGATGAATTTTTATAATGAATACCGGTATATCTACAGTATATGTCAAAAACTTTACGTATTACAGACATGGAACTTGGTACTTGGCACGTCCTTTAAAAATAAATAACCATGTCACTCATTTTTGTTTTCGGAAAACCCACGTAGGTGGGGATGGAGGAAGGGCTGATAAAAGGGTTGAAATCTTTTTATGCGGATACTTATATCTCAAAACCTGGAGATGTTACAGATGTGGAAATATGCATTCGTAATCTCCTTTAAAAATAAATAAACCTCTTTTTTTTTACTTGAGAGGAGACGTTCTCACGTGTACAGTTCTATGTCGCATGGTCATCTCAGCCCCAAAAGGCAATACCACACACTTGGTTTACAAAGAGTTTCTAGGGTAAATGAAACTCAATTTTTCAGTGAGGTTTTATACTTCAGGGATTTTCAGATAATGTTTTAGTACAGTACCGAGGAACGATTACTTTGATTAAATTACGAAATCCACGCGAGAAGCCACGGGTAACTGCTAGTGTGTACATAAAGTTCACAAAATCGTACAGTACACAAAATTAAAGTTTTTACCACCACCGTCAACTGCAGGCTTGAATACCAACCAAATACGACTTTTAAGTTTAGGATCCGGTTCAGAAGTCTTGTATTGTGCGGTTGTTAGTTCGTTTGTTCCTTCTTCTTTTTTTTACTTCGCGATTTTTTGCCACGGTTTCCTTTCTTTTGGAACTACAGTGTGAGACCACTGCAGGGTCACACTATAAATGTGAAGAGGTCAAAATTGTTGTAAAAGTTATGGATAATGCATAAAATGCATAAATTAATGAACTTAGCTGTTTAAGGAAGAATTCAAGAAGAAGAATTTGGACGTTGAAGATTCTATATTTTCAGGGCTGCAAGTGATTGGATAGGTGACATAGAATAGCATAATGAAAAACAGAACAAAACCACAATGGCATTTGTTAAAATTACACTCTGGACATGAAAAAAGGAAATAAATAATATTCAATTTCAACATAAAATGAATGCTTCTGGTTTCGTTAACATGAGCATATTTACAATGCATGCTTTTGCTTTCCGTTCATCACAATACAATTTCCTTGAACTCCTCATTTGTAACAATGCATCTGGACTAAACTATTGATCTAACGAAATGCAACATTGAACAGACCACGATAATAGCGAAAGTATTGTTACAATCAATACTACTAAATTTGATTATTCAATCATTCAATATTTCTTTAACGAATAAATTCATTAAAATTTATTTCAAATTCTTTACAAGACCTTGGCGAATTCTTACAAAGTAATTCACACAAATTCTTTACGAAATTCTTTGGTAAGTTTTTTTGGCAAGTTTCCCCTCCTTCTCAGATTACGTCCGTATATTCGTATATTTTGTTTTCCAATAATCATCCATTTCCTAAGTTATTTATTAGCTGAATAGTACATTATCTCATAAATAAATGTGTAACAAATCGTATCAAACTTTACATGACAAGAATACGTAAAAATTCACCAAAAAATCCTACGATTAGAAATACACCAATAAACTGTCACGCAATCGCATAATCTCCCCAATTTTATGCAACAAATTTATTATCGCACAAAGTTCATTATGATTATTGTTTTATTATTATTATCTCTCCGTTCAGAATTATGGTAAAGACCCCTCCATAATAATATTAATAGATCATAGCAATGATTAACACAATTACATGCAATAAATGACACTAATTAGATGAACAAAATCATCACCACCATAAGTTATGGATGCTTCGAACAATACACTCACTTAGCCTCATGGAAAAATTACTAAGTCTCGGCATTACATAATACTAGTTGTTCAGCCTTATATTATTATTATTATTATTATTATTATTATTATTATTATTATTATTATTATTATTATTATTATTATTATTATTATTATTATTGTACCGGGCGGTACACCTCTACGACGCAAGTTCAAATCTTGCACCAATTGACACTCCTCTACAGGAGAAACTCTGAACTTTAAAAACGGAATTAACTCAACTGTTTATCAAAAGATGTCTCTGGGTGTTTTGATTTTCTTTCGTTGATCAAGAAGTGTGGACATTCTCTAACAGATGTCTCTACTAAAAACTATGATTATGCACTCTGGTGCGAAGGAATGAACATTCTTGGAGAAATTTTGTATTCATAAGTTTTGTCTTTACTAAATTTTGTTCTTTCACCTGAGGGTGGCAATATTAAGCTTCCTTTCCGCCTGTTTTGAATTTAACCAATCCTAAATTTTTGTAATTAATTTCCCACCAATAAGGTGTTTCTTCATCGATTTGTGTATAACTTTTTGCTGTTAGCCAATAAACTTTTGTGGGCGGGTCTTAATCATTCATGAAAGGTCTCGAATTTTCCACGAGGGTATAAAAACTGCTGATTTTCTTGTCTCCGGGCCACTTCAACAACATCTTGCTTAGTGTATAGAAGCATAGCAGGGGCGGGTAACGCCTCTTCCTTCGGGCAGCAGCTCTTCAACGACGTAATGGCCGATTAACATTTTTATTTCCTCTTTGCTAGCTCAGCAGTTTAACTCGCGGGGAAGGTTCGAAACCTTTAATATGTAACCTATCTCTTCAAAATGTAAATCCCCTTTTAGTCTATGTAAAAACTACAAATTTCTTCAACTGTAAATCGGGGGTAGAGAGTGCTTTACCCTCTCGAGCTCCCCTTCATTTTGAAGTTGAAGTGACTACATTTTCATAACCGTTTCTTCTCTTCCTTAATGTGTTAAAGTTTTCTCATACGAGTCACCTTTCTAGCTTGGGATTAGCCCCTGTGTAATCGGCCGAGAGCCACTTAGGTTTTAAAATGTGTATTTAGGAGTGCAAGTACTCGCCTCCATTCAATCTTGTATTTTGGGCCATTAATTTAACCCGTTTTGTTTTCTGTCCTGAGAAGGCCCAGTAGATTGGGTACGAGGTACCCCTGTGCCATTATAACTGGTGCCTTGATGGCAGTTAAGTGTAAAAAGCCGTTATTGCCTTTAATAGGCTTGGACGATTGAGAGAGGGTCAGCTCTTTCTGGTAGTTTGAAAGGTGCCTCTTGGAGGCTTGACTTTACGAAACGGGAGCAAATGCTCCATGTACTTTGGGGCGTTCTGCCCTTTGGTATTTTGTGGTTGTGAGCTGAGACCTCAAGGATTGACGAATTTGGGCTCGTGCTTTCTTTTGTAAGGTTGCATTGTACCTGATTTTCGTTGTTATTTCACTTAGTGAAAATTGTTAAATGCTGTTATCTGTTGAAAATATAACATTTATTAAAATTTTAATTTCATCTTTAAGACTTGTAGTTAGACCCATTCCAGCCCGCATCTTCTTTCACCTCTGCCTTCCACGGATATCTCCGTAACAATTATTATTATTATTCCCTGAATGACTGAATATATTACCATAATCACCAATATCTTCACGACTAACATGCACCCTAGTGGTCATCATGTTGTCAATTATATTCATGAAAAAATTATCACACAGTCGTCACTCGCATTTTATATCTCAACATCACTACGTTTCCTAATCTTTATTATTATTTCCATGATTATTATTTTAAAGTGCACCATCTCGGTGAACAGCCTACTGGCTAACAACTATCACCTTCCCTTTTAAGGTCAGAATTATTTTCAAAATATCATTCTCTATCAACGCTTCAGTTAAATCATTGCTTTAGAGTTGACTGATATATTTTATTATTATTGTCGTGATTTTTAATTAAATCTTTCATCATCATTGTTATTATTATTATTATTATTATTATTATTATTTGTCTTCATTTCCCAGTAATCTATTTTCAAGATCTTAATTACTCTCATACCTTCATGAAATTCGCCAACAAATGGGGATTAATCAATGAATCAAGACAGCAATAATTCAAGAAATCAATCAAACGAGAAATCAATGAATCAATAAATCAATATCTACTCTACCATCACCAAAATTGTAAAATTCTACTCCTCTAACTAAACTCAACATTTTCCTTAGCTAAGAATGCAATACAACTAGTAATCTACAGAAAGAAAGGATAATGTTACAAGAGTACGTATTGTTTCGATGTATATCTCCGGCGTCAGGAATACAGATGTAGCTGCAGATTCTTCCTCTGGATTATGGGGGTTACAAATAAACAAGTTCATTGTGCTGGCTCACACCCGTCGGCTTAACAACTCATGATTCCAGTGTAGCCAGATAGGATGGAATCATTCCAGCGATGTCTTAAAGTTCCCCAGAAATTCCTCCTTGATCGGTCCGTGATGAAAATTGCCTCTCGTAGATTTGCTGAAACTAAATTTTTATATTAGAATTGGATCCTCACTCGTTGCATTCCAATAGTTTGCCTTGCAATACTTAACTGGCGCTATGCTGTACAATGCGGTTCAACACTTATTAAAGACTTAAATCTTGACCCTATTATAAGTTTATAGCACTTCATTCAATCTTCAAACTTCGAATACTACACACGAGCTGTTAACACTTTCTGAAACGATGTTCATCAGCAAGGTTTACTCTCGAAGCTTCCAGTTCGATGATTACGTTGCCTCGCGGTGCCAATTAGGACATTCTAGAGTTTACTGCGATCGAAATTCGGCGTAATGTCTTGCTGTGACGGCCCGTGGTTTTTAATAGCTGTATTCTGCTGTCCCGTCAGTACGGTAAATTAATACAAACTCGAATGCAATAATGCCGTGCAGTACTGTTTCGCAGTTGTTGAAGTCCTCCAATACGACGCAGTAACTCTCGTATTCAATCTGCTTGTCGCTCAGTCTCACTCTAAAGATACAGTTTCTCTTCCTTCCAGAATGATTTCTGTCTGTAGAGCGGTTTCATTCCTTCTGATTGGTTGACAGCTATTCTGCAACGTGATCGTCGTTCCATATTTGTTATAGATGTTTCTGGAATTCACTCTCCCTTCGTCTTCGACGCTTGCTGTATGATGTAAGGCGTATGACATTATCTATGCCCTTGGCCGCCTGATCTAGTTCAGCTCGCTCGCAGCGGAACGGCCTGGTAACCAGCTGATACTTGTTCGTGCGTATACCTGTATCAAATTACGGCAACTGAACCAAACCTTTATAAATTCTATAAACTACCATTTGGACGCGTACATAAATCCCCCTCGGTAGATTTATGATTTCATTGGAAAGTTAAATCACAATATCCTGTTGTTCCTCAATTTAGACGTTCAATATGCACTTCTATATTCCTTCCATTACGTGCTCTCTCTTCTTAGCTTGATCACTCCAACTTCTACATTTCAGGCTTGATTTTAAACTCTAGGTCGGTTCATAGTAATACTTCTGAGCCTATGCTGAACACGCAGATTTCCAACATTGTAAGTCGCTTTGAAACAGCCGTCTAGGCTCTCTATTTTATAGGCGTTATTACGCCGGTTTTCAACCACTCTGTACGGTCCAATATACAAGGGTGCAAACTTAGCGTAGAACTTCTCTATTGGGTAGGAGGTTGCTGGTTTACGGATCAGAACATGTTCACCGATATTTAAAGGACGGTGAAACCTCTTCTTTTGAACCCTTCTCTGTCGTCTCTCGGCATTTTCTATCAGGTTCTCTCTTGCCTGTGCAATACCTTCGGCATGACTGGGTCGTCTCTGATCTATTGTGTAATGAAACCATCCCATGGTCTGGCTTGATATTGATTACAGGGGACTACAGATGGGATTTGTTTCGTTGCCTCGTGTATCGTATGATTCACTGCTTCCATCATAATCGGCAACACGGTAATCCACAAGTCATGTTTACCCTTGAAATAAATTCTACAAAATTTGGAGATTTCTTGCATCAGTCGTTCGGCGGGATTGTTCGCTGGATTCCGGATTGAATTCGTGGTGTGCTTAATTTTCAACTTTGCCAAGCCACGTTTGAACTCATCTGTTAATAAGACTTTGGGCTTCCCCATCATGCGTATTACAGTATATTTCTTCTTAGCCTCCATAGAATCGACTTCGCATTTGTCTTCTGTACCGGAAATAGTGTGAGAAATTTATAAAGCACATCCATAGTTATGACTACGAATTTATGCTTGAATCTGCTGGTTGGGGCAGCTCCAAATAGGTCCATTGCGAATAGCATTTGTGGTTTTTCAGGAATGATGGGAATAGGTCTCTGCTTAGTGAGATGCGGACTGGCTTTAGTTCTTTGGCATGTGTCACATGTACGCAAAACCTCCCTTACAGATTGACGGAGTTTATCCCATATAAAGGTATCCTTGATAGTTGCCACCGTCTTATCGAGCCCTGCATGACCCGTGATCCTATGTACATGCCTTATTAATTCCTCTCTAATTTTCATGGGTACCACTGTTTTATGCTGACTTGCATTTTATCAATAAATTTATACAAGATGCCTCCTTGACTTAGGTATTGCCTAGCCCTTCTCCTAAGAGAATTGTAACTTGGGGCACCTGGATCGATTTGGCCGGACAGATTGTCAATTAGAGGTCTTAAAATCGCATCTCTTCTCTGAATTTTGAAAAATATCGCAGCTTACGTAGAAATTCTAAGTCGTCTGGGATTAATTCAATATGGTTGATTTCAACGACCACCTCTTCGTGGTTACGACTTAAACAGTCTGTTAACACGTTCAGTTTTCCAGGACAGTGTTCGAATTTGATATCAAATTGTTGGAAGAAGAGTGTCCATCTCATCAGTCTCTCGCTGCTCATGGTTGTGCGCATCATAAATGTTAAAGCGTGATAATCCGTCGGGATTATTATGGAAAATCCATACATTATTTTTTCCACTGAGTTAGTGCATACGCTATCGACAACATTTCTAATTCAGTTATTCTGTATCCTCTCTCATTAACTCTCAATTTTCTGCTTACGAAAGCAATATATCCCTTCACTTCCGATTCCTCTGGCTTTTCCTGAAACAATATCGCTCCTACTCCAATCTTCGAAGCGTCTGATTGGAAGAAAAATGGTCGTTCGTAATCAGGATAACTAAGATTGACATTATTTAGCATTTCTTTAGCTTTCATAAAAGACTGTTCTTCTGTTGGAGACCATTTCCATTTCTGACCTTTCCTTAATAATTCTTGTAAGGGTGACAATCTTTCAATGTAATGAGGACAAAAATTTTCAAAAACTGGCACATGTACAGAAATTGACGCACTTATCTTACTTTTTGCGGTCGTGGAAGGTTACAAATAGCTGTCATCTTTACAGGGTTTGGCGTCATGTTCTTTCGGTCAGTTTCATGACCTAAGAATTTCATCTTTCTGGAAGAACTTTGATTTCTTTAGATTGACCCGAAATCCTGACTCGGTCAAATTAGTGAGTAACTTCTGTAATTTAAGCATGTGTTCCTCAAAGTCTTAGATGCAATAACTAAATCATCCACGAAGCGAGTAGTAAAGTCCTTTACCTCCGGTGTTAGGCATTATCTAAGGCTCTACTCAATGCTGCTCCTGCATTTTTGATCCCAAATGGCAACCGGACGAAAACATAGGTATTCTGTCCATACTAGAATCCGGTGAACAATCAAGACTTTTCTTCCAACATGATGTGATAATATGAAGATGTTACATCCATGATTCACAATAGTTCCACACCTGAAAAACTGCGAAGTATCTCCTTGACGTTGGACATTCTATCGTTTTCGGGGATTAAGCTTTCATTAATCACACTAGCATCCAAGCAAAGTCTCAGGGAACCATCCGGCTTCAGAACTACAACTATGGAATTCAAATAGCGAGTTCTAGCTTTCTCGGTAATCCAATCCTTTTCCATTTCTTCAGTCACCTTCCCTACTCTGTCATAGTATTTATCCGGAATTGGATATAACTTCCTTTTATACGGAGACCAGTCATTAAAAAATAAGGCATATTTAAAGCCTGGTATTACACCAGGTTTATCGGCAAATGCTGACTGATGTTTCGTTAATATTGCCTCTACCATTGATTTTTGTTCGGACGTTCCTTCAATTTCTTATCACCTCAATGTAATTTTTTTCTTCATCTGCATCCCCACAAATTAAGATCGGTTAGTCCGGAATTATCTCTTCGTTCCTGATTTTCGTTATCGTCCCGCGATGGCAATTGGTTAGAAACCAACTCTAATTTAAGGCATAACTATCTTCCCCTAAGGATATAATCTCTGGAAATCATTCCCCTTTAATATGACTTGATTGGTTTCAAATTTGATTTGAGCCTGGTAATATTCCAAAAATCTACTCCAAGAATTATATTATACACGATTAGTGACATTACCATATAAATATGGGGAAAATCAGATGTTCCTATCTGTAGGGTAAGCAAAACTTAAGTTTAACACTCTACGCGTTTATCTGGTATAATACCCTTAATCTTGGTGTTAGACACTGGGATTGATGGGATATCTCCTTTCTCTTGTAGTTCACTTAATAAGCTCTTAGAAATAATGAATCAATCAAGCAAGACATCCTCCTGCCGATATCCGTGCTGCAGTAAAGGATAATTTTTCTCTTACCGGGATGTTTATTTGATTCCCTTCCTCCAACAATTCCTGAGGTTGTGTGACCCACGTATCCACCTGAATAATCTCTAGCTCATTCCCTTGTCTACATATTACCGATACATCAATATCATTAACCTTTAAAAATTGGCGTCTTTTTCACTCCCTGACTCAATTCAGATTTGCGGGCTTTGTCCTCTTCTTTCTGCTTTATTCTTTTTTCGTGGAAAGCAAGTGATCCGGCTCCTGTTACATCAGGGTCCATATTCTGATCTTGGATGGCCCGCCTCCATCTTTCCTTTTCTTCCGTTTTTCTCTTCAATTCCTCAATGTACTTTTGGTTATCTTCTTCATTTTCTTGACTCGTCCCCCTCAATTGATTGAAACGGTAATAATTCCTCCAATTCTGGGCTTGACATCTCATTTCCCGAGAATTTCGATCGGAATAACGACCGTTTCCTTTTATTCTTGCCGGATATGGCTGGTATCCACGGAAGTTCCCTGGTCCTCTTCGTTCTTCTCTTATTTCGAATATGTCTTGCCTCTCTTCAGTGTGGACTTTCTTATTTTTCTGCGGAATGACCTTTCTATGTTTTTCGATATATGCCGTATGGACCTCATGACTTAAAGCTCTTAAACTTCGGACATGATCTTTAGATATCATATCCAACTGTCTCAGTATCCTTTCGAGTTAAACAGGTGTCCAAATAGTGACGTGAAAATGGGAACTAATATTTATTTGGCATAATGGAATTACTACTTGAAAACACCTACGAGTATTTATTTATGTTTCTGGCATGTCTACTTGTGAAACAAGACGTTATCTATCGTTCATTGTTTGAAACTGTCATCTAGTTGTGGAATTTTCCATGCACACTTAATTCAAACTATTTCTCTTATTGTTACGTATTTGCTGGATTAATCTGAGTGGCTAGATTTTGATCGATGGGCGTGAGGCCATGCGCATATTGAGCACTTTGAAAGCTGGGAGCGGCTTCTCTGTCGAAGAGCGAGTCAGTCGGCCTGTTGCGTTCAAGCTTTCAACACGGCTACGTTACGGAGAACTCTGAAAGAGACATCTTGGCGTAATGAGAGAGACTTAGTAATGGAGCCTGACTCTGGCGGATAATTCCGTGCACTTTAGGGCTATGCCAGTTACCTTTTGAATGTTTCTCAGTGTGCTCCAACCTTAAGTTTTCATTGGTGTAAGAAGGAAACCTTGTGTGTGTATTAACGGTTAAGCAACATGGCAAGTATTGGTATTGGATAACTCTACTCATGTAAGTACTGGAAAGTCTATATTACGCAAGTGATCTCGTGCAGCCAAGGACTACATACTTCGAAACTTCGTTGAGTTAAAACTGTAAACATCTGGAAGCAAATTCATTGTAAGGTTACGGACTAAATTTGTAAAAGTATGTAACTAAATTATTTGGGAATTTGGAATCGCTAGTTATGCGTCTATGAGGTTGTATTCTGTGCGAGTTGTTTAACCTTACTGCGTTGTGGTTCGTACCTTTGTTTGCCTACCCATTCTTGGTGATATTATCATCGTCGTGAACATTATTATTATTATTATTATTATTATTATTATTATTATTATTATTATTCTGTTCTTTTATTTCGGTGTTAATTTTCCTCCCTAAATTTTTCTCCGTCGATTGTATTTACTTCTACCTGTTGCTATTGCCTTCGCTGGCTAATTTATTGGACGTGATTGTTATTTGTATTGTTCAGTCTTTAATTTATGACACCTCATGTACGTATCCTAGTGTAATCCAAAGCCCCCTTCTTTCTGGATTATCTAAGCCGTAGGCTAATTGCTACAAAAAAGAAAATGTAATTTCTAACCTCTTGCATAAATAATTATTATTATTATTAATTTTGGTAACTTAAAATCTGGGAAAAATTGAAATTTCCTCGTCGATATTGAACTTAAATTATGCCATTCTCTTTCGTTTTATTGTCACATTCTACTCATTGTTTGAGTTCCTTGCCTTTGTTATAATTACATAATGGTCATCCCTTTCTTATCTTATCTGATGGACACGTTATTAATTTTGGTGGCTTTGATGATTATAATGGGATGATGGCTAGGCGTCGGTAAAGGTCACTCCTGTTGTGTGCTTCCGTGTTCTGTTATTATTGGGAACGTATATAGTATATTTTCCATTGATAATTTTTTAATTTAGTTGGGATAGTTTTCCACCTTTGTTTTATTATAATTTTATCTGGTTTCGTTTATTTATGTAGATTTTATACGCGGTTGGAGCCACTGATTTATTATTATTATACGTGTGTTATTGTGCGTACCTTTGCGTGTGTCCTTTTATTCGTTAGTAGTGTAGCAAATTTCAATATTAAATAGTATTAGTCGCGGGCCCGCATACAGATTATACTCTGTTTTATATTTTAAATGAATTTCCATGAAATAATTTCCTAGAGTTGTCGTTCCAAAGTTTCTGGTTGCAACCAATTTTTAAAATAAAAATTTCAATCTTTCTGTACATTAAGGTAATGTAATTGACTATTTTATTTAATGGTATTAGTTATGAGTTTTCCAACTTTAATTTTTGGTAGAAGCCTATGTTAATGTCAGCTTCATTTCATCTTGATTTAAATTTCATTTTAAAATACTGTTTCTCACTATTATTTTAATTGCGTTTTAATTTTTTTTAGAAAATGGAATATATATATATAGCTCTTCTTATATTATACTGACTTTCAAATTTTATTTACTAAGTAAATATTCCTTATTTTAAATGTAATCTCGTGTATTATTTAGTAGTTAGTAATATTGACCTGGCAACCTGTCAAAGTTTATGTAAGACCCTGGCCTTATCATTCATGCTTTTGCCCTCCACGCTTCATATTTTGTGCTACTGCCCTTACGGTAACTATTGTGT
This sequence comes from Anabrus simplex, assembly GCF_040414725.1. Taxonomy (NCBI): domain Eukaryota; kingdom Metazoa; phylum Arthropoda; class Insecta; order Orthoptera; family Tettigoniidae; genus Anabrus; species Anabrus simplex. Next base: position 74,181,324 of record NC_090271.1, on the reverse strand, counting down.
TTGTTTTCATTCTGATGCTTGCGTTTTTGCATTGTGTTGTTTCGTGCACTTCTCGGTAAGGTTGTAGTAGTGTTTGGTAGCAATTCGCTGTGGTTGTTGTTGTTGTTGTTCTAACGACTTGATAAGTTGCTCAAATCAACATTGCTAGTTGCTAAAAATAAAATAACAATTTATTTAAACTGATATTTGTAAGACCAAGTGTAAAGTCTAATCTAACTGTTGTCTGTTGCATGTCAATCATGGAGTCTCGCCCCTTGCCAGTTCCTAGAATGTCGCGGAAGCTGGAGTTAAGTTACGGGGTGCAGATTCGCGGTAGGAAGCCATCCGGCACTATCCAGGGTGACGTAGAATTACTCTCTGAAATTGCTGACCAACCCATTGTTGTACCTGACATGTCAGAAGCAGAGATTGGTGAGTCTGTTTTGTTTATTGCTGATGCCTTAGATGAAATAAGCGAATTAACTGAAGCCTTTAAAACATCTCAATCTTCAGAGTACCAGGTACAGAGACAAATAGCTCGTGTAACGCATTACACGAATCGCCTCCAGGATCTGTTCACCTTAAAAATTGATCGGTCCACTCTAAACCAATGTACTGTGTTGCTAACTAAGGCTGTTACCATATTTGAATGTCATCATGCAAACGCTTACATTGGGGAATATTAATATTAATGGTGGTTAGTAGAGTAGAAAGAAGAATTCTGGACCAGCGCCGCGAGAGAAGAGTTCTGGACCAGCGGCAGCCACTGCGCATGCCCGCGCGCTTCATCTCCCCCTGAAGGGGCCTCTCACTTGCTAAGGCACGTGCGGAGGGCGCCTCTCGCTGTCAAGGCTACACGCAAGTGTGGAATGTCGCTCCTTGCGGTAGCTTTCTACTGCTATGCCTAGGTGGGTGGGCGTGATAGGTAACATCACTTGTTATAGTGCGTAATTGAGTATCTTTTTACTGAAAGGTATTGTAAGAGCAAAACAATTTTATTATTAACCTTACTCTTCTAGTAGAGATTTAAAAAGAACCTCTATTGAGTGTAATTAACTGCTTAGTTCAATTAGCAAAAAAAAATCTACCCTACTTGCCTATGTGATTACCTCTTAAATTGTTTATGTTGGTGACAGGAAAGACATTTAGACATAAATCATCATGTTAGATATAATCACATTGTTTACTACATTTATATATATATATTTTTTGCAGAGGTCTTTTACTTGCTAGGGCACATGTAGGAAATGTTAACTACACTTACCCAGAGGTATTTATGTAAGAGGTAAATATTTCTTGAAAGGCAAGGTCCTGTGAGTACATTTGCTTCTAAAAGTTACTTGCTGGAGTTCCTCTTACTGCTCAAGGTTACTTGCTGGCGGAAGATGAACAGGATGTGAGTTTTTTGTAAAAAAGAATCGGCCTTCTCCTCCTCCCTACTGTTAGTAAGTGGGGAAAAAAGAAAAACAACATCACTAAGGTGTGTTTTAGTGTGGTTGTTGCTACGCAAGATTTGCTTTCCTGTCTGTTGAAGGTTACCTCTATCATGAAAGGTGAAACAGGTTGTTCATGCCAGGTTGTAATTTTAAGTGAAGGTCACTAACGACTCTAGCCAACTGGTGAGCTGTGAAGATTGAGACAAAAAGTGCTTAGTTTAATAAAATAATTTTTCCTTCGACTACTTACCTTTTAATTATTTTTCGACAAAAAACACATCTAGCTGTAAAATCTTGACGTTAGACACACACTGTTTACTAACCTTACATCAATAAATGTTATCTATGAAATATCACTGTACTAGTTAAAAACTAATTTTAAAAAACTCGGATAAAGTCTGAAATCGGAGGTTGATTAAGACATTCCGTTGTTACGAACGCGATAGTATGAATTTTTACATACGGAATAAAACAAAAACATCTCGCCATTTTTGTTGGATACGTCGGCAAATGTTTGTACTCTTCGAGGTCAAACAGCCCATACATGAGAGTGTCATGTCTGTGATTTCTTATTATCTTTGTCCAAGATGGCTAACACAAAAGAATGCATTATGATCTCTGAACTAATAAATTAGTTAGGCTAACACATGATGTGCTATCTCATCAAAAATTATATCGAATATATATGTTTAGCACGGAAGATGAAATAATAAATCGTCTAATGAATCAGTTAGGGGCACGTGAATTCACCGCAAAGAACAACAGCAAAGAACTTCAGTGAACAAAGACATCAAACACGACAGTGTTTTAACAAAACAAAAGAACGTGCTGCCACGTAGCCGAAATATTGGTTGAAAAACTGTAAAGCATGGTTTCTTTTAAAATAACATATTACGAATTATTTCTTAATCAACCTCTGAATTGAGACAGTGTGTGAGTGAAAGCTATAATTTGCCACACCTACACAGGTTGGTGATTTGATGATAGAAAAATAAAATCTGGTAAAGGAATCAAGGTTATAGCATTTGGTTGGTGTAAAAACAAAAAAATATGTGTATGCATATATAGGTTAGGATGAATTATTCAAGCAACTCGAATAATAAGTGGAACATCACACTGTTTTATTTACCTGTTAGTTCAAAATACATGATTAAATTCTTTCTTACATGCTTCACAGTCTTTAATCATTGGATTCAGTCCGTCAAAACCATCAACTTCATCCTGTCCTCTGTAGCAATAATGTCTGACACATGGGCTGCAGATTGCTATTTCCAGTTTTGCTTTTACATAGTAGGGTAGTTTCTCCCATGCTTCATCTAAATCTTTAGCGGCATATGTTGAGAGAAACCCAGATGGTAAATAGCGAATTAGATGTTGTGGCATTCGAAGTAAACTGTCATGTGTATAGTATGATGTAATAGCCTCACTTACTAGTGAGAAATATATTGTACGTAAAGGATCAGGTTTAATATTTAGTGTACAAAGTTCACATTTACACTGGATGTTACGGTTTCTCTTCTCACCAAACTCATTCTTTACTTGTCGCTCCATGACTGATGACACGCACACACTGTTGCCAACAAGAACAATACCTTAATATTTATTCACACACTTTTTTAAATAGTGTGCTACAGTTTACGTTACGTCACACTGACATGGCGTATACCCCAGTTAGCTTTAAGGTATACTTCTCTTAGCAGTTGCCTAGTGTGAAAATAGCGAACTAGAGAGAATAATTTTATGATTGGCAACGAGGAGGATCGAACTTGTACTCATCTAGATGTGAGCGAATTCACTTGCTTTATATAAAAATTTTAATGCTAGGTGTAAGATAATCTCACATTATATTACCAGACGCGAATTTATTGTGTGTAAAATTATTATTTTGTAGACATATGTTTGAAGCAGAACATTGCTTTGTAGTGTATATCTATCCCGGATGTTTCCTGCAAGCAGCTTTCGCTAAACCAGTTAACGCCTAACCTCTTTCGCGGTCATTGCTGGTCATGGCCGTGCTTTGACCACAGTTTCGTCAAGGCTACAAAAAAGGATGCGTAAACTGAGGTCCGGGACGCCACGCAGCTTACTAGCAGATGTTGTATCCAGGCAGGTTTTTTTAAACTAGTTTTGTTTTTTCAAATTACATGTCGCCGTTAGAACGGGTATATATACTGCGAATCGCTTGCTGTAGCTACGTTAAAGTTTCAAAATGTCAGCAGTACAACATAGCCTTTAAGAAAAAATAGTAGCGCTGCGGGATGTAATTAGACTAAAAGAAGAATGTGAATCAAATAATATTGTAGAAGTAGAGGGTGCGTTTGAACGCGCTATTGTGAATAGAATAAGGGAGTTCACTAACGAAGAGTTTCTGCTCTTGATTAGTGTGTACTCCGACATTATATCACGGCGCCTTAGCCCTTATTTCCACCTATTTTTAATTCACAAATTTAATTACTTTCTCTGCTGCGCGTTATTAGCAGAGCTACGAGCGATGATAGAAGAAAGTAACGAAGATGATATTGGTGAGTTTCAACTTTTTTTTAATTTTTTAAGAAATTCGTTTACTGTAGGATCGCGAAAGATTTTAATTTTAATTTTACAAGAAATAGAAGAGCCTGTAAGAGAAGAAGAATTAAATTTATTTGAACGGATATAGATGAGCGTAAAAAAAATATTTTTCTTGCTTTCTTTTTTTGTCTGCTCTTAGGAAGATAAACTAATTAAAGAGATTTATTTTACGTCACACTAACACAGATACGTAAAGGAGTAGGAAAAAGGAGGGAGTTTAATTTTTTATTTAAAAAATTATAAGAGGTTATCTTTACTTAAATTTTGTTTAATTTAATTTATTAAGATACATGTTACACAAATGTTTCGAATTAATTATGCAGAGTTGAGGTGAAAATATCTTCTTGCTTGAGGTAATGTCCAACGTTGCCATCAACAAAACAAACAGCACAGTTTCTTGAGCAAGGGAAGTCTGCAACAATAGAGAGAGGACACTATAAGATGGTAAATCTATCAGACATTAGAGTAAAAAATTAAAAATATATTATACTAGCGTACTTACTCTTGATTTTTTTAGAATACATATTCCTTCGGAATCCATGAATTATGCGTAGCGTCGAATCCTAGCCACGATACGAAAACCTTGTCGTTCTTTCTTCTTAAAATTTTATCAATGAGGTATATTTTAGGATGTTTTGTCTTCTGCAGTTCTTGTTCATAGAACGCACCAAATATTGGTTTATTTTGATAGTCGTGAAGCAAGCAAGTTCTCGGTGATGTTTCTTTTACTTTTCTTACAGTAAATAATTCATTACTCCAATTAGGAGTATAGCCCTTTGTAAAATATCGCTTAATTTTACTTATTCGTACTGTGTCACCTACTTTAAATTTTGGTGGATAAGGTGACTTCTTTTTCTTCATTTCCCGTAATTTGTACACAGTAGCAATTTTTGTAGATTATTTGTGACGTCTGTAGGTTTCATACAAATCGTACTGTAACATATCGCCATATGCCACATATTATTATGAGTAACACACAGGGTTCATTAAAAATGTGGATTATTGCATGTAGGAGGAAAATGGCTGTTAGGAAGCTATACTGCGCCTAGTTAGAGTGAAGTCGGTACCAAGCCATGGATAGACGGACATTTTTCGACGTGTAGGCGCGGAGATTCTGTCCGCTGGTTAACATTTTCAACCAACCACGTGCTGGAGTGGGGAGAACCGAGCTTCCGGAGCTGGCAAACTGCAAGCGAAATGGAGACAACTTGACCCAACCTGGTATAATATTTCATTGGAATCCGTCAGATAATATCCGTCACGGAGCCATATTCCACAGTTTATTCGTATGGAGAAAACGAGACTTGAATTGTCATAATGTCTGTGAATAATAACATTGTATAATTATGCCTGTTTCATGTGTATTACGTTCAAACCGATAGCCTGGTTTGAACCTGTTTTGGTTGTGGGACCGGAAGGCGAGGATTTACGAGGCGAAGTTCTTTGGCAGGACGGAGGAAGGTTGTTGAAAAAGAACTTGGAAAGGAGAAGCCGCGCCATGTTAGAAGCTCAGTTTGTTTTAATTCATGTAAAAAACAATGATCTGATCAGTTACCTCTGCCTAAAACATTCGTAATTGAGTAGACACCAAGGTGCGGGATGGTGATAAAGGCTCTGAGTTGCTAATCTTTGACTGTGAGTGATCCATTCGTTATTTGCGATTAATCTCACGCATGTGCTTTACTTTATTAGCAATAAACGTTCCGGATCGCGCGTGCGGTTCGCGGGTATGGCGAGTGCGTTTCGTAATTAATTTTGCCGCTGTGAAAGACTGATATCTGCCCGGGCTTTGTGCCCTTAATTTAATGGTGCATAATTTGAACTATAAATTTTCACGCAGGTTGTAGCTAATCGCAGCCTATCATTAAGGGCGGAATCTATGTGCACGAGCACTACTAAGCGGTGAAGAAGACGAGTTCCAGTACGACCACATTGCAGGGGGTTCCGGCACCTTCAGGACAATCATGGCCGCCATTGGATTCCAAAGGATGATGCTTCAAATCCAGGAGACCGCTGCTATGTCAGGCTAAGGCCTGGATGACAATAGCGGTCATGTGAGCGCCGCTGGTGGTACCTGTCGTCAAAGCTAAGTTTTCTAATGTCCTGTAGCATGCTGTAGTCATCAAAGATACACTAGGCAGATTAGACTTTTCATGTAAATAATTTTTAATTCATTTTTGAATGTCAGCCCGTGGAGGCTTTTGTTTACTTAAATTTTTATTAACGTAAATATGTTCAGAGCTAAGTGCATGATATAGCTTGGGACGTTTGCATTTAAGTTAGATAGATGGTTTTAAAGGGATGAGATAGCGTAGATACAGGTGTGTTGTAGTTTAGTTTTATATTTATTTTTGTCTTTCAATTGTGTGCTTCACGTTATTTCATTTGTGGTAGAGAATCGATATCTAGAGTCCTCACACGGCCATGAAGCTATTTGCCTCTAATGTCGCGCGGGTACGAGCTTAGGTTTACAGAATTAGAACAGGGGCTTTTCCTTGGTTTTATTATCGGTGCATGCGGCATGTTTTTTTTTTCAGACGCCCCCAATATGATGCGCAGCAGAGTTGTGATCAACGTTGATTTAATTAAGATCTTTAATGTGCAGGGAAAGCAGATTCTTGGGACCATTTAGGGTCGAACCTACGGTATATGTGGTATGAGGCCAGAGATGCCCATGTAATGATAAATGAATGGCCTAATCTAGGAGAGATAACCTAGGGAATGTAGCGGAGTGGCCAGAGGCGCCTTTTGGAGTTGGTTACGTTAAGGGTCGAACCCTAGATACGTTGTGTCAGAGGCCAGTGGAGCCCGTGAGGGCTCGTGAAGCCAAATATGTTGGTGATAGGCAGGAAGCCGTATCTATTTGCTGGAATCGAATCAGTATGTGCGAAATATCCAGTTCTTATTGGTGCCACTTGAAAGCGAGAGCTGGGCTTTATAATTCTGAATGAGTTTCGTCCGAGTGTGCAGAGATTTCTGCCTGCCAGGGCTAAGTTTTGCTTGTGCTAGCCAGCGTTAGATAAAGAGGGGTCCAGCTGAGGCCTGGTCACCCTGTCAAGGACGATGTTATGTGCGAGACCGCTAGTTCCAAGAATCATGCAGCCCCTTGCTAGCCAGCATCGGTGGTTTTTGTCTGTAACAGCTGCGTGTATGAAACCTGCCCGCGAAGAAACTGAGAGTGGAATACGGAAGTATTTGTGCCGGGCTCGGAGCAACATGACAACGCCCACCTATCGGAATTTTTATCCCGATAGATTTACCATGCAGTGCATACTTTTATTTATTCACAGGTATCTGGAGTGTGTGATTTTATATTTCTGTTTGTCTATTCTTTATGCCATGTGTCGAAGTGTTGTATATATAACCAACGTTGATTAATATTTTTTTTATTTAGCTCGTAAGCTAAGTTTCTGGTCGACGGTCTTTTGAACCGGTCTAATTTGCATATGGCTCGGGACCATATTTAGAATCTGTGGTTTTGGATTGGGGTGTAATGCGATGCCAGAACCAGACATGTTTGTTGTTGTTTTTTTAAATCCGAATTGGTCTGTGTCGGAGTGTGTATTTATCGCGTTTAATTTGCCTATGAGTGTATTATTTGATAATATGGCATCATTGAGACAGTTTATATATTGCAGCCCTCGGGCATGGGCTTAGAAAACTTGGCCGCGGCGACAAACCATTTGAATGTAACATCATCGAAGTATTCAGTTTTTTTTTCTTTTTAAAAAAAATTACTTTGTTTGATCATTATCGGGCGATACCCGAAATTTATGTTACATGTGTTCATTTTTGATGTATGGTCGCTCGTAGCGCGACACATTTTTCTTTCTGTTTGATCCTTTAGAGGTCGTCTTTTCGATTTCCATTTTTAAAATCTACTTTGAGTTTAGTGTGATTGACATTTATGTTTTAGCCGAATAAATCCATCTCATCCCTTATATGTTGCGTTCTTATTCACTAAATAATGAAATCGTAACTCCTGTCCATATACTTTTCCAGTATAGTTATGTTTGAGATTTTTTTTTCTTGTAGCCTATTTTACCGAACGTACCATGCGCATCTTACCGCTGAGTTTAGCCCCATTTTCGGACAGGATACGGTTCAGTACGATGTTTTCGATTATTATATTCATCTAATAGTTTTGGTAGCATGCGAAGCCAGTGGTATGATCCACACGCCGAGAATTTCCTCCACATCCACTGCTTCAGTGTTCGATTGAAGCGTTCAACTACGCTTGCCTTCAAGCTGCTCCCTGTCGAATAGTGTTTAATTTTTCTTATTGTAATCCACTGTTGAAAAATCTTATTATAAAATTATTTTCCCCTGTCAGTTTGCAGATGTTTTGGATAGCGTTTACATTTTGAATAGATGCGTTCCATAATCTCCACTACTTCGTTTCCTGTTTTTGTTTTAAGTGGAACTGCCCAGGCATACTTTGAATAAACATCAATAACAGTTAACACGTATTTATATCCACTATTAACTTTCGAAAACAGAGACATATCAACAAGATCCGCTTGATGTAAATCATCTCTTCCAAGGCTAATAACGCTCCGTCTTTCAAAATTCTTTCGCACTGGAGCGTGTAGTTCTTTCGCTATTTCTTCTCTGATTTTGTTCATAAAGTATAGGCAAAAGAATTCGTTCTGTGTCGTCTATTCGTTTCTTGAATCGCAGTCGATCTATAGCCAGTTGTTGCCAGTTGCTTCTTCTGTCTTCACATCCAATTTCATAGATTACTGAAATATCCTTTGAGAATCTAACCGCTTTAAATATATTTGCGAACGGAAGTTCGTCCCACCGCGCAGTGTTCATTTATTCGATGTACCTCGACTTTCGAAGTTCTTCTTCGATTGACAAGATTTCGTTTTCGTGTGACGAATGACCAGCACTTCTAGATGCTATTAACTTTTTCAGTCTCTCCACTAGATTGTTTGGATCATTCCAATGAACTAATCCGATCTTCTTTCTTTGTTCATTTTTCCACTTGGCTACTTTTGATCCTCTTCCTGTACGTTTGTATTTGTGTACACTTACACATTTTGGTGTGCTCCTTCCTTTTTTCACTTTTGCATCTTCTACTAATTGTTTGATATTTTTTTGAAATTTGAGCGATTTCGTGCCTCTCATTGGCTTGCCTGCGTCATACTGTTTCCTGTGCACGTTAGTGTAATTTAATATATGACTGTAAGCTGACAGATCCTTATCAACATACAACTGTGCGTCCGGATCTTTCTGAAATATTAATTCAAGGAGACCTTCAGTTAAAGGATAGTTAAAATTGTCAATTATAAGATTGTTATCGTGAAACAGTACTTTTTTACTCCCTAAATAGTGTTCTCCATGAACTACTCGAACCCCGAATATTCTATCAACTTTGTGTCTCAATTGTGGAGAGTTGTAACCTTTCTGTCCAGAGCTTCTTCTTCTTCTTCTTCTTCTTCTTCTTCTTCTGATTCTTCTTCTTCTTCATCACTTATATAACTATTTAATTTTCGATTTTTCTTTGCATTTAATCCATTCGAGTTAACTGTAAGCTGCTGTAGTTTATTTAATGGTGCAGTTATTGGTTGAAATGTTTCTTCTAACTTTAGTTGGTTTAAAGCCATATCTGCTTTAAGAGAGTTATAGTTTTTTTACATCTTTTCTTAATTTTGCTAGTTTATCCTTTACACGACTTTTTTCCACTATGTTCGCCTGCATTTTTAAAACTGAAGTGTAACGTCTATTGTTTTACTCATATATAGTATATTCAAAGAGTATATGGAGCGGAAGATCGTTAGTATTCCATTGTTCTGGATTTTTTAGGCGGAATTGAATTTCATCACCTTCCTTTACAGCAATTGGTGTACCTACTTCTGATTCGATTGGATTGTTCACGTGATTAATCATCGCATATACCAGAGAACCACGTGGAACTGTTAACGGTGTAAGTGTACCCGTGTAGGGAAGCTTATACATAAGGCGACAATTTTGTAGCATATATATTGGTGACTGATTTGACGGTAGACTGTTAATTTGAAAAAGAGCTTTTCTTGGTTTTTGTGCAGTTCCTTTTTCATCACTTCAAACTCTTCTTTTGCAGTAGCAAACGTTTCTAAATACTGTTTGTTAACAACATCTTGAGGTTATTGTCAGTTACAGGAAGGTGATCATCCACAATATCACGTAAAAGGGAATCAACATTTGTAATTCGTTTGTTCTTCATATTTAATTCTCCGTTAGATTCTACTGGTAGAGAATTTTTCTGAAGTTTAGATATGACAAGTTTTAACTCGTCAACTTCTCTCCGCGCAGCTGCATACTGTTCTACAAAGATTTTATTTGCAACATCTTTCTCATTTAACGGATTATGTACGTTAGTAATTCGCTTATTTTCCATACTCAAAGTACCACCCACATCAACGTTTAGTTTCTGTTGATTGCTTATTTCATTATTCAGTTTTTCGAGTTCTTCACGCGCTGCTGAATGTTTTTCCAGGTATGCTTTATTAATCGCATCCGTCGAATGAATAGGTTTGCCGATGTTTGTTACTCGTTTATTTTGCATATCTATCGATCCATCATCATTCAGTTGTAGTAGTCTACCTTTTGTATGCTTTTCTAAAAATAAAAGCGAAATTGCATCTTGTTCCTCTTCAGGATCTGCCACACCCGATATTCTCTTGTTGTTCATGTTGAGGTTATTGTCAGTTACAGGAAGGTGATCATCCACAATATCACGTAAAAGAGAATCAACATATTCTATGCGTGCAGAAACGTCGTTAACTCGTTTCTATAAATTTCTCTGCACATGGTTAGTGTGCGTACGCATTGTGTCAAGCGCAACTGCTTCGTTTCCATTCATCGCTGGAGCTATTCCTTTCAACCTTTTGTTCTTAAAATCAACTGCATCCTCTTCTAGTTCACATATGTCATGTATTTCATTTTTAAGATCTAAAATGTCACGTTGTATTTCTTCTTTATTAATACTGTCCTTAACGGTTTTTAACACATAATTTTTATTACAAGCATCCTCCATGTTTATAGGATTGCCGACGTTCTTTAAACGTTTACCATGAATACTTAAGTTTCAGTCAGATGTTGATGTTACGTAATTTGTATTAACCATCATTTTTCATCTACATATGATTTAGTAGCAATATCATGTCGTGATGATGGTCGCGTTACATACACGTTACTAGTTCTGTTGTTTGATGCCACCCCGATGTTCTTTCTCTACTCATCAATTCGAAAATGAGTTCGTTAATGTATACACTGTCGTATTTATATCACATAAAATATATCGAATCCATTTCGATATCGACCTTTGGTTATTTCGCTATCCTTATCGATAACGAGAAAGCTGAATTTCGACTGCGACCAACAACGATAACATAAATCAGTGAACTGGTTGTAACTCATATCGGTGTTCACGTGATCGTCGTAGACATGACGAAGATTTCTTGCATCTTGTTTAAACAGAATAATGAAATTAGCGTTGTCTCTAATACGTTGTTTGGGAATGCAGGAATAGGTCTGACATAAGTAAAAAACATCCACGATATGGTGTCGACCTCTACTAAAGTAGTCTTTCATGTGCTGCTGTTTGTCGCATGCTACATCGTCAAAAATAAAAACGGAATTTATTTGAGCTTTTTCTGGCGGTATTACTTGCTCACGATCAGAGTAAAACTCACATTTTATTTCTTTAATAGATTTTAAAAGCTTCTCTAGCTCAATATATTTCTTCTGCGACAATGATTTTGAGTAAACATACACATTCTCAAAACGTAACCCGTTCGGTTGCAATAACAAATTAATCATTACATTAGTCTTCCCTGCATTCGATGGACCGCATATGAGACCGCGTATTGTGTCCGGCAACAGTTTACTATGTTTATTTTTCTTTCTTACTGAACGTTTTGTGTCGTTCAGATTTGCAACAGGTAAAGATATCGATTGTTTTATTGTCTTTACCATCACTTTCTTTTGATGATAATAATTTTCAACGATCGAGTGCACAGGAGCAACACGTACAGTGGATTTCTTTTTATCAAAGTTATTGTTGATTACTAAATGAACACGAACTTTTTTACCTTCTGTTTTACGTATCTAGTTCCAAAATGGTTCGTGCATCACACTACACGTAGTATTAAGAAGTGCTGGAACAGCTGTCCTGTTATACTGATCTAATAATATGTTGCCAACTTCACAACCCCTCATATACCGACAAGAAGGTGACCATTTTCTGTGTTCTGTTAACGGATCATCATCTTTATCCCACGAAAATAATTCGATTCCGCAAAAGATACATTTAACTGCGTCTAGGTATCCCGTGAAGTAAAATCCAGCTTTAGCTAAACTTACGGGGTCTATCCACGGTACACGCCATCTAGCGAAAGTCCTTATCCGATCTACCTCAGATTTTAAATTTAACGGACGAGGAATGTACGCCATGTCGCTGTAAAATGAGGAGAGCTGAAAATATCTCTCTTATTTATATATATCTTTCTACCTTTCAAAGAAAGAATAAAAATAAACTTACATACATTTTTAGTACTCAACAGTTGCACATCGTGTAGAAATGTAATTCGTATATAATAACACACTTGATAGCAGGAGCTCTTATTTGAGTATGCTGCGTCGAAGACGCAACGTTGTAGCAGCTCCATGTAAACGAGTAGAGAAAGGAGGAATAATAGGCAAAGTTCTTAATAAAGCTATAGATAATTTACCAGTAGAATTGCACATACCAGGTTATGAATTCTATGGACCTGGGACAAAGTTAGAAAAACGACTTAAGCGTGGTGATCAAGGAATAAATCTATTAGATAAGGCATGTAAAGAACACGATATCGCTTACGCTACATACAAAGACCAGAACAAAAGGAAAGAAGCAGATGAAATCTTAGCCTCTAAGGCTTGGTCTCGTGTAAACTCTCAGGACGCATCATTAGGAGAAAGAGCAGCTGCACTAGCAGTTACGGGTATTATGAAAGCGAAAACTAAAGTAGGTGGCGGTAGACGAAGAAGAAAATCAAAACATCGAAGAGAACGAGTAAAACCGAAAAAAGACAACATGCTGTAAAACAAAAGAAAGGTGGTTTTCTTCCACTCCTTCCAATATTTGCAGCCTTGTCGGGCTTGGGCGGTCTAGCAAGTGGAGCTGCGGGCATAGCATCGGCTGTAAACAAGGCGAAAGCCGCACAGGAAGAATTAAAAGAAATGAAGCGCCACAATCGAATGCTAGAAGCGATGCGTGGGAAAGGGCTTTCTACTCGAAACAAAGGAAAGGGCATTTACTTAAATCCTCCAGCATACAAAAGATAATGGAAGGTCTGCCGAATAGAGCATTAACTAACATAGATCTATATCGTTACGCATATCGTTTAAAAATTCCCTACTTCAGAGGTGTGTTTATGCGAGATACGTTACCGAAAATTTCTCGTAAAAATGAGAGTTGTATTTTAAATTTAGATCCGATAAGTAAATCTGGTTCGCACTGGGTTGCGTTCAGTAAACGAGGTGCGTATGTCTACTACTTCGATAGTTTGGTAATTTACGTCCCCCTAAAGAGGTATTAGAATATTTAAGAAACTGTTACATTCGATATAATTTTCATTCTTATCAAACTTTTAATTCATCAATTTGTGGTCATCTGTGTTTACTATTTTTATACTGTATAAATAAAGCACGACCTTAGTATTTGTGTTCAGTGTGCACGATGCCGTATGAAAGACGGATTACACTCGAGGGTAGAGAATCGAAGATTGATGTAGTATTAGAAACTCCGATTTATTTGAATAGAGCTTCTTTCTATGAAATAGGTCTTGCCGCACTATTTACATCTACTAGTATTCGAAATGTCACTAGTAAAAATAATAAGTTTGCTATATATTTGAATGGTAAAAAATTCTTTTGAGTGTAGCAGAAGGCATTTATGAATTCGAAGATCTTGTTGCAAAAATAGAAAGTTTGCTAACTATTAAAAATGTGAAACTATTTCTGCGGGAGTACACTCCAAAACTTAGTTTTTTTATCTCGAATATTAACGACAAACCGACTATGCATTCTCCGTTTGACATTGATTTCAACGTACCGAACAGTGTTGGTACTAGCTTAGGTTATCTGTTAAATGTATATGAGAAATATGCTAACCATGAATCACAGCTGAATGAAATAGGTAACGTAATCGTTAATAGCACAAATAACCAGATTGGTATTAAAATGAAGGGAGACAAAACAACTGTACTCACATTACCGGAAGGTAGTTACACTTTTTCGGAAATAGGAGCTCTAGTTCAAGAAGCAATAATTAACAACTTTCCTATTCTCGAAGAGGAGAATGACCCTCTAGATGGAGATAGTAAACTTATTACTATTACTTACGAAAAGACCTATCTTCGCTGTAAAATGTCCTCCAACCTAGACGTAGACTTTGATGTTTCCGATTCAATTGCTGATTTGTTAGGATTTTCACGTCGAAAATATGATGCTAATAAATTACATATTTCAGGGGAGATTATTAAAATCAATAACGTGAACTCGATTCGTGTATGTTGTAATCTCGTGTTAGGTTCCGGTTCCTACCTCAACGGTAAACAAGCACATTCGTTATACAATTTTAAACCGCTTGTTCCAGCAGGCTATCCTATCGTAGTTCAACCGTCAACTATAAGCTTCTTACCGGTAAACACTAGTGTTATTCAACATATATCCGTCGTACTCGAAGATCAGTTCGAAAACCCAATCGACTTACAAAATGAGGATGTAACAGTAGAGTTAATTATTCGTCCAGTAAAAATACAGTAATCATATATAACATAAAGCGTACACTTATGTACTATCATTTGAGTAAGGAACAGTTGAACAACATCATGGTAGTAATTTACAACAACCAGTCAAAAAACCGAGGATTAAAAGAGGAAGCAGCTAGAGTAGTAAAATATAGAGTAAAGCTAAAAAAACAATCTCATCGTGTACGCGACAAGAAAAAATTAACCACAAACAATAAAGAGTTTTTACAATCGCTAGGCTACCGACTACTATAAGTTCTATTTCTCCTACGGAAAATACTTTACTCTCTGTTCGTGTGTAATCAAGGTAACATTACTCTCTTTTCGTGTGAAATCACTTTACAATGCTACCGACTGCCACAGGATAAAGCATATAAATTCTAATTCTCTACCAAAAACTACTTTAGTCTCTTTTTGTGTACAATCACGCTAACATCAAGGAGAAATATGTTCAACGTAACGGACAAAGTTATATTTGACAACAGAGTTGCCAGGCGGGAAGTAAGGAGTTATCATCCATATGCGGGCACGAAATATGAAAACAACGATGAAATTCGAGTTCCTGTACACAACCAAGAACATATTTTTTACCCTCTGAAGCTGATGTTCACATCGAAGGTGAAATAGTTAGATCAAGCGCAGATAATACACCTTCAGCTACAGCCGCTCCCGATCAAAACTATGCAGCAAATCTCTTCGATGAAATTCGTATTGAATTGAATGGGAAAGAGATTGAAAGAACACGACGTGTAGGCACGACTAGTGCTATAAAAACTTTCGCGTCTTATTCTAAAAATGAAATGTTAGCGCTGCAAAATGCTGGCTATTTTCCATCAATTTCTACACCACCAAACGAAGCTAATATTGCCCACGCAACTACAAAGCTGTTCCATGCAATTATCCCACTGAGTCTTCTTTGCGGATTATTTGAAGACTACAGGAAACCATTCATAAACTGTAAAGTTGAATTTATCTTTATTCGTTCTAGAGATGACAAATGTGCACTGTTTTCAGCCAACGCGGAAGATACAGCTAAGGTCAAAGTACGAAAAATGTATATAAAGCTACCAACTCTAATACTGTCCGACGAGGAAGAAGTTAAACGCATAAAGTTAATCCAAAAAAAACCTTCTATTCCTGTAGCTTTTCGATCGTGGAGTTATCACGAGTTACCTACTATTCCAAATTCAACGAAAATTAATTGGACTGTTATGACTACGTCACAAATAGAAAAACCGAGAGTTTTATGCTTGCTTTCCAAACCGATCGTAAGAAAATTAATGCTTCTTCTTCTCTGTTCGATCACTGTAATATTCGATCCGTTGCCGTATTCTTAAATTCAAACTTTTATCCCTATGAAAAGGCTGTAGCTAATTTTAACAATGGCGACTACAGTGAATTGTATGATATGTTCATCAAGTTTCGTAATGCGTACTATCAGCTTGATGATAATCGTTCCGAACCGAACATATCACGAAGTGAATTTCACTCGTATTGTCCTATTGTTGTTATTAATTGCATGAAACAGGTTGAATCGATAAAACCTTCCTCTGTAGATGTTCGCGTTGAAATTGAAACAAACGAACATATTCCAGCCAACACTACTCTGCATTGCATTATTATTCATGATCGCATAATAAATTATAAACCACTAACGAATGAAGTATTTTTCTTCCAATATCTTGCGCGAGTTTTTCTTCCTTTTTTTCTTTCTAATAGTGTATATAAACGAGAGAGTGAAGATTCTCTGCTTCAGTTCTTCGATATCAAGCACATCATGAGTGCAAAACCCAGAGGAGTGATAGTTGACATTCAGATGTTACCTA
Organism: Anabrus simplex; assembly: GCF_040414725.1. NCBI lineage: Eukaryota > Metazoa > Arthropoda > Insecta > Orthoptera > Tettigoniidae > Anabrus > Anabrus simplex. The sequence continues at coordinate 74,164,734 of NC_090271.1, read as the reverse complement.
CTGGAGGTTACGAGATAGCCTGTTGTAATATAGATTCGTCTACAAATGTGTTATGTACTGCTCTATTAGGTATGAGTGTACCTAATTTAGATTTCACGCTTACGTCGTTTTCCAATCTTCTCAGTGAACAACAATACCAATATCTGGTTGTGTGCAACTGTGTTAATGAGTTACGTCTATTAGCACTGCGAGAGTATCCTCGTACATGCATAATTGACTTGAACACTATAGAAGGTGTACCTGATTTAAGAACAATGCGTAACGAGTGTTTCCCTGTTGACTGTCCGCGCCATTTACCACATGTTGCAAGACATTCAGGCAACTGTGCTATGTTCAACGTTCACGCAGTTCATAGTTGGTTAAAATCGTCAGATGGTGTGATGAGAATAGTGTGTTCAGTGATAAACAAATTTAAGAAAGAAGGTGTGAGCAGATTCAATAAATTTGAGTGGGCTTTCTTCCCTGAAAACATATTATCTATTTACGAACAACATCAGTTAAGTGCGCTCTGGCAGTATCTACCACATCATCTGAAGGCAAACTTACACCAGGCTTGTCAGGATTCAGGAGCTAACAACAACGACATCGTGCGAGCTTGATATCAGCTACTAATACATCAATTATTAAGGTGGAAAAATAGATATAATACCATCCTTTTTCCTTGCTTGTTTTTTCGGTTTTATTCAGCTACTAACTAATTTTTTTCTCCTCTGCAGGTCTCTCCTCATAGTGGCAACAACAACAACAACGTCTGAGCTTGATATTAGTTACTATTTCATCAATTATTAAGGTAAAGAAAAAAAATTAGTTTCCTTTTTTTTCTTGCTTGCTTTTTCTGTTTTATGCTGCTATCAACTAATTTTTCTTTCTTTTTTCCCCCTCTGCAGGAGTCTCCTCTGGTGCCGGTCGAATATTCAGTCTCTGCAGACCTCTCCTCGTGGTTGCAGTTACAAATTCAATCAAAAGTTTATATTTTGAAAATCGTCTGTAGTTTCCTATTCAATAAACTTGATTGTAAAAAAGAAATATGTTCTCTTTTTTCATTCTCCTACTCCTACTTTAGTTAGAGTACAAGGAATAAAAGGAGAGGCTGCGCAGGATAGTTGAAAGAAAAACAACTTTTTGATCATCTAGTGTAGAGTTTTTATTTTTTCGAAAAAGAAAAAAGATTAAATAAAGGTTTACAATGCACTTTAATATATAAATGATAGAAAGTTAACTTACAGTACAATACTAGTTAGTACAATAGTATACAATGTACTTAAACAGCGAGTGAAATTCTATAAGATTTTTTTCATAATTAAATAAATATAATAGTATGCAATGTACTTTAAAAATATAAATACAGTACAATACATTGAATAAAAGAAACAGCGAGTGAAATATTTATCTAGTTTGAAATTCTATAAGATTACATTTTTTTCTTTAATTAATTACAGAATGAAACAAAAGTTTCTAAAATAAAATAATTAAAGTAATCACAGGAGCTTCTCCTCTTATTACTTAATATTCACCATCAGAGAAAATTACATTATTTTACATACAGAAGGGTAAAATGATGACAAAGTGGAGGAGGTGCTCACAAAAAAAAGCAAACCTACTTTGCAAGATAGCTATACATTAGTTATAATTCTTTTCTCTGGAAGACTGTAATGTCCAAATGGTAATGTATTAATTTTGTTATCTGTGATGTACCTTTTGTCATCATTAGCTGTGAGTGCTAGTTTGTATTGACGAACCGTGAACACAGAATGAGAATTGGAAGTAATGCACACTTGTAGTTTGGTCACTTGTTCACCTTCATACAGACAACGTCTATACTGATCAATTGTTAGGTGATCGACAACATTTTTTTGACACCCTTAGCTTTACATGTAGGTTTCTCTTTTTCACACAACTTAATAGCATACATCTTTGGTCGCAAACCTACAAATTCTTCAACAATACTTCCACCGTTTTCATCCTTCATCAAACCTATTTCCCATGAATTGTTTCTTTCAATTTGGAAAGGATTATTTTCATCATAATTTCCTGTATCAAACAAAACTGAATTTTCCTTCATAAACTCATATATATCAAATGAAAAATTGTATATCAAACTGTCGGTGTTAGTGTATAGTAGTTGTGAGTTTGAATCTGTGTTTCTCAAAATAACGTTGTAGTGAAAATGGTTCATTTTCATTTTTGACAAATCTAAAATTGTAGCACCGAGGTAAACCGGTTGATTGTGAAGAATTTGAAGTTTCTTCATTTCGATAACCATACACTGTTCGTCTACTATAATACGACGTTTGAAGTTTGCTCTTGAGATCAACGTACCTGCACCAGAACGACCCTCCCACTGTGTGACCCATCTGACGTCGCGCAGCTTCCTTACGTTCATTAATGAACGACCAAAAATTGCGTTATTCATTAATTTATAGAAACTTTTCTCGAACTCATTTTTTGCTTTCGTTTCTCTGTGTTCAAATCAATGTAGCATTTTAACCATGCGCTCTGATTAAACTGAATCGCTCTGTAAATGTGAGCTACTTTCATACCTAATACTACACACTGTTTTAATAGCCTATAATGAAGAACATACCGTTCCTTGTTGTAAAGAGTGCTCATTAGTTTCGTAGATTTTTCAGGACACAATGGATAATCGGCATGTTTATCATGAAGTTCTGGCGGGTAGATTAAATCAACTTCTACCATAAACCCAACATCTGCTTCATCTCCTACATTCATAATGTCTAAATTCTCAACGTTTTCGACCCATTGAAAGCCGCCCGTTGGAAGAAACTGTTGCATAGCGAATCCATACAAATTGTTCACGTCAAAGTACATTATGTATGATTCCGGTTTGGACTCATCGTATGTTAACATGTACTTGTTATTTGCTACTGCATGCCGCGTAACGCATTGTACATTACCACCGCGTATGGAGCGTTCGAAAAACTGCAGCATGTCGATATCTTGAAGTAATTCTAGCTGGACAGCTGTTATTTTCTTCATAGCACTCCATGCCATAGACGGTACCGTGTAGAAATGAGCGGCATCAATACCATATGTCTCTTTTCCACTCAATCTAAAGTTTTCAAATACATCGGCCAAGAGTAAAGTATCGATTTTCAAGTAAAGATCAGAATATTCACCCAAAGATTTACAGTTAAACTTATTCCAAATAAGCTGAGCAAACGCGTAGTTTTCTTCCGAAACAGTTTCACCCTTTAAAGAGCTAAAGAATGAACTCCTTGACGGTAAACTAGTGTCGTCTAACACCTCTATACTAGTAACATATTCGTATGGAAATATCCCTTTCCGAGAAGCGAGTTTAAACTGTAAATCATCGGTGAAATACCGTCTCGTTGCAAGGTTTGACTCGTCACTAAGTAATAGGGACATTTTGTCCAGCGAAAAAGGAATAAAGTTGTAAGTGTCTATAAATCTTAGTTCAACACACTGTCTTTGGTTATAACGTATAAAGTTTGAACATCCTTTGTATCGTTCCATGTTCACTGCTAATAGTTTAATGTTCGTTCTGAGATTTTTCACAACATCCCCTCCCTTCCTATGCAGTTCTCTAATTATGAAATGACCATCATAGGCTGTCAAATTATGGAATGCTACCGGCAAGATAGAAATTTTACGATACTGTAAGTTACACAATTGATGTGCTGATTCCCTGTAAACACCCGTTAAATGACAATGATCGCGAACTTTAATTTCATTATCTGCAATTTCCTTCTCACATATGTGACATAATGTAGACGAACGAAATTCATTTTCTTGCTCAACAGTTAATGCTAACATTGGTTTCGTTTCAAAATAATAGGGCGCAAGCGTGTCCACCAAGTTATACATCTCATCTACGAACCATTTTACACAATCACTACCTCGATAGAGTTTGAAAGAGCACAAATCTCTGTCAAAACTACAGTGCAAATAATATGTTATGCTGTATGGCACATGTTCGTGAATTGGAGTTGAATGTGAGGTGTTATCACTTGGAAAACAAGTAGACACAGGTTTCAGTATGCATTCTGTGTCAGCATACACAATAAAAGGCACTGTCTCTTTAACGTTATACTCGGTAAAGTACACTAGCCGTTCCCTATCCGAAGGCATTATACTTTTGCCCACCGGAAATTGTATACAGTTATTAGTATGCAAAGCTAATTTTTCCTTATTAGAAAAGTAAGACAAACACCGTCTGCAAATATAAATTCTATTATGGTTCTTCGTAAGAGATGAGCGCACAAGACGTGGAAGATTCTTGATCAAACAAAAGTGATACTTCTCACTGTCGCCAATCTGAAGCATTAGAAGATCTACGATCTTTTCACACGTTTTATGTGAAATGTACAAAGGCACAAGAGAAAACTCTTTTTTGTCATCATTCCGTCCTATGCACACCCAGTTGTTCTCGTCATACTGCGCTCCGAATACATTCACGGAGATTTCGTTTTGATCTTCAAATTTTCTCATGTATCTCATTTCCATCGGGATTGGTATGTCTTTTATTTTTAAAATTGCATTATAATGTGGATAAGATGAAATGCGATCTACATGATGTTTAGCTGGAACTAAGCCAGCAACTACAAACCACGCAAAGCAAGCATCTCGTGTGTTCTGCAGATTAATAACTGCTTTCTTGTTTCGAATTGCTGTAGGCAACGTTAGACTAGTTGGCGACTTGCTCACGTGAAAACCTACATTTTTATTAATGTTTATCCGCAATTCGCGAATTCGTAGCAGAGACCATCCCGAATCACGAGCCTCGAACTCTGATAATTTTTTCAGAATCGGTTTCGTTACATGTTCGTTGTACCATTCTCTTAAATTAGTACCTTCAGTAATTTCAGCGTTCCTTGAATGAAAATAATTGTTATCGATTTTATCGTGAAGGACATGTTGTGTGCAGAGAACGGTATTTACTTTTAATGCTTGTGTCTTGAGTGCTTCCTTCACGTATTTATTAAACCATACGTAAGATTTATCTAGGAACTCTTCGGGGAGTAAGAAATCATTGTTGACATTTGCCACCACTAGTGTGTACACTCTGCGACGAAAAGCTTCCTCGATTTGTTTAGACTGGAAAGCAGACAAATCTTCTATCTGAAAAGTTCGTCCATTAACAGCGCGAGCGTGAAAATAAATTTCTAACATCTGATTACGCATTTCCTCTAGCTCGTTAAGATTTTCAATCAGCTTGAACTGAGCTTCTTCTCGCTCCTCGCTAGGTTCGAACCGATATGAAATTAGTATTGATCCATTTACCTCCCTCATAAACTCGCGAATGCGTTCAAACGCTCTATCAAAATGAGCTTGCATTCTTCCTCCATCTTCATCTGTCTGTAAATTAATGTCTAGTTTTCTACGTTTGCTCGAAGGATACTCCATGACTATAAAAAAATTACGATTTGATGCTAAATTTTTCAGCGATCTCGAGACAAGTCCAGCAGTTGCTGTAGCAACGACTTATCAAGAATGTACAATCCGTCATTACACAGTATAACCATCGAGCTAGGTCACTCCCTTCTACATCGAGTGAACAGTGTACAGCTTCGCTTGGAAACTCGTCCTGAAGCTTTCCTAACAATGTATTCCTGTAATAGGAAATGTTATTCGATTCTTGTGAAGAAAAGGAAAATTCAATTTTATACATTTCTTCGAATGTATTATACCCAAGAAATAGTAAAAAATGTTCATTACTTGAAAATTCACTCAAAAGAAATCGCACTACAGCAGCTGTCACTTCCTGCTGGCTTTCGTAAGCTTTACTCAGGTTCGTCACATATACTGTATAATTAAAAACAGGAGCCCCTCTGTTCCATAGTTCAATACAATTAGCACTCACTTCTTGTAGTTGTTGTGCGCTCAGTTGTCCCGCTTCATCTTCAACAGACTGCGAAGTAGCGACCACATCCTCCTCTCGATGTACTTGCAGACGACGACTCTGTATGCTTGGATATGCTTGATGTTCAGTTCCTGGTTTAATCTCAACTTTCTTCCACTTCATCATATTACCACCACGAACCTGGAAAGAAACACCACATACTATTTTCAATTAACAAAACAATTATGCAAATACGGCGAAAAAAGTTACATTAAGAACGAAAATACTCTCTGCATACTTACTTAGTTAAAATAGATGTCGTAACTGTTGACATTCTACTGTAGGAAGCACACTTGATGGTAGCCCCTCTCCATACCTTTGTACATCATTTTCAAGTTGTTTTTTAAAGAATTTTTCTTCTTCTATTTCTTCTGCTGTAAGTTTTGAGAATTGCGCCGGCAGGAAAACACTCACAGTCTCCTCATCTTCCCCTTCTATATCAACGATTATTTTCCTCCCAAATCTTGTTTCTACCGCTCTCAGCGCTTTAACCTTAAATGGATGGTTAAGTTGCAACTCACTTAACTTTCTATTATGAAATTGTGGTGCCTTTGCAATTTTGTTTAATTTCATTAACATATCCATTCTGTTGAAGCTGCTATATCTTTTTAAAATTAACAAACTAAATAAACTTACACTTACTGAAGAGGAAAGAAAAGTAGTAGTAGTAGTAGAGAACTCTTCCAACTAGATGATAGTTTTCATGTTGTGCTCTGCTCCTTAAATACTCCCTGCCACCACCTTCACTCCTCACCAGTAGGCTGGACTTGTCACTAATTCACCTTCACTCAAAATTACAACCTACAATAAACATCCTGTTCGTGACAGAGATAACCTTCAACAAGTTAGAAAGCGGATCTTGCCTAGTAACAGCTGCACTGTAGCACTCCTTAGTGTTTCTCCCTCACCCACAGTAAGAGAGGAGTGAGGGATCATTTTTTACATAATCTAACACCCTGTTCAGCTTTCACCAGCAAGTGGCCTATTAAAGCAAATCCAGTTGCCACATAGTTACTGTACCTTGCCCACAAGAGTAACCTTTCAAGAAAATTAATTACCTCTTACTTAAAGACCTCTGAGTGTGTTGTCCTCATTCTACATGTGGTTGACCCCCTTAGCCAGTGAAAGCTACTCCAGCAAATCCAGTCACAGCACCTTGCCCCACACCTTTCAAGAATTAATTACCTCTTACATAAAGACCTTGCAGTATGTGTAGTTAACATTCCACACACGCCTTAGCAAGTGATAGGCCCCTTCAGGGGAGAGAGGAAGCGCGCGGGCATGCGCAGTGGCTGCCGCTGGTCCAGAACTCTTCTCTCGCAGCGCTGGTCCAGAATTCTTCTTTCTACTCTACTGTGGTTCTCAAGGTAATGACCCCAGTGTTCCTGCTACTCATGATTTAAACCAACCCATTTCTAGCTCTGTTTTGGGTAATCAGTCATTAGCTGCTTTTCATGGCCAACCTGTATTATTAGTTGATAATCCTGGCATGCTAAGGTGCGATAATGTGAACCCTGTTAGTGAATTGCTTAAAAGAGTGAACAAGTTGTCCATTGATTCGATTGACGAAACTGTGTCCTTTTTAAGATTACTGGTCGAATTAAAGGAGACCGCAAATTGTTTTAACCTTAGCTCTTCCAGTGTATTCCGAACCTTATTTTCCCATTGTGTTGGTATCCTTAAATCTGAGATCTTGGAAGCTTGTTCGAGTGATACTACCTTGGACCAATTTCATGATGGAATTTTAAGAAAGTTTATCCCTTTCCGAGCACTTAAGGATTTGACAGCAAAACATTGTTTTCGGGTGCAGTTGTATTCCGAAAGCATATTTAACTATGTCAATGATCTAAAGTTTTATTGCATGTGTTTAGGCTATCTATTGATGAAGTAAATATGGTAGATAGTATAAAGAGTGGAGTATCACCTGAGTACCGTTCATACCTGTCCTTTAGGAAATGCCCTGAAACCTTTAGTGAGTTAAAAGTTGCTTGTATCAAGGCTGAAGAAGCCAAACATGGTGATAGTTGTAGACCTGTTAATGTACCCACTCCAACTGGTCCTTCTCCCAGGCAGTCCTCTGGTCTGAACGCCAGTAGTTCAGGTGCTGTTTCAAAAAAATATTTTGCTTGTGGATCTAAAGACCATTTGAGAAACAAATGCCCATTGGTAAGGCAAAAGAGTTTACCGACTAATAATTTTCCTAGCCCCCAATTTCAAGGCGTTGCTTACCCCGTACCAAATTATCCTCCTCCCTCTGCTAATTTCAATCTGAGTAGTACTAATCAGCGCATCTGACTAGGTGAAACCACTGATGACGCAAGCCCCTCTATGAATAATTTGGATAACCGTGATAATACCTATGTCAATGATAATGATGATGTTTTTCCTGGTGACTGTCAAAGTATTTCAGGGAGTGTGCATTCTAAAATTCCGGTATTCCTGTAGAAATCAATAATGAGCCTACGTTTGCACTGGTGGACTCTGGCAGTGTTACCTCTGCTATTAATTGGTCTTGGTTTTCTAAAATCAATCTGTCTGTAAATTTCCGAATCTTGAGCCCCTTTCAACTGTATTTCATGCCGCCAACGGCTCTGTCTAAAATGTTAAAGGTTATGTAAAGGTCAAAATTCGTATTAATCTTTTCACCTGGAAATTTAATTTCATTGTAGTCGAAGGGTTATCGCATGATGTAATTCTTGGTAACGACTTTGCTGTTCACGTAGGATTAATTCTTGGTGCCCGTAATCGTTGTCTGTCTTTCAAATTTTGTACCGATTATGCTCTGCCATTGGTCGATTATCTCCCTTGTCCTGGTAAACACCTTTGTTCTATTGATACACACGACCAAGTTACTGAGGAAAAGTGTGACCTGAGTCATTTGACTAGTGAACAAGCTCGACTGATACATGAATTGTGTGACGAATTTAATGAGGTATTCACGGATATGTTATGGGTAACTAATGTGCTTCAGTATAAAATTAATGTGAGTGACACCATTCCTGTTCGTTCTCCTCCCTATCGTCCATCTCCCCCACGTATGAAGATTCTGAAAGAAATTACTGATAAGATGCTTGAAGGAGTTATCAGGCCTTCAACTTCTGCTTATGCGTCCCTCATCTTCCTAGTCCCTAAGCCCCAAGGTGGCTTCAGGCCTGTAATCGACTACCGATCTCTCAATAAGAAGATTATTTTGCAATCAATTCCACTACCCGACTTGCATACTTGCTTTTCATTCTCCTATGGTGCTAAATTTTATTCTGTATTTGATCTCAATCAAGCGTATTACCAGATCTCTCTAGCTGAGGAAAGTATGCATTTAACTGCCTTTATCACGGACTGGAACTTATACGAGTACGTGAGGATCCGTTTTGGCCTCAGTACTGGCGCAGCCGTGCTGTCGAGACTATTAGATTCCATACTATCCGACATTAAATTCAAGTTCGTGTACAATTATCTTGATGATGTCGTTGTGTACTCGGAAACCTTTGAGGAACATCTCTCTCATATCAGGGAAGTGGTTCGTCGCTTTAAGCAAGCTGGTCTCACTGTCAGACGATCGAAAGTTTCCTTTGCGCAGCCTCGAATGTCTTTCCTGGGTCATATCGTATCACCTAATGGTGTAGCTGTGGACCAGAGTATAGCCCAAGCCATCTATGATTTTCCTGAACCCAAGGATCAGAAGGGAATAGCCCGTTTCATTGGTATGGCCAATTTTTTCCGAAAATTCATCCCAAACTTTGCCCAAATTGCAGCCCCCTTAATGCCCTTAGGCGTAAGGATGTTAAATTTGTCTGGAAGGAACCCCAACAAATTGCATTTGATAAACTTAAATCGGCTGTGGCTAATCCTCCTGTTTTGGCGATTCCTAACTTCTCAAAACCTTTCATAATTAAAATTGATGCTTCTGGTTCTGCCGTTGCTGGTATCCTTCTCCAAGAAGATGAGCTAGGTAGGAGACCCATTGCCTATGGCTGGCGTACCCTGAATTCTGATTAAATGAAGTATTCCATATACGAACTTGAATGTCTGGCTGTTATATTTTCCCTTGAAACGTTTTGCATGTATATCCAGCACTCTAAATTTCTTCTTGAAACTGACAACATGGCACTTAGTTGGGTATTAAATAGACCTAAGCGGACGGGTAGGTTGACCCGTTGGGCAATCCGCATCTCCGCCTTTAATTTTGATGTTCGCCACATCCGTGGTACCGAAAATATTGTAGCTGATGGATTGAGTAGGATGTTTGGTGAAAAGCCTCCCGACCATTCTGATTTTGACGTCAATTCCCTTCCTAACCATTCTGCATGCCAATCCAATTGCATTAATGCTATCTTGAATGACTCCCCATTGCTGTTCCATGATATGTCGAAATTGCAAGCTAGTGATCCTGAAATTAGTTCCATTGTTAAATAACTTGAAGGCGGTAACATTGTTAAACCTTATAAGCTTGTTAACAATGTCCTATGCTGCAAGGCTAGACATGATAATAAGTACAAAATTGTGTGCCCTCAAATCCTCATCCCTGAAATCTTTACGTATTATCATGACTCCCTCATGGGAGGACATTTAGGTATTTTCAAAACTCGTTAAAAGATTCGCACGCACTTCATATGGAAGAATATGGATTTTCACATTAGGGAAATGGCCAAAGCTTGTAGACTATGCAGTATAAGTAAACCTAGTTTGAATACCCGTGTTGGTTTGTTGTCCTCACCTCACCCTACTAAACCAATGGAGAGACTGTTCATTGATTATGTTGGAGCGTTCCCATTAAACTCTAAAGGAAATCGATTTGCACTAGTGTGTGTTGACGGTTTTACCAGTTTTACTTTGATTTTTCCGACGAGAAAGATGGATGCTCAGACCACTACATCCTGTTTCAATTCGATCTTTTCTATATATGGTCCTCCTAAGTTTATTGTGTCAGACAACGCTAGATCTTTCGCATGTAACCTGTTTAGAAAATTCTGCTTTGATCTATCGATATCTCATGTCACCACCACACCTTACTACCCCAACCCCAGTTTTGCTGAAAGAGTTAACCGCAACTTACGTGCTGCTCTCATTGCATACCATCATAACCAACAATCTAAATAGGATTCTTGAATTCATTGGCTTACTTGTGCATTTAATTCTTCAGTTCATGAATCTCATGGCCAAACACCCATGTCTTTAATGCTTGGATTTACCCCATTTTACCCCTCTCTAATGTGTTTAACATTGATTCTCTTCTCCCCGATCATCCAGATCCGGAGGAGATTCGTAAAATGTGGAACAGAGCTAGAGCTAAACTTGTTGTTTCCTATGATAATGTGCAAAAGAAGTATAACAAAGGACGCAGGCCTACCAATCTATCTGTGGGTGACACTGTTTTTGTCAAATCTTATCCTAGTAGTAAAGCTGTAAATAAATTTTCTGCTAAATTAGCAGCTCGTTATCACGGTCCTTGTACGGTATTAGAGTTCTTAACTCCAGTATCCTTGTTAGTTAATGATCCTATTGCCAAACGCATTAGACGTGTACACTTGAGTCAAATTAAGCCCACTTAATCATCAAAATTTTGTAAACATATTTATTGGGCATGTAAACTTAATTTCGCTCAAAATTACATTTCATAATTTTGTTCAAAATTATGTAACTTATTCATTCACAAGATACATTGTCAGATATTACTATTGTTGACAGACCATGTAAATTATTGCGGTTGTAAACTTCAAGAGACATCGAAACTTATACATTTAAATTCTCAACGGTATCCTCCTTCAAACATTTTCGAGTGCTACTTTGTTTTGGCTGTTCGAGTGATTAGTTATGTGCCATGCCACTGCGCCATTAATGCGTGTGTTGTGTATTTCGACCTGCAAAAATTATTTACGATCTTTTGGAACATTATTCTGTGCTCTCACATATTTTGTTGCAGACTGTTTTACGCGCGCCCTTTTCCAGCCATGCAACTATTTTAGGAGAGCAAGAATATGTGTCATACCAATGGTTGCCTACTACACTTTGTACTGGTATGATAATCTACTGTGTCATGTACTATCAACTTGTGTGGTGTGTGATGAGACGCTGGCCACGTTGCATCACATTCTGTTCACACTCAACATGTTAATCTGCTAGTGTGAAAGTCGACATTCCTGCAACCAAGTAAGACCATTGCTTGATATTTGGACTCGAAAAATTTTGTGTCCCTTCCTGTATCCAACATAAAAAAATTTGGTTTGGACATTGAAATTATACCATATGGCATACTATCCATTGTTTTGGACTGGCACCTCCCTTGTGTTCTGGCTTCGGGGGGGAGGAGCTGTGACGTGAAAATGGGAACTAATATTTATTTGGCATAACGGAATTACTACCTGAAAATACCTACGAGTATTTATTTAGGTTTCTGGCATGTCTACTTGTGAAACAAGACGTTATCTATCGTTCATTGTTTGAAACTGTCATCTAGTTGTGGAATTTTCCATGCACACTTAATTCAAACTATTTCTCTTATTGTTACGTATTTGCTGGATTAATCTGAGTGGCTAGATTTTGATCGATGGGCGTGCGGCCATGCGCAGATTGAGCACTTTGAATGCTGGGAGCGGCTGTGGACTTCCGGCTTCTCTGTCGGAGAGCGAGTCAGTCGGCCTGTTGCGTTCAAGCTTTCAACACGGCTACGTTACGGAGAACTCTGAAAGAGACATCTTGGCGTAATGAGAGAGACTTAGTAATGGAGCCTGATTCTGGCGGATAATTCCGTGCACTTTAGGGCTATGCCCGTTACCTTTTGAATGTTTCTCAGTGTGCTCCAACCTTAAGTTCTCATTGGTGTACGAAGAAAACCTTGTGTGTGTATTAACGGTTAAGCAACATGGCAAGTATTGGTATTGGATAACTCTACTCATGTAAGTACTGGAAAGTCTATATTACGCAAGTGATCTCGTGCAGCCAAGGACTACATACTTCGAAACTTCGTTGATTTAAAACTGTAAACATCTGGAAGCAAATTCATTGTAAGGTTACGGACTAAATTTGTAAAAGTATGTAACTAAATTATTTGGGGATTTGGAATCGCTAGTTATGCGTCTATGAGGTTGTATTCTGTGTGAGTTGTTTAACCTTACTGTGTTGTGGTTCGTACCTTTGTTTGCCTACCCATTCTTGGTGATATTATCATCGTCGTGAACATTATTATTATTATTATTATTATTATTATTATTATTATTATTATTATTATTATTATTATTATTATTCTGTTCTTTTATTTCGGTGTTAATTTTCCTCCCTAAATTTTTCTCCGTCAATTGTATTTACTTCTACCTGTTGCTATTGCCTTCGCTGGCTAATTTATTGGACGTGATTGTTATTTGTATTGTTCAGTCTTTAATTTATGACACCTCATGTACGTATCCTAGTGTAATCCAAAGCCCCCTTCTTTCTGGATTATCTAAGCCGTAGGCTAATTGCTACAAAAAAGAAAATGTAATTTCTAACCTCTTGCATAAATAATAATAATTATTATTATTAATTTTTGTAACTTAAAATCTGGGAAAAATTGAAATTTCCTCGTCGATATTGAACTTAAATTATGCCATTCTCTTTCGTTTTATTGTCACATTCTACTCATTGTTTGAGTTCCTTGCCTTTGTTATAATTACATAATGGTCATCCCTTTCTTATCTTATCTGATGGACACGTTATTAATTTTGGTGGCTTTGATGATTATAATGGGATGATGGCTTGGCGTCTGTAAAGGTCACTCCTGTTGTGTGCTTCCGTGTTCTGTTATTATTGGGAACGTATATGGTATATTTTCCATTGATATTTTTTAAATTTAGTTGGGATAGTTTTCCACCTTTGTTTTATTATAATTTTATCTGGTTTCGTTTATTTATGTAGATTTTATACGCGGTTGGAGCCACTGATTTATTATTATTATACGTGTGTTATTGTGTGTGCCTTTGCGTGTGTCCTTTTATTCGTTAGTAGTGTAGCAAATTTCAATTTTAATAGTTTTTATAGTCGCGGGCCAGCATACAGATTATACTTTGTTTTATATTTTAAATGAATTTCCATGAAATAATTTCCTAGAGTTGTCGTTCCAAAGTTTCTGGTTGCAACCAATTTTTAAAATAAAAATTTCAATCTTTCTGTACATTAAGGTAATGTAATTGACTATTTTATTTAATGGTATTAGTTATGAGTTTTCCAACTTTAATTTTTGGTGGAAGCCTATGTTAATGTCAGCTTCATTTCATCTTGATTTAAATTTCATTTTAAAATACTGTTTCTCACTATTATTTTAATTGCGTTTTAATTTTTTAAGAAAATGTAATATATATAGCTCTTCTTATATTATACTGACTTTCAAGTTTTATTTACTAAGTAAATATTCCTTATTTTAAATTTAATATCGTGTGTTATTTAGTAGTTAGTAATATTGACCTGGCAACCTGTCAACGTTTATGTAAGACCCTGGCCTTTTCATTCATGCTTTTGCCCTCCACGCTTCATATTTTGTGCTACTGCCCTTACGGTAAGTATTGTGTTTGTTTTCATTCTGATGTTTGCGCCTTTGCATTGTGTTGTTTCGTGCACTTCTTCGTAAAGTTGCACGAATATTAGACGCCACTAATATACTCTGAACGTCTGGAAGTAATTGACGAATAATGACTCGGCATAATTCCTCCTCCGATCTTCCGCAGCTGATTTGAGAAAAATGAAGAGTATTTCGTTGACAAAGACGATGCATAATTCCGAACGTACCATTCTGTCTTCAGATTATGTTGGACGTCTGAATTCCAATACTTGTCTGAAAATACGGCTTTAAATCCTTCAAAATCGTCAAAACTGTACTTGAATGCCATGAACCAAGTATGAGCAGAGGAATCTAAATATCTCTCCGTTACTCGTAACTGAAGTTCCGGTGTTATATCATTATACATACATACATACATACATACATACATACATACATACATACATACATACATACTCTACCCGTTTAAGCCACGACTAGCATTTGGAGGCACGCGACCCTCTCAGGGGTGCTCAGTAAGGGATTGACATGTTCCATGATAAAATGGTGTGGATCAAGGAGATGGGCAGTATTCGTAAATAATGAACCATCGAAATCCAAATTAATGGTGGATGATTTATTCCAAAAGTAATAATTCCTTCCTTCTCAGAATGATGATTATGTGAAATGATCGCTAAAATTTTAATTTTATATCAACTCTTGCTGTACATCCAAAAATTAAAACAAATGGGATGGGACAAGTTAATGAATTCTTATTAATTCTGACAAAATTGTTTCGTCCATGTCACATTGTTTTGTGAATATTACTTTGAATGTTATCTTTGATTTTCTAGAAAATGATGCTCGCACGCATGTCAATTCATGCCGGAAAATCTGGAACAAGATTTTAAATACTGAAGTTATATGACTGAGCAAAAAAAAAATGAAAATACAAAACAAAAAATTTTAACAAATTACCTTTGTCGCTTAATTTCGCATTTTAATTTAATTACTCTCCAATTTAAATCGACTTTTCAATGATTATCTGCTCGTTGTAACATAATACACGTGATATTACGTGGCAAAGTAGGCAAGAAAATGAGAGAAAGAAAAAAATTAATTTAAATTAAATCCTTAACCATATGTCATAATCCTGACACAACGCCGAAATTCGGAACAACGATGGTTACACACATAAATCGATATTGCACAATAAAATTAAGTCACACAACCTGTGGAATAACAACATAAAAATGCACGAAATGATCTCCCATTACCATCATCCACCAAGGAAAAACAATTGCAACCAACTATTATTTACAAATATACATCTGTCCACACGTTGTCCATTTATCTCCTGGGAATAGCAGACTCCAGTAAATAATGATCTGCACCTGTACATAATCCACCTGGTACAAACAATCTAGGTAATGATGACTGAAAAAATATCGCCAATCTGTATCGAACTCGACGTTACCAACATTTAGCATATATTGAGGAAGTGAATAATATTATACAACTTCGATTTAATATTATTGGTGATGACGCTCATCCAGTATGACAAATAACTATCTCATACACTCAATTTTATTTTGAAGGAAGCCATGTGGTTTACCTCGTGATTCAATATTTAATGAAGACGCTATCGCCTATCGCTCACAAACAACAACTCGCACATACGTCAAATGACGATAAATTATTCCAAAATGTCCGTTCATCAATCTTTCAACATCGCAAAAATATATATTAAATGTGCCTCTATCCATAGAGACGTGAAGATTCGCCTTCGAATAGCACGTAAAATCAGCATAATTCATGCCATAATTCACCACATGGCACAAGGTGAGAGGTAAAATAGCGAAAATAACTCGCAACATCCGTTCAAAATATTACGGGAAAATTTACATAAATGACTTGAACCACATATAAATATAATAATAAGACACTATCCTTCCTTAAGAAAAGTATGAAATTGGATTCAAAGAAAGCTATCCGTATCGTTAGCACAGCGTTAATATGTCAGATGAGCCTGTTGCCTCGTGTGAAATATAGCAAACACTTTTGGGCAAAATATAAGAGAAATATATTTCGAAGAATGAAAATATCACGCTTACACAATCCTCAATATCATAGTAACCGAATAGAAATGTAAAATTCCTTAAAGGTTAGTAGATGGCTGATATTTAAATCAGATACATGTCCGATGACATTACTATTTGAAACCCGCATGGCCGATGATGTTGACACCCTGTCATCATCCACGTAGTAAGTGAAACTGCAAATCCAACAGCGAATAATGCAAGAAACTAACATGGTAAAGATACTAAAAAGCTACTCAAACTACTGTACTATTAATAATCCCTTCAAGAAGAAAGTTAACAACATATTACAGCTACATAGAACAGATAATACCCAGTATAAATGAAATGTCGACTTAACTTGGATGTCTTGATGACCATGGTGTTCTACTAGGCAGGATTCAAGGCATTAGGACGCCGTTGGCGTCGGTTCTGGGTTTTAGTGCTGCATCATGATCCAAGCGATGTCTCCAAAGCACACGAACTTCACACTGCAGGCTTCCATTTCCTTGGCCGGTATCGAACTCGTATTACTTGCAGTACACTGAAACTTACACAAAAATATTAACACAAATGCATCGAACTCGTGGTTTCACAATTAGCAAAGGATGATACGTGCCTTCTTTCCTAACACTATTAACGTCTGTTAAGATGTTGAAATGATCTGTTAAAGCCGCACTGAAATAACACTGCTCCCCTCGTAGAACGAATAACAGCTGTGTCCAGGCTTGTACGAGACCTTCTTATGTAGTAGCCTCCCGAGCAATCACGCAGCCAGCAGAGAACAGCAGCGAAACAGACTTGAGAGAATGTATGAGAATATTCTAGTACCAGCTCGCCACCTATGTTCCGAGCTCTGACGTCACACCTCGTGGTTGAATTGACATCCTGAATTCCTCGGCGTTGTAATTGAGATGTCCCTTAATTTCTTGTTAAATAATTATATAATTAATTCCCTAATTAACTTAATTTTCAATTATTACTATTCGTGCCCTCCTGAAGTATGGTATCACGGTTTTTATGCATACTTGTTGGAGAGTGAATATTAGGATGTCGGATCTGACGAAAGATTTTAAATGTAATACTTGTCGTGGGTGAAAGGTTCAGCTGTATTAAAAAAAATTCTCGTCTTCTCTTGTGGTAATAACATGGTCTTTCACTCCTCAGCAGGTTACACAAAAGATAAACAAAAACCATCCCTTTGCATTTCCCTGTCGGCACACCGCGCGAGACACCTGGGGTACAGTCCGGTCTTATAAAATTCACGGCCAATCACAGTGGACCTAAAATGTCACAATACATACATACATACATACATACATACATACATACATACATACATACATACATACATACATACATACATACATACATACATACATACAGTATCATTATAGACTGTTATGCCTTTCAGCGTTCAGTCTGCAAGCCTCTGAGAATTTACTAATCGTCGCCACAATCCTCGATTTGCTACTAGTGTTGTGGCCTCATTTAGTTCTATACCTCTTATCTTCAAATCGTTAGAAACCGAGTCTAACCATCGTATGTCTTGGTCTCCCTCTACTTCTCTTACCCTCCATAGCAGAGTCCATTATCCTCCTAGGTAACCTATCCTCATCCATTCGACTCACATGACCCCACCACCGAAGCCGGTTCATGCGTACAGCTTCATCCATCGAGTTCATTCCTAAATTAGCCTTTATCTCCTCATTCCGAGTACCCTCCTGCCATTGTTCCCAACTGTTTGTACCAGCAATCATTCTTGCTACTTTCATTTCTGTTACTTCTAACTTATGAATAAGATATCCTGAGTCCACCCAGCTCTCGCTCCCATAAAGCAAAGTTGGTCTGAAAACAAACCGATGTAAAGATAGTTTCATCTGGGAGCTGATTTCCTTCTTACAGAATACTGTTGATCGCAACTGCGAGCTCACTGCATTAGCTTTACTACACCTTGATTCAATCTCACTTACTATATTACCATCCTAGGAGAACACACAACCTAAATACTTGAAATTATCGACCCGTTCTAGCTTTGTATGACCAATGTGACATTCAATTCTGTTGAATTTCTTACCTACTGACGTAAATTTAGTCTTCGAGAGGCTAATTTTCATACCATACTCATTGCACCTATTTTCAAGTTCCAAGATATTAGACTGCAGGCTTTCGGCACAGTCTGCCATTAAGACCAAGTCGTCAGCATAGGTCAAACTACTTACTACATTTCCACCTAACTGAATCCCTCCCTGCCATTTCATACCTTTCAGCAGATGATCCATGTAAACTTCGAACAGCAAAGGTGAAAGATTACAGCCTTATCTAACCCCTGTAAGTACCCTGAACCACGAACTCATTCTGACATCAATTCTCACTTAAGCCCAATTGTCAACATAAATGCCTTTGATCGATTTTAATAATCTACCTTTAATTTCATAGTCCCCCAGTATAGTAGACATCTTTTCCCTCGGTACCCTGTCATATGCTTTCTCTAGATCTACGAAACATAAACACAACTGCCTATTCCTCTCGTAGCATTTTTCAATTACCTGGCGCATACTGAAAATCTGATCCTGACAGCCTCTCTGTGGTCTGAAACCACACTGGTTTTCATCCAACTTCCTCTCAACCACAGATCGCACCATCCCTTCCAAGATGCCAGTGAATACTTTGCCTGGTATACTAATCAATGAGATACCTCGATAGTTGTTGCAATCCTTCCTGTTCCCTTGCTTATAGATAGGTGCAATTACTGCTTTTGTCCAATCTGAAGGTACCTTACCAACATTCCATGCTAATCTTACTACTCTATGAAGCCATTTCACCCCCGCCCTCCCACTATACTTCACCATTTCAGGTCTAATTTCATCTATTCCTGCTGCCTTATGACAATGGAATTTATTTACCATCCTTTCCACTTCCTCAAGCATAATTTCACAAACATCATTTTCCTCCTCCCAATGAGCTTGGCTGTTTGCAACACCACCAGGATGATTTCCTTTTACATTGAGAAGATGTTCAAAATATTCCCTCCACCACTCCAGTGATTCCCTGGGATCTATTATGAGTTCACCTGAATTACTCAAAACACTGTTCATTTCCTTTTCCCTCCCTTCCTAAGATTCTTCATTACTGTCCAGAAAGGTTTCCCTGCTGCTTGACCTAGCCTTTTCAGGTTATTACCAAAATCTTCCCATGCCTTATTTTTGGATTCAACAACTATTTGTTTCGCTCTGTCTCTTTCATCTACGTACAAATCCCTGTCTGCCTCGGCCCTTGTTTGGAGCCATTTCTGATAAGCCTTCTTTTTACGTTTAAAGGTTGCTCTCACTTCATCATTCCACCAAGATGTTCGCCTTTTCCCATCTTTACACACAGTTGTTCCTAGGCATTCCCTTGCTGTTTCTACTACAGCATCCCTGTATGCCACCCATTGACTTTCTACATCCCAAACCTGCTTACTGTCTACTGTTCGAAACTTCTCACTAATCATATCCATGTACTTCTGTCTAATTTCCTCATCCTGGAGATTTTCTACCCTTATACGTTTGCAGACAGATTTCACTTTCTCTACCCTAGGCCTAGAGAAGTTCACTAGAGATCAGATAATGGTCTGTATCATAAAAAATCCGCGAAAAACTCGTACATTCCTAACAGATTTCCTGAATTCAAAGTCTGTAAGATATAGTCTATTATGGATCTGGTACCCCTAGCCTCCCATGTGTAGCGGTGAATAGCCTTATGCTTGAAGAATGTATTCGTAACAGCTAAACCCATACTAGCACAGAAGTCCAGCAAACGCTTCCCATTTCCATTAGCTTCCATATCTTCCCCACATTTACCAATCAGCCTTTCGTATCCTTCAGTCCTATTCCCAACTCTCGCATTGAAATCGCCCATTAGCATTATTTTATCCTTGCTGTTGACCCTGACCACGATGTCACTCAATGCTTCATAAAACTTGTCAACTTCATCCTCATCTGCACCTTCACATGGTGAATACACGGACACAATTCTTGTCCTAATTCCTCCAACTGACAAATCTACCCACATCATTCGCTCATTTACGTGCCTAACAGAAACTATGTTGCGTGCAATGGTATTCCTGATAAAGAGCCCTGCCGCAGACTCTGCCCTTCCCTTTCTAACACCCGTCAAGTACACTTTATAATGTCATATCTCTTCCTCATTATCTCCCCTTACCCGAATATCACTTACTTCTAGGACATCCAGATGCATCCTCTTTGTTGACTCATCCCGTTCTACCTTCTTTCTTCCATAAGCCCCATTAATATTGATAGCTCCCCATCGAATTCCATTTCGTTCGCCAAGTTGTTTCCAAGGAGTCCCTCGCCTGTCAAATGTGAGTGGGACTCCATTACTTCCATAGGTCCGAGGCTTGCTTAAAATTTTCTGAGCTCGGTAAATTCATGAAGCAGGATGCTACCCTACTTGCACATAGTCCAAGTAAGGATCTCTCCTCTAACGGATTATGGACCACCAGTGAATTGTCTAGTCCTAGCCGCCTGAGCACAAGAGGGCCATGACTCAGAATGTGTCCGAGATGCCCAATCCCATTCCGTAGCAACTGGTATTCCGACTCTCAGGACCACTTACTGGGCCACTCAGCCGTTGCCCATGGTTCACGAACAAGGACGTGAATACAGTAACCCACAAACATGAACCATATATCATTATCCCTGAAATATTCCTGCAGATCTTTTATGAATGTTTTAGGGGTCGGTCCATTCTGATTATTAAATTTCCGAGATTGATTTTCCTCTAAGCGTATGGTGATCACGATCTGTATTCTATTTACCCTGTTGTCCACCTGAATTGTATTACTTCCGACTTGCTCTTGAGCTTCTTTCTCCTCTACGAATTTAGGAGTGGAACTAACTAAACCAGCATTAACTTGCTGTTCCATCCTCGATTGTCTTTCTATCACGGAAGTTGTTATGACTCGTGTACTATCATTGTACATCCGTAACGTTTTTATTTATTTCGTTACGTTTGACATTTCATCAGGCATCTCCTTCACCTTTTCCTCCATTTGTCCTACAATTCCGCGGGTTGTAGGAATTTTGCGAACCACCTTGGTCACTACTTCCTCTACTGATTTTCTATTATCATTAACCATTTTTTTTGCTAGTGGCTTTACGTCGCACTGACACAGACAAGTCTTATGGCGACGATGGGATAGGAAGGAACTAGGAGTGGGAAGGAAGCAGCCGTGGCCTTAATTAGGTACAGCCCCAGCATTTGCCTGGTGTGAAAATGGGAAACCACGGAAAACCATCTTCAGGGCTGCCGACAGTAGGGCTCGAACCCACCATCTCCCGAATACTGGATACTGGCAGCAATTAAGCGACTGCAGCTATCGAGCTCGGTAACCATTGTTTTTAGACCGTCAAATTCCCTAGTAATTGTTTCCTGATTTATTTGCATTCCTTGTCGGACTCCTCTATCCACCTTCTTTGAATCGCTCGGCCCATCTTAAGGAACTGCGGGCATGTGATCCTTGTTCGTTTTTATCTGGTCGCTAAGTTCTGTAAATCTCGCCTCGACCTCGTCCTTATGTTTGCTCATGTTTTCGACGATCGCTTCCTTAAATGTACCTAGCCTTTCATTAAATTCTTGAGCGATGCTAGCTACGGTTCTCGTCTCCCGGCCACTTGATCAACATCTAACTTGGTGTGTGGACGTCTAGCAGGAGGTGGAGGTGCCTCTTTCATCAGGCAGCAGCTCTTCAGTAAGGTAATGGCCGTTTAACATCTTATTTCTTGCTAGCTCAGCAGTTTAACCCGCGGGAAAGGTCCGAAACCTTAATATGTAACCTACTTTTTTAAACATGTAATTTTCTGCCGGCTTATGTAAAGGCTTCATAAAATCTGCAACTGTAATTCGGAGATAGAGAGTGATTTGCCCTCTCGAGCTCCCCTTCATATTGGTTTGAGGTGGCTGCGTTTTCTTGCTTTCTGTAATGTCTTAAATTATTCTTATATGGGTCACCTCCATAGTTTGGGAATAGCCCCTGTTTCATCGGCCTAGTGCCTTTTAGGTTTTAAAATGAGTATTTAGGAGTGCAAGTACATGCCTCCATTCTTTTTTTGTATTTCGGGCCATTTACTTAACCTGTTCTTTTTCTGCTAAGGCCCAGTAGATTGGGTACAAGATACACCCGTGTCATTGTTGTAAGTTGTGCCTTGATGGCAAGTAATTGTAAAGTCTACTATTGCCTTGAAGAGGCTTGAAAAACTGAGAGCGTGTATCCTCTTTTCAAGTATTGTAAAAGTGCCTCTAGAATGCTTGACATGGTAAATTAAGGAGCAAGCGCTCCAGGTATTTGGGGATTTCTGCCCTTTGTAAAATTACGCTCCTCTGTAATGTTTGATCTGGAAGCTCAAAAATTGTAAAACTAAGGGCTTGTAGCCGAAGTGTGTTAAAGATTCGAAATTTTGGATTTTTTTTTCTAAATCTTGTTTTTAAATTACTATGTTATTGTTATCTCACTAAGTGAGAAATTGATGCTTTTTTGAAAATATAACCTTCCATTTCAGTTTAAATTCTTTCTTGACAAAGTAGTTAGACCCATTCATCCCGGCACCTTCTTTCACCTCTGCTGATCCACCAAATCACGGTAACAATTACTATTTACAACTTTATTAATTTCATTCATTTCCGCATTAAACTGCGAATCTTCTCACCATTTAAAAAATAACGTTTTTTAACTTTCAAGCACTACTTTCACTTTTAGTTTGAATGACTGAATGATTCTATTTACCATCTTTTTGCATTGTTCACTGCGTGTGCATGGATTGTTTTCTCAGCGCTACTACTACCGTTGATGATTTGCAGCTTTTAGAACTCCGTATCGTGTGATACGCAATTCTCAAGAATCTTCGTTATCCTTCAACGACAACTATATGCATCGATGTATGCATTTATAAACACAATCTGAAACTTTAATCATCAACGAGACCTTGCCTGCAATACGTCCAACACAGCACAGCGCAACTATCAGAACTTCATAAGGAATTATATATATAAACCTCAAGAATCTTCAACGTCCAAATTATTCTTCTTGAATTCTTCCTTAAACAGCTAAGTGCATTAATTTGTGCATTATATGCATTATCCAAAATGTTTACAACAATTTTGACTTTTTCACATTTATAGTGTCAAAGCACTGTTTTCACGACTTTTTACAATTTTTATGAACTATCAGGAACATTGTGCAACTCGCGATTTGGCTGATGATGACCTTAAAATATAGGTCGAAACTAGTTCCAATAAATGTTTCTTCCGTAATGTAACCCACATTCCTTGATTTTGTATTGAAAAGGTGGAAATATTTTACTCTTCATTTTTAATTTAATTGTAATCACTGCAGGGTTATGTATGTATGTTCAGTCCTCAGCCCTAAAGGTGGTTGGATCCTCAACAGCTCCACCATCAGTTGTCATAGATGGCCTAAGCATCACTGAAGAGGCATACTAGGGAAAAAAGAGTCAGTATTTAAACAGTGTACTGGTACATACATTTTTTGATGTACTGCTTTTATTACAAGATATTAGTATCATTCCGTATCAATGTTTTCACATTACAATAGTTTTTGTTGCGTATTGCTTTTATCCATAACTTTCGTCTTTCTGTTTCAGTGGGAAATTAATAGAAGGCTATATCTGGCATATTATTCTTGTAGGTATTACTATACCCTATAACACAACAGTGTTTGTTCCCTTCCCTCTTTCATGTACTACCTGCATTTCTAGGAGTTGCAATATTTGACTTCATAGCATGTGCTTATATTTTACTCCACCATTTCTGTTATCCACCAATTAGTAACCAAACTTGCCACCAGAGTGTTGTGCATGGTGCCTATACTTTCCTGTCTGTTTGCAGTAAGCTGCAAGCCTTGTCTAATCTCACTAACGGGATTCAACAATGCATCAGTTTAACTGCACATAGGTTGTATAGTTATTCACTTCGATCCTTCACTCACTGTCAATTCTATACAAAATGTATAACGAAACATCATCTTGACAACAATAATTACGTCTAAAACACTGACCAATTTATCACAACATTCTCACATGTCTTTCTTTCAAATGTCAAGAACCAAACTGCAACACAACATATGTAGGACAAACAAAACGTCATTTCCATACCAGGTACAAATAATACAAGAATACAATTGGCATTCATCTTTCGGAAAATATTTACACGACAACCCACACCAGTTTACATACATCGGCATAGATCAAAAAATGTTACATATCAAAACTAGGGGCAAATGTTTAAACATTAGGAAGCTATCGAAATTTACATTGAAAAAATAATCATACCAACCTCATTGATCACATACAATAAAAAATTGTACCCCTCTTCACCCTCCTAAATTCAATTTCTGACTACATATTATTTTTTTCTTTAGCGCTTAATGAATCCCACAAGAAGCTACTCTGAATTAAATGTCTGGAATATGGGTTAGGATATTCTTATCTGTAGTAATTTCCGTAAATTTGCGCAGTGTCTTCGCCATTACATTACATTAGCCTCTATTATGTAACCCCCTGTTTTCACTGAAGATGGCTCAAACGAGTCGAAATATGTTTGACTTTTATTACTCCATCTAATAATGGAGTTATGTATTGAATAGGACACATTAAATTTTTCTTCGTAAAGCGTCTTCACCAATCGAGACGTTTTAGTAGGATATTACAACCTGTGACAATAAAGTTCGGTGAATAGTCCTGTACTATCAACATAGATGAACAATGCACAACAGTGACCTTACTGTCCTTCGAATCCCACAAGAAGCTACTCTGAATTAAATGTCTGGAATATGGGTTAGGATATTCTTATCTGTAGTAATTTCCGTAAATTTGCGCAGTGTCTTCGCCATTACATTACATTAGCCTCTATTATGTAACCCCCTGTTTTCACTGAAGATGGCTCAAACGAGTCGAAATATGTTTGACTTTTATTACTCCATCTAATAATGGAGTTATGTATTGAATAGGACACATTAAATTTTTCTTCGTAAAGCGTCTTCACCAATCGAGACGTTTTAGTAGGATATTACAACCTGTGACAATAAAGTTCGGTGAATAGTCCCGTACTATCAACATAGATGAACAATGCACAACAGTGACCTTACTGTCCTTCGAAATAGTCCCCTCCCATAACTATGCACTGCTGAGATCGGCGATACATGTCCTGGAAACTTTGCAAGAAGGCTTCCTTTGGGATGGTGTTCAAAAGCGTCGTCACGTTTCTTTGGATGTCAGGAATATCGTCAAATCTTTTTCCTTTCAAAGAGAGTTTGATGCGTGACTTTTCGGCTCTGACCTTTTTCCGACGAGGGGATCCCCGAGAAAGCCATGCTATGATTTGCCATTTCGTTTCAGGGTCGTAGCTGAGACACCAGGTTTCATCCTCAGTTACAATACAGTTCAAGAAATTTGGTGTCACATCCGCCGTTTCCACAAAATCCTGTGAAGCCTCTAAACGTGCCTGCTTCTGATCGTCAGTCAAGTGATGTGGCACAAGACGAGAACACGTTTTACTCTTCCCTAACTTCTGGGTAATGATTTGTCGCACGGGTTCACGGTTAATCTGCAGTTTATCAGCTATCATGCACACAGTTAATCGCCGATCATTCGTGATTAATGTCCTCATCTTCTCAATGTTTTCGTCACTGACGGCGGTCGCCGGTCTTCCGCTACGGGTGTTGTCAGAAACACTTTCCCGGCCTCCTCGAAAACGGGCGAACCACTCGTACACACACTTCAAGGACAGTGCTTGATCTTCATAAACACGTACCAGCATCGCATGTGTTTCTTTTGGTGTCTTTTTTTTTTTTGCTAGTTGCTTTACGTCGCACCGACACAGATAGGTCTTATGGCGACGATGGGACAGGAAATGGCTAGGAGTGGGAAGAAAGCAGCCGTGGCCTTAATTAAGGTGGGGTTCGAACCTACTATCTCCCGAATACTGGATACTGGCCGCAATTAAGCGACTGCAGCTATCGAGCTCGGTCTTTTGGTGTCTTGCCAAGCTTAAAACAAAACTGCATATTGATCTTTTGGTCGTTCGTGTTCCTGTTCGCAGCTCAGAACCAACGCACTAAACACGCACTGTGTCAAACAGGTCTTACACGGCACACACACGATGTTCAACTGAACAACGTTGGAAACAGGTGGTCAAAACCTGCTGCTACGCAGGTGCAGCGTTGTGTGACGCCAGTGTTGCCAAATCGACCGTTCTGACTTCATTCACCGAACTTTGTCACAGGTTGTATTTATAATTCAAATTCAATTCCTTACTTTTAGTTCATAAATCCCCAAGTTTTATTTAATCAAAATCATTAACTTACATTTACTCTCTAATACACAAGAATACATTTTAAGATGAAGAAGCAACACTTCCCCTCTTCTCTCCAATGTACAGAGTCAATGCGCACATTTCCCTCACCCCTATTTCCCCCTCCACAAAACACGGTTAATTGTCTACAAAATTTATCCTCACACCCCCCCCCCCCACCTACTTAGTACCAAGACCAGACCAGACCTAAGAAACAGTTGCTGAAAGTAACTGACGATAGCAGCTAAGTGCAGAAAAAATTGTCCTTAAGTTACTAAAGTGACATTGGAGGACTACTACATTAATAATTTGTTCATCACCATCATCACTACTTGACCTCCTCCTTTCTGAGCGTTGGGGCCCAACTGGCTTTGTCTTTGGTGGTCACATCTCTATTGTAGTGTCGCCATCCCGGACGATCCTCGGTTTTCTTCAGGGCACACTGGAAAGATAAAACCGATGATAGTCTTCACTTGTCCCATCCATCTGGTTGCAGTACTTCCTTGTGGTCTACTGCCCTCAACCTTCCCTTCAATGAATAACTTATTTAGACTTTCTCCAGGTCGTCTTGCAATGTGCCCAAAGAACTGTAATATATTTTCATTGAATTGAGCAGAAAGGCAGAATCTTCAGCTCCTGAAGAATGGACGCACTGGTTCTTCTTCCAGTCCAAGGCACACATCGCATTCTACATCAGCACCACATTTCAAAGACACTGATGCATTTTCTGTCCAATGCCTTTACGGTCCAGGTCTTACAGCCATATGAGACAACAGGGAATGCAAGGGTTTCAACAAGATGGAGCTTTGTAGTATTAATAATTCTCCTGTTCTTCCAGATCTTAGCTACTTTCATCATAGCAACACATCCTAGCCAGGGGTCGAAAAATACCGGGCGCCCAGTCGCCGTGGCTCCTGAATTTTCAAATTCGGTTTTGAAAATTTATTTTTCAAAATCTGGAGTTCCCTTACGTGCACATTTCCACCACTTCATAAATTAACAAGTTGTACGGTGTTTCGCATGTTTTCTTCTGTTCGATTTTGGCCACTATGGACCATGGTGCAACAACTACAGTATCCTGGATCATATTTTCCCTCCCCTGGCCTTGATCTTTTGCCAATATAGCTTCATTCGTTGGCCTATCGGCTCCTTTCATCTTTCTGAAAAAATCGCTTTTGAAGATTTTTCTCCTTCTTCTTGGAAGCCTCTGAAGTCTGAAACTAATTGTGAAAAATGGTTCGTGTCTCAATATATTCTAATATCTGCAATTAACATTTTCACTACTTTTGGCAGAGTCTTGAATTCTGTAATTGACTTTTCATACCTTGGAACTTGATGTTTTAGTTCCGTGCGAGAACTGCCTAGCGCTCATGAGAAACATCGTTGTAACCTGTCAAACAATTAGCCTTTCATGTGGACGTATCATAACAAATACAAATAAAATAACAAATAGTTCCATTACAGATGATCAGTTATCAGTAGCCGAATACAAGGATCAGACCAGAGTTATGGAGAAATGCAGAGAACTACTACGTTAAATAATTCCACAAACATTACATTACTGCCTTCCTTCCCACGACTAGCCGTTCCTAAACTATGACCGCTGTTCCGGGGATTATGTGGAACGCAGAGGTGAAAGAAGGTGCGGGCATGAATGGGTGGATATTCACAAGTTAGAAGATTCATTTAAAACTTTAAAATTGGCAGTTTTATTTCTTTCCTGAACCCTCTTCTTTTTCCTCTCAAATTTTGAATATTTACACTTTGCTGAGCAATAGATCAGGAACGAGGCTAGCTCGTAATCTTGCGTGACAAAGTTAGAAAAACCAACAAATATTTACAACATGAGCTTGAAGCTCCCAAATTACAAACTTTACATGAGCACAACTGCTCCCTTTTAACCAACAGTCAGGGAGATGGATCTCCCCATTTCTTTTACACCAGAAGAAAGAGCATCTTTGCTCTACAGTTTTATACTTTTCAGGCCTATCAGAGGTACAAGTTATACTTAAACAAAATTAAACAGTATTCGCTGTCTTAAAGGCCGGAGGTACACCCGTCCCGTGCATTTAAATTAAGCGCCTTGTAGAATGCCATTTGAAATATAAACCTTGCAACAACTAGTACAAGAAGTTTTAACATTTCTCAACAGATATCGCTACTATAAACTTACATCGTGCCCTCTGGGGTGAAGAGGAACTATTAAAATTCAAGAGTAACTTTGTATGCAAAGGTTTCCTAAACCGGAATGTTTAGTGTTTGCTTTTTGATATTCAAAAGTTATCAATACTTCTATCTCTTCCCACCAACTTCAGGCGTTGGCCAATCAGAAATTTTGTACATTTATTTATTCACCAATGACAAAATTTTGATATTTATTTCATTATCCAAAGGGAATTGGGGGTGTGTCAGGGCCTTCGCCCAGAGATTTCTGGAACATTCCCCTCGGCTATAAAAGCAGTGTTGATAAATTCCCGTGGAATTCATTGTTTGCATTTAAAACAAGGAATTACATGTTTAACAATTCTTGTATTTTCACTGAACATTATTTATACCTTTAATTTAATTACAGCATCTTGGTATTGAACAGTTTGCACTTTAGCAGAAATACAGTTGTTTTCATTCCTGTGCGGTTATGGAAAATTGGCAACGTTGCATCAGACATCGAAGCCTGCAAACTCTGAAGCCATATAATGTTGGTGATATATTGTAGTCTATTATGTGTTTTATTTTTCTGTGTTATACTTGAGAAAATTGGCAAAATGAAATGAACAAAGCCGCACAAATTGACTGATGTGAGTAAAAAAGTGATACAGAAGCGAGTGAATGTGATAAAACACTTGATGGAAGTGCCGAGTGTAGTGTTCAGGACGACAATGACCAGTGATAAATTTATGGTGTTCAAGACAATGTAAGACAAGCATTAAAAATACATCGAAATTTCCATTGCAAACGGAAATTTTAGCAATCGTGGCTTGAATTACTACCACGGCTGCCCTATGAAGAAGGAATTGCATTGTGCAGTAACTTTCCTAGTATTGCTGACCAACATTCTAAAGTTGCATCCGGATTTTCAGGACATTACAGCATATGAATGCATTGTTCATGGCATCTTACCATATTACAAAAAATTAACAGACCCTACACTGATTTTGAAGGTTTGGTTGCATTGTTAAGCAAACTAAACATTACTGATTCAGAGAAGTATGTGAATGGTAAGCAATGCAGATAATTTATTTCACACATTGCCTCAGATCCTCGTGAAGATTTGATACGTGAAATTAAGGAAAGTTACTCGATGGATCAACAGATAAATCTGATGATGAGGAGCTGAGACTTTCCATTCATTTTTTAAAAGAAAATAAGGTAAAGGAGACATTTCCTACTATTGTGTCATTGGAGGATGCAACACGTGATGGCTATATGAAAGCTCTAGAAACAAAATTGCTTCAGTTAGGGCTTGGAGAACTCTTCACGGGTTCAATACCAATAGGTATAGCGACTGATGGACCATCATGTGTGATTTGTGTCCGTAACTGTTTGGTAAAATAATGATTTGAAAAAATTGGGAACTTGGAAAACGTCCATTGTGTTGCACATTAACTCCAACTCTTTCTTCTTCACTCACTGAAAAATGCGAAATTTAAAATCATGCTTGATAGACTAGACTAATTAAGGACATTTCAAAAACAATATGTAGAGTTATCCTAGCCTAACCTGTGTTTTTCATTATCTTTGTTTGCAAAAACTGTGCTGGCTACTGATTAAAAAGGCCTGGCTACTGAATTATTTCTTTTTTTTTTCCTACCCCTGATCCTAGAAAAATCCTTATCTCTTTCTCAGAACTTCCCATATCACTGATAGTTGACCCAAGGTATACGAAGTCGTGCACTACATCTAGTTCAAACTTTATGGTGAACTGAAATCCAGGGAGTAGTTTTTATGATTTGCAGTTGTAGAGAGAGAACAGTTGTGAAAATTATAATTTCCATGAGCTGATCTTCTAACTTTCTCAGTCTGAAATGTTAACTTTCTTCAACTGTTAACCGTCAACATAAAATTATAAAAGTTTTCCAATCTCCTTCCTAATAAATAAGAATTATATTTTCACATAAATTTTATGAAGTGAGGAGAATATATTGCCATCTACAAACTACTATCTATATATATAAAATAAGAGTTTTGTCTGTACATTGTTCAGAATTTGAAAATAATGGTATTTCTGTATCGGTCATGTCCGTAGTAACAAGAAAATGCACTTTTTACTTTTCCGTAATTTCTGTCTGTCTGTCTGTCTGTCTGTATGTATGTATGTATGTATGTACACGCATCACGAGAAAACGGTTGAAGAGAATTTAATGAAAATCGGTATGTGAAGTCGGGGGATGAGCCTCTACAATCTAGGCTATAAATCATTTTACTCACGCTGAGTGAAATGGTAGTTTAGGGGAAGGCCTAAAATTGAATTCTCAACTATTTATGTTATTGGTGGTCTAATGAAAATCGGTACGTGAAGTCGGGGGATGAACCTCTACAATCTAGGCTATAAATCATTTTACTCACGCTGAGTGAAATGGTAGTTTAGGGGAAGGCCTAAAATTGAATTCTCAACTATTTATGTTATTAGTGGTCGTATTTTAAAGAAAATGGGTATGCAAATTTGGGGAATAAATTGCTACAATCTAGACTGTCAATAATTGTATTCACGCTGAGAAAAATGGTAGTTTAGGGGAAGGCCTAAAATTTAATTCTCAAATATTGTTGTTATTATTAGTCCTATCTTGATGAAACTCGGTGTGCAAAGTCAGGAAATAAGTCGCTATAGTCTAGGCTGTAAATTATTTTATTCACGCTGAGTGAAATGGTAGCTTAGGGGATGGCCTAAAATGTAATTCTCAAATATTTCTTATTAGAGGTGTGATCGATGAATGCTTCATAACTAAGGTTATATAGTATTAAATTTCCTATTATTCATGTCTTATACATTGTTACCGTACTG
This sequence comes from Anabrus simplex, assembly GCF_040414725.1. Classification (NCBI taxonomy): domain Eukaryota; kingdom Metazoa; phylum Arthropoda; class Insecta; order Orthoptera; family Tettigoniidae; genus Anabrus; species Anabrus simplex. The sequence goes on along the minus strand of NC_090271.1, from coordinate 74,132,902 downwards.
GCTATGATCACAAAGATATTCATAAATTTGGATTTTTGTTACTAAGTCCATATCAGCGCCGAGTAACGAGAAAATGGGTAAACAGTATTTAATGAAAATCGGGATGTAAAGTCGGAGAATAAGAAACTACAGTTTACGGTATAAAATATTTTACAAATCACAGAGTCGAAAGAAAACTAAATGTGTAGGCCTACAATATAGAAAGCTCATAACATTGATGAACAGTAGCATTACATTGACCATTGTTTGGCGTGATGTGCTTTGTATCTTCTGTTACCCCTCATCTCCGGTAGATAGGATTACTGCTGCGTACATAGTATTTTTTTTATTTGATTTACGTCGCACCGACAAAGATAGGTTTTATGGCGACGAGGGGGTAGGAAAGGGCTAGGAGTGCCTTAGGTCTTAATTAAGGTACAGCCCCAGCATTTGACTGGTGTGAAAGTGCAAAACCACGGAATACCATCTTCAGCGCTGCCGACAATGGGGTTCGAATCCACTATCTCTCGGATGCAAGCTCACAGCTGCGCACCGCTAACCACACGGTCAACTCGCCCAGTCGTACAGAGTGTAACAGCCTGCCTGAATATTGATGGGAAGTAGCTGGGGAGTCAGATAACTTTCGTCTTTAGCATGCCATTCCCCTGGTTTATAAATTCTCTGATACTACTGGTACGTAACACACTGGATCATCATAGCATTCGGGCTATTCAATCCCTACTCTGAGGCACTGATTGGAACGAACAGTGTGCATATTTAGCGGAATAAAGGCAGATGAGTGTTCATGGCAATCTGCGGCCTGGTCATCCCAGCTCTGGAACTTCGGACTATTAGATTGGCACCGCAATCTAACCGCAGCACTGTTCATTAAATGTGATAAAACGTGCGGCTTTCCATTTGATCGAGTATTTTATATGATAGCATTGCTTTTAATCGCTACATTCATACTTACGTTTTTGTAATGACCTATGTTTATTTCAGTCTTTCTGAGAATCCCGTAGCGAAGCACGGGTACATCAACTAGTCACCTAATAGTCATGTCAATTCAGTCCAATATACTTCCAGGTTGACTGGCTGCAATTCTAAGAAAAAAGGTTAAAACTTAAGTGCCAACTGAACAAGAAGACAACACTATTAGCATTTTCATCTCTAATAATAATATATATATATATATATATATATATATATTTTTTTACGTGGGAGAGTGGGAAATCTTCCATGACACTTGTGAGGGTCCGCACTCCACATGCGTGTGAGATTCCTACTAACTAAAACCCACACACCCTTTTCTCACCACGTATATCTCCACACATCACATGTACGTAGTATATCTCCACCCCAGAAATGCTCTCGCATTAGTTCAGGGCAGTGTCGTGCTAATTTATCAGGTTTCTTCTTCCTTTATTTCTCCTTTACTGCTGTTCGTGAGCATTCAAACCCCTCTTTTTGACGCAGGATGCCTTTTACATATACCGCTACTTGATCCCAAGATTCTTCCTTTCGTAGCATCACGTGCACAGTACTTTGTGGCGTCAATTCTCCTTGCTCAATTTCTAAACATCTTCTCTGTGTTGACCAATGATAACATACAAAAAATATGTGAAATCCATCGTCAACATCATTGCAATGAATACAAGCCGGACCACTTGCTCTACCTACTCTGTGTAGAAATTTCCGGAAGTATCCGTGACCCGTCAAAAGTTGTGTAAGATAAAAGTTAACCTCACCATGAGCTCATGCAACCCAATCAGCTAAACATAGTACCAGCCGTTTAGTCCACTTTCCTTAAGGATCTTCCTCCCATCTTTGCTGCCATCATTCCATTTGTTGCCCATAAGCTAGCTCCTTAGCATGCTTCTTTCCGAGCTCCCCTTGAGTTTGCCAGACTTCCTGTTTCTCTATGGCAAGTAAATCAATCAGTGCTTGCCGCTGCTACCGCAAGAACTGCAGGTTCAGATACTGTGTGATACGCGCTCGTAATACGCAAAGCTGATCTCCGCTGTACCCCAGCTATCTTTCGACGGTATTTTTCAAACTTCAAAGATTCAGCCCAGACTTCAGCACCATGTAGAAGTGACGAGTGAACTATCGACATTAGAAGTCGTCGTTTGCTAGACTTCGGACCTTTAACGTTGCTCATTAATCTACTCAGCGCAAACGTCGTTTTCACTGCCTTATTTGTCAGCCGTTTGATATGATCCCAAAATGTAAGTTTGGTATCAAGTGTCACTCCGAGGTACTTTATACCTCTAGATGTTTCGATTTCTGTCTGTCCAATATACATTGGAATAACGGTCGCGATCCTTTTTTTTTTTTTTTTTTTTTTTTTTTTTTTTTTTTTTTTTCTTTTTTTTTTCTAGAGAACTATCTCTGTGATTCGCCATCTAATCTTTCACCCGTCACATCACTTGATTTATCTTAAACTAAGCCAACTCCAAATTTTGAGCTACTATGAAAACAGCTATATCATCAGCATAGCCAGGGGGGGGGGTTACTGGGGGTTAGAACCCCCTCCATTGAACTTTCACAAAAAGAAAATAAATAGAAACTGACAGTAAACAATAAACTTCTTTTATGTGATCAAGATAAACTCACTGCAATCTACTGCTTGTTGAGAGTGTTTGCCACCCTACCTGTCACCACTGCAGCCAGTGAGAGATCATTTTCAACATTAAGACGCCTTAAAACCTACCTCAGAAATACCACAAGTGAAAGTCGACTCAACGGGTTGGCTCCATTGAACATTCACAGAGACATAGTTGTAAAACCAACAGATGTGTTAAATTTATTTTCTAGGAAGCCTCGAAAATTAGATTTTAGATTGTAAACTGAACATACCGTTTGAGATAAAACTGCTGACCTCGATCATATTGTTCTTGTTCTGTATTTTAAAGTAAGAATTTTGTAGTGTATTGCAATCTGAATATCACATACAGTAATTCACTCTTGTATCAGTATCCTTATGACAGTCATGCATGCGCGTACCAGACACGCACAAGCACAAGCACTTTCATTATGTTATATCTTAATTTTGTAACTGTAACCCCCCCCCACTGGCCGATCCTGGCTCCGCTACTGAGCATAGCCCACTAGCATCATATCTTCCAGCATCTCTAACCTCAACAGTCCATCATACACAATGTTCCACAGATTTGGGCCAGGGATGGACCCTTGTGCTGCACCAGCTGTGAGCCATTTCACTCTCTGCCCATCTTCTGTGCAACATACTAGAGTATGATCTTTAAAATAATTTCTCATTATGCACATGAGATACTCTGGTAGTTTGAAAGTTTTTTGAAGCAATTCCAACATGTCATTCCACCGTATCAAGCTGGAAGCCTTCTTGACATCCAAAGTCATAAGAAGTGTTGCTTTCTGAGAATGATGATTAACCATTTGTGTACTTTTCGCTGTATTCAACACTTCCCACACTGCATCGACTGTTGAATATCCTCGTCGAAAACCATGTTGACGATCAGAGAGGTCCCCAGCTAGTTGAACTGCTGAAAGTATTCTTGGCTGCAGAAGTTTAGCTAATACTTTCTCAGCAGTATCCAGCATGCATAAAGGCCTATAACCCTTTGATTATTAAAACTAGCCGAGCTCTTTTCCAGCGAACACTAAGCAACCCCGATAGCAGGCAGCTATTGTACATTTTCAGCAGCAGATGTGGGCAGAAATCTGCTCTCAGCTTTAGTATCTCAGCTGGAATACCATCTGGTCCTGATGATGATGATGCTGCTGCTTGTTGATTAAAGGGGCCTAACATCTAGGTCATCAGCCCCTAAAGGCATGAAATGAGACACAATGTAAGGGTAATTAAAAATCCATAATCCTCCACTGACCAGAATTCAAAACATGAGGGCAAAGAATGGATGGATGGATGGATGGATGGATGGATGGATGGATGGATGGATGGATGGATGGATGGATGGATGGATGGATGGATGGATGGATGGATGGATGGATGGATACAAAGTTAAAACAATCAGTGGATCCGACCTGCAATACCCCAGAAACTAGCGTTAAACAATAGTATTACTGACCAAGGGACTGCTTCTAAAGCACAATATTGAATCAATGATGCTTGTAGTCTGAACGGGTCCAAAATCCAGGTCATCGTCCCCTGATAATGGTACTTATCGCTAGGAAAGTAGAACCATGGTATTTGTCATGTTGCGGTACTCATCAAAAGTAGCGTAGACTCGTGGTATTCCACACATCATGGTACTACTCACAGGTAATGCAATGCGCACATGTAACACAGACCTATGGTGTTTCGCACATTGTGTCGCTATTTACAGGCAACGCAAACCTATGGTGTTCTTCACATAAGTGGACTAACCACAGGGACTCGGACTATCCCGTGGTGTTCCTCACATAGTGGGTACAAATTACAGGCAAGGCAGAACCATATTGTCTCTCATCCTAATGGGTGGGTAGGAGATAGGGATCTGCGCTCAGATGGCCTTCATTTAAACCACAGTGGTACGTATAAGTTAGGAAATTTGTTTGGAAGGGTAATAGGGAGGTACATTCAGGGAAACGGGATGGCCTAGGGAGCGGTGATAAGGGAACAGGGAACTGGAAATCAAGTAGGGATGACATAAAATTGTTAGTGTTGAACTGTAGAAGTATTATAAGGAAAGGAATAGAATTAATTTAATAGATATATATTTACCAGATACTGTAATAGGAGTTAAATCATGGCTGAGAAATGATATAATGGATACAGAAATTTTCTCACGGCACTGGAGTGTGTATCGTAGAGATAGGATAGGAAGGGTGGCAGGGGGAGTGTTCATTCTGGTGAAAGAAGAATTTGTAAGCTACGAAAAAGTTAAAGATGAGACACATGAAATTCTAGGTGTACGGCTCATTTCTAAAGATAATAGGCAACTTGATATATTTGGAGTGTACAGATCGGGAAAGGGTAGCACTGACGCGGATTCGGAATTATTTGATAGGATAGTCAGCTATGTGGGAAACGACATGGAAAGAAATGTGATTGTAGCGGGAGATCTGAACTTGCCAGATGTCAATTGGGAAGGAAATGCAAACGACAGGAAGCATGACCAACAAATGGCAAATAAGTTAATATGGGAAGGACAGCTGATTCAGAAAGTGATGGAACCAACCAGAGGGAAAAATATCCTGGATGTGGTGCTGATAAAACCAGATGAGCTCTATAGGGAAACTGAAGTAATAGATGGTATTAGTGATCATGAAGCTGTTTTTGTGGTAGTTAAAAATAAATGTGATAGAAAGGAAGGTCTTAAAAGTAGGACTGTTACGCAGTACCATATGGCTGATAAAGCAGGCATGAGACAGTTTCTAAAAAGTAATTATGATCGGTGGAAAACGGTAAATAAAAATGTAAACAGACTCTGGGATGGGTTTAAAGAAATTGTTGAGGAATGCGAAAACAGGTTTGTACCATTAAGGGTGGAACGGAATGGTAAAGACCCACCTTATTATAATAGAGAAATAAAGAGACTAAGAAGGAGGTGCAGACTGGAAAGAAATAGATTTAGAAATGGCTGTGGAAGTAAGGAGAAATTGAAGGAACTTATTAGAAAATTGAATCTAGCAAAGAAGGCAGCTAAGGATAACATGATGGCAAGCATAATTGGCAGTCATACGAATTTTAGTGAAAAATGGAAGGGTATGTATAGGTATTTTAAGGTAGAAACAGGTTCCAAGAAGGACATTCCAGGAATAATTAATGAACAAGGGGAGTGTGTATGTGAGGATCTTCAAAAGGCAGAAGTATTCAGTCAGCAGTATGTAAAGATTGTTGGTTACAAGGAAAATGTCGAGATAGAAGAGGAGACTAAGGCCAAAGAAGTAATAAAATTTACATATGATAACAATGACATTTACAATAAGATACAAAAGTTGAAAACTAGAAAAGCGGCTGGAATTGATCAGATTTCTGGGAATATACTAAAGACAATGGGTTGGGATATAGTACCATATCTGAAGTACTTATGTGATTATTGTTTGGTCGGAGGAGCTATACCAGATGAATGGAGAGTTGCTATAGTAGCCCCTGTGTATAAAGGAAAGGGTGATAGACATAAAGCTGAAAATTACAGGCCAGTAAGTTTGACATGCATTGTATGTAAGCTTTGGGAAGGCATTCTTTCTGATTATATTAGACATGTTTGCGAAATTAATAACTGGTTCGATAGAAGGCAATTCGGTTTTAGGAAAGGTTATTCCACTGAAGCTCAACTTGTAGGATTCCAGCAAGATATAGCAGATATCTTGGATTCAGGAGGTCAAATGGACTGTATCGCGATTGACCTGTCTAAAGCATTTGATAGGGTGGATCATGGGAGACTACTGGCAGAAATGAGTGCAACTGGACTAGACAAAAGAGTGACTGAAAGGGTTGCTATATTTCTAGAAAATAGATCTCAGAGAATTAGGGTAGGTGAAGCGTTATCTGACCCTGTAAGAAATAAGAGGGGAATTCCTCAAGGCAGTATTATCGGACCTTTATGTTTTCTTATATATATAAATGATATGAGTAAAGGAGTGGAATCGGAGGTAAGGCTTTTTGCGGATGATGTTATTCTCTATAGAGTGATAAATAAGTTACAAGATTGTGAGCAACTTCAGCGTGACCTCGAAAATGTTGTGAGGAGGACAGCAGGCAATAGTACGATGATAAACGGGTTTAAAAGTCAGGTTGTGAGTTTCACAAATAGGAAAAGTCCTCTCAGTTTTAATTACTGTGTTGATGGGGTGAAAGTTCCTTTTAGGGATCATTGTAAGTATCTAGGTGTTAATATAAGGAAAGATCTTCATTGGGGTAATCACATAAATGGGATTGTAAATAAAGAGTACAGATCTCTGCACATGGTTATGAGGGTGTTTAGGGGTTGTAGTAAGGATGTAAAGGAGAGGGCATATAAGTCTCTGGTAAGACCCCAACTAGAGTATGGTTCCAGTGTATGGGACCCTCACCAAGATTACCTGATTCAAGAACTGGAAAAAATCCAAAGAAAAGCAGCTCGATTTGTTCTGGGTGATTTCCGACAAATGAGTAGCGTTACAAAAATGTTGCCATGTTTGGGTTGGGAAGAATTGAGAGAAAGAAGAAGAGCTGCTCGACTAAGTGGTATGTTATTAGATGTTGATTCCCATAGGGAAAACAGATCTCAGAGAATTAGGGTAGGTGAAGCTTTATCTGACCCTGTAAGAAATAAGAGGGGAATTCCTCAAGGCATGTCCAATAACGGACCATTTATATTGGTATTATAAATTTACTCATTCAGGACAAATATTTCAGATTCCCTATGGGAATCAACATCTATATCATCTGATGGCCAAGCAGGCATCAATTTTTGCTGATGAGACAAAGTGTCTTAGTGCATTGGCACTGCCGGTGGCTCCAGTTAGCCTACGCAGTGGCCTCCACGGTATGCACTAGCCAGCGTATTGGTAGGTGTGCTAGGTACCAACTGATGAGCCCACCCTAGCACACGAGGGCGAAACGCTGGCAACCAAGAATGAGTTAGCAGGAAAATTTATAATGTCCAATAACGGACCATTTATATTGGTATTATAAGTGGTATGTTCCGAGCTGTCAGCGGAGAGTTGGCGTGGAATGAAATTAGTAGACGAATAAGTTTGAATGGCGTTTATAAAAGTAGGAAAGATCACAATATGAAGATAAAGTTGGAATTCAAGAGGACAAACTGGGGCAAATATTCATTTATAGGAAAGGGAGTTAGGGATTGGAATAACTTACCAAGGGACGTTCAATAAATTTCCAATTTGTTTGAAATCATTTAGGAAAAGGCTAGGAAAGCAACAGACAGGGAATCTGCCACCTGGGCGACTGCCCTAAATGCAGATCAGTATTGATTCATTGATTGATATATTGTGGTACAAATCACAGATACTGTAAAATGCATCCTGAGCACACACTGTCGCTACTAATCACAAACCTACTGTGTAACCAACCTAGTCGTACTACGCGCAAGTAAATGTGACCCATGGTGTTCCCTGCGTGATGGTACCAATTACAAGTAGTATCATGGTTCTAATTTGATCATCCCTTGATCGCCCCTTTCAGTCGCCTCTTACGACAGGCAGGGGATACCGTGGGTATATTCTTCATCTGTGTCCCCACCCACAGAGGGTTATGTGTTTGGTTCGCGAGAGGTATTTTATTTCCCTGAAGTCCACTGGCAAGCCGGTTAGGACTGACCTATCCGCCACCTGGGATGCACCACGTGGGAGTATCACCTCTCCCCCTGCTACACCAGCGTAGTAGATTTGTGGCTATCTGGTCCTGGGGCCTTTTTAATTCTAAAGGAGCTAATCGCTCTCGTTAATTCTTCGGGTGTAAAAAGTGGTACGTCATCTATGAAGTCATCATCATCAGACCTCTCAAGATGGTGTGGGAATAATATATCTATAATATCCTTCATTGCATTTGAGTCCATGATCAAATTTGAGAACTTCCAAGTTTCTTAATAACGATCTTGTATCCTAAACTTCATGGGCCGTCATCCACCTTCTTAGCCGTTTTCCACCATTTGTCGACTTTACTCTTTTTAATAGCATTTCTCAGTTCTTTCTTCGCCGTCTTACACTCAGCTGTGAGTGAGGTGACTTCTTGGCTGACTCGTGCTCTCTGTGCCCTCCTTCTTTCTTCGCCGTCTTACACTCAGCTGTGAGTGAGGTGACTTCTTGGCTGACTCGTTCTCTCTGTGCCCTCCTTCTAAGTTGCAGATGTCTTCTCTGTCAGCAATTTCTTTGGTCCACCAATACGCTGAACGTTTCCTGTTTTGTAATGTATTGCGAGGCCAATATAAATGGTCCTTTATTGGACATTATAAATTTTCCAGCTAACTACTTCCTGGTTGCCAGCGTTTCGCTCCAGTGTGCTAAGTTGGGCTCATCGGTTGATAAATAGCACACCCTCCAAGACGCATGGCTAGTGCATACTGTGGAGGCCACTGTGTAGGCTACTTGGAGCCACCGGTAGTGTCAATTACCAAAAATTGTCGCTTGCCTGGCCATCTAATGATATAGATGTTGATTCCCATAAGGAACCTTTGAGAATCAACATCCATATCATGTATAATGAGTCATGGACAAATCACATGCTCTCCAAAAGCTGCATGGTGCATTCGACACGTTTCTCAGCAGCTTCTTATCCTTTACAATAATAACTTTGTTCTGTTTTACTATCCATTTCATTTCTTAAGACAGCAAGAAATTTCTCTCTGTCCATACTTTCTATATTCCACCGTGTTGGTTTATACGATGTAGTATTCATCTGTGGAGTTTTTGTAAGGACACGAAAAATAATGTACTGGTGATCACTTTCCATGGATTCTTCAATCACCCGCCAGTCAATGATTTTCGACACGGTGTCCTTAGATACAAAAGTCACGTCCGGTATAGTTACCCTACACCCTGTCATCTAAAGGTTGGCACATTTCCAATATTAGTGACAATCAAACCAAAACTAGCGGCCATCTCCATAGTTTGGCGCCCTCTAGAGTCGTACTGTGACAAACTTCATTCTGGCGTTTGGGCATTGAAATCACCAGCCACGAATAAACTGTTCTCAAACCCTTGTAATATATATCCTCCAGGCCATCCAGCTTAGCCTGAAAGTCAAATATTGACTCATTTGAAGTAAAATAACAGCTCACGAAAGTATATCTACCAATGCGGATCCAAACAAAACAGTCTCCACATCCTTGGTTTGATACTGGGTATTTACCCAAATCTGGTATCCAAATTGCAGCTGTCCCAAAATTATCCGCAAACCATCCTGATAATCTTCACTAAGAAAAAATATGTCTACGCCTATCTCAAAGGTCATCTGCGTTAAAAGATCATTGGCAGTTCGACTTCTGTGCATATTTGCCTGAATAACCTGCATCATTTACTACTAATTTTAACCTTTTCAAGAGTTTCATGAAACACTGTACAGACTCTTGAGTCAAGAACATGATATCGATTAGCTTTGTCAACACTAATGTCTGTGCAAATTATGCATCTCAGATTTGCTTTGCAACCTACCGCCCTATACCCAGCTTCTCGACACTTAAAACAAAGTTTGCTTCTATCTGCACCTTTGCAGTTTCGTGCATGATGTCCATATGAAAGACATCAAAAGCAGCAAGGTACCATGATCCATTTTTAATTCTACAATCCAACCATCCTATTTTAATTTTACCAATTTCCAAACGTTTCTGAGCCTCCTTATCTTCTATCTAGAGGATTGCATTGTTGGATGCACTTGTGAACGGTTGGCTGTTGAGAGCGCTCTTGCATTATTGTAGTAAAAAAGTAGTTAAAACCTACTGAAATTATTTAAATTTTGTGTGTGCGCATTCCATTTAGTGCTATTTGTTGTAACAGTTGCAACACGAGACTCAGAGCCAACAGAAGGACAGCAACCAACACAACAGTAGATAACAAATAACAACTTTCAACTAACATAAAACATTATTTCAGTATCTACTGACATTTCCTGGCAAGGTTTCAGCTAATAGTATTACCTACCGGTGCTAAGGGCCACTTACAATTTTTCAACTGATGCTTCTGTCTCACTTTATGCTCACTAATTTCATCAGCGGCCTTGGACATATTGTATTTATGACAATTATGTTTATGCTTGTGTTCACACCCTCATGTCGTTGGCTTTATATTATTACCACTTTGGTATTCCACTAACATTTTAAATGAACTGTTTTAATTAGAATTTTAATGGAAGAAGTTTTAGTCTTTTTTATTACATGTTATGGTTTTTAAATAAATTTGTTTGAAAGTTTTAGTCTCCGACAAAATTATAGTTTAATCATTAACAGTGTTTCCATTAGCATCTTCATATATTGTATCATTTTTCATATTTTTATGTCCCAAATTTTAATAACTGACTAAACTTTTAGCTTCCACTTTTAATATTAGTTGTACTCTTGATGATTGTTCTTGGGCTGAAGATGCCCTTGATTGAAGGCGAAACACGTCCCATTTAACTGATGGTCTATATATATAACCACTATAAGTGAAAATAAAAGTACTGAATAGGTGGATTAAATTAAAACACCTTTATTTTTGTTGAATTGGAGTGTGTATCATAGAGATAGGATAGGAATGGTGGGAGGGGGAGTATTCATTCTGATGAAAGAAGAATTTGTAAGCTACGAAAAAGTTAAAGATGAGACACATGAAATTCTAGGTGTAAGAATCATTCCTAAAGATAATATATTTGGAGTGTACAGACCGGGAAAGGGTAGCACTGACGCGGATTCAGAATTATTTGATAGGATAGTCGGCTATGTGGGAAATGACATGGAAAGAAATGTGATTGTAGCGGGAGATCTGAATTTGCCAGATGTCAATTGGGAAGGAAATGCAAACAACAGGAATCATGACCAACAAATGGCAAATAAGTTAATATGGGAAGGACGGCTGATTCAGAAAGTGATAGAACCAACCAGAGGGAAAAATATCCTGGATGTGGTGCTGATATAACCAGATGAGCTCTATAGGGAAACTGAAGTGATAGACGGTATTAGTGTTCATGAAGCTGTTTTTGTCATAGTTAAAAATAAATGTGATAGAAAGGACGGTCTTAAAAGCAGGACTATTAGGCAGTACCATATGGCTGATAAAGCAGGCATGATGCAGTTTCTAAAAAGTAACTATGATCGGTGGAAAACTGTAAATAAAAATGTAAACAGACTCTGGGATGTGTTTAAAGAAATTGTTGAGGAATGCGAAAACAGGTTTGTACCTATAAGGGTGGTAAGGAATGGTAAACACCCACCTTATTATAATAGAGAAATAAAGAGACTAAGAAGGAGGTGCAGACTGGAAAGAAATAGAGTTTGAAATGTATAGGTATTTTAAGGCAGAAGAAACAGGTTCAAAGAAGGACATTCCAGGAATAATTAATGAACAAGTGGAGTGTGTATGTGAGGATCTTCAAAAGGCAGAAGTATTCAGTCAGCAGTATGTAAAGATTGTTGGTTACAAGGATAATGTCAAGATAGAGAAGGAGACTAAAGCCAAAGAAGTATTCAAATTTACATATGATAACAATGACATTTACAATAAGATACAAAAGTTGAAAACTACAAAAGCAGCTGGAATTGATCAGATTTCTGGGGATATACTAAAGACAATGGGTTGGGATATAGTACCATATCTGAAGTACTTATTTGATTATTGTTTGGTCGGAGGAGCTATACCAGATGAATGCAGAGTTGCGATAGTAAGCCCTGTGTATAAAGGAAAGGGTGATAGACATAAAGCTGAAAATTACAGGCCAGTAAGTTTGACATGCATTGTATGTAAGCTTTGGGAAGGCATTCTTTCTGATTATATTAGACATGTTTGTGAAATTAATAACTGGTTCAATAGAAGGCAGTTTGGTTTTAGGAAAGGTTATTCCACTGAAGCTCAACTTGTAGGATTGCAACAAGATATAGCAGATATCTTAGATTCAGGAGGTCAAATGGACTGTATCGCGATTGACCTGTCTAAAGCATTTGATAGGGTGGATCATGGGGGACTCCTGGCAAAAATGAGTGCAATTGGACTAGACAAAAGAGTGACTGAATGGGTTGCTATATTTCTAGAAAATAGATCTCAGAGAATTAGAGTAGGTGAAGCTTTATCTGACCCTGTAATAATTAAGAGGGGAATTCCTCAAGGCAGTATTATCGGACCTTTATGTTTTCTTATATATATAAATGATATGAGTAAAGGAGTGGAATCGGAGGTAAGGCTTTTTGCAGATGATGTTATTCTCTATAGAGTGATAAATGAATTACAAGATTGTGAGCAACTGCAGCGAGACCTCGAAAATGTTGTGAGATGGACAGCAGGCAATGGTATGTTGATAAACAGGGTTAAAAGTCAGGTTGTGAGTTTCACAAATAGGAAAAGTCCTCTCAGTTTTAATTACTGCATTGATGGGGTGAAAGTTCCTTTTGGGGATCATTGTAAGTATCTAGGTGTTAATATAAGGAAAGATCTTCATTGGGGTAATCACATAAATGGGATTGTAAATAAAGGGTACAGATCTCTGCACATGGTTATGAGGGTGTTTAGGGGTTGTAGTAAGGATGTAAAGGAGAGAGCACATAAGTCTCTGGTAAGACCCCAACTAGAGTATGGTATTTCCGACAAAAGAGTAGCGTTACAAAAATGCTGCAAAGTTTGGGTTGGGAAGAATTGAGAGAAAGAAGAAGAGTTGCTCGACTAAATGGTATGTTCCGAGCTGTCAGCGGAGAGATGGCATGGAATGACATTAGTAGACGAATAAGTTTGAATGGCGTTTATAAAAGTAGGAAAGATCACAATATGAAGAGATAAAGTTGGAATTCAAGAGGACAAACTGGGGCAAATATTCATTTATAGGAAAGGGAGTTAGGGATTGGAATAACTTACCAAGGGAGACATTCAATAAATTTCCAATTTCTTTGAAATCATTTAGGAAATGGCTAGGAAAACAACAGATAGGGAATCTGCCACCTGGGTGACTGCCCTAAATGCAAATCAGTATTGATTGGTTGATTGATTGATATCTCACAATAACAAGATTTTGCCCTTTGCTGTGCGGATTATTGAGACTTTCAGTTCTCCTTCGAAATTCTGAAAATCCTGTCTTACAGCTTCCTCTACATCTAAAGCAGTGGTGATACTGTCCATGGTCCGAATTTCCAAGGTAGTGCAGGGGGTCAAAGTCTTCACACTGCCATCCGTTCTCAGGACATCTCTCAAAGATTTTTTGTCCCTGTTCTCATTTTGTGTGGCCTTATTATACTCGAGAAGAATCACCCCAGTTTGAGTTTTACGAATAGATCGAATACTCACACCGCTGTCTTCCGGTTTTATTTTACTCTGAATACCTTTAAAACATCTGCAAAGGTCTTGCCATTTGTTGGTTTGATAACAACAGCATCTGAACGATCCCTTGGTTTTAAATGGGTCCGTTTATCTTGATTTTTCCCACTATCAATGACCTTCATTCTGCCAAAATCCACCCCATCTATTAAAGGTTGAATATCATTATCCTCATTCATTTCCTTCTTCTTGTTTTTTTTTGTAGGCAACCTTGACCCATTTCTTCTTATCTTTCTCCTCCCCGTTCGTCACTAATGGTGTCACAGGCAATTCATCTCTACAGTGGTTTGTTCCTGTTTTAGATCTTCCCTAGCTCTCTTCCAGGATGTTCTGCATGCTGCTCCAGCATCGAGAGCTCCTTCCAATTTTCGTAAGCCATTCTGAATTTCCATCTTAAGATTCTTATGCGGAATAGCCAGAATGCTTTTCACTAATGCTCTAGCAATCTCAAAATGTTCCTCTTCCTCACGCTGTTCATCCATTATCATTTCCTCACTCCTCCTCCCATTAGGTACTTGCGTCATATCTTGTGTTCCAAAGCTTGCACGTTCAACTATGTTTGCACTGCTATTCTGACATGAGAAAGATATCTCTACCAAATCTGAGTTTCTGCCTCCGTCATCATGCAAGAAAGGAATCTACTGGTTGTGGCTGAGCCGCAGCGGCGAAGGATTCTGTCTTTGATGAAGTATGTTCTTTGAAAGCAACTTATAACCTATAATCCTGATTGATCAAACACTTATCTATAATTAGTCTACAAGTCGACGAAATGACTTGATAAAGCTGTAAATCAATACTTCGGGTACTCATACCTGCCAACTTTGAGAAATCAAAAAATAAGATTTTTAATTCTTGGATTTCATCACGTATACACAATTGCACCACAGTCTAGGTGAATAAAGGTCAGGATAAAAGGCATACATATGTACAGTTACAATGCAAATTGACCATTAAATTTAAAATCCTAAACTAAGAAAAGATAAAAATTGTTACAAGAAAATGTACCTAATCATTCCCATTTATGACGCACACGAATACTATTATTTATGTCACACCGACACATGCAACAAAATGCATTATACTTTCCTTTATCACATGGTAAAATTTATAGGTATCTCTGAATACTTGAAGAAAACGTGTGTTATATTACTTGGTCATAACAAGAACAGAAAATACCAGGAACTGTCACTGACACAACTCCCTGAAATACATTCAAAACATTAAAATTACGCACTGAAATACGTGAAAACAATTCAATATGTCCCATACATTATTAATATATGGCTTTTACGGGGGGGGGGGAGCACAGAAACGCAAGGAAAAACACTAAACACTCGCGAAATAAAACATCAAATAAATACGCTTGAAAATGAAGTTGCATAATTTACACAAGCACATAAGAATTTATCCTTTATCCTAGGGGAAAAGTATTGACTGTACCGGAGGTTATAAAACCAAACCCAATGGCGCAACCGCCCCGAAGGGCCAACACCTACCAAGCAACTGCTGCTCAGCCCAAAGGCCTGCAGATTACGAGTTGTTGTGTGGTCAGCACGGCGTATCATCTCGGCTGTTATTCTTGGCTTTCTAGACCGGGGCCGCCATCTCACCACCAGATAGTTCCTCAATTGTAATCATGTAGGCAAAGTGCACCTCGAACCAACCATCACATGCCGGTTAAAATCCCTAACCTGGCCGGGAATTGAACCGGGGCCTCCGGGTAAGAGGCAGGCACGCTACCCCTACACCGCAGGGCCAGCACTGGAGGTTATACTGGCCAAAAATAGGAAGAAGTAAAAAATAAATCGGAAAGTCAGAAAAAGAGTTAAAAACGGAAAGTTTCCAGGTAAAACGGAAGGGTTGGCAGGTATGGGTACTAGAAGAATATTCTAGCTCAATTTATAGTGACACATATCATTAATTACTTACGAATACATCATAAGAAGCACACACAGATATTCGGTCCATCTTTCCTTCATGCAGCCAACAACAACAACAACAACAACATCAATAATAATAATAATAATTGTACCAGGAGGTATACCTCTACACCGCACATTTAAATCTTGCGCCTAATAGAACTCCTCTACTGGAGGAACAGTGAACTTGAAACTGGACCAACTTATAAATTTACTCTGAAGATGGCACCACTAAAATTTGATGTAATTTTGTTATTGTGAAGTTTCCAGTACTGTGTGAATTTCTACTTGTTTTTGTTTGCCCTTTATCAAGAAGTTTGGACTTTCTTCAACAGATCTCATTGCTCATATATACTATGATCATGCACCCTGGTGCGAAGTGGAAGAACCTTGATTTGAAGAAATTTTGTATTCATAAGTTTTTTTTTTTTTACTAAATTTCGTTTGTTCATTGTTGGGTTGGCGATATTTATCTTTTCTTTCCGCCAGTTTTGAATTTAGCTTATCACGAATTTCTGTAATTAATTTTCCGCCTATCACAGGCTTCTTCTTCGATTTTGAGTGTAACTTAAATTCTCCAATAAAGTGAGAGGGTGTGGCTGGTTTATTCATGAAAGGTCTCAAACTTTCCCCGAGGGTTTACAAACTACGGATTCTCACGGCTCTTGGCCATTTGATCGTCATCTAACTTAGTATGTGTGTCAAGCAGGAGGCGGGAGGCGCCTTGTTCATCAGGCAGCAGTTCTTCAGCAAGGTAATGGCCAATTAAAATCTTTATTTCTTGCTAGCTCTGCAGTTTAACCCGAGGGAGAGTTCCGAAACTTTAACCATGTAACCTACTTTTCTGTAAATGTAACTTCTGCCGGCTTATGTAATAACTTCATAAATCTTTAACTGTGAATCGGGGATACAGAGTGATGTACCCTCTCGAGCTCCCCTTCATATTGGTTTGAGGTGACTACGTTTTGTAACTGGTTTTCTTCCTTTCCGTAATGTCTCAAATTTCTTTCTTATACGAGTCACCTCCATAGTTTGGGAATAGCCCCTGTTTCATCGGCCTTGTGCCCCTTTAGCTTTTAAGAATGCATATTTAGGAGTTCAAGTACACGCCTCCATTCAATTTATGTTTCGGGCCATTTACTTAACCTGTTCTTTTCCGCTACGGCCCAATAGGTTGGGTACGAGATACTCCTGTTTCAATTTATAAGCTGAGCCATGGAAGGCCAAAAGATGTAAGATATTTTTTGGGTGTCTCCTTGAATAGGCTTAGAAAACTGAGAGCACGTCAGCTCTTTTCTAGTGTTGTAAAAGTGCCTGTGGGAGGCCTGATATTGTGAGTTGGGAGCAAGAGCTCCGTGTATTGAGGAATTTATGCCCTTGTGTAAGTTTGTGCCTTTGTAAATTCAAATTAAGAACTCAACAGAATTGTAAACTAGGGGCTGGTAGCCCAAGTGTGTGAAAGTTCCGAAATCTTGGATTTTTCCTATGTCTTGTACCTGAAATGTCATTGTTATCTCACTAAGTGAAAAGTTGTTTAATTTTTTTTTTTATATAACCTTCAGTTTGAATTGTAAATTTTGTTCTGGACATTGTAGTTAGACTCATTCACCCCGGCACCTTCTTTCACCTCGGCTGGTCCACGAGTAACCCCGTAATAATAATAATAATAATAATAATAATAATAATAATAATAATAATGTATGGCCTTAGAAGAGGACTTTTGTAGGACTTTCAAATTGATGCCTACTAGTGACCTGTGTGTCTGTGAAGATGGGCACCCCCCCCCCCCCAGAGGTGGGGAGGAGCACCACGCATGTACACAAACCAAGCCATAGGAATGAACCAATTAGGCCTAAGGTTAAAATCATCGACCCAGCTGGGAATCAAACCAGGTATTCCTTGGACCAAAGGCTAGCATGCTAACCATTTAATCCATAGAGCCAGACAAGGGAAGTGTAATCACTTGTTATACAACAAAAGTCTCTATAGATCTTTTTCTTTTATTATAAATTATCAATATACAAACAAATGTATTGTTCCCTAAAAAAATTCCAGTAATATTTACATATGATAGAGCAACACAGGTAGTACTCAAAAACACACACACACATTACATTGTATCCTTCATCGTCCTTGTGACATACTCGTATCCTACTTGAAGCAAAAACTGGAAATTTGAACTTTCTCTTAAGGAACCAAGTTTCTCTGAATTCAAAATGCTCTCAACAGGAGGCAGTACTTCCTCAACTTGCACACCTGAAATTTAAAGAACCCAATGTTTAAAAAAATAGGTAATTAAAATAAGTTTGAAGAAACTAAAGAAAAATTACAAAATAATAAAAAAATTAAAAAAACATTTCAAGAGAGAACAAATATTCACTGAGTGAATATATACTTAAAATTTAAAAAACTCTTTATTAAACCTATTCTCATTTATAAAACAAATGACATACCAAGTGATGGAGGTCTGACCGAAGACTGCAATAAAGCGACAATATTAAGTGTTGAATTAGTGAAATGTGGTAAATTCAGTGGTGTGTGTTTGTGTCCAATCCTTGTCCCGTTTCTCCATGGCGTCAGATATGAAGTGGGGTGAATCTTCGTAGAGAGTTTTTAATCTTGACTGATAAATTTCATTTTTGTTCTGTATTGATAGTCACCATAAGTCATAAATGAAAGAAAAGTTCCACCTAATCAATACTATATAAATAGGATAAATACTAATCAATACTATATAAGTAGTATAAATACTATATAAAAGTCATAAATGAAAGAAAAGTTCCACCTAATCAATACTATATAAATACTAATCAATACTATACAAGTAGTATAAATACTATATAAATAGTATTGATTAGGTGGAACTTTTCTTTCATTTATGACTTATAAAGAGTTTTTAAGACTGGATGCCCTTCCTGATGTTGCTTCATCAGAGGAGTTCATGAGATGAAATGAATGACGTGATATATGATAGTACGAAGGGTGAGGGTAAAACCTGATGGCACATAGCCTACACCTGTCAAATTGCACCGAGAAGTCTGCTCAGGTTTTAAAGTCACCATCTGATGGATGAATCACTATCAACAGCGTCATACAGATCATATAGATCTGATGCCGTAACGATCATGGCCACCAGGTGGGCTTGGTAAATATAGTGGTTTAAGCATTCAGATGACTGCAAAGCAGAAAATGTAATTGAAAATATGTACGAAGATGTCATTTAGAAGAAGGCCTGCATGCACAGGCAACCAAAGCCTCAATGCTTCTAACATGTAATTGTTCAGTACTGCTGCATTTCGCACAGAGCTTTCGTTTTTTCTTTTTCTTCTTCTTTTAAATGCTATTTGTTCACGGCGTCGACTTCTAAACATCTTTTGCCACTAATTACACCATATGTTATGAACCTGCATGTAATTGTAATTGCAGAAGTTTAAAGTGTTGAATGTGAGGAAAGGAACGTTAAGGATGACACAAACACCCAGTCCCCAGGCCAGGGATATTAATAATTTACAATTAAAATCCACTGACCCGACCAGGAATCAAACCCGGGCACACCGGGTGATAGGCGGACACATTGCCCCCTACACTGCTGGGCCGGGCACACGCAGAGCTTAACTAAGAGTGCCTAGAAACTTCCTCATACTAAAACAGGCTACCAATTCAATCCCACTTCTGACACCAGTGCAACACTGAGGGCCGAGAGTGTGTGGACCAGCGAGATGTGGGACTGCAACAATGTGGGTGCGCCATAGGCAAGCAGAACAATAGCCCCAGAAAACTATTGAGGCACACAATGGGGAAGGTAGCTGAACCCATCCAAAAATTCTAGAAATGGCTAACAATGGAGGGCCATCCAGAGTGATTTGGAAGGGGGGAGGACCGCAAGATACATTGTCTATAATCTTTCCTTGGCTTAATCAAAGAGCTGAATCAGTAAGAAGTGTATCAGTGAGGAGTGAGTCACACAGTTTTGTACTATACAGTAAGTTGGCTCTAATTACAAGGGAACTCAGGGAGTTTTGGTTGTACACATTGTGGAGTGCAGTGCTCTGGATATGACACCATGCTGTAGAAGTCCTGTAGTTCTGTTAGAGAGCAGGAGTTTGCACCTGAGTGCTGTATGGTTCGTCAAGTTAACCAAGTACAAACTGCATGAAGTGAAAAAATCGAATGAGTGTACTTGTAAATAGAAGCTTTAATAAATTTAATTCTTAATAAAAAACACTACCTCTCTGAGTAGTCATTTCTGTTTTAAGGGCCCAGAAAACCAATGACAGTATCTTCAAGTCTAGTGTTACCCATAGAGTACAGTAGGGAAAGAGCGTGCTCTCTCTCTCTCTCTCTCTCCTCATTTTAAACTCACCCATTATGTGCAAAAGTTCCACAAGTTTGAAGAATATTGTATTCTGGATGACGTCCACTGGTGAACCCACAACTGTATCAGTCCATTTGTCACGCAACACTGCATGACACCAAATTGTATTCCTGCAATAAAATAAACAATATTAACTAACACAGCTATTGAGATTATGTGTGTTTCTTCTGTTTATTGTAGTTGTGCTAATACCAGATTCATTTATAATGAAGAAGTTGAAGTTTAGAAAAATAACTTTCTATTACTGTGTCTGAGACAAATTTCCTCATGGTTTTATTCACACTACATTCAAATGCTGAACTTCTTCTGTGATGAATACACAGACGTAAATCTGACTTGTCATACTTTTTAAAATTTCTTTTCCTGTGAGACCTCACTAAATCATTCAATTGGTAGTAGCGACGAGCGGTGTGTACAAAGGACAGGGACATAATCAACGCGAGCTTATGACTTGCGCTTACTGGGAATTCCTCGTTCATGGGGAACAATTGCAAGCCCCAATCCCTAGCACGAAGGAGGTTCAACGGGTTGCCCGGTCCTTTCGGACTAGGAGGACACGCTGATCAGTGTAGCGCGCGTGCGGCCCAGAACATCTAAGGGCATCACAGACCTGTTATTGCTCAACCTCGTGCAGCTAGAAGCCGCCTGTCCCTCTAACAAGATGTGTTGTCGCCGGTAGCACAAACAGATACCGGATGCGACTATTTAGCAGGCTAGAGTCTCGTTCGTTATTGGAATTAACCAAACAAATCGCTCCACCAACTCAGAACGGCCATGCACCACCACCCACCGAATCAAGAAAGAGCTCTCAATCTGTCAATCCTTCCGGTGTCCGGGCCTGGTGAGGTTTCCCGTGTTGAGTCAAATTAAGCCGCAGGCTCCACTCCTGGTGGTGCCCTTCTGTCAATTCCTATAAGTTTCAGCTTTGCAACCATACTTCCCCCGGAACCCGAAAGCTTTGGTTTCCCGGGAGCTGCCCGCCGAGTCATCGAAAGAACTTCGGCGGATCGATAGATGGCATCGTTTATGGTTAGAACTAGGGTGGTATCTGATCGCCTTCAAACCTCTAACTTCCGTTCTTGATTAATGAAAACATACTTGGCAAATGCTTTCGCTTTGGTCCGCCTTGCGACGATCCAAGAATTTCACCTCTAACGTCGCAATACGAATGTCCCCGCCTGTCCCTATTAATCATTACCTCGGGTTCCGAAAACCAACAAAATAGAACCGAAGTCCTATTCCATTATTCCATGCACACAGTATTCAGGCGCAGCCAGTCTGCTTTAAGCACTCTAATTTGTCCAAAGTAAACGTGCCGGCCCACCTCGACACTCGATGAAGAGCACCGCGATAGGATTTCATCGGGGTCCGCCCATGGCGCGCAGGAACCACGCGCGGATAACCACGGCGGCCGTGTGCTTTCGACTCGCCACCACCGGCAGGACGTTCCATGAACCATGCCAGTTAGACACCAACGAGCGATGAACCGACAGCGTGGGACAAAGGAATGAAAGTATAAATGTGTCTACTATAGGAAGCATAATTTAAGTTCCTGTCATAAAGTACCTGTCAACAAAATATCCAAATATAGTCAACCCATAACCCACTAGAAGCTGAAGTCATTTTTTTTTTGTTTCAGCATAGTTAATATATAAACTCTTAAGTCCTTTAGCCTGTCAAAACTAATTCACTAATTAATTAATTAATTCATTCATTCATTCTTTTACCATAAAACCTTTACAGAGTCGATGGAAGGCCAGGGGAAAAGGACAGGCCCCCTGACCAGCAAGATTCAGAAAATACCTGGAAAAGAAAACAATATCAGAATGTCATGTTTCATTCCTACAAGAACATCATCAGATTCTATCACATCACTTTTAGCATGTGTAAATCATTTCAATATTGTTTACGCTGTCTAGGCTTAACAGCTGAGAGTGGATGTACAATAGACGCAGTAAAATAAGATAAGTACAGGAAACTATGCCACATTTATTAAGACAATGGATGGAGAATTTTAAAATAAAATATTTTTGCACTTGCTCATAATTGTCACCTATTGTTAATTAACATTTACATGATGTAAACAATACTGAAATTATATATGCATGATAATAGTGATCTGATAGAACCTGATGATGTTTAAGGAATTAAAAATGTCATTCTGGTGCTAATGAAATGTTTCTTTTTCAGTAATGATTCTGTTATTAATACAGTAAAACCTGTCCTCAACAGAAACCTTAGAGACCAGAAATTTTTTTCCGCTGTATGCAAGATTTAGGTTCATAAAGGTGGTTAAAAAACAAAATAAAAATCATAAGTACATACCTTCATTAGATAATCCAGCAATAGATCTATATGATTTTGCGTGGTAATATATAAAAGGGGAGATGACAAACCATAAATCAGAATAAATGGCACCAAACTGGACAGTGTTCCAACGTTTAAGTACTTGGGTGGTACAGTATCAAAAGACACCCTTGCAAAATATGAGGTGGGCAGTTGAATTAGCAAGGTAACTCAATTTTGCTGTGTGATAAACAAGTACCATTGAAAGCTAAGATAACATTGTATAAATCATATTATACATCCAACCTTGCATATAACTTGGAAACTACCACGTTAACGAGACAACTCAAAACTCCAAGTTGCAGAAATGAAGCTCCTATGCACCATGATACAGAAGACCAAGGACAAGTTCAGGAATGAAGACGTCTGAGTGGAGGTAAAATAGGACACTCCCTACTACAGAGAATCCAGAAAGCTAGACTGAAGTGGTTTGGCCATGTAAGAAGGATGAGTGCAAGCAGGACTTCAAGAAGAAAAAGAAATAAAAGGAAACAGACCAGTGGGCAGATCCAGAGGGAAATGGACTGATCTGGTGAAGAAAGATGTTGAGGAAAAAGGACAAGATTGGGAGAAGCATGAGAGAACAGCAGTTAATGGACAAAGATGAAGGGGCTTGTACACCACACCCCGACAACTGGAATGGTGAACAATTATTATGATGAATAGATACAATAATGATGCTAATGGTAAAAGAACTCAAAAACATAAAAATAAGAACCCAGAAAGATAACGTACATTTGAACTGTCTAGGATATGCTGATGATCTAGCTCTGCTGGCCAATGATATTCAGGAAACAAACCAAATAAAATCTTTACAGGAAAAAGCTCAAAATATTGGTTTGAAAATTTCATTTGAAAAAACAAATTATGCTAACTCAACTTCCGCTTGCAAACAAATTTAAGCTGGGAGACCAAGAAATAAAAATTGTAGAAAAATTTAAATATTTAGGTGAAATAATCACATATAACCTGAACGAAAAATCAGCATGGCAAAATAGAATAGATAAACTGGTTACAGTACAGCATGTTACCAAGAATACATATAATAAAAAGTGACTCTCAATAGCAACCAAACTGAAACACTACAAAACAGTCACCTAGCCACAAATTACACATGCACGAGGAACATTATTCAAAACAACAAACACAGTTGCAATAGATACGAGTACTCAAGTTAGAAGGAGAATAGTGAGAACCTGTTTAAATAAAAATTATCAAGTAAACGGAGTCTGGAGACTAGCTTCCAAAAAACAGTTTATAAAGAAATTGAACCAGTGACTAGCACAATAAAAAAGAAACAAATATCATTCTTAGGGCATTTAATATGGTCACCAGAAAATAGAATCAGTGGAAAAATAACAGAAAAATTATGGAACAGTAAGAGTAAGAATAAAATTAGATGGAACACAGAAATTAAAGAAGACATGAGAGAGTTACATATTACAATAGCAGATTTAAAACACAAAATAAATACACTCAGGATATTGAAAGATGAACACACTAGACTACAGACAAAAATCAACAACCAGAGAATAGGAAGTGTGATTCCAGAAGCAGAAAGAAAATTGCAATCAGAAAGGATGAAACAGTATTGAGCTGACAAAAAGAAGAAAAACCTCCATAAACCTGACTAAAGTAGTCCTATGTTGGCTAAAAAATTAAAATAAATGACACTAATCACACACTCATATACACTAGTTCATCAGCACTAACATAAATCCATTCTTCCTCACAGTGCACAGTAGTACAGTGTATACACTTACTTAATAATGTTTTATGGAAATAACCCCAATAGTAATACTGTACTGCCATTTTCTACTTCCAGTAATCCAGAGTTATACGCCGAGCACAACTATACCTGGTAACACGGTTCTCAATTAAAATGCAGCCATGACAAATAATGTTTAACAATTCTGCAACATTTTCTGCTAGCAAAATAGACTGAATGTTCCTTATGGCTTACAGGGCATGTAGGTAGACTTCACATAACATAAACCATCTTCATCATCTTTTTCTGATCACCAACACCATCAATTTCTGTTTTCTTTTCTTGAAGGTGATGGCTGATAAAATATTTTGTTTACTAATGCTGTCTCTATCTCAACTTATAGATTAATGGCCACTTAATCTTCTGCACTGACATTACCATAATTACATTGTTATAAGCTATAAATTTCATTTTTGTTCCGTATTGAAGTGCAATAGGAATAAATTCAATACAATATATTAAGTAAATGATATTACATAGGTCTTAGGACTAGTTTCAGCCACTTAGTGGCCATCTTAAGCCAAATAAAAATCAAACAGACCATGTGACAACTAAAACATATGTATACCATACAATGTTGTAGAAATAATTGAAGACCTCGGGGGAAAATAGTGATAACCCTCAAATTTTAAAATTTTCAGTTTTTTGTAGTAAACAGTTCTGTCCAACATGAAGTTTCATTTTTATCAAGAAACAGTAGCTGCCGTTTCAGCGAGCTGTGACTTCACTAGGATACTGTTGAATGCTTCTGCAAGCATAAAATGTACTAGTTATGAGCATAAGTCGAGAGCTCTTGTTTCAAGGTATTGATAACACAGCCACGTTCCTACATAACCTGGGCTGCGTCATCGTTAACTCTCAGCTGTGAAATGGGCGGGAAAGTACGTACCGTACATGGGACAGGAAGAGTGCGTGTTTGAGAGGTAGGCTTGTTTGTGTAATTCTTGGTAATATTTAGCATGTGTAATTCAAGTGTACGAGATTTCGACAACTAATCCATAATTGATGTTCTTGTGGAAGACGCGAGTTCTGAAAATGAGGATGAGAATTACAATTCCACACTAAATATGATGATTAGAGACAGGAATTTGCCTATTTGTCTATTTTATTCCCGTGTACAGAAATGTAGGCTGTTGAGATATAAATCCGTTTTAAGGTCCGTTAAGCTAGATCTGGTTGGTTTTATTGTGCCTATAAATGCCTATTTCATGGGTTTGTGCCTATTTGGAGTATAACTGCATATCTGATGCCTTTTGAATCTATTTCAAAGAAGCTGATTTTCTCCCAATGCATTATATTGTAACTGATGTGCTTGACAGAATTATCTTCTCATTTCTCAAGATCCATTTACCCCACGAACAAGAATGGGAATTCACAAGAAAATTTATTGGGAAATTTCCATCAGGAGAAACAAAGAACAATTTGACCTCAAAGCTTTCAACCCCTCCAACCTTCTAAGACATATGCAAGAACCAATCAATGTCGAACTATGTTGCACAACCCATATCCCTTATACCTCCTACTCTATGTGAACTGTTGTAAGCGTACACTTTATCTTCAGAATGTGTTGTGATTTATTGTGAAGAAGAAGTGTGTCCGTAGCAATGCCCAAAGAAAAATCACCGGGCGAGTTGGCTGTGCGCTTACAGGCTGTGAGCATGAATCCGGGAGATAGTGGGTTCGAACCCCACTGTCGGCAGCCCTAAAAATAGTTTTCCATTGTTTCCCATTTTCACACCAGGCAAATTCTGGGGCTGTACCTTAATTAAAGCCACGGTTGCTTCCTTCCCACTCCTAGGCCTTTCCCATCCCATCGTCACCATAAGACCTATCTGTGACCTGGCATGACATTAAAAAAGTTGTAATTGCAAAGAAAAATAATTGAAGTCCTACTGGCTGAAGCAGTGGATCACAGGGGATCCCGATTTCACTACAGATGGAAGGGTGGTCTTCTGCCAAGCTTGCTGTAAGGAGGTAAGTTCCTTTGTTCCTTTTATCTTTTTTTGTGACTGAACTACGATCGCATTTCACAGTAGCATTTATAGGCCTATTAATTTATGTATTGTGGAAAGTTGTTTTGTTGCAATGCTGTATAAGTCGTGAACTTTCAATAATTTATATTGCTAAAATGTAAATAATCATTTAATTACTGAACGAGGAGTTAGAACGCCGGTGTTCTCTTGTCACAGAGCGGATGAAAATTAAAAATCGTTATTTTGAACTCTGATTCATTTCCCGTGAAAATAGAGATTAACAACTGAAATATTTTATTTCTTTCATTCAATCATTCCTTCTTTCTTAATCTGCTTACCCTCCAAAGTAGATTTATCCCTCGGACTCAGCGAAGGATCGCACCTCCACCGTCTCAAGGGCAGTGTCCTGGAAAGTGAGACTTTGGGCCGGAATACAGCTGGGGAGGAGGACTAGTACCTTACCCAGACAGCCTCACCTTCTATGCTGAACGGGGCCTTGTGAGGGCATGGGAAGATTGGAAGGGACAGGCAAAGAATAGGGAAGGAAGTGGCCGCATCCTTAAGTTAGGTATCATCCCGGTATTTTCCTAGAGAAGTGGGAAACCACGGAAAACCATTTCGAGGATGGCTGAGATGGGTATCGAACCCACCTCTACTCAGTTGACCTCCCAAGGCTGTGGACCAAGTTCGAGCCCTCGTGCAACTTTTCAAATTTCGTGGCAAAGCCGGGAATTGAACCCGAGCCTCGGAGGGTGGCAGCTAATCATGCTAACTACTACAACACAGAAGCGGACTACAACTAAAATGTAATTTAAAAAATCGTGAGTAACTTTCACCTGCGCTATGTGTTCGGTTAAAACTTCCCCTGAATTCTTCCACAACACTAAATGACTCCACCAGGGGAAAGCCACTCTTCTCCAACTCGGTGATTGCTCCCAGCAGCTTGTTGAAGTTTGAAGATGCTCCAGTTTATGCAGGGGGATATTAGCTCACACCATTGCAGTGCACAGGTCTATTTCGCTTCCGCTAAGCCTTTGCGAAACACAGGTTGAAGATTGAATGTGGTGCAGCTAGGACGATGTCACAGAGGCTAGACAAACAAGACGGCATGGCTTGGTCGATGTTTCAGCACATTTTTCAAGGCTGCAAAGACTATCTTTACAAGACCAGGCCAGTGAAAAGAATGTTGGTCTGGACTGGTGAGGTCAAGTTAGTAACCGTTGTGCTAGGGGATGGGGGCAAGCAAAGAGAGTCTGGGGGAGCGTAAGGTCTAGCATCCCATTTAGAGTCTTGCTAAATTGTGTTGATATTTAGAAATTTCATGATCCATATTGAAGTGAGATTACAATAATTGAAATTAAGAGGGTTCCTCCTATTCAATACAAAGATATTTATTAACGTGAATGAATCACATATCATTTACATGAGGTACTAGTTTCGGCACCAAACTTGTGCCATCATCAGCCAACAAGTAAAATCAGGCAAACACAATATAACCTTAAAACAACTTTAAAATACACTATAACATCTGCACGGACGAATATGAAATATAACTTTAAAACAACTTTGAAACACACAATAACACTTGCACAGATGAATACGAAATAAAATAGGGTACATGATGAAGTTGCATTTCAGTTTAAAATCCGTTAAAATGACTGACTCCGTTGTTGTATACCCATGGCGGTTTGTCCAGCTTGTATATGTCTTTAGTTTTCTAAAAACTGTTCAATTATGCTGCAGAGTTTAATGTCATATGAAGTTGACATTATGTATGTTCAGTGTTTGGTTCCGAAAAATAAACATGCATATGGTGAACTTGGTTAGATCCAAAGAATTAATTCCCAATTCAATATGGGTTTTGGAACCTGGAGAAGAAATTAAAAGTCGAATTAGGCAAAAGATCAGAAGGAAAAACTAAAAAGAAAAGTCTAGAAAAATCGAGAGACTACTAGAAACGAACTCGCCTTGAGCAGCCTGAGTGATCGGCGGACGGGGCTGGACCGATGGAAGCGATCATAAGCTTAAGGGGCGAGGCGGAAGGGAGGAGAGGGGAGGGGTAGAGGTGGAGCAACTGTCACGGAGCTAAGGTGGAGTGGAAGGATGAGGTAGTGGGGGTAAATGATGTGGATATGTGGATCGAATTGTTTTTAGGTGATCTAATATTTGTTAACCATTTAACTAAGTGATCATACAGAATATTAGATTTCTTGGAAATTTCATTTAAATTATAGTTAGGGTTGAAATATTGATCGCAATGAATAAAAACAATTTTTGACAATGTTCATAATTGGCCCTTTGTTAGCTATTTGAAGTATCTCAAAATCATGTTCTATATCAGTGAACTTATGATTAGAGTCGTGAATGTGTTGGCCTATAGCAGAAAACTTGTTATTTCTTACTGCGTTGACGTGCCCTGAATATCTGGTTGTGAAGTTGCGTCCTGTATGTCCCACGTAGGAGGCACTGCAGTCGATACACTTGAATCTATAGATTCCGGATTTGGGAAATCTGTTAGAGGTGTTGACTGATGTCGAATTATGTATAATTTCTGAAGTCCTATTATTAGTTCTGAAGAAAATGTTTACGTTATGTTTTCGAAAGAGGTTGGTGATTTGATGGACACCGTTGTTGAATATAAAAGTAGATGAAACGGTAGTTTTAGGTTTTTCTTTAGTGAGAGTAGTATTAGGCCGGTGTCTAAATTGATTGATTATCTGTTCTATAAATGATCTGCTGTAACCATTAAATTTGTGACTGCTCTTATAGTGTTGAGTTCGCTGTTGAGGTCTTGTTTAGACATAGGTATCGTGAATGCACATTGAACCATGCTATTATATGCTGCATGTTTGTGTGTTTGGGGGTGTAAGGAATCCTGACGAATAGTACTGGCAGTTTGTGTCTGTTTTCTGAAGATTCTATATGAAAGAGCAGATTGATTTCTAAGAATAGTTAAATCCAGAAAATTAATTACTTTATTATTTTCGGACTCAAGCTTAAATTTGATGTGGGGGTCAATGTTGTTTAATTCTTGCAGGGTAGAGGTTGCATTCTTGATTTCTTCATCCATTATAACAAATGTGTCGTCAACATATCTGGCCCACATGAGGATATTTGGAAAAGTGTTGCTATTTATTTTTGTATATTCCGGAAAGTCTAAATAAATGTCCGCTAGAATTCCCAATGCGGGTGATCCCAAGGCCAGTCCATTTTGTTGATAGATGGTTGCATCAAATTTAAAGAAATTATTGTTTATGACCAGTTTCAGAAGAGAAATAAAATCTTGTATTTCTAATTTACCGAGTGAGCTCTGTTTGTTTAAGTTATTTTCAATAATAGAGAAAAGTTTGGTTGTGGTATGGGTGGATACATATTTACTATGTCGAAAGAATGAAGGGTATGGTTGGGTTGTACATTAAATGACTTCATTTTTTCAGTTAGTTTGGTGGTGTTTTTGATGAATTTTTTAGAGAGAAATTGATAGTTCTTAGTTAAAAATCGTTGAAGAAATTGCACAATTTTAAATAGGGGGCTGGGTTTATAGTCAATAATAGGCCAGACAGGAACGTCAATGTTATGTATTTTTAAGGAGGGCTTTAACTGTGGGTAAACCTGGATTCATATTTAATAGTTTCATTTTTTCTTGATCTGTAAAAAGGAAGGAAAGATATATTCTTTAATGTTTGTTTTAATTGTCGCTGTATTTTCTGTGTAGGATCTTTATTGATTATTGTAAACATGCTGTTGTTAAAAAAATTTTTGGTTTCAGATATGTAATTAGTTTTGTCCACGAAAACTGTAGTATTTCCTTTATCCGCTTTTGTGACAACTGGATCGTTATTTTTAATTTTATTTTCGAGTTCCGCGATTTGTTTATTTTGGGAGGTAAAACTATTGACCTTAGAATTGATAGGGGGAGTTCTTTTATTTACGTTATTAGAACTGAACATCTTATCTAGTTTTCTTTTTACTTCAAATCGAATTTCCTCTTGATTTTCTGGCGGCATTTTATTGATTGTAGCTTCCTACTCAATAATCAAGTTAGTGACTGTGTTTATTTTGTTCATATTGGGCCAATTATGCTTCGGGCGTTTTGCTAAAATGTGGTTTCTTCCGTGGTTAAAATTACGTTCGAAAGATTGACTACAGGAGGATGGAAATTCTCGATTTTCTTTGCAAACTGGTTTCTTTGGGGTGAGTTTTTGATGCAGTTCTGTTCGTTTTTAACGCAGCTAATTTCTTCTCTAACGTTAAAGGTTTTTGTGAGAGTATGTCAAACAGTTTATTATTAACCTGATTTAGAAATAAATTCCATTGAATGCCAGGAAGCAGATTGGCTGCTTCAAGGTAAGTCTCGTTAAAGTTTATTGTTTAAAAACACTTTTTTCTTATATAAAAAACAAAGTTCGTTTTTCAACCAAATTTTGTTCGTTTTTTGTTGGGCTCGGAGGGAATGTGGTGCGGAACGATGTTTTTTTTAATTGTTCCTTTCAGAAAGTATGGTGTTAAATTGTGTATAAGGCATTGTTTCAAGAAGCTAATATCTTTGCCCAATATGACGACTTTAATTTTTAAACCCATATATTGATAGGCTATTCTCTTTGCCTGGTAGGTATTTTCATTGATATTTAGAAATTTCAAGATCCGTATCGAAGTGGGATTACAATAATTGAAATTAAGGGGGTTCCTCCTATTCACTACAAAGATATTTAATAACCTGAATGAATCGCATACCTTTCACATGAGGTACTAGTTTCGGCACCAAACTTGTGCCATCATCAGCCAACAAGTCAAATCAGGCAAACACAATATAACCTTAAAACAACTTTAAAATACACTATAACATCTGCAGGGATGAATATGAAATATAACTTTAAAACAACTTTGAAACACACAGTAACACTTGCACAGATTAATACGAAATAAAATATGGTACATGACGATGTTGCATTTCAGTTTAAAATCCGTTAAAATGACGATGACTATGATGACGATGATTATTGAGTCGGAAGATACAATCAATAAAATGCCACTAGAAGATCAAGAGGAAATTAGATTTGAAGTAAAAAGAAAACTAGATAAAGATGTTCAGTTCCATTAACATAAATAAAAGAACTCCCCCATCAATTCTAATGTCAATAGTTTTACTTCCGAAAATAAACAAATCGCGGAACTCAAAAAGAAAATTAAAAATAACGATCTAATTGTCACAAAAGCTGATAAAGGAAATACTACAGTTATCACAGACAAAACTAATTACATATCTAAAACCAAAGAATTTTTTAACAACAGCATGTTTACAATAATCAATAAAGATCCTGCACAGAAAATACAGCGACAATTAAAACAAACATTAAAGAATATATCTTTCATTTTTACAGATCAAGAAAAATTGAAGCTATTAAATATGAATCCAGGTTTACCCACAGTTAAAGCCCTCCCTAAAAATACATAAAATTGACGTTCCTATCCGGCCTATTATTAATAAACCCAGCCCCCTATATAAAATTGCACAATTTCTTCAACAATCTTTAACTAAGAACTATCAATTTCTCTCTAAAAAATTCATCAAAAACACCACCAAACTAACTGAAAAAATGAAGTCATTTAATGTACAACCCAACCATACCCTTCATTCTTTCGACATAGTAAATATGTATCCACCCATACCACAACCAAACTTTTCTCTATTATTGAAAATAACTTAAACAAATAGAGCTCTCTCAGTAAATTAGAAATACAAGATTTTATTTCTCTTCTGAAACTGGTCATTAACAATAATTTCTTTAAATTTGAAGAAACCATCTATCAACAAAATGGACTGGCCATGGGATCACCCGCATTGGGAATTCTAGCGGACATTTATTTAGACTTTCCAGAATATATAAAAATAAATAGCAACACTTTTCCAAACATCCTCATGTGGGCCAGATATGTTGACGACACATTTGTTATAATGGATAAAGAAATCAAGAATGCAACCTCTACCCTGCAAGAATTAAACAACATTGACCCCCACATCAAATTTACGCTTGAGTCCAAAAATAATAAAGTAATTAATTTTCTGGATTTAACTATTCTTAGAAATCAATCTGCTCTTTCATATAGAATCTTCAGAAAACAGATACAAACTGCCAATACTATTCGTCAGGATTCCTTACACCCCCAAACACACAAACGTGCAGCATATAATAGCATGGTTCATTGTGCATTCACGATACCTATGTCTAAACAAGACCTCAACAGCGAACTCAACACTATAAGAGCAATCGCAAATTTAATGGTTACAGCAGATCATTTATAGAACAGATAATCAATCAATTTAGACACCGGCCTAATACTACTCTCACTAAAAAAAAAACCTAAAACTACCATTTCATCTACTTTTACATTCAACGACGGTGTCCATCAAATCACCAACCTCTTTCGAAAACATAACGTAAAAATTTTCTTCAGAACTAATAATAGGACTTCAGAAATTATACATAATTCGACATCAGTCAACACCTCTAACAGATTTTCCAAATCCGGAATCTATAGATTCAAGTGTATCGACTGCAGTGCCTCCTACGTGCGACATACAGGACGCAACTTCACAACCAGATATTCAGAGCACGTCAACGCAGTAAGAAATAACAAGTTTTCTGCTATAGGCCAACACATTCACGACTCTTATCATAAGTTCACTGATATAGAACATGATTTTGAGATACTTCAAATAGCTAACAAAGGGCCAATTATGAACATTGTCAAAAATTGTTTTTATTCATTGCGATCAATATTTCAACCCTAACTATAATTTAAATGAAAAATCTGAGAAATCTAATATTCTGTAAATGGTTAAATATTAGACCACCTAAAAACAATTCGATCCACATATCCACATCATTTACCCCCACTACCACATCCTTCCACTCCACCTTAGCTCCGTGACAGTTGCTCCGCCTCTACCCCTCCCCTCTCCTCCCTTCCGCCTCGCCCCTTAAGCTTATGATCGCTTCCATCGGTCCAGCCCCGTCCCCCGATCACTCAGGCTGCTCAAGGTGAGTTTGTTTCTATTAGTCTCTCAGTTTTTCTAGACTTTTCTTTTTACTCTTTCTTTCCGATCTTTTGCCTAATTTGACTTTTAATTTCTTCTCCAGGTTCCAAAACCCATATTGAATTGGGAATTAATTCTTTGGATCTAACCAAGTTCACCATATGCATGTGTATTTTTCGGAACCAAACACAGAACATACATAGTGTCAACTTCATATGACATTAAACTCTGCAGCATAATTGAACAGTTTTTAGAAAACTAAAGACATATGCAAGCTGGACAAACCGCCATGGGTATACAACAACAGAGTCATCGTCATTTTAACGGATTTTAAATTGTAATGCAACATCATCATGTACCCTATTTTATTTCGTATTCATCTGTGCAAGTGTTATTGTGTGTTTCAAAGTTGTTTTAAAGTTATATTTCATATTCATCCGTGCAGATGTTATAGTGTATTTTAAAGTTGTTTTAAGGTTATATTGTGTTTGCCTGATTTGACTTGTTGGCTGATGATGGCACAAGTTTGGTGCTGAAACTAGTACCTCATGTGAACGATATGTGATTCATTCACGTTAATAAATATCTTTGTATTGAATAGGAGGAACCCTCTTAATTTCAATACTTGCTAAATTGTGACAAAAAGTAAGGTTACGGGTGCATACCACGACAATTTTAAGTCATGCGGTTTTCTAATTTTCAACGAGGGTGGCAGCCTTGTGGGCACACATGATGCAGGATCTATTTCAGGCAACAGAAAATTGTCTTCATAACAGCTGACCCAGCTGACCAAAGCCGGCGAACAGCAACATATAATATGTTCACAAATCTGGTATTTATAGCGCACCTGTTTTAATTCTACTATATAAGTAAGAATACTGCTACAGGCAGCTTGCTGAGTCCCTGGCAAGCATTTAGGAAGGATCTCTCCTCTACGCTACTCAGGTATCGTTTCATGTCATTTTTATTATTTTTTCACCCGGTGAACTCGACAGGAAATTGCCAGGTTATAACTTAACTTTTTTGAGGACATATTTCCATGTAAATTACAAATTCTCCTGTTCTTACTTTATAGTATTTTACTTCTAGAAACATCACCTCTAATAGTCTTTTTCTTTTTTTATGAAACAAATGCATGCTTATTGCCTATTAGACCAGCTGTAGAAATATAAGATATAGGGACATTGTAATTTAAGTCAATTTTACTATTTTTCAGATCAAATGTGAAAAGATACCACACAGATTAACACAGAAATACTGTGATGCATTTGACACAAGTACAAAAAGCTGTGTCAATGCAGCTTTTCCACCAGCGCACTGTGAACAGCAACTAACAACAATGTTCTATAGACCTGTGCACTGCAATGGTGTGAGCTAATATCCCCCTGCATAAACTGGAGCATCTTCAAACTTCAACAAGCTGCCAGGAGCAATCACTGAGTTGGAGAAGAGTGGCTTTCCGCTGGTGGAATCAATTAGGGTTGTGGAAGAAGTCAGGGGAAGTTTTGACCGAATCCCTGGGAAGGTAGCCGCTGTCAGCTAAAAGTTCCATAAGAGTCCTGCAGCAGAATCCAGGATGGAAAGCGACGGTAAAAGTAGCCAGGGTGCTACGAGGTGAGGTAGATGAAGCAGTTGAATTAAAACCAGATGAAGTGGCTTCATTGAAGTGTTGTCCAATCACTTCCTGTGATGTTGAGAGTACAAAAGAGTACAAAGCATTCTGCATGACAGGAGAACAAGATTGTTACCCGAAAACACTGAAAAGTTGCTTGTAAATTTCTTTTATAGTAAATGAGTGTGTTTTTAAATTATAAGTATTGTTCATACCTATTTTGTCTAATTTAAGAGCCTATATGCC
The DNA here is from genome assembly GCF_040414725.1 of Anabrus simplex. Lineage (NCBI taxonomy): Eukaryota > Metazoa > Arthropoda > Insecta > Orthoptera > Tettigoniidae > Anabrus > Anabrus simplex. The sequence goes on along the minus strand of NC_090271.1, from coordinate 74,097,731 downwards.
TGCCTATTTTAACTGTTTTTTGTGCCTATAATTCTCATCTCTAATGATGATTCTGGTGCTTCCGGCAAGTAAATGTAGGTAACGAGCTAATTTCAAATTGGTGTGAAGTGTAACATAGTTTTATACCGCTTCCTGAAGTGGGTTCTGTAATACTGTTTTATACTGGTTCCTAAAAATGAGGGTCCTTCTATATACAACCTGTCGTCCAACAACGAACAGTGGGAAAGCAAATTACTGGTCGTAAACAAAGATACCGGTGCCAATTGACCAATTAGGTTAGAATTTGTATTTGTGTGTTTCAGTAGCTGTGTCCACAATATTAGATGATTTTGAAATATTAACCAAACTGGCGTCAATAGTTGTGTCTGATTTTTTTTGTTTGTAAAACTTATTATCTTAATAAGTTTATATTTAAAAATTGCTGCACTATTATGATAATTAAAACTCATTATTATGTATCAGAAAGTATGATCTTTCTAAATATTCCAAAACTTGTTATAATAATGGCTTACCGTAGCATTGAAAAAATTTCAAAAACCATTAAAAACCCTGCGATTTCTGGAGGGTACCACATTCAAATATGGTCAACTCCATTGTGTTAAATAAACAAAGACTTTATGGTTAGCCTGGTAAGCTTTATCATCTAGAGAAATTAATTTCATTTTATGGGTCCATATTGAACTATGGCAGTGGAAATGTGGCCATGGAGGAAGATGACAAGAACTAGCTGGATTGAGAAGAAAACTAATGAAGCAGTGCTTAGAGAAATAAACACCCAGAGACATTTAATAACAACGATAAAAAGGAGAAAAGCATCAGTTTTTGGTCACATTCTCCGGCATAATAACTTCATAAAGAACTTGTTCGAAGGCAAGGTGATGGGAAAGAAAGGCAGAGGGAAACCACGGAAGAAGATCATTGAAGAGGTAGTTGAGATGATGGGATGCCAAGGTTATGGAGAGATGAAAAGGATCGCAGAGAGAAGAGATCAATGGTTGCAGCGACAAGGCGAAGCCTTTAGATGATGATGATGATGATGATGATGATGATGATGGTGATGATGATGATGATGATATTGAACCATGATTAAACTAAATGAAATAGTGAGTTATTCCACCTTTTCAATACAAATTAAATAGTGTTTATTAAATAAACATTTAATGGGACTAGTTTTGACCTATTTAAAGGTTATCTTCAGCCATATCGCGTGTAGAACAAAGTATTTGAAACACAGTTGTTTTAAAGATGGTCTTAAAACATATAAGTCTGACATTATGAAAAACTTTATAGAATTTCCTGAAAACACATTTGTTTTAAGAAATTAGTTCACTTAGCTGTAGGAATATAAGAGGAGGAGAAGTCTTAAAATATTCTTCGTAGTATTCAAGAATGTAGATAAAATTCAAAATGAACAGTCTTGATGAGATGTGGAAATAGGCATATATGCATAGTGTTGTTGTGGTAGAGAAGTCTTATGATATTCTTATCACTGTGAAGCGTAGATACACTTTAAAATCATTCATAATCTTGATGAGATGTAGAATTGAGTATATATGCAAAGTATTGCCTAAGTAAAATGTGAGTTGAACAAATATATTATTGCAGTGGAAAGGAAATTCTATATAGTTGCGTATTTAAAAAAAATGTAAAAAATGTTGAAGGTATCCATGGAGAATAATGACTTTAAAAAATGAAAGTGTAAAGGTACTTGAAGATATGAATTAAGTTAAAAAATTTATATTCTTTGTATTAAAATAGTGGAACGAATTCTCATCTAATGCTGATATAAAAGAAAGGAAAAATAAATTTAGAAAAATGTAGGAAATATTAATGAAATTTAAGGAATGTAAAATATAGAAAGAGATTTTTAAAAGTTAGGTATTCATATTTGACCTAACTCATCGCGTGTGTGTCCTGAACAATATTTAAGACTGATTTATTAGTTTCAGCTCATTTCACGAGGAAGACAGCCAGCGGTTCGTGAAATTTTCAAGATGCAAGCGCACCTGTATGAAGGAGTCCACTGCTATTCCATGCTTGTCCTCACTCCTGCCATGATTTACTAAACATGTGAGGCGTCTTCAGCCATGGAGAAGGACGGAGTTCGATGGTAGGGTGACCCGACCTATTTCCTTGGTCATCCGCTGAAATCCAGATTCAACATCCACACGAGTACCATGTTTAATTTTATTTCTGTACATCTTTGTAAAATTAGTGTAGACGTAGTTCTTATTTATTCATTGCAGTAACTTCTCATAGTTTAAGTAGCTAGAATTTTCATTCCTTCTTTCTTTGGTGGAAGGTAGTTTGTGATTGAGTGTGAATGTGTACTTGGGCTCTATTAGTTAGTCAGATTGGTGTGAATGTCATCGAGACTTGTCTTGACTGTCCCGATTCAGCATAGTAGTGTGATAAAATTAATTGACCCCTCCGATAATAATAATTTGATTTATTAATTAATTTAAAATTTAATTTGGAGTCATACGGGACAGAATATCGACACATTTCACTACATTAGGATTTTTCTTGATGATTTTGCGATCTTTTATGGAACTTAAAATATGTTAGAATCATCTATAAAATTTTAGTACTTCAGCCTACGTGAATATGACCACGTGCGGGTAATGATAATAATGAAGATAATAATAATTGAATATCATTACGGTTTAAAATGTGGGATAAGATCATGAGTATAATTATTGTTTGAACTCGTATGGCATTAATGTGTGCTCAGATTGAGTAAATGTGGGCCTGGAATACGGCTGTGTCTTGACAGATCACTTGTTGCATTTACTGTGTTATTGATATAATTTTGGACATAGAAATGGATTAGAGATTTTGTGATTATTTTTGTGAGTCCATTAATTGAGTCAATTAGGAAGAGAATATGTCGTTGGACATAGATTCTTCAAGTAGAGCACGTATTAAACGAGAGCCATAACATATTAGGAGAATAAAAATAGTGGCGTAACTCATTGACCGTAGACGCGTTTATTTATTTGACCTGCGTATTAGGCATTTTTGGAAAATAATTTTATTGATGATTTTTATTTCTAACATTCCCTGGAACATCGTTGTGAATTCAGTTTCATTGTTGAAGTGATAATCCTGATACCATCACCTCTCGATCTATCGCAAGGGTGTTCATTAGCTGATACTGTCATCAGAAATTTTTCCCTGACTGACTAAAAATAAAAAATAAAAATCAAGGGCTAGAATTTGCTAAAATATTTCTTAATGTTACCGTGTACCCGAGTGTGAGTGTGGAATGAATGATTTATTGATATTTTGTGATTGTGATATTTTTCATGGTGATTATTTGTCGTGATCTCTTGTTCACTGTGTGCGTATTTTGTCCAATTTTGTGTCATTTTGGGATGAGCATATTTTTCTCGTTTATGAAACTTTAGTGAATTTTATCGGGAATTTAGATAGATTAGGGTCTTGTGCTTTAAAGAAAAATGAATAAGCAAGGATCATGTCCATGGATCGAATTCACCAATTAAGAACTGTTAACCTTACAAGCTGTAAAAGTTAGAGTAAACGAAAAGAACGTTATGAATGACGCTGTGTCAATTTATGGAAATTACTGAGGAAAAACTTTAATAATTGTAGAAATGTTTCAATTTATTAATTTATAATTTAAGAAGGTTGATTAGAAGATGATTTCAGCAATTAAAAATTTTATTTGAGTATTTCAGTTAAAGTGAGGAGATAATATTTCAGTTATTAATGGCAAATAAATGGCCGAAGTAATTATTTAATTTAAAGATCAGTTTATGTGAAACTGAGAAAGGCTTTCTCAAAAATTAATTTGGTTAATTTATAAAATCAAGTAGGCTAATTTTTATTCGTGTATTTGCAGAGTCGTATTTTCTGGGGCCGAATTCCCAAGTAGTTCAGAAACTGGCCGAGAAGATCTCTTTGAAATTTCAAGATTTTGTTATAAATTTTCTTATTGTGGAGAGTGCTTAGTTTTTAATAAATGTTAAAACCTATTTTTAGTTTTCCTTTTATTTGCCGCTAGTCCTTAAGCTTCCCCTGCCCTTAAAATTTCTGCACAGCCAGTAAGCGAACGGTCTACCACTGAGACTCTCGCTCACCGGCTGAGCTGCCTGGCAAGAAGGGGGCAATACAGAACATAAGAATGCCATTAAATACAATAAATGTTTGGCTGTAGGTCAGCATATGCATGACTTTAACCATAATTTCACCAATATTCAACAAGACCTAAAAAATCTTAAAACATTACACAAAGGCCCAACACTTGATATTTATTAATTTTTAGCCAACATAGGAATACTTAGTCAGGTTTATGGAGGTTTTTCTTCTTTTTGTCCGCTCAATACTGTTTCATCCTTTCTGAACGTAATTTTCTTCCTGCTTCTGGAATCACTCTTCCTATTCTCTGCTTGTTGATTTTTGTCTGTAGTCTAGTGTGTTTATCTTTCAATATTTTGAGTGTATTGGTTTTGTATTTTAAATCTTCTATTTTAATATACAACTCTCTCATGTCTTCTTTAAGTTCTGTGGTCCATCTATTATTATTCTTACTCTTCCATAATTTTTCTATTATTTTTCTACTGATTATATTTCCTGGAGACCGAATTACATGGCCTAAGAATGACATTCATTTCTTTTTCATGGTGCTAGTCACCGGTTCTATTTCTTTATAAACTGTCTCATTGGAAGCTAGTCTCCAGACTCCGTTTACTTCATAATTTTTATTTAAAAAGGTCCTCACTATTCTCCTTTCTAACTTGAGTACTCCATCTATTGCAACCGTATTTGTTGTTTTGAATAATGTTTCTCATGCATATGTAATTTGTGGCTGGGTGACTGTTTTGTAGTGCTTCAATTTGGTTGCTATTGAGAGACACTTTTTATTATATGTATTCTTGGTAACATGCTGTGTTTAACCAGTTTATCTAGTCCATTTTGCCATGCTGGTTTCTTGTTCAGGTTATATTTCACCTAAATATTTAAATTTTTCTACAATTTTTATTTCTTGGTCTCCCAGCTTAATTTTGTTTGCAAGCGGAAGTTGAGTTACCATAATTTCTGTTTTTTCAAATGAAATTTTTAAACCAATATTTTTTCATCCATTTTTTTCTTTTGCTAGTGGCTTTACATCGGACCAACACAGACAGGTCTTATGGCTACGAAGGGGTAGGAAAGAGCTAGGAGTGGGAAGGAAGAGGCCGTGGCCTTAATTTAGGTACAGCCCCAGCATTTGCCTGTTGTGAAAATGGGAAACCACGGAAAACCATCTTCAGGGCTGCCGACAGTGGGATTCGAACACACTACCTCCCGGATGCAAGCACACAGCTGCGCGATCCTAACCGCACGGCCAACTCACCTGATTTTTCATCCATTCAGATCAATATTTTAACTCTAATTACAACCAAAATGAAATATGTGGAGGAAAAAGTAAAAACATTCTTTTGGACCTTTTTATCATTATTCTTAAAAATTTTAACTTAACCGATCTAAATTCAATCTTCCATTCTATTCATTCCACCTCTCCTCAGCATTTACCCCCATTCCCTCATTTTACAGTTTTTTTTTTTTTTTCTTTTTTCTCCCTCCATTTATAACACCTTTCATTATAACTATATATTTATTCAACTTTCAAACCTTTTTTTTTTTCAATGTTATTTGTTCAGGACATCGACCCAAGTGGATCTTTTGCCTCTACTGGCACCATATTGTATGAACCTGCGTGTAATTGGAATGGCGTTAGTGTGGAATGTTGTGTGTGAGGAAAGGAAAATTAAGGACATCACAAACACCCAGTCCCCAGGCCAGGGATATTAATCATTACAATTAAAAAGCCCTGATCCGGCCGGGAATCAAACCCGGGGCCGCTGGGTGACAGGCGGACGCGTTGCCCCCTACACGGCGGGGCTGAACACTTTTAAACCTTAGTATTTTTTTCCTTCTCCATGTCCTACTACCAAGTACGTTAGTTTACTAATACGTTCAACACTTGCTTACGTAATATGAGCCACATTTTGGCTCATTTCTTTTATTTCTTTCAATATTTTACATTCCTTAAATTTAATTAACCCAATCTCATCATTTGACGACCCTAGCTCGTCATAGTTATGCGTGGCATATGAATCAAATGATGAGCTCTGCTCGCGGTGATGCACAGCTGTACATCTATATATTTAAATAAGAGTTTTGTCTGTACATTGTTCAAAATTTAAAAAGGATGGTATTTCTGTATCAGTCATGTCCATAGTAACAAGGAAATGCATTTTTTAATTTTCCGTAATTTCTGTATGTCTGTCTGTATGTATATATGTATGTATGTATGTATGTATGTATGTATGTATGTATGTATACGCATCACGAGAAAACGGCTAAAGAGAATTTAATGAAAATCAGTATGTAAAGTCCGGGAATAAGTCGCTACAATCTAGGCCATAAACAATCTTTCTCACGCTGAGAGAAATGGTAGTTATGGGGAAGGCCTAAAATTTAATTCTCAAATATTTATGTTATTAGTGGTCCTATCTTAATGAAAACCGGTATGTGAAGTTTTAAGATAAGTCTCTACAATATTAACTATAAATAATCTTATTCATTCTGAAAGAAATGGTAGTTTAGGGGAAGGCCTAAAATGTTATTCGCAGATATTTGTTATTAGTGGTCCTATCTTAATAAAAATAGGTATAAAAAGTCGGCGAATAACTTGCTGCAATCTACGCCATAAATAATCGTATTCACGCTGAAAGAAATTGTAGTTTAGGGGAAGGCCTGAAATTTAATTCTCAAATATTTGTTATTAGTTGCCCCATTGTAAATAAAATCGGTACGCAAAGTCGGGGAATAAGTCGCTACAATCTCGGCCATAAATAACTTTATTCACGCTGAGCGAAATGGTAGTTTAGAGGAAAGCCCAAAATTTAATTCTTGAATATTTGTGTTATTAGTGGTCTTATTGACAATTACTATATAAATAAAGTTACATAGTATTAAATTTCCGATCATTTATGTCTTATACATTTTGCCGTACCGGCTATGATAACGGAGATATTCATGACTATGGATTTTTGTTGCTAAGATCATATCAGCGCCGTCACGAGAAAATGGGTAAACAGAATTTAATGAAAATCGGTATGTAAAGTCGGGGAATAAGGAACTACAGTCTACGCTATAATTAATTTTATAAGACGGCCTTATATTACAGAATCGTAAGATAACTGAATGTGAAGGCCTACCATGCAGAAAGCTCATAACATTGATCAACAATAACATTACATTGACCATTGTTTGTTCTGATTTGCTTTGTGTCTCTATTGCCATTCATCTCCGATACATGGGATTACTGCTGTATACCGAGTTTTTTTTAATTTGCTCTACGTCGCGCCGACACAGATAGGACTCATGGCGACGATGGGATACGAAAGGGCTAGGAGTGGAAAGGAAGCAGCCCCTACGTTAATTACGTTACAGCCCCAGCATTTTCCTGGTGTGAAAATTGGAGACCACGGAAAACCATCTTCAGGGCTGTCAACAGTGCAGTTCGAACCCACTACCTCCTGGATCCAAGCTCACAGGTATGTGCCCTAACCGCAGTCAACTCACCCAGTCGTACCGAGTATAACAGCCTGCCTGAAAATTGGCGGGAAGTAGCTGGGGAGTTAGAAAAATTCCTGATACGTAACAAACTGGTTCATAATAGCATTCAAGCTATTCAGTTCCTACACTGAGGCACTGATTGGAATGAGCAGTGTGCATATTTAACGGAATAATGGCAGAGAAGTGTTCACGGATGTTTGCGGTCTGGTCATTGCAGCACTGAAACTTTGGAATTTTAGATCGGCGCCGTAGTACTATTCGTTAAAAATGAGGAAATATGCGGTTTATTAATTTGATCGAGTATTTTATATAACATTGCTTTTAATCACTGCATTCCTTCTGACGACTTCAGGTAGGAAAACCACAAAGACAGTCTTTCTGAGAATCCTGTAGCGAAGCACGGGTACATCAGCTAGTCAATCCATGTAGTTCAGTCACTAACCCACAGATGCCACTTGTATGCATTCTGAGCTGAAGTTTACACATGTGGCTTTTATTTTTTCCCTTTCACCAGGTTCTCACACACTTCCGGAACAAGAGATACGGGAATCTTTTTTCATATTATTTCACTCTTGTCAGTTGCCATCATGGCGTCAAGCAGATGTGCTGGTGAAGAAGAAGGAATACGGAAGGTAATAGTGTTTTAGAGAGTGATATTGAAGGCAGTGATGTTTGTGATGACAAAATAGACCCTGAAGGCCTTAGTTTGAGTACTAGCGATGTGTATAATTGTTCTGATGACGAGGAAAGTGATGCGAATAACGACGGTGTGCCGAGTCTTTCGAAACGAGCTCGTACCTCGGCACAGACTAACTTGACTGACTGGAACTGGACAAAAAGTGACAATAATCCTGTTGTACATAAGTATAGTGAATACAGTAGGGTTAATGAAAACTTATTGAAAAAGTTTGATACACAGCCACTATCTGAACTCTCAGTGTTTTGTGAATACATGAACCCTTTGTTTGACAAAATATTTGACGAGACAAATTCATATGCAGCAAAACAGTTGAGCAATCCTGACAGAAAAAAGTTGAAAGACAATGACAAATGGTTTGAGACTACACCCGACGAAATTAGGGCATATTTTGCGTTAGTTATACTAATGTCACAAGTGCAAAAGTCAAGAATACAGTTATACTGGAGTAAAAACAGGTGTGTAAACACTCCTATTTTTCGTGAAACCATGAGCAGGGGAAGATTTATTATAATTTCATGATTTTTACATTTTGTTGACGATGAACAAGTTGATAGTAGTGACAAACTAAGAAAGATTAGGCCTATAATACAACATTTCTGCTCCAAATTTTCAGAATTATACTTACCTAATGAAATTTATCTAATCTAATTATCTTATGAAATTCAGAGGCTGCCTTTCATATGTCCAGTGTAATAGGTCTAAAGGTTCTAGGTTTGGAATAAAAATTTACAAAATTTGTGAATCAAGTTCTGGTTACTGTCTGTCTTTCAACATTTATATAGGTGATGAAGTAACGGATCCAAGTCTGCCAGCAAGTACAAACGTTGTGCTCAACATGTGTGAATCCTTATTAGGTTGAGGGCATACATTGTTTTTAGATAACTGGTATTCTTCCCCAGATTTATTCAAAAGGCTACACGACAAGCAGATAAATGTAATTGGAACTGTTAGACAGAACCGAAAAGACATGCCTCGCGATATCAGCAAGACAAAACTAAAACGTGGAGAGTATGAGACGTGGGCTGCCAACAGTATGTTGTGTGTGAAGTGGAAAGATAACAAGGATGTTTGCTTTCTCACCACTAAACACAAATCAGCTGACATGACAGGGACAGGCAAACGCAGACGAAAGAGAGGACAAACCCCTAGGGAAGAAGTGATAAAGCCCAAGTGTGGCCTTGAATACCAGAAGGGGATGGGTGGTGTTGACCTTGAGGATCAGGCTACAGCTCTGTTCCCCGTCATGCGACGCACAGTGAAAGGGTACAGGAAAATATTGTTTTACCTCCTAGATATGTGTATTTTCAATTCCTTCACTGTGTATCACAAGATCGCTGCTAACAGAAAGACGAGCTATACGGACTTCAGAACTAGCATTGCACAGCAGCTATTAGAGACTGTTCAGTTGCCAGGATACTCGGTTCGAGGTCTACCTTCAGCGAGCACCACCCCCACAAGATTACAAGCTAAATCATGGGCCCACTTTCCCATGCGTATTCCCCCTACAGAGAAGAAATCAAAAGTCACAAGAAGGTGTGTTGTGTGCTATGGCCGGGGAAAAAGAAGTGAAAGTTGCCGGCAGTGCAAAAAGTGTGGCGTAGCCCTTCACTTAGAAGAATATTCTGAGGTGTACCACACCCAGCAGACGTACTAAAATAGCGGCATTGGTAAGTTTATTATTTCGTTATCATTCATGCAAATTTTCAGAAAGGAATATTTACTGGTTGGTCTTGTATTATTTTCTAAATAACAGTGTGATGACGACGGCCGTAGAGCAGTATTCAAATGTGATTTCTTAGTGAACTCCTATGGTATTTAAATGTGAGGCGAATAGGTTAATATTTCCTACATTTTTCTAATTTTACTTTTCCTTTCTTTTATATCAGCATTAGATGAGAATTCATTCCACCATTTTAATACAAAGAATATAACATTTTTAAATTAAATCAGATCTTCAACTGCCTTTGCATTTTCATTTTTTAAAGTCATTAATCTCCATGGGTACCTTCAACACTTTTTACATTGTTTTCATTATACACAACTATAGAGAATTTCCTTTCCACTGCAATAATATATTTGTTCAACTCACATTTTACTTAGGCAATACTTTGCATATATACTTAATTCTACATCTCATCAAGATTATAAATGATTTTAAAGTGTATCTACGCTTCGCAGTGATAAGAAGAATGTCATAAGACTTCTCCTTCTCTACCACAACAACACTATACATGTATGTCCATTTCCACAGCTCATCAAGACTGTTAATTTTGAATTGTATCTACGTTTTTGAATACTACGAAGAATATTTTAAGACTTTTTCTCCTCGTATTTTCCTACAGCTAAGTGAACTAATTTCTTAGAACAAATGTGTTTTCAGGAAATTCTATAAACAATTTTTCATAGTGTCAAACTTATATGTTTTAAGACTACCTTTAAAACAACTGTGTTCCAAATACTTTGTTCTACACGCGATATGGCTGAAGATGACCTTTAAATAGGTCGAAACTAGTCCCATTAAATGTTTATTTAATAAATACTATTTAATTTGTATTGAAAAGGTGGAATAACTCACTTATTATTTTATTTAGTTTAATCAAAGTTCAATATGGACCCATAATATGAAATTCATTTCTCTAGATTCAACCACCTTAACCTTTTAAGTGCCGAGTTACCAGTTGACTGATACCTCAGTGCCGAGTTTTTCGTTCGTATGTAAAAAATTTGTAGAAGCCTCAATTTTTAATGTATCAGTGGGGTGATTAGCTTCGAATGTTTATAAATGTTGGTTCTTTATAAATCTAAATGCAAACAGAAAATCCTACACTTATGTTCTATGTTATTTGGAGAGAAAACAAAATTACACTTGTGTCCATGCGTGCATTATCTTTATACAAAGTAAAGAGCCCAAAATAATATTATTTCCTAAAATCTGTAGGCAAATAATACATGTAACTTCTTAGAGCTACTTAAGTTGATATTTTAAAATACTTTCTAAACCTGGAATGTGGTGACAAATGTTTTCTACTGGTTGTTTGTGATGCTGATTTGTTCAACTCGCTGCACCAACTCCACTGGCACAAAAAATTTTTTAAAATAAATGATTTTTGAGTAGTCATCAAACACTACTTGGACCTCAGAGTCTGTCACAATTATTTGAAAGTCTGGTGGAGAAAAGTAATCTGTCCGCCACAAAAATAGTGATAAAGTGGCTTTTGAACTCACCGTGTTTTTGTTCTTTCATTTAGAAGGAGGCTCTGTTTCTCTCTCACATACAATATTTTCGGCACTCTCACTTTCAAAATCGAATAACAATTCATTAAAATCATCATCTCCAATATCACTTTCCACTGTGGTTAATAACTAAAAGATTCTCTGATCCAAAATAACATCGCTGCAAGAGCAACTAAATTGTTATTCCGCCATATTAGTTTACATCACAGAAGAACTCCACTGCCGTCTACAAAAAGCTCTGTTAGTTACTTTCCGAAGCTATAATCTGTGATCAATTAGTTCTACATAATGCCCAGCAGATGGCAGAACATGTCAGAGATCAAATTGGCACTCGAATGAACCTGGAAACTTACAAAAATTAAAGTTCTCGTGCACTCTCTATAGACAGGCGTAGCAGTGCTGGACCGGCCGTGTCAGGCCGTCTATAGGTGGACGTAGCACTCATCGGGTTAACAAAAGAAAACCTCGCAACAATTTTTTATCTCCTTTTACGTTTAATAATAAACAAGTCTGCCAAATCACAAACATATTTAAAAAGCAAGGCGTAAAAATAGCCTTCAAAACTTGTAACAGACAAATAGATATTTTACACAATACCCATTCTAATAATCATAGCAATAAGTTCACCACTTCAGGTGTTTCTAGACTCAATTGTAATAACTGTAACGTAATTGTTTGTCAGTCAAACAGGTAGGAACTTTCATACAAGATATTTAGTGCACATTAACGCCCTGAAATATAACATATTTTTTGCCATGGGAGAGCACACGGGTGATACTAACCATAAGTTCACTAAGATCAACAAAGACATGAACATTTCCAAATTTATACAAAAGGGCCCCCTGCTCAATATTACAGAAAATTGTTTTATCCATATGGAACAATTTTTCAGTCCTAAATTCAATCAATGAAATTTCAGAGAAATCAAACATTTTATTTGACCTTTTAATTCCCATCTTTAAGTAATCATACCTCAGATAAAAATAATTCTTTCTTTTATAATCTCTTTAAAATCCCCTCTCAGCAGTAGTCTCTCTTTCCTCATCCTTCAGCCCCACCTTAGACACCCCTTCTGTCCTTCTCTCATCCCCTTTTTCCCTTTCCCTCCCTTCTTTACCCCATCCCCTCCTCTCCCTATCTACTGCTTTGTTTATATTGCCTGCTTCCTACATCAAGTCAGTGCTTGTTCCCTATCCACTCCTTTGTTTACATGTCCTGCCTGTTTCCTCCAGCAAGTCAGTGCTTGTTCTACTGTACATCAGACATTAAAGGTGAGTCTCATAAATAATGTTTCTGCTTTTTAATTTATTTTATGTATACTTACTCCTAAGTCTGCCTATCATTTCCAGATTTACTTCTTTGTCTGAGGTCCTAAGTCAACTTAAAGCATCATATAATGACAAGATCATACCTTAATTTTTGTTATTATATATATTTTATTACTTTGGTGGCAGGACCTAGTGTTTACAGTGCACTATGTGTTCTGGTATGGGCTATAGAGCGTTCCAACCTTAAACTGCAGTACAGCAGTAATGGGATCATTCCGCCTCTTTCCTTCTCCCATGTTTTGCGGGTAGCGCTGTCCTACTCTAATGCAGCATGGGGGGTCAAAGTGAGGCAAATGGTCTTCAGATATGGAAGTTATTTTTAAAACAATCCCCAAATTCTTATCTTGCTTAGTTCTTAATTTGTGACAGGAAGAATATCTCCTTGAATTTTGGTTTTGCGCGTGACTCGGCTGGCTGTCTGGCTGGCTGAAGTACCGGTAGTGATCTCCCAAACATGCGCTTTTAACATTTCCAGACACTCGCATGCAGTGCAGTGTTCATTTCATCAGTACTATGTATAATAGTGATTAAATACATATCAGTGACATATGTACAATTCTTGAGGGAAAGTGTATTTCGTTTGTGTGGTTTGTGAGTTTGTGCTCGTGCGTGGGGATCTAGTTTCAAAGAAAAAGTGCAGAAGGATCATGGCGTGGTTAAAGCAAAGCAAACGGTTTTCAGATATGGAAGTTATTTTTAAATCATACCTCAAGCCCTTACCTCGTTATCTCTTAATTTATGACAGGGAGAACGTCTCGTTTGTTTACGTTTCACTAGTGACTCGGCTGGTTGAGCTTTTAAATATACCGACAGCCGTGTGCAGTGGTGTTCATTTAATCAGTATTATAAGATTGATTAAATAAAGATCAGTGATATATATAATACTAGCTGATGTACCCGTGCTTCGCTACGGAATTCTCAGAAAGATTGTTTTTGTGGTTTTCCTAACTACAGTTAACTTAAAGCCATTACAAAAACATCAGTAGGAATGTAGGGATTAAAAGCAATGTTATCATATAAAATACTCGCTCAAATGAAAAACCGCACATTTTCTCACTTTTAACGAACCGTACTACGATGCCGATTTAACAGTCCAAAGTTCCAGTGCTGGAATGATCAGGCCGCAGACAGCCGTGAACACTCCTTATACACACTGCTCATTCCAATCAGTGCCTCAGAGTGGGGATTGAACAGCTCGAATGCAATGATGAACCAGTTTGTTACGTACCAGTAGTATCAGGAAATGTATGAACCGGAGGAATGGCATGCTTAAGAAGAAAGTTATCTAACTCCCCAGCTTCTTAACGCCAATATTCAGGCAATCTGTTATAGGCCTACTCGGTACGACCGGGCGAGTTGGCCGTGCGGTTAGGGGCGCGCAGCTGTGAGTATGCATTCGGGAGGTAGTGGTTCGAAAACCACTGTCGACAGCTCTAAAGATGGTTTTCCGTGGTCTCCCATTTTCACACCGTAATTAACGCCAGGGTCGCATCCTTTCCCCTCCTAGCCCTTTCCTATCCCATCGTCGCCATAATACCTATCTGTGTCGGTGCGACGTAAGGCGAATTTTACAAAATACTCGGTATACAGCAGTAATCCCATCTATCGGACATGACTGGCAACTGAAGACACCAAGCACATCACAACAAACAATGGTCAATGTAATGTTATTGTTGTTCAATGTTATGAGCTTTCTGTATTGTAGGCCTTCACATTTATTTTTCTTTCGACTCTGTGATATTAGGGCGTCTTACGAAATTATTTATAGCGTAGGCTGTAGTTCCTTATTCCCCGACTTTACATAGCGATTTTCATTAAATTCTGTTTACCCATTTTCTCGTATCTTGGCGCTGATATGGACTTAGCCACAAAAATACACATTCATGAATATCTCTGTTATCATAGCTGATACGATAAAAATGTATAAGACATAAATGATCGGAAATTTAATACTGTATAACTTTAGTAATTTCGTATTTGTCGATAGGGCCAGTAATAACACAAATATTTGAGAATTAAATTTTAGGCCTTCCCCTAAACTACCATTCCACCCAGCAGGAATAAAATTATTTACAGGCTAGATTGTAGCGATTTATTTCCAGACTTTGCATACCGATTTTCATTAAGATAGGACAACTATAACATAAATATTTGAGAATTAAATTTTAGACCATCCCCTAAACGACCCTTTCTTTCAGCGTGAATAAGATTATTTATGGCCTAGATTGTAGCGATTTATTTCCCGACTTTGCATACCGATTTTCGTTAAGATAGGACCACTAATAACGTAAATATTTGAGAATTACATTTTAGGCCTTCCCCTAAACTACCATTTCTCTTTCAGCGTGAATAAGATTATTTATGGCCTAGATTGTAGCGGCTTGCTCCCGGACACTACATACTGATTTTCATTAAATTATCTTCAGCCGTTTTCACGTGATGCGTGTACATACATACATACATACATACATACATACATACATACATACAGCCAGACAACAGAAATTACGGAAAATTAAAAAGTGCATTTCCTTGCTACTATGGACACGACCGATACAGAAATATCATCCTTTTTAAATTCTGAGCAATGTACAGACAAAACTCTTTATTTTATATACATAGATTACATTTCAGGTCTTCCCCTAAACTACCATTTCACTCAGTGCGAATAACATTATTGATAGCCTAGATTATAGCAACTTACTCCCCGACTTTGCATACCAATTTTCGTGAAGATATGACCACTAATAAAATAAATATTTGACAATTAAATTTTAGGCCTTCCCCTAAACTACCATTTCACTCAGCATGATTAAAATAATTTACAGCCTAGATTGTAGCGGTTCATCACCCGACTTTACATTCTGATTTTCATTAAATTCGCTTCAGCCGCTTTTTCATGATGCGTGTACAGACAGACAGACAGACAGACAGACAGACAGACAGACAGACAGACAGACAGACAGACAGACAGACAGACAGACAGACAGAAATTACGGAAAAGTAAAAAATGCATTTTCTTGTTACTGTGGACATGACCGATACAGAAATACCATTCTTTTCAAATTCTGATCAATGTACAGACAAAACTCTTATTTTATATATATATATATATATTTAATGGCGTGTGGCCTCCGAAGAGGCCGAGTGCAGGTCTTTCGAGTTGACGCCGCATAGGCGACCTGCGCGTCTATAAGAATGGGACCCTACCACACACCCAGCCCCCGAGCCATTGGAATTAACCAATGAAGGTTAAAATCCCCGACCCAGCCAGGAATCGAACCCGGGGCCTTCTGCACAAATGGCCAGCACGCTAACCATTTAGCCATGGAGCCGGACAAGATCAGTGATAACTGTGTAGTTCTTGAGGACAAGTGGATTGTGTTTGTTGTGTCTGTGTAGTCTGTGAAGTTGTCAGTTCGTTCTCATGCGGGGGGGGTTCTTAATTCGAAGAAAAAGTGCAGACGGATGTACAATGGATCATCAAATTAAAAAGAAACATTCCATAGGCAAACTCAGGGGAAAAGAACGCAATATTCTAATGAGTATCCTGGATTATTTTTTAAAGACTATGAATATGAGCAGCACAGTCAGTGAAACGGCTAAAGCTACAGGATGTTCCAAAAGAACAATCTACTGTATGCTATAAGAAAGGAACACACACATGGTCCTTTGCGAACTCCCGCAAAAAAAGGAAGCTAAAAAAGAAAAAGACGGCAGAAAAATGCAAGGAAAATTAAATATGATGAAATTCTGCGAAGTGGAGTGCGTCAGGTGGTTCACTCTCTTTTATTTGCTAATATACCACCGACATTGAACGTGATTTTGAGTCGGGTAAATGGAGAAAATTCTTTGCCACGTTTTTCCAAAACTACGTTTTATCGCTTCTTACATCACATAGGCTTCCGTTATTTAAGACGGGGTAATAAAGCAATTTTCACTGAAACCGATGAAATTATTAATTGGAGGCACAGATATCTCAGGGAGATAAAAAGTTTGAGGGCACAAAATAAAGCTATAATTTACACAGAAAAATCGTGGGTAAATATTGGGCAGTGACAAAAGAATGGAAGGATCCAACAGTGAAAAGTGCACAGCAGGCCGCCAATGAAGGGGTGAGTTTGGGACTTCGGCCACCGAAAAGCCGAGGACTGTGATTTGCCTTAGTCCACGCAGGTAATGAACATGGTTTTATTCCACATGCTGAACTAACATTTTTATGCCATAAAAACATAAGACAATTGGGCAAATTACGTGAACGAAGTACAGAAAAATGAAAGAGATTTGTGGAACACAGACGAATTACAGGACGATGTTGACGATGAAAAGTTTCTTCATCGTCCAGATCATCCTCAAGTTCATCTCCCAAACCCGGTTCATCCGAAGCGGGAACATCAGGCCTGGCAGAAATAATATAAGGTGTACGTCCAATGTCTGAGAGCAACGCTAGTGATTAAAGGTATGTTGTATTTATTTTACCATCCTACAAATATTAATTTATGAATGAATGAACGTAAAAATTACAAACGAAAAATGTGGAACTGTGATGCCCTGTTTGAGTCACACTCGAGCGTGATCTTCAAAAATCGATTTCGCAACAGCGCGCTCCATCTACGCTGTACTGCAGTTTAAGGTTGGAACGCTCTATAGAGCAATTTCGTTACTTTCATTGATCTGCCTCAGTCTCATCCTTGGCTTTGACAATAATGAAAGTGACTGAGGTATGAGCAATGCTAGTAATGCCATTCCTTCTGCAGTCAGTCCCTGCTATGAATGGTGTGAAAATGCTGCTCATAGGGTCGATTGGTGCATGCATTTCAGTGGGCTTGGCAGAGTGATATGTAGCGACTTCTGGCTTGGTGAGGAAAGCAACGGGAAACTACCTCGCTCCTCATTTCCCTAGTACGCCTCTTCAGTAATGCCTAGACCATCTATGACAGCTGATGGCGGAGTTATTGAGGATCTAACCAGCCTTAGGGATGAAGACTGAACATACATACAGTATATATTTTAATGTTATAATTATTCCTACAACACTGTCGTTGTATGGTATACGTAAGTTTTAGTTGTCACATGGTCTGTTTAATTTTTATTTCGCTGAAGATAGCCACTAATTGGCTGAAATTAGTCCCGAGGCCTACGTAATATCATTTACTTGATATATTTATTGTACTGAAAATTTATTGTCAATTTATTCTTATAATTACAATGTACGAAAGTTTGTTGTAGATCATCAGTATATTTGTTTACTATGGTTCCTTCATTAGAGTGTGAGACAAAGTTGGCTTTGTGAAAGCACCGACATACCGTATCTGGCGACACCCCTTTCACTGTTTCTGCAATCCAAATTACAGCATGAGCACAGGGACAGCCTTAATCAGTTCGGTGGCAGGGGCTGCTGATTCCCCGCTTGCAAGCAATGATGCCATTATCAGTTTTCTATAATTAATTTTAAAACAATTAATGACCCTGGACCATTGGCCGAGTTACACTAGAAGTATTCGCGGGGAACCCTGCAAACTTAAGGTCAGAATGGTGTATTGATGGATGGTATGTAGCACTGTATGTAGGATGCTAAAAGGTTTGTTTTGTCACCTATTCAATACATATAAATTTTACAATTTAGGAATTTATTATTGATTCCACTTGACACATGTTTCGCCCTTCATTGAGGGCATCATCAGTCAAATTATCTCCTCAAGGCAAAAATCAGGTACCTGGTTAGTAGTTGACATGCACAAATTAATACACATTATTAATACACATTACAAAAATTAAGTATGAGAAACAGTTGTACAATAGTGATGGTTGAACATATAAGTTTATAGAATAAGAAGTCGGCACCAATGTGTAAAATTAAAATAGTAGAGTTCGGCAGTGGTGCTCTGGAGAATAATTGACGCACTCATAGGAAAATATAAAGTTTTAAAAATATTTACATTATAACAATCAGGGGAGAAAGGGTGTAGTGCTCGGCGTCAATGTTTGTAACTAAAAATTAATGTCAATGGTTGGTAACTATACAGTATTTACATTGTCCAATTGAACAGTTGAGAATTTTACAATTTATATACATATTTACACACGAGCAGCTTGGTGAGCAAGGATATAAAAAAAGTCTAGTACCAAGTGCGTCCTGTTGTTTTAAAGGTTGGAAGAAGAATGTAGCATTGACATTTCAGAAATATGCAGAGTGATTTATCTTAGTTTAAAATCACTGGGGGCAGGGAAATAATCCTTAGCCTAATGAGGTTCTATAGGCATCAAGCTGAAAGTTGTCTGGTTGCAGCACCGAGATCGGAACGGAGACTGGTCAGTGTGGATGGAGACTCAATGGGTATTCAGTGCGTTTGAATGGCAACAATGATGACAGTTATTTGTAGGTAATTGCTTATTAGGAATATGTTGCGGGTTGAATCTTTCGCTTTTTCTTTTAGTTGACTTCTGTAGCTTCGAATGTTATGTGAAGACATCGGTGTGAGATGCCGGTGAGACTAAATTGATATTATTCCGTGGAAAAAAGTATGACGGACCTCGGGATGAAGTTATTGTTTTTTGTTGCTGGTCTGGTGAAATAGAATAGAGTTGCTTGTGCTGTGAACTGCAGTGGAGAGATTAGAATGTATACGGTAACTGCAGAGTCAGAGCGTTGTAGCTGGGATGAGGCATTTTCTCATTCTGACTGCAAAGAGGAGCCGTAGTGGCACGCCATATTCGTGCCGATGTGCGCTGGGTTCTAGCGTGTTGTTGAAAGGTGTTTTTTTTGTATGAAGTGGAAGTTATCTGTAATTGGGATGTTAATAGTATTAGTTGGTGTGTAAGAAAGGTTTATGGTAAGTAATGAAGAGTAAATGTTATGTTACATACCTGATGTGTCGCTGAGAGGCAACTGTTGATGAGTATTGGTGGACTATGAAGAAGGCTGAGTCGGTAATACGCACATGCGGTTGGCAATGGCGGCGGGAGGGGCGGAGAGCTTTGGGAGCGAGGGGCATGGGTGGAGTCATGTGCAGAAGTGAGCTATCAGAATGGAGGAAGGTAGAGTGGAGGGGCGAGCTTGTTGTGTATTGGGAGTGCTGGTTGATATAGTGTTGGTTTATAAAAAGAGGGAGGGGGGATGTATGGACTTGAAAGTTATGCGGATAGTATTGATGTCTTTGTGTTAATGCGATGAATGTTATTTGCTTGTGTTGGGTGGTGTTGTGTTTTTGAAGGTCGACTGGTTTGTATTTCTCGTGTTGTATCGGTGGGGTCGTGGTGTGGTATTCTAGCGAACATCTATATGGACAACTTAGAACACAATAAACTAATAAATACCATCAATGGTTTTCAACTTTGGCTCCGCTATGTTGACGACACACTAGTTGTCATCGATAAACAGTGCAATAGCAGCGACAACATCCTCACATTCCTAAACACTTGAGACAACAATATAAAATTCACAAAAGAAGATGAGAACAACGGCTCTATCAATTTTTTAGACATCAACATCACACGAATGGACAATGCATTTGAGTTTCGAATACACAGAAAACCCTCCTTCACCCCACGAACAATAAACAATAATTCTTTACATCCAAACTCTCATAAACAAGCCCCTTACTACAGTTTAAACCCTCCTTCACCCCACTAACAATAAACAATAATTCTTTACACCCAACCTCTCATAAACAAGCCCTTTACTACAGTTTAATATACAGAGCTTTAAAAATTCCCCTTTCACCTACCAATCTAAAAAAAGAACTTGATTACATAAAAGATATTGCCAAGTTCAACGGCTTCAACACCAACATGATCAACAAGATCATCAACAAAGTAAAACTAAAATTAACAACTAAACTTTCCCCAATAAAACCCAATAAACCCAAATACGCAACCTTCACATACACTAATCCAGTCATCCACCTGATAGCCAACCCCCTAAAAATGCACGAAGTTAACATTGCTTTCAAAACGCAGAACACGAACCAGAACATATTTTTCAACCAGAACTCTGTCAACCCAAGAAAAAATCACTACACGGACTCAGGTATTTACAGACTCACCTGTTCACAATGCAATTCCTCGTACATCGGACAAACAGGCCGAAGCTTCCAAACCCGTTATTTAGAACACTACAATGCCCAAAAACATAATAAATTTTCCGCAATGAGCGCCCACATGAGGGACACTGGCCACCACTTCACCACAACAGAAGAAGACTTAAAAATCCTTAAAAATAGTTGAGAAAGGCAAACTAATGACTGAGTTTGAGAACCTATACATCTTTCTAGACCAACACTTCAATAAAGACAAAAACCTCAACGAGATAATAGATATTAAAAACCCCCGTTATGAACAAATTCTTACTTTACTACAAAAAATGAATTTTCAAGGCAACAACTTGTCTAAAAATCTTCAATACCACATTAACTAACTCACCCAGCACGTCGACAATTACCCCCCTACCCCCCACTTCCCCCTTTCCCACCAATTCCCCCACACACAACGACAGCAAGCCCATACATCCTCCCAGCCAAGCACCTCCCCCTCCACCACGACCCCACCGATACAACACGAGAAATAAAAACCACTCGACCTTCAAAAACACAACAACACCCAACACAAGCAAATAACATTCATTGCATTAACACAAAGACATCAATACTATCCGCGAGTCCATACATCCCCCCCCCCCTCCCTCTTTTTATAAACCAACACTATACCAACCAGCACTCCCAATACACAACAAGCTCGTCTCTCCACTCTACCTTCCTCCATTCTGATAGCTCACTTCTGCACATGACTCCGCCCATGCCCCTCCCTCCCAAAGCTCTCCGCCCCTCCCGCCGCCATTGCCAACCGCATGTGCGTATTACCAACTGAGCCTCCTTCATAGTTCACCAATACTCATCAACAGTTGCCTCTCAGCGACACATCAGGTATGTAATATAACATTTACTCTTCATTACTTACCATAAACCTTTCTTACACACCAACTAATACTATTAACATCCCAATTACAGTAACTTCCACTTCATAAAAAAAAAAAAAACTTTCAACAACACGCTAGAACCCAGCGCACATCGGCACGAATATGGCGTGCCACTACGGCTCCTCTTTGCAGTCAGAATGAGAAGATGCCTCATCCCAGCTACAACGCTCTGACTCTGCAGTTACCGTATACATTCTAATCTCTCCACTGCAGTTCACAGCACAAGCAACTCTATTCTATTTCACCAGACCAGCAACAAAAAACAATAACTTCATCCCGAGGTCCGTCATACTTTTTTCCACGGAATAATATCAATTTAGTCTCACTGGCATCTCACACCGATGTCTTCACATAACATTCGAAGCTACAGAAGTCAACTAAAAGAAAAAGCGAAAGATTCAACCCGCAACATATTCCTAATGAGCAATTACCTACAAATAACTGTCATCATTGTTGCCATTCAAACGCACTGAATACCCATTGAGTCTCCATCCATACTGACCAGTCTCCGTACCGATCTCGATGCTGCAACCAGATAACTTTCAGCTTGATGCCTATAGAACCTCATTAGGCTATGGATTATTTCCCTGCCCCCGGTGATTTTAAACTAAGATAAACCACTCTGCATATTTCTGAAATGTCAATGCTACATTCTTCTTCCAACCTTTAAAACAACAGGACGCACTTGATACTAGACTTTTTTTATATCCTTGCTCACCAAGCTGCTCTTGTGTAAATATGTATATAAATTGTAAAATTCTCAACTGTTCAATTGGACAATGTAAATACTGTATAGTTACCAACCATTGACATTAATTTTTAGTTACAAACATTGACGCCGAGCACTACACCCTTTCTCCCCTGATTGTTATAATGTAAATATTTTTAAAACTTTATATTTTCCTATGAGTGCGTCAATTATTCTCCAGAGCACCACTGCCGAACTCTACTATTTTAATTTTACACATTGGTGCCGACTTCTTATTCTATAAACTTATATGTTCAACCATCACTATTGTACAACTGTTTCTCATACTTAATTTTTGTAATGTGTATTAATAATGTGTATTAATTTGTGCATGTCAACTACTAACCAGGTACCTGATTTTTGCCTTGAGGAGATAATTTGACTGATGATGCCCTCAATGAAGGGCGAAACATGTGTCAAGTGGAATCAATAATAAATTCCTAAATTGTAAAATTTATATCTATTGAATAGGTGACAAAACAAACCTTTTAGCATCCTACATTCAGTATCTTCAATACGGATAACAATGATTTTTATCACTTGCAATGTAGCACTGTCCAGAAATATAATGATCTTCCTGTTTTGTTGCTTCATTCTTGAGTTGAATGACACCAACCATTCTTCCGTTAGGTGTGATGTCATCCATACCCTCTTACTTGATCTCCGATCAACAGGTAGACTCTTTACATCGATGATTTTGAAGCATCTGGGTTTTGCTGCTTATCCTATAACTTATGACTTTTCAACTGTTTGGAAAGTTTCCCTCCTGTACATCTGTCCCCTTTCAGAGATAACATTTTGGTAGTTAGTGCTTGGAAAATTAGTCGGGTTTCATCACCATTAACTATGTTCCACGGTTCGCAGCCTTTAATTGGAGAGCAAATTTCTGAAGTCCAATCAGCCAACATTTCCTCAGTGATGTCTCCAACCTCTCCAAAGACCTCCTTCAACACTATCTGATGTCTCTTAAAACTTTCCAACCACTCATTGGAAGCAGTAAGCTTTTCTGCAACTTCTCTTGCATGGTATTGTAGTACCGACCCTCATATGGACAAATTTCTTGCGCTTGCACTAACAAACCATTCTGAAACAATTTTATTTCCTCATTCCTAGTTAGTCTGAGCTTTCGTTTCACTGCTCCACTTCCCCATAAAGACTCTTCGTTTAAATCTGCCTTTTTCTTAAGAATGCGTTTTACCGATCTTAACTTTGCTGTGATCTGCTTAACAGACAATTTGTCTTTCTCACTAGTTCCTAAAATCTTAATTTTTATGTTCAAATCTAAAACCACATGTTTCCTTCCTTCCATCACTTAAAATTACACTGTAACTACAAGCACAAAGTTCTGCAATTGCTAACTATAAACCCACTAAATCTATGACCTTTCTAGGAGAAGTGCACTGCATTGCTAAGTAGGTAGTGTCCCCACACTCCCAAATTCCTACATTCCAATAGTCAAAAACTCATTAAGATTACACTTGCATGGAGACAAAGATAAGGGATGAAGGAAGGCCATAAGTGTCCAGCCTAAAGATTCCGTCTTTCCACATTCCTACAGTAAAGGCTGTCCAAATCACATGGAATCTCCCTGTCATGGTCTACAGATAGTCTACAGGTAGACTTACAACCAAATCGTCCGAGTTCATTTCCTGGCCGAATGCTATCTCGGCCATCTTAGATCCATTTGGAATACGCATACACTGAAAAGGGTTGGGAAGGACATTTACATATTTTTTATGTTATTTTCTTCCTTTTCTGCATCAGACAGGTTCCACTAAATACAGCTAAACTTCCATGAATATTATACCACAATTCCAGGGTACAGAGAAAAATTTCTGATATGGACAGTTTTCCAGTTCATCAAGTTTCCAGTAAAAGCAGGTTTCACTGTAAAATGTTTTCTTTTCCAGGTATTTTCTAGTATTTTCTTGATCTTGCATTAGTTTCAACTGACTAAAAAACTTAACAGGTAATATCTTCATTTTAGAGCACAAATGTATCCTGTGGCAGACCTGAGCTTTCTAGTTTCCACTGAAGTACTGTGACAGTATGGAAGCTGTTAAGGTATTGACAGTGCTGAACAATGACCTTCAGAGCACAACAAGCGAGTCTGAACGCTATGAAAAGTACTATTCACGTTGTCAGTCATGCTGCAATAGCACTTTCTTGCTCACTTACAAAATCAATGGCAAACTACCTCACTCATCTTTCCCAGGATGTCATATTACAGCAGTGTCACTGGATTTTGCGGTTTCCCCATCTATAATCACATTACTTTTGGTGGTCTTCTTTGAGGATTCAAGCAGCCTTTGGGCTAATGACTACATATAAAACATACATTAATTTTGACCAATGATGAGCATTACAAGTCCAAATACTTACCGCAACTCTTCCCTTTCTTCAACATCAATATATGCTAATAAATCGAGTGCTTTCATGAACTCTAACTCTGATGCTCCCAAGAACTCATCACTAATATACATCTGAAAAAATAAAAATAGACACACATATCAAAAAAACAGCAGGAAAACTAAAATAAACTGCATACTGTAATATGAGTAGTAGTATTTCAAGCCAATAAGATCACCACCTTATGCTCATACCAATGTTCAGAGAAATGTATTTCAGCTAACCAGCAAACCATCAAAACTATACCACATTTACATATAGTAGTAGCAGCAGCAGAAATGGTGGTGGTGGTGGTGGTGGTAGTCAAGAGCCAGATGGAGAAATTTTGGGGCCCCCTGCAAGGCATTGTTTTGGAGTCCCCATATGCTTATCTAATATAAATAAGAGCAAACCTATTCACAGTACGGGATGTTAACATTATTACATAATTTACCTCCAATGACTTAATTACAAATATCATCATCATCATCATCATCATCATCATCATCATTATTATTATTATTATTATTATTATTATTATTATTATTATTATTATTATTATTATTATTATTGTGCCGATTTTTTCAGCCAAACAGAATACAAACATGTTATGAAACACTAATGCAACACTTTCTTAATGTTTAAAGTAGATAATGCCCATTAAACAAAACTAAAAATGATGTAACTACAAAGACGCACACACGCGATGCTGTCAATTGTATACACTGGTTTATTTACAATTTATGTACACATTCTACACACACATTAATAATCCACCATTCCGAACAAAACAATTCTATGGAGAAGAAGAAGAGGAAGAAGACGAAGAAGAGGAAGAAGAAGAAGAAGAAGACGACGAAGAAGAGGAAGAAGAAGAAGAAGACGACGAAGAAGAGGAAGAAGAAGAAGAAGACTGCAACATTAGCATGTTAACCAACTACCAACACAACAAAATCTCAACATGAGTTCATAATTTGAAATCGGCTAGCGACGTTCACTAACGAGTCTCGCTAACAACAACTCAACTCCAACTCCCAAGACTGCCTCTTTATATACATTGCCTAGCCAAGCTTCTAGAAAAGTATGACAACATGTTTTCTCATAATTTCTGGTCTCCAATAACCTATTTACAATGAATGGAATGTTCTCTACAACTCGAGTGACAATATGTGTTGTTCTGGACTATTACCCTGTGTTGCACAACATTACATTGGATTTATACATCATATTTACAGGTAATAATAAATTATATACTATTAATTAAGTGTTCTTACATTAAATAAAGTCGTATTAATATACATACAGCAGATGTGTCATGACATAACCTCACAGGTTTTGTTTTAAGACAGATCACACAACACACAAATAATACGACCATGATTTATACCAAATAAAGTCCAAACATAACTACGTAAATAATAATAATAATAATAATAATAATAATACCTACTAATCGAGCTTGATATTTCACTATTTACCCATGGGTTTAGAGAATTGTTTCTAAGTTATACTAATCCATTACACTTGCATCAAAAAGACTAGCCTATCCTGTAGCCAGTTTAAATAAAATTTGTTACACATAATAATTACAATTACACAATCTATAAAATTAACTACAGTACTTTGCTTTTCTTTTCTATACTCATTTAAACATTAACTTTTCTAGCTATTTTAGTTGCTAACACCTTCACTAACTTTGTACTATCTACAGAACGTTCTATCTTCCTTTTCACAGCTACTGCAGAATGGCCTCTTAGTCATCACTTGCGCATTGTTAGATCAAGCAACTTTTAATTACCTTCAACTTAGAAAGCTCCATTCTGCAATGGCATGCACAAAAATATTATCAATGCAACAAAGATTGCTCACTTTATTTTCTACATCTGTGAAGCACTGGGAAATTCTGACTGCTCATGTACACTTGACACTGAAACCGCTCAGTGAAACAAGATGGGAGGCTATGAATGAAAGTTAAGTGCTGATTTAAATTGCCATCACAGCCTTAGCCAGCGGTAGCACTTTTATCCTAGGAAGAATACAAAAACAAATGCACCTGAATGCTATCAAAACTGTCATACACAAACGTTATTTTAATGACACAACACAAATGTCAATCTCGCTCAAGTGCTCATTTTATCTAAATAAGTGTGTTCTTATAATAGTTCTTTTAATGTCATAAGCCGCTTTATGTAGCATTTTAAGTTTAGACTTACGCCTAAGTCTAGTCTACTACTTTCATTTTAATATTAAGCACACTACGGCTGAAGATGCCTAATATGTAATAGGCGAAACTTGTCCTGATCTTTTAACATGTAACTTCGATTTTGAATTTTAATAATTTATTGAAGAGGTGGACTTCTATGAGACAATTCTTTCATGAGCTCTTATGTAGTTGAATACGGACTCCAATATGAAGTTTATAACTTGTCGTCTTCTGCCAACTTTCCTGCTACCAGCCACCAGCGTGTCATCATTCCAAATGACATCATCTTCACTGCCATCTCATCAGACATGCACTGCAGACTGCAATCGAGAGTATTCGAGGTCCCGTCTTTTTGAAACGTTTAAAAATAATTTTGTTCCCGACTATAGAGTCCGAACAGTGAAAATCTATTCCCAAATGGTTTCTGGAGTTGGTGTATGTGTAGCAGAAGCCACTTCTTCCGAATAAAGCCGTGCTGTAGAAAACGTGCCAAACCACCAGCTAATAACTAGCGTATGTTACGAGTTGTACTTCTGAATGTAATACATAGTGACCGGAAGCATTCTTTGGATAAATGCGGCTGTTGAAAGCCAGACCTTTATTTTAAGTATATTTCATGCTTGTTCTCTACATTTTATTACATCAGGATTTACCCTAACAGCTGTAAACGAGATAAGAAAGACCGCATTGTTTAGGTTAGGTTTGCTATCAAGTGCCCGGATAGTGTCAGAAGTTCCACAACGGAAAGAATAAATAACAGGAAAGTTTGCCGCATTTATGGATATCTACAGTGTGGCGGTAATGCATTTCATTATCATAATGTTTAATTTTGTACGTTCGTTGCCTCCATTTTTTATTAATGCATAGCCTGTCTCCGAAAATCGTTTAAAGTGGGGACGAAAAATTATTATTATTTGTTACGGTACATTGGCGA
Source organism: Anabrus simplex (assembly GCF_040414725.1). NCBI lineage: Eukaryota > Metazoa > Arthropoda > Insecta > Orthoptera > Tettigoniidae > Anabrus > Anabrus simplex. Next base: position 74,069,632 of record NC_090271.1, on the reverse strand, counting down.
GTAAAACAATCCTTATGACTGGTTTATTTTTATCATGTTTTAAGCTTACTTCTCTCCAATAAATACCTATAATGGTCTGAGTTACCAGATATTAAATGATTACTTTGTTAATGATCTCGACTGCTATATTATTAGCAACAACCGTGAATATTTCTCAACTGAAGTAAACTCATTTCCTCATCCCAAGGTGGTGCAGCTCTTTTTAGACACGCCCCCAATGAAAAACAGTTGCATGTACCATTTTACCGCATATCAACCTTCCTGCCATTCGTACATTTGGCAGTACAGTACCGGGAATCAAACCCAGACTCCTGAGAACAACAGATAATGGTGCTAATAATTACGCTAGCGGACATTCTTAATTACAAAACACAGACATATAGCATGACTGATGCATATTTACAATGCGCGGGTCAGACATGAAACTATTCACTTATTTGTGTGACATCATCAGAGCTGCAGTAGGCCTACGCTACGGAGGCTGACATTTTGTAACTACAGAACACAGATGTACCGCATGATTTCGACGCATGTTTTCATTGCATGAGTCATACAGATGAAACTATTCATATTTATTTGTGTGATATCATCAGAGCTGCAGTAAGGCTTGTGCCCGCTACGAAGCAGAATCATCGTTCTTCTCTGACGAATTACGTTGGGGGGTCTTGTATGTGAGATTTATTCTTTTCATTTTCTTTGTCTCAAAAATCCAGGGGGTCTAATATGTGAGGGGAGTTCAACACACAAGTAAATATGGTACATCACCAGTCATTTCATAGTAATAGTCTCCGTTTTTCTTAGACTCAAACACAGGATCACCACCCTCCACGAAACCGTCATCACTTCCAATGTGTAACACTATCTGTCGCTTACCCCTCCTTGGATTTTTTAGCCCTGTGCTTAAACCCGAAAGAAATGCCTGTTTCTTCAGCCTTACGGTAGTGTTTTGCCATGCCTTTGATGTTGTATGCCCTTCGCTAATCCCCGTCTCGTCCAAATAGTATCATTTCCGCCCGTTTTTTCTAAATTCTCATATCTTGTGAAGATAACACCAATGCCATAATATGTCATCTCTGTCCACTACAATGCTTTTTCGATTTCTACTGATGAACTCAAAACCTATTTCTTTCAGTAGTGTGTGAAGGGAGGAGTTTTTTTTTTTTAATCTGGGCATTCAGAATCGAAATTTACAGCCAATAACACTTTGTTAATCATAGGGGGTTCATTTTTTAAAAAAATATGTGCAGAACAAACAAATTCACCGCATTCCACGTTAAAACACTTCTAACATTTGGCATCTTTTTACCCGTTATGGTAACAAGGCCGGTAGTACAAATTCTTTCCGCACACTGTACAAGCTTGAAACAAACACATCAGTGAACTTCGATGTTAATTTCATGATACCATCAATTGAACTGTCGGGATATGTTTCCATAAACTTATTAAATATGTTTAAGACAATAGTCTTCTCTCCAATTTTCAGAGATTTCTCTCGCTTACGCTTTACAACACCAGCCATCAAAGTGAACTGACTCAAAGTCATGCAATTGTGCATGCTTTTTCTCGCGGCTGACAGCTACCGAGATGAGACAAATAGGGATTTCTGCAAGCAGATATCGGATATTTAAATTAATGGCCAGACGCTTAGAACAATAATATAATTATCAATCGATAAAACACTTTTGCATTCAATACTTCATACTTTAAACTTCAAACTTTTAGAAATAACTCATATTTTAAAATTTAGAAATGGACTATTTTCTGAGTGGTAAAGAAGGAAAGAAGGGTGAAGCAGTCAGAGTCACGAGGTTTTGTTTATGCTTACTTTATTGTCTAGTTGGAAAGAGTTTAGTCTTCCAGATTTTGCTGATCGCTGAGCATATTCATTTAATACAGCATTAAATGTTGCCATGAAATCAACTGACTTAGTTCAAGAAAGATCCCATTACCTGGATTTCCCAAATCTTCTCAATCATCCTTCCAAAGGAAGATGACTTTCTGCCAGTAACCAAATAACAGAAAACAATCTCTCTAAAACCAACCTCACCGAGCGAGTTAGCCGTTGCAGTTAGGGGCGCGCAGCTGTAAGCTTGCATGCGGAAGATAGTGGGTTCAAACCCCACTGTTGGCGGCCCTGAAGATGATTTTCCGTGGTTTCCCGTTTTCCCCCAAGCAAATGCTGGGGCCGTACCTTAATTAAGGCCACGAGCACTTCCTTCCCACTCCTAGTCCTTTCCTATCCCATCATCACCATAAGAGCTGTGTCGGTGTGACATAAAACCAATTATAAAAATAATTAAAAACTAACCTCCATCTCTTTTCTTACTTTTCAATTTGAACTTGTTTTACCCGGTTCATTAACGTTGAGCTTTCAATTCTTTGAGAGAGCTCTTTTCATTCACACATTTGTTCTATAGGACTGCAAGAGTTCATAGTAAGAGATAAACTTCGAGAGTCCTTGCCAGTCTCTGCGGTCACTTCCTGTGAGAGAGCACCAAGCGCCACATTCCTGACAGTGTGTCATAGATGGATTACAGCAAGGGAACCCATGTTTTCGATAGTGCAAAGTTACTGAAGTGGTGGTACACTGAGTGGTTTATCAAGTCACGAAGTTCATAAATGTTTTCCAAAAGTAAGGAGAAGGCACGGAAAATTATCATGAATTGTAATAAGGATGTGGACGGTTGCAAGATAAATTGCCAAAAACTAAAGGAAATCCAGCTCTTTAAATTGCAGCTGTTTGTTATGTATGTCTAAACTAAATTTGATGATAAATTCCAGAAATTAAATCATGAAAAGTCAAGACAGGGACAGACAAACTAGAGTTCCCTTTCATCAGGCACTAATACCTTTGTGGCCAAATGGGAAACCTACCTCTGGAGCTAAACTTGGTGACCTTAAATCACTTTTGCACCTAATAATTGCAGGTACCAAACTATTTTATCAGAAACTTGCAGGATTTTCCGACATCATAGATGGCATAGATGGATTCAATAGAGATTCTGATTTCAAGTTTGAATGAACTGTAAGAACTTATTACCTGTCCAGTATTTTGTGTGAATTTTTGGGAGAAAATAATGTTTTAATCACATATTCTGATCCAATATTTTGTTTGACTGAGATAAGCAAGTAAAAATTCAATACTTTCTTTAAGATTCACTTTAATATTTTGACCTTCATATCCTTTACTTAGTTTCGGAGATTGCCATTCTACTTAGCAACTAATATATGTCTAAAGGAGGACAAAACTAATTCCCAGGGTTGGAAATATCTTGTCAGTATTGTACTGTCAGAATCTGAAGTGAAAGAAAATCCATAAAGAAATGGACATTGCATTATGTAGACTACAATGGCTTGTTTATTAACATTTTTATTTATTTGGCTCAGATCATATGAAATTCGTCAAATCAGTAAGGGGTTATAGAGATGACTTTAGGGAATAGGCCCCTTCTAGAGTCTCCTTGAGAGTGGATGAGCGGGTGTAGGTCTGGGCACTCTATTGTCCAAGGGGCAAGAAATTGCCCCTACAGGTGGAGGAACCAAGTGTTGGTCAATGGCATTAGAATGCAGACGGCAATGGGAAACCACTGCATTAAAGGTCCTGAAGGACATCCCTATAAATTTACATAACATGGCTCGGAAATTAGTATCCGGAGTTTCAATTCCCCCAATTGGATCTACGGGGGGGGGGGGGGGGGAATGCTGCGAACATAGTTGTGAAAGATTGTGTACTTGACAGTGCTATAAAAATAAAAATCTATGACAAGAAATTACGTGTTGCTACTTGGAATGTACGCAATTTGTATACGAGTGGAAAACTAGCAAATGTGGAAGCAGAAAGATGTAGATTGAAAGTAGACACCCTTGGATTGAGTGAAGTAAGATGGACTGGATCAGGAATTCAGAACAAAAAGGAAGGAATTATGCACTTCTCGGGAGGAACTGACACCAATCACAGATATGGAGTTGATGTGCTTATTTCATCAATGATCGCAAATTCAGTTATAGATTTTGTACCACTTAGTGATAGAGTAATGTTGCAGAGGTTACAAACATCACATCGGATCATGAACGTTTTTCAGTTTCATGCACCAACTGCTGATAAGGATGATGATGAAGTAGAAGCATTCTGTGACACCTTAAAGGAAGCTATGAAATAACTAAAAATGGAGAAATAACATTGGTCATGGGTGATTTTAACTCAAAAGTAGGGGCTGGCATTGAAGGTAATACTCTAGGCGGACATGGTCTCGGTGAACGTAACGTAAGAGGAGACAGACTTGTTCAGTTCTGTATGGAGTACAATTTGTTTGTCTCTAACGCATTCTTCAAACTTCCTCCTCGGCGGCTTTACACATGGATGTCACTCACCAATAACGACGAAAAGATCATAAGAACTCAAATTGATTTCATTTTGGTAAAGCAACAACTAAAGAAATATGTGACATCTGTTAAGACATATCCCGGTGCTGATGTAAATAGTGACTACAAACCAGTTGTAATGGACCTTAAAATTTTACATTTTAGAAACATTAAAAGAATTGTTAAACCATCCAAGCATATAGATATTAAGAAACTATTGGATCCCAAAGTAAGAACTAATGTTGGAACTGCACTGGAAAAGAAGATGGAATTAATAAGATACACTGAATCATCAAAAGTAGAATCCACATGCAACGCCATTAAAGATAGTGTGATTGAAATCCAGGAACTGAAATTGGACACTGCAACAACATTAAAAGACAGAGCTGGACGACAGATGAAATTCTAGAACTTATGGATGAAAGGAGAAAACACAAAAATACAGATCACATTCAGTACAAAACTATCAACAAAGCTGTACGCAGAAAGTGTAGAGAAGCCTGAGAATTATGGATGACAGACAGGTGTAAAGAAATTGAGATCCTTCAAGAGAAGCATGACTATTTTAACTTGCATAAGGAAGTGAAAGAACTTGGTGGTTTGCAACGGAGACGATATGGTCAAATTTTGAGAGATGTCAATAATGAAATCATCTTGGGTGTGGAAGAGAAACTCAAACGATGGAAGGAATATATAGAAAGTATCTTCAAAGATGACAGAAATGATCCTCCTTCACCTGACAAGAGAATAAATGAAAATAGCCCTGAAATAACAAAAAGTGAAGTTGTACATGCCGTAAAACTTCAAAAGAATGGTAAAGCAACTGGACCAGACGGTGTGTACGCTGAAGTTTTCAAAGTAATAGCAGAACAGGAATCTACCGGCCTCAATATCTTAACATCATTATTCAATCAAATATATGCATCAGGAGAAATACCATCAGACTGGCTGAAATCAACCTTCATACCACTACTGAAGAAGCCTAACTCGTCTCAGTGCGATGATTATGGTATGATAAGTTTGATGTCTCATGTGCTCAAGATATTCTTGCGAATCATTCACACTAGAATATACAAAAAAAAGTGAATCCCACATGGATCAGAATCAGTTCGGTTTCCGAAATGGTGTTGGTACACGTGAGGCACCCTTTTCGTTAAATGTGTTGTTACAGAGGTGCAGAGATATGAATGTTAATGTCTATGCATGTTTTATAGATTATAAGAAAGCCTTTGATTGTATCAGGCACAATAAGCTGGTAGAGATTCTGAGATCAACAGGTACTGACTCCAGTGACTTACGTATAATCAGTAACCTGTACTGGAATCAGTTTGCAAATGTCAAAACTGATCAAGTAACGTCAGAAACTGCTTCGATCAGCAAGGGTGTCCGCCCGGGTTGTGTGCTGTCACCTCTGTTGTTTAACATTTACTCAGAGGCAATCTTTAAAGAAATATTGGCAGACTATGGTGGGATCAAAATTAACGGGAAAATCATCAACAACATCTGCTCACCATAAAAAAAAGGAAAACACAATACCTAGGACATATCATGAGAGGTATCAGTTATTACAGCTTATTATCGAAGGAAAGATACAGGGGAAGAGGTCTGTTGGGAGAAGAAGAAATTCATGGCTGAAAGACCTTCGAAGATGGCACTGCTGTACTTCAGAAGTGGCATTCCATTCTGCGCTGTCAAGATCAGAGCTAGTTACGTGGATCGCCAACCTCCGCTCGGAGACAGCGTCTTAAGAAGAAAGAAGAGTCTCTCCATCTAAGACCTGACTAATGTGCCGGAGTTGTGGCGTCACTTGCAGTGATAAGTGAGCCTGGCCTGTTAGTAGGAGATTCAGATTTGAATCCTGATTGCGGTCATATTATTTTTCAAGTCCTATTCAACAGATACTCAACAATAAGGAGTTATTAGTGTTGGTATTGTGTTTTTTTCCTTGCATGAGAAATACCTTAAATTGCATCAGTAGACTAAGTGCCATTTTTTAAAGATATACAGTGAGTCAAAGTGAAACTCACACACCGCTGTAACTAGCATGTGTTTATGAATAAAAATGTGGACAATAATTTATGTTTGCATTTTATGTGTGGAACAATAAAGGTATTTCTTGAATAAGTCATCTCAGGATAGTTAGCGTATCCCTTAACTTAGCAAGATAAAACAGATTATTTGTCTATATGCTGTTGGGGCATGTAAAAATGAAACTCATACAGTCCTACATGGGCAGATAAGAGGGCAGTATAAATGTTGTATATTTGTGTTTCGACGACACATTCAGTTTGTTGTGGAGAGCTGTGAAGTACAAACATGTTCCGGTACTATCATAGGGCGTCAAAGAAGACAATCTTCGAAAGAAGAAAGAACTGATGATTTTTCATCATAAGAGAAGAAAATCACTTTGAGAAATTGGTAAACTTGTAAACAGGAGACATGCAACTGCACAGTGCATTATAAATATATATAAAAGTACACGCAGCATTGGAAATAAATACAAACTGAGTGGAAGAAACATTTTCAACCTAAGGGAGGAACGTTGGACAGTAAGACAAGTTAAGAAAAATCCAGCGATTAGTGTTCCGAAACTGGCTATGATGGCTGAGGAACATAGCAACAAGAGAGCACATCCAGAAACTATTCGACTTATGCTAAGGAAAAGTAACAGGCATGGAAGAATAGCTAGGAAAAAACATTTGTTAACAAGATTAATATGAAGAAAAGGTTGAGCTTCGTTAAGGAGTACATAGAATAAGATTTTGACTTCTGAAAGACCATTATAACTGCAGATGAAAGTAAATATAATCCCTTCGGATCAGATGGAAAGTTTAATGTCTAGAGGAAACCAAATGAGGAGTTGAAACCTAGCAATCTACGTCCAAGTGTCGAACATGGTGGAGATTGTGTAACTGTCTGGGGGTGCATGTCAGCTAGTGGACCAGGAGAGTTGATTTTTATTGATGGGACCATACATCAACATGTGTATCTAAATACACTGAAAGAACATCTACGACCTAGGGTTCAAAAGCTTGGAATACTTGATCGATTTAATTATTACCAAGATAATGACCCTAAGCACAAAGCTCATAAAGTACGGATGTGGCTCCTGTATAATTGCCCAAAGGTATTCTAGACACCTCCACAGTCACCAGACTTAAATGTAATATAAAATGTATGGCATTACTTGGAAGTAGCGACAAGAAAACACCAGATTTCGAACAAGATGGTCTGAAAATGGCTTTATGTGAAGAATGCAAGAAAATATATCCATCTTCTTGCGAAAAGTTGGTACAATATATGCCTAACTGTTTAAAAGCCGTAAAAAGTACTAAAGGGTATCCAACAAAGTATTGACTGTTAAAAATATTGTGTTATTAGAGATTGCTCAGGAACTACTTGAAGGTGTATGAGTTTTACTTTGACCTGTTTCGTGCATGTTTAAGAATAATGTTTTAATTTTCTTTGTAAGTATAAAAAATAGGAGTTTATTTACTTTGTAACTTAGTAGAGAAATATGCACTTGTTAAACCAGAACCAAGGCTAAAATAAGTAACGGTTATACCATATTTCCCGGCATAATTGTCGCCACCACGTAATCGTCGCATCCTTTATTTTCAATACAAAAATCGGACGTTAAATATTTAATCGCATAATCGTCGCACGTCCAAATTTTGTTCACCAATCTGGTTAAAAGGTAAATGGAACTGCAATGTGAGTTGCACATGAATACGCAATTTAAATACGTGTATGGTTTATGGGCAATTTGGCAACACAGTCACATTTGCGAGATGTTGCGCCACGTATAAATAAATAATACCGGTATATGTACGACGCATGGCTTACCGGTAGGCTATCAGCAGTTTGACAACGTGGTCGCGAGACAGTGTACAATTTATTCACCCCCTACATATAACGAGTTCTCATTTGAAATACGTAAGACTGTAAGTTATCGCTTATCGGCAACGTTGCCAGGAAATACCGGTACAACACACACTTGTCTTCTAGTAGACAAGAGGTCCGATAGAATTCTGCGTTATTACAGCCACCCGCCCTCCGGTGCAACAGTCGCGAAGGACCTTGGCCTAGCAAGCGACCGCTGCTCAGCCCAAAGGCCTGCAGATTACAAGGTGTCGTGTGGTCAGCACGACAAAATCCTCACGACCGTTATTCTTGGCTCTCTAGACCGGGGCCGCCATCTCACCGTCAGATAGCTCCTCAATTGTAATCACGTAGGTTGAGTGGACCTCGAACCAGCCCTCAGATACAGGTAAAATTCTCTGACCCGGCCGTGAATTGAACCCGGGGCCTCCGTGTAAGAGGCAGGTATGCTACCCCTACACCATGGGGCCGGCTCCTGCGTTATTGCGCACGAAGTGAAATCCAAGACGATAACGCAGATTTCCACGGAATTTTTCAGCTCACCGTCAGCCGAATTATTTACGATGTCTCAGATGTCATCGCTAGACTCTTATCTTACTGCTACGTCATAAGAGTCCGAGCATGGGATGAAAACTTTTACCAAAGCAGTCAAGATAATTATTATCCAATGGTATTAAAGTTTTATTTTACAAACTCGTCAGTAATGTAATGTAAAATCATCAATAACTGGGAAGAAATATTAACCTAATTACTGTATGTTTAAAAGAAATTGAAAAAATGAATGTTTGTTACTGACGTCTCGGAACACGGTCAACTACAGTAGATCTACACCGCGCTAGCTGGAGCGATGTGTGAAGACGTTTGTTCGTGCTCCGGTTTGCGAGCTCTGCGCAAGCACACTAGTGTGTCGCAACCAACGAGCTCAACTGATAACAAATTGCTGCATGCTTCCTTGCTGCCTAACAGTATTGGCTGCTCTGGAATGGACAGATCACAGATGCATTTATTTGTTTGTGACTGACGTGATTACTGTAGACATGTATGCATGAGAATTTAAGTTTTTAATTTGTGTTTGGGGTGTTCGTAGAAATAATTTGTTTTAATAGTGAACAATTATGGAAAGTCATTTATATTGCAAAACATTAACATGTGAAGCATTTATCAGCGATTATGGGTAAATATAAAAACTATTCTGCGAGCTTCAAGCTAAGTGTAATTACCTTCGCTGAACAGCACGAGAACAGAGCTGCAGAAAGAAAATTTTCAGTGAGTGAAAAGTTGGTGCGTGACTGGCGGAAATTAAAAAACAAGCTAAAAAGCACAAACCCTTCTAGACGCGCGTTTAGAGGTCCTAAAACAGGGAAGTTTCCTATAATTGACGAAGAAGTGTTTATGTGCGTCAGTGAAATACGTAGCAATGGCTGCAGTGTATCATATCGTCCCTGTTCTGCCAAAACTGCAAATGTGACAATGCTCTTCCTATCCAGTATTTCCCTTAAGACTGGTCATGCCTTCCAGCCATATATTGATATGCGGTGCATCAGAACAATTTTCGTTGAGTTCATTTTTCTATGCGCGTGTATAAAGGAAAATGAACCTTAAATACATCACACTCTAGGAGTGGTTAAATGTCATGCAAACATACATTCCTTCAGTATGGTACAGTAAGGTTCATTTTCCTTTACTTAATTGTGAATGTATGATGAGCGGCGATCAGCAACTGATGCCCGCTGGAAATATCAGGCGTCCAACCTTGGACTTGTTATGCTCGTGGATGATTAAGAGTTGGGATCTTATACCACCTGAACTAGTCTCCAAGAGCTTAAAAAAACTGGGATTTCAAATGCACTAGACGGATCCGAAGATGACGCAGTGTGGCAGAGAGATGAAGAATCTGATACTGGTATTAACAGCGGCAAGGACGGCGCATCAGATACCAAAACCTGCGATAGCGACACAGAATATTTGGAATAAATTGTGTACCGGTAAGACCGTATTTCACAACAAAGCGGTAATGTTTTGCAAGTGTAATATTTTAACTTTAATACTCAAATTAATGACAATTAACTTAATATGTTCATTTTTACTTTCAGGTTGGAAAAACGTTCGCCGAACTGTTGCGAATAATTACGAATTTTGTTTTAGACTATTTTAATTATTTTGATGTATAAACACGAGTATTACGTGCATCTTAAATTTGTATCAAATACAATTTAGTTATAAACAAATTTTTTGAGTAATATAAATACTGGTATAAAAAAATTTTCGTATAATGGTCACACCCTACTATTTTTTCGAAAATTTTGGTATAAAAAGTGCGACGATTATGCCGGGAAATACGGTATTTTTTGTTGACTCCAACTAAACAAGCTTACCTCTAGTGTATGAATTTAATTTTGACTCACTGTATGTACTGCAAGTATGTTGAAATTCGGAGAGAATGTACAATCTATTATCCTGCAACACCAGGAATACTAGATTTGGAAAAATTATGTTTGCATGAATTTACACACAAACCAAAAGTTAAATGCATTATATTGAAACCAACTTCTGGTGCTTCATTTGATGATGCATAACCATAAATACCTTAAATTGCATCAGTAGACTAAGTGCCATTTTCTTTTCTTTTTTAATCTATGTACTGTTAGTATAAAAATGTTGAAATTTGGAGAGAAGGTCTAATCTAATATCCTCCAACACAAGGAATACCAGATTTAGCAAAATTATGTTCAATTAGCAGCACACAGCCACTGAAATAGCAGATACTATGATATTCTGCATTGCCCGTGCTGGCAAGACCTAGTGTTTTCAGTGCACTATGTCTTCTGGTACAGGCTAGATCAAGTTTGTTTTGTCACTGGCCTGTCTCAATCTCACCCTTGGCTTTGAAGATATGAAAGTGACTGAGGTATGAGTGAGAACCTACTAGTAATGTCATTCCTTATGGAGATGTTGACACTTGATGTGTGCTATTCGGCAGCACGTCGAGCACTGTTCCGTGTTTGTCTGAAGTTCCTGCTTGTGGCTGCGGAGGGGAAGTTCGGAGGGGTAGGAGGAGCGGCTGTTGGGGAAGTAGGACTGGAGCAGGGGGGTGTCTTCTGGCGGTTCTTTTATGTGTACTGGGTTTTGTTTTTTCATTCTTCTTAGATAATTGTTTTTTTAGGAAAGGGATGACTGCATTGAAAAGAATGTTAACTTTGTAATTTCATTTAAATTGAAGTTTGGATTGGCGTATTGATCTAGGTTGATATAGAATTCTTCCATCTACAGTAAGTACACACACACACACACCCATTCCAACTTCAAAACAAACTTGGCAGACCCAACATTTCTTACACTTTATTTCTATTTACAGATACAAAATACGTCCTACAACACAAAGTGAAGAAAGAAGCTTTCAGCTAACCAAAAAACACAAGATATGTTGAAATCAAGTGATACATATTGACATTTGACAAAATCAAATAACATAAAAACTAAGGGAAGCACGTCGCTAAAACAACAACTTATCTACATTTATATACCGTATTCTATAAAATTTTATGGTCAATTCAGTCTAGACATAAACTATAAGCTTTGTGTATATATTGACGAAGTCCCGTACTAACACCAGACAACTACCTGATTTCAACATAAGTGTTCATATTACTTCAAGAAACTCATACTATTATACCCTATCTATCTATCTATCTATCTATCTATCTATCTATCTATCTATCATACTATCATACCACCAGTAGACGAACATGGCTGATCATATATCATAACATAGTCGTATATACAACACGCCGCAAGGATTAATCTGTACTTCAAAGTGTTTTAATCATTTAGTCATAAGTTTTAATGTGGAACAGTGGACACTTCACAATTCAAGAATATTGTACATTCAACATATACCACCTGCGCATGTAATAGTATTTCAAAGTTTTAATTCACACACCAATTAACATAGATGAAGATAAGACAAAAAACATTTGCAAATTGATAATGTTTTTATCCATACTATGTGACACCTTTATAAGTTAAGAAAAATGTATTTTAATATACATCATTCATGTACATATAGTAATGTTAAGTTTTAATTATTATATCAGTTAATGTAGACAATTATTTAAACTAAAATATTTTCCATATCATGTGACATTCTTATTGTGATGTTTTAATTGTATGTTATGATTGTCAGCTGAAGATGACCTTCACAAAGTCGAAACCGGTACTGTAGAACAATAATATATAAATATATGTATTGATTAGGTGGAAGCTTCAAAACTTCATATTTGTGAATATAATCAATATGGAAATGAAACTTATAGATTGAGATGTCCTTCATCCTGATGCCAAGTGGAGGGATATTCGCAAGTGCATTTGTCTGTGGTTATTGGTGGTGTGGTGTGTAGATGAAGAGACTCAGACCACAAAACAAAGGATTTAACCATATGCAGTTCAAATCCGTGGCCCAACCAGGAATCAAACCGGCACCCTCTGAATCGAAGGCTAGTACGCTGGCCATTCAGCCAAGGTATCAATGTTCGAGCATGACTATGTGAATTGTTTCTAGACAGGTGAACTGAGTGACAAAAGGGAGATAGAATGAGCCCACTGATCTGGTCACAAAGATTGCTTTGTCAGGACTTATCCAATCCAGACAATATTTTTTGTGAAGTTTTATTCAAGATTCCTGTGCATCTACATACTGTAACAGTTAACACTATTAGCTGTCGAAGTTTGTTTCCTGGTACTGCCAGAAATTTAGTTTGGCAGGAAGGCTGGTATGTGGTTAGAAAGGTACATGTAGCTCATCTGCATTAGGGGTGTGTCCAGAAAGATCTGCACCACCTTGGGACAAGTACACAAATTTACATTACATTAGAGATTCCATGAATTATGGTGAATTGAAGTATAAGACAGAATTACTGTGGTGCATGCTTGGGATGAAATGGGTTTCGTTGAAGGGGGGGAGAGATATTTTAGGATTTTAAGTCTTAATCACAGGATTATTACAAACTGCACAGCATGAATTACAGATGTTACAGCAGTCTGGGCATAGCAAGCAACCTTGCTAAGGATCTAAGAGTAGCCAATGGGAAGAAAGTAATATCAATATTACCACAGCATACGCAAAGTGAGACTGTACACATACAGGCCTTGGGGATACATGCCACAGACTCCAGAGAACAGACGATGGTATACCGAGCTCAGACTAGGAGATAGTGGAATTATGTATTGTTTATAAATGAGCTTGTTCAGTCTTTTTAGCAATTCCAAGTATGCTTGCACATGGTAACGAAGCGGGAAAGTTTTACAGTCCAGCTAACATTGCTGAAGAAGACCTTGCCAGCACATTTCTGTGTTCATAAGGAACTCGTTTACACCCCTCCACCTGCTTCATCCAGGATGTGTATAACAGACAGGTAAATAAAGACATCACCCTACAATAGTACATTAGGCTTTCAAAAGGTGCAATGAGAGTACAGTTCCTTTTTAAAGACATTGGTTACATTCAATGATTAGTGACTAGTAACCAAGAGATCACTCATTTGGCCTGGTTAATCTGTTCCTCCCAACTCAAACCTTCAGCCTCATTAAGCATTGCTAGGACACACATAAACATCACACTGCTGCCCATCACATACCTTTAAACAGCTTTGGGTAGCTTTGGTGCAAGAGGGAGACTCCATATCCCAAGTAATAACAGATAATCTGGACATACTAAAAAGAGAGCCCTTTGTACTGCAACAGCACAAGGCCTTTAAATATGAAGTTGAAATAAACTGCTGTTACTCCTTATGCCAGTAGAAATGCATTAACCTAGACATGATATGGGCTTTGCACTAACCTACATAATACTTACTTTTTGTACATAAGTGTAGGCCTATATACAACAGTGGCATAAACATTCAAAGGATAATCCTGATCAATCATGAAAAATTTAACATAAAAACATTGGCACAAATATTAGGAAAAACAATCTGTTACAAAAACTAACCTGAATCATTTCAGTTGGAGTAAGAACTCTTATTTTCTCTGCTGAAAGACCATATGCAGATAGCACCGTCTCGGGCAAATCTTCCTGATAAGTAATCAAGTCTAGCTGTGAATTGATCTTTTCTATTTCATTTGCTGTAGTATCTGAGTGCTCATTTGAAGCCAGAAGTGCTAACTTTGCAAATGACAGCATGGACTAGAAAGAAACAAACACATATGAACTTAAAAGCTAAATACAAAACATTCCTGGAACATACTTCTGGTGTGCATATTCTGTACATTTCAAACTAACAAAATTGATAGGAGTACAGATGTGGGGGGAGGGGGGGGGGGGAGAAATTGTACAGAAAGCTTTTCAAAAAATAAAAGAAACAGAAACATAACTGAGCAAGATCACATGCATTAATATCATCTTCATCAACTAAAGAAGAGGAGTCTTAGATATGTTACCATTCTATTCTGAGTTTTCTTTGACATCTCACCATAGAAGCCTACTTTCTATTCAACAGCATCACCACTTCTAATCCAAAATCCAGGTCACAACAAATATTGTTTAACTCCACTTCTCCAACAATCCTTATCAATCACTACATTCCAGTTTGTCTTATGATATTCTTAGCCAAATCCATCCATTGTAACATGGGTCTTTCTTACCCTCCTTTACCTTTAAATTGTAATTCCATCATTTATTTTGGGAAACTTTCTTGCCAACAATCTCACTCTATCATTTTCCCTTTTGATCCTGTAATATGATTACTTCTGCTCCAACTATAAGGCATTTCTCCAGCAGACATACAACTTAGCGCAACTCCGATGCGAGTATACAGTACAAGCATGGACATGAAGGTAAAGGGATTAGTGTGGCAGTCGTGTCGTGCCAAAGTGTGTGCATTAAATGTGGCCACATGAACTACGGCAACGTTATTACCAAATGCGTCCAAACAGGACCAACGTGCTGTTATTCTGTTCTTGGCTGCTGAAGGACAAACACCGGTGGACATTCATCAGAGAATTAAGACTGTGTATGGGGCAGCATGTCTATCGAAAAACACTGCTGTGGAACGGTGCACCACGTTCCGTGCAGGTCACGTTTCGACACAAGACTCTGGTCGATCTGGGAGGCCAGCCTCATCCATTATGGACAACAAGCGGGCGGTGGATAAGGCGATTAGGGAGAACTGGCGCATAACCATTCGTGTGCTAGCAATGGATCTCGACATCAGCGATTATCACGCCTTCGGTCCCCTCAAAAAAGGCTTGAAGGGTTGACACTGCCTGTCGGACGAGGATGTGCAGCAGGCAGTTACAAATTCTTCACGCAGCAGGACACGTTGTTTTACTACACAGCGATCTTCAACCTGGTGCGTCGGTGGGATGAGTGCCTCAATGCTCACAGTGATTTTACCCGACTGGCATCCCGATTCAGGACTGTATGGCCGTTGAACAGAAACTTTTTGATAGCCCCTTATAACTCAGCTTATTTTTGCCCACTTTAACCTGTTAAGTTATTTCTTCTTATATCTTTCTGAAAGTCTTAATGTTCCATTCTGCAATGTACTTTTACAAAATTTCATTCTAGCATCTATTATTAAATTTTCATCAATCCACTACATACCAGGTCTCAGGCACATGTATGTATGTATGTATGTATGTATGTATGTATGTATGTATGTATGTAACATGCCCTGAAAATCAACATACAGTATCTCTGTTCCACAGTACAGTCTAAAAGTCAGAATTTGAACCTAAACTTTGCAACTGAAGACACTTCAAAGTTGGAACCTCCTGATGATTTCCATATCCAGTCTTAGCTAGGAAAAGATCTCCAGGAAGGACTAGAAATTCATTCACAAATCAGGTCTTCGAAGACACTTGAGTAAAAAGCTGTGCAGCAACGAAGGAAACAGCTGTCAATCGGGTGGCATGGAGCCATTCCATGGCAACAGACCAGTCCTTGAACTGAATACTTGTTGAGGTTGATGATCACTTAAGAATTTATATGGTATTATGAGAGAGAGAGAGAGAGAGAGAGAGAGAGAGAGAGAGAGAGAGAGAGTACATGCACTCAACATAATACCATCATCAGATAAAATAGTCCCAGTTTCCCATCAAATTCCCCAAACAATAATTTCATCCCTACATTATCCTCAGAAATTAATAATGTCAGTAAGCAGACAATGATTAGCAATTTATTCTAAAGGTTTGTAGATCTGCACACAAAAAGTCAATAAAAATGTCAATTCTTGAATTCCTATAAAATATATGGCAAAAACTAGGTGAAAGGGCTGCTAATGGCATTATATTTGAAATTAGGTGTAATTCAAAATCAATGCCATGCTCTTATTCGTTATTCCTAAGAGAGTATTAAAATGTAAGAGGATTAATTTTTAAAAATGACAAGAAATTATATAATTCACTATCCATTCAAAAATGGTACTTCCTTACCTTCTTTCTTTGCATATATTCATATTCTTGCTCTGCCAGCTTCTCCAAAGTCTCACCAGCTTTTTTATAATTTCCAGTATGAACACTCGATAACCAAGAAAGAGAAGGGTAATGTTCCAAGAATTCAGCTAGAGACTCTAGATGCCCATCAACATTTTCTTGGCGCTGAAGTAACCCCAATAATTTACCGTGTTTCCGTTGAGAAACATACCATTTGTACAGAATCTGTGAAAATCCCTAAATGAGGAAAAGAAATAAAATTTAATTCTGAATATTAAGAATTCTGCTCCCAAGCAAACCCATAAAAATGTATCTCCAACAACTACTTTTATAAAAAATAGCAACATAAACGTTACAGTGTTCAAAATGGTCTTTCAAGACCAGGGTAATAAGTATGATTTGATATCACTGAAGTACCACAACAATGCAGCTGAGGCTTCTTACAGCATTGATTATTGCACTACCTTAACTCACCTCACTACACTACCTCGTTTCTATTATTTTATATTAACAGTAACAGAGTTATTTAATATGAGATCCAACAAACGGTTCTTTTCAGAACCAACCTTAACAGTCATTTCTGTTAACATTGAAGGCATAACATCTTGTAAAGAACAACTTTTGTATGAACTTTGTCGCGACAAGCAGTGTGATGTTCTATGTGTTCAGGAAACACACAGAGATATGAAGCAGAAACGCCCATTTGTTCCTGGCATGAAACTGATCGCTGAAAGACCACACGCTCTGTATGGAAGTGCCGTTTTTGTGAAACCGAACTTGGAAGTCAGAAGTGCTTGCCAGTCAGATGAAAACAATATTGAAATTATCACCGTTGAACTAAGTAACTGTGTAATCACCTCAGTTTATAAACCACCTGCAGCAGAATTTTCCTTCATTCCACCCCACAATTTTGATAAAAGTAAAGCCTCCATTGTTATAGGTGATTTCAACAGTCACAGTCATGTATGGGGTTACGCACATGAGGACAAGAATGGTGAGACAGTTCTGTCGTGGGCTGAAAATTTTCAACTCGCCCTCATCCATGATAGCAAACTCTCTCCTTCTTTTAACAGTGGAAGATGGGGACGAGGCTATAATCCAGACCTCCTTTTTGTTAGTGAAAGCATTATGCATACATGCACCAAAGCAGTATGTCCACCAATTCCAAACACACAACATAGGCCCATCATGTGCCAAATTTTGCCACCAATAAGACCTCAAGAAGTCCGTTTTAGGCGAAGATACAACTTTAAGAAGGCTGACTGGGCAAGATTTTCCAGCATACTGGATGAGAAGATTCTGAGCATCGCTCCTGTTCCTGAAGAGTACGACAAGTTTGTTGACATCGTCCAATTTTCTTCAAGGACATCAATTCCAAGAGGTTGCAGAACCAGTTTTATCAAAGGCATTAAACCTGAAACGGCCACTTTGCTAGAAGAATATTACAAGAAATATGAACTTGATCCTTTTAGCGAAGAAACATCAATCCTTGCACAAAGTGTTCTTTCCTCAGTATCACTGGCTAAAAGGGATGAGTGGATAAAATTAATGACAGATTGTGACATGAGCAAGAGCAGTCAGAAGGCCTGGAGACTTTTACGTCGTCTCAATAATGACAATACCCAAGCCAGCACATATGCTAATATAAAGGCAGATCAAATTGCCCATCAGTTGCTAGTAAATGGAAAATCAACCCGATCTAGAAAGCTAGATAAGAAACCAATAACATGGAAGCCAAACCATGAGAGCAACATACTATCTCCACCATTTACTGAAGCTGAACTGGAATCAGCACTGAGGAAGTGCAAATTGGGAAAAGCAGCTGGACTAGACGACATTCGAGTAGAGCAGATCAAAAATTTTGGTCCTGTTACGAGGCGATGGCTACTGGAATTAATGAATATCTGTGTCCAAGAATGCAAGATTCCCAAAATCTGGCGGAAGGCTAGAGTCATTGCTATCCCTAAACCAGGCAAAGATCGGCTGGATCCCAAAAGCTATAGGCCTATTTCCTTGCTCTGTCACCTGTACAAGGTCCTGGAGAGGCTCATTCTTGAGCGACTGATAGGAAAGGTGGAGTCGTCTCTTATACCACAGCAAGCTGGATTCCGAGAAGGAAAAAGTTGCACATCACAGGTATTAAACTTGACACAGCATATTGAGGATGGCTTTGAGAATCGGCTCATTACAGGCGCTGTCTTCATTGATCTTTCTGCAGCTTATGACACAGTCAACCATTGGCTTCTTCTAACAAAATTGTATGACATCACCAAAGATTTCCATCTAATGTGCAACATTAAAAATATTCTCCAAAACCGAAGATTCTTTGTGGAATTTCAGGGGAAAAGAAGCAGATGGAGAACACAGAAGAATGGGTTACCGCAAGGCAGTGTGCTCGCACCACTGTTATTCAACATCTATACTAACGATCAGCCTCTACCTGAAGGTACCCAGAGTTTTATCTATGCTGATGATTGTGCAGTCACTGCTCAGGCCAACTATTTTGAAAAGGTAGAACAGACTTTATCCAAAGCTCTGAAAGAATTTACGAACTACTACAATGAAAATGACTTGAAGCCAAATCCTGCCAAAACTCATAGCTGTGTATTTCATCTCAATAACAAAAAAGCAGCTAAAACCTTACAAACCACCTGGGAAGGAATCCCTCTTCAACACTGTTCGACTCCAAAATATCTGGGAGTGATTCTGGACCGTACGCTTACGTATAAGAAACATTGCCTAAACGTGAAACAAAAAGTGTCTGCCAGAAACAACATAGTGCGGAAACTTCGAGGCACCACCTGGGGAGCTCACCCTTGCACTGTGAGAGCAAGCGCGTTAGCATTGTGCTACTCCACTGCTGAGTATGCATGCTCCGTGTGGCATAAGTCCAGCCATGCCAAAAACATAGATGTAGCACTAAATGACACCTGCCGTATTATCACAGGTTGTTTAAGACCTACTCCCATAGATAAACTCCACTGTCTCGCTGGTATAGCACCACCCGAAATCCGACGTGAGATTGCTGCTAGGCATGAGAAAAGCAAGGCTATGACTATGGAAGCCCATCCTTTGTATGCCTGTCAACCAGCACATCCTAGGTTGAAATCAAGAAAGAGCTTCTTGACAACCACTGAAGCTCTTAAAGGAACACCACAACAAGCAAGAATCTCAATGTGGCGGGAAAAATGTCAACATTTGAGAGAATGGATGGTTCCAAAGGAAGAACTTCCTCCTGGACATTCTGAACAGTGGACAACATGGAAGGCTCTCAATCGATTACGCTCCAGCACCACGAGATGCAAGACCAACCTACAGAAATGGGGCCTTCCTGTGGATACAGTTTACTGCAAGTGTGGTACTAAGCAGACTAACGAGCATCTTCTACTGTGTCCATCTTCTCCAGCCACTTGTACCATTAAAGATCTAAGGAGGGCAACTCCAAATGCGCTTGTCGTGGCCAATTTTTGGTCAACCAATGTTTAAAATTTCCTTGTTTAATTTTTGTCTCTCTTACTTTGTACTTCTGACACGATAAATAAATAAATAATATTAACATAAGGTCAGTACTGAAAAACAACACTAAAACATTTAAAATGGATACATATGTGGAAAAAGGGAATCACTGTCCTTTGTACATATGCCTAAAACATCTAAAACACATTTTAACACATTATAAAATACATTATACATCTGCCTAAAAAATCTAAGACACATTTTAACACATTATAAAATACATTACTGTAATGATACACGAGATAATTGTTTAATTTGTACCTAAGGCTGATGATGGCACATAGATGCCAAAACTAGTACCATTTGACATGTGATTGAATCACAAGAAAATGTCATTGTATTGAATAGGTGGACCTTGAAAGAATTTTAATTTACTGTAATCCCACTTCAATTCAGTACCCAATGAAATTCATAACTATAAGTACCTATTTTCAAGTGTGTGGATAGTAAGTAAACTCATGTCCTTGTCCCAAGGTGATGCAGATCTTTTCAGTCAAACCCCCAAGAGGTGAGCTGCAGGTATCATTTTAACCATAAGACAGCACTCCCACCATTCTTAAATCTCCGAGCGTACAGTACCAGGAATCAAACCCGGGTCTCCAAGGACAGGAGCTAATAGCAGTAACCACTATACTATGGATGTACCACAGTATAGCTTCTGTTCAAAGTCAATATATTAGGAAATGAAATCATCAGCTTTTAAAGATTAAGATGATGTAATTAAAAACGAAGAAAAAAGAATTGCTGGAACATATAAAACGAATTCAGTGTGCTGCAAGTCACCTCCAATATGTTATAAAGGAATAGTTAATTGTTTTGGAACCTGTAAAGCCAGTGTTTATTAAACAAACACAAACAAAGTCTCCTTTCTATCCAAAATAGATTAGAGCAGCTCCATTTATTTCAGTACTGTTGTGTAATGCAGTACATACTTCACTGCGTTGTTAAACTAGACAAATGCTATACTGAGATTTTATTTTTGACCTCTTTGCAGGTTACAATGAATTAACCTCTAGGTCATACAGTATTCTGCATGCAATTTCCTATTCCCTCAACATAACAGCAACACTGATACAGCACTATGATCTACTTGGGCCCAACAAGCATTCTCATACAGAAGTTCAGCTGCAATACAATTGAATATATATATATGATTGGCCTAGCAGACAGAAATCAATAAATATAACATATGTATTCAAGAAATGGACACCACCAGATAATGGATGCACCCAAATTTCAACTTAAAATTTTTGGAAAAAATCCCTGCTTAAAAGACATTTCATTTTCAACAAAAATTGTCTTCACAACATTTAAAATCTTAAAATGGATGAATCATAGTGTAAGGTACATGTTATATGGGTGTAGCAACATTTATTTTTCAAAGAAACACACCATTATTTTGAAAACAATTACAGCAGAAGTCCACTACAGCAAGTACGAAATATTACGAGAACTCTGTTTTAACAACAGATTTTTTTTCCGTCCCCTGAAAATCCATATATTAAACTGTGTACTATTCTTCGGTAATTGCGAGAACTCAATCACTGATGCATCCATTATTACGAGCAATTAAGCGTGCATGATATATCCATTACTGATATTTATGCACTGGAGCGATTATACTGAATGTGATTAATCATCTTCAGTTAGTTTTCTCGCTATGTGCATTAGCGAGATCTTTCGTCAACAATCAAAGTCAATGTGATACACCTCAAAATACGGCGTCTTATTTTCTCCTTCTATGATCTTGAACTCCCAGTAAAAATGAGGACACCTGTTTTCGGCTTTAACCATTATTTTAGAGGAACTGGATATTGGCCTCTACCTATAACCAGCTTCAGGCATTATCAATCCTGTTTGAAGTGTTACTACTCCAAGTCAACTACAATATGTGATTTCTCGTACCCGACTCACATGTCTAAGCAAGAATGAGATTTAATTAGTTAACCATTCTAATTACCTTCTTCATTCCCATGAACATAAAAATAATCATTTTTATGTATGAACATTCTTGTGATTGACTAAAAGCAATGATATCCTATATGATTTTAATTACTTCACTACCACTACCAACACAATTGTGTGTTTTTCTCTTAGCCATGTCAAACATTGTTATATGTTTTCACACTAGTTTTACGCCTATTTGATTTTCTATAGTGTAAATGTCAATTCTTAGAGTACCATATATTTTAAGGACACTAGGTTCGGGGCCCTGACCTAACTTAAGGCTAAAATTTATTTCGGCTGATAATGCTTACGACAGTTAAGCGAAACATGTCCCAACTTACAACACCAGTTGTAATGTTTATATCCTAAATATAAGGAAAGATAAGTATTGGAAAGGTGGTATCAATTATTATTTCTTGTTGTAATGTTTATAATATGATGTCCAATATGGTCTACAATGAAATTTATTACTTGTAATACCCCGGCTTGACGAAAATAATAATACTTCTGGGCTATAAAATACAATCATTCAGGCTTTAAACAGGATACTTCAATGAAATCATATCTACTTACATCATGGCCCAATGAACTGTAGATGAAAACAAAACAATCAAGAAGAAATCCATGTTAAACAGCAGAAGCGTAGTGAATATTAGTTTGGAGCATACATAACAGGACTTCCTTTATAAATTAAGCAGATATGCGATAATTGAAAAAAGCTTTACACAATAAAACTTGTTTAACGTAACACAGGCAAGGAATAATATAATATACACACTGCAAATCACACGCTAGTTCGACTTTAAAGTCATAGTAACAGCATTTTTTTATCTTCCTGCAAAAAGTCTTGAGAAAATGTTTTGTCGTGACAGGGACCAGAACTCGGTCTTCAAAATAGAAATAGACTCCAGAGATCCATTGGACATGGATGATCTGAACTCTGTTCTATTTTTCTTCACAAGGCTGCAAACACATTCACATTCTGCATTGCTATGGGGTATGGTGAGAATAGAGAGCATTACTCTAGAAATTCAGCTGTGATAACATCAGGTTACCTATGTTTTGCCCTGTTGAGTCTTCCTCTAACGCTGGTATGGATAGCACAGTGCTCACTATTTTTTCCCACGGAATATCGTAAAACGTAACAACAACAGGATACAACTTGGCATTCATATCACTGCTTCCATCTGTTGCCAAAGAAAATGGTCCATTCTGAAGGCACTTAACAACTTAATTTCTGCCATTTTATTTACAATGCATGTCGTTTTCGTGCGACCACAGCTGTATTTCTTTGCAACTTCTGATGTGGGAAATAACTTCTTAAATAAAGCACCAGCATGATCAGCCGCACTTAAGTGCACATTGTGTTCCACCAAAAAGGAAGTAAACAAACACTCTGTCCTAATTACATCCCTGTCAACAATTCAGGACTTGGCAGAAAAAGGTGTTGATTTTCTTGTTATCTTCCTTCGATTTCACGTAACTTATAAGTTTACTGCACTTCACGTGACTACTTAAATCGTTTATTCCACCACGTGCAATATTAATATCACACCCATATACTGTGAAAAAGGCAAATTTTTCTCCCTTTCTTGATTTTAGTATGCACGGAAAATCAACAGAATATGATTCTTTAAATGTCTGGAAGTACTGTTTCATGATGAATTTATTCATGATAATCTACAATAGGAATATAGCATATGAAAATGTCCAAGAACAAATGTCTTTATATCTACTGAAATATCGAAAGGAACCTGGATCACTGAACGTCACATAAAATTATAACAAACACTCAAGGCAGTCAAACACTTCATTAAAACATGTCAAAGCACACAAAGTCTTCAACCATTACATGAACTCGACGCCAACCTTGTGGGCAAATTATATGCACATGGTAAAAAACATACACACGCGTGGAACAAATGTAATTCTTCTTCTTTATAATTTAATGGGCTTCGCTAAAAGCGGTATACCTAATCAC
Source organism: Anabrus simplex (assembly GCF_040414725.1). NCBI lineage: Eukaryota > Metazoa > Arthropoda > Insecta > Orthoptera > Tettigoniidae > Anabrus > Anabrus simplex. The sequence continues at coordinate 74,045,514 of NC_090271.1, read as the reverse complement.
GGGAATGAATGTAATTAGCTCAAGGAATATGGGAAACTGCAAAGCACGAAGTTATAACACAAAAACTCGAACACTTCATTAAAATATGTCATAACCTTAAAAGGCCAAACATACAAGGAACGCCACCTTCGTGAACAAAGAACAACACTCATGTGGTCAAAGAATATAGGTTAAATCACAACAAGCGAACGGAGCGGAACAAAGAATTTTCGGAGCAGAGCCTGTCGGCATGTAAGATTCACATGGAAGTACTGTTATCCCGGCTCTAAATTCAATGCTAATAACGACACAAACATTGCATGGTTAAAAATACCAACATTAGTTATCGACTATCGTGGACTTGCCTTCGACGCACGCAAACAATCGATTGTACGGAAGTGGAACGATTATCGAATGTTAACGTTTCAACGTTTCAAATTTTTGTCCGCGAAGTAGTAAAATGACACCATCAATTGAACCACGCTTGTTGCATGTTCATTTATTTGACACTATGCAAATGGCTTCTATCAGCCTCATCTTCCCATATTTACCTATGTATGTCAAGTATTGTACAGCAGAGCGCAGCACCTGCTGTGTTTAAACTGAGAGGTCGTTCGTTTTGCGAGAGCGGCGATTTTTTCTCTTTGGAGCTCATCTTCTCTGTGTATATGTGGCAGATAACAACAATGGAAGATACGATTTTTGAAGTAGCGATTTTGTGTGATAAATATTCATTTAACGTCTTCAAGATTGGGTCTTTAATGCTTATTATTATTAATTATAACTACTGATAATTACAGGTGTGTTGGTGCTTTTTCCAATGGTTGTTTTTGGTGATGATTCATTTCCAGCTGTCACGGTTGATTGACATGCACCTTTTTCGCTCCATTGTATGATGTGTTTCATGTGGGTGTGGTTGTGATCTTGTGATGATGGTAAGGGGGGCCTCTGTGTGACTACATTTTAGTGCACTGCGTGCTTTCATGCTTCAAGGTCCCTGAAATGTGCCTCTCGTCTCGACCATGGAGCTGCATCCGGGTCGCGTGAGGCGCGTCATGTTCATGGATTTGAATAGGGTGATGGTTCATCCTGGCCGTAAAGTGTAATTGCGCGATGCACGCAAATGCTTTGAGTATGTGAGACCTGTTGCTGATGACCGTGGGGTCATAGTTTGTGGTATGTATTTGACTATGTTGTCCGAATGGCCGTTCACATTTTTGTTTCCCGATGCCCTCATGTGTGAGTGTGAATGCTGGATGTGTGTGTGTTGGTGTGTGGGGGAGGGAGGGGGAAGTGTGTCTGTCGACCTGTTTTGGTGTCCTGTTTGTATCTGTACCTTATTTTATTCTCGGTGCAGGCCTGTTTGTTTGTTTAGTCCGTGGCTGGCGCTCGGTCCGGTAGCCGCCATGTTGGCTGTGTTTTTATGCATGGAGCGTACCTGTAGTATTCTTTGATCTATCATTCTTTGTTTTCGGTCCATGGAGGCTGGTCTTAGCCTCATGCCGATATCTCCGTTCTTCTTATCTGCTTTGTTCTCCACGATGGGCGGATTGTTGAGAGAGCTATACATTGTTGGTTACATAATGGTGTATGAAAAGCCGTGTCGTGAACGAATGAGTTTATCGTGAAACGAGCGACCTGATTGTGATGTGAATACAGTCTACACTGCAATGACGTAACCAAAAAAGAAATTGTGAGGCGCTGAGCATTTTATAATGAGTGGTAATGTATTCATATGAGTGTTTGTTTTGAGCTCACGCCACGACATTGAGATGTTATTTTATGCAAGGTACGTCCATATTTATTACCGTTATTTTTGCCCTATTGATTTCACTTACGGGTTCCTTGTCTTAATGTGGTTTTTTTTAATTTTATTAATAAACCCTAGTTTTAAGTCTTTTGTTTTCTTTATTGCTTGTAGTTATAGTCTTATCCCTTGTTCACCAACTACGAGGGGCGTTTCCAGCTCGGGGCCGTGTTTGCGCCTTTCCTAATCGAAAATCCACGCCTTGAATTATTCCCTATGAATGTGTTAACGTCGATGTTGTATGAATCACCGATTTATTCTAGGGATAGTTATGAGGGCCGGGGGGTTTGGCACACCATCCAGTAAAAACCGTAAAATGCTGCAATTTCCGTAAATGTTATGGATAAACCGTAAAAGTTGGCAGGTATGCATTACTTTACTGGCACTTGAATGTTTTCATGATTCATATGGGGTTAAGTTAGATTAGGTGATGCTGTTTGAATAAAAAGAAAGAAACGATTGCCACAGAAGCCACTGTGGAGTGATACTATTCCAAATTTTCAGAATGAAAATGAATATTAGCTATCACGTCTCAGAATTTAAAATATAACTAACGAGTAAATTGTAATACGAAAATGTGCGAGAACACAGTGTTGAACAAACTGATTTCCGTTGCATAGCGATTTTGATGTATGTGAGCTTCATACCAGAATTTCACAAAAATCTGATACAGTAACAATCCGCTATATAGTGAATAAATTCTCGCTATAACAGACTTCTACTGTATTCTTTGGACACTACACACCTTAAAACTACTTCTCCACATAGACGCATCCATTACTAAGGCATTTATCATAATGGGGCATCAATTTTTGTGTGTCTTCGTCACAGAATAACAACGCTTGTGATGAAAGCCATGTCTGTACTACTCCTTTGAGATCGCCGTCGTCGTCATCATCATCATCATCATCATCATCATCATCATCATCATCATGCTCACTACCAAGAAACCTTAGAAATCACTTGGTGCCATAACAGGACTGGATGTGGGTGTATATGCTGCAATTGTTCCTAACCAAATGATGTGATGAGGTCCTGGGTTCGGTGGTGCTAGGGGCTTTACGTCGCACCGACACAGATAGGTCTTATGGCGACGATGGGATAGGAAAGGCCTAGGAGTTGGAAGGAAGCGGCCGTGGCCTTAATTAAGGTACAGCCCCAGCATTTGCCTGGTGTGAAAATGGGAAACCACGGAAAACCATTTTCAGGGCTGCCGATAGTGGGATTCGAACCTACTATCTCCCGGATGCAAGCTCACAGCCGCGCGCCTCTACGCGCACGGCCAACTCGCCCGGTGGTCCTGGGTTTGATTGGCTGTGTGCAATGGTCTGGCATTCTCATGAAGCAAGATGATTCTACGGGAAACCATACCACGCCTTTTGTTCTGAAACAAATGACATAGGTTTTGTTGCTTCACACAGTAGCCATCATTGTTGATTGTTGCATTACAAGTCAAGAACTCAACGAGCAAAACGCCTTGCCTGTTCCAGAAAACCATTCACATGATCTTGCGCGTCTAAACTGCCTGCTCAAATTTCTTCTTCATTGGTGATGTTGAATGCCTCCACTCCAAGGATTGCTGCTTTGTCCCATCTTCTGTAACAATGTGGTTTAACACATCATCATCTCAAATGCAAAGAGGAGAAGAATTCCTCCTAATCAATACTTGTTTATTATTGTTATTAAAAATACAGGACCGGTTTCGACCCTTAGTGGGTCATCCTCAGCTGAACATACATATAACACATCGTGCAATTGTAAACATTACCATATCTTAAGAGGAATATCATGTGACGGTAACATGTCAGGTTGTACTCATGAGTAGCGAATTCCTTAAATTGGAAGTTGAGTATATGTTATTATACGTGAATGCCCAACTATGAGAAGTGAATATTCTTAAACTTAAAACTAACTTATAAGTATTCATAAAATAAAAACAACATATGCGTAGAACACTTTTATGCTTGTGTTGCACTGTTTCTTAGTTCTTCAGTTTGACTGCTGTAATTAAGTCTTGTTGTCCACAACTGTGCATTATATTAAAAACTTGTAGCACTTCATTCATCACCAATTCATACTTCATTAATCACCTTTCCAGATCACATCTGGAATTGTAAAGCCTGACCTTGGTCAGAAATGTTTCGATCGAAAGATCAGACAATCAATGATGATGAGTCTTCTAATGAATAAATCCACCGGTGTGGACAAACAACAACAAGGATCTGCACAAAGACACCACTCGGAATCGGTGGGGTGTCAAGTAGAAGACCTAGGCGAATCGGAGCGCCTGGAAGCCCAACAGACAATCGACAGACAGCTGACAGACAGTGGACTAACCCAACAATGTAAGAAGAGACTTAAGTTCAACAAATCAGGAAAATTTTCATACTTTGCAACATTAAACATTAATTCACTAAGTAAGGTGGGCAAGTTGAAACATTTAACTGATGTGATGGACCAGCATAGGATTTTAATAATGGCTTTACAAGAACTTAGGAACACAGACCAGGACCCAATTGAATCAGGAGGTTATCGTCTCTACAAAGGACCTCCAGGAGAAAGAGTAATGAAGAATGTCCCTCAATTTGGTGTAGGTTTTCTTGTTCATAGTAGCATAATAGACTCAATTGAAGAATTTTCTTCAAAATCTTCGAGGATGGCACTTCTAACAATTAAAGTAGGGAATAAAACTTATACTTTAATAAATGTCCATGCACCAACAAATGACAAAAACAATAAAGATAGAGAAGGAGTTGAAAACTTTTGGGAGGAACTTGATTACATATTAGCGAAGATCCCTGATGAGCATATAAAAATCTTACTTGGAGATTTCAATGCTAAAATAGGCAGAGAAAAGAAGTATCGCACAGTTGTAGGAAAATGGCCAGCTCATAAATTAACGAACAAAAATGGCCAAAGATTAATTGAACTTTGTGCAGATCATAGACTCGTTTTGGAAACCACCAGATTCATGAGGCGACCACATAAACTTATGACATGGAAATGCCCTAACGTAAAATTGGGAGAGTTTCAGATTGATCATGTTGCCATGGATAAAGATTATCATAAAGAAATTTATAATGTCAGAGTCCTCCATGGGGTAGACATTGACTCGGATCATTATATCTCAAAAATAAAAATCAAGTTAACACCAAAAAGGAAACACAAACATAATCATCTCAAAGCAAGGAGAAATTATGATCCCAGTTACTTAATAAATAATAAAATATATTTAGAGAGATCCAAAACACCTTTAAATGACAAATTAGAGACAATGATCAACAAACTTAAAACCATAGCTGAAGAAATTGCCCCAATCAAAAGGAGAAAGAAACATGCGTGGTGGAACGAGGAATGTGACAAAGCAATTCAAGCAAGACACAAGGCATGGATAAATGATCAACAGAGGAAAACGGAAAAATCTCGAGAAGAACTAATTAATGCCAGAAGACAAACAGCTAAAGAAATTAGGACAATTAAAAGGAATTATCAAAAGGAAATGCTTAGCACTGTAGAAGAAACATTCAATCAGCATAAAACAAGAGACTATTACAAAACATTCAAGCAATATCAATCTAAATTTACCCCTCCCACACTTATGTTAAGAAATAAAAATGGTAAAATGGCACACAATAATCAGGATAATGCTAACATTCTTGCAGAATACTTTAAAGAGTTACTTAATTGTGAGGATCCTGTGGAACATTTAGAATTTGATCCTAACCCAAAAAATAAAACTCCATTACAAAAGATTATACCACCAGTTTACAATGAAGTGAAAACGGCAATTAATGCACTTAAAAACTACAAAGCAGCAGGAGAGAATCAAATAGTAGCAGAAATATGGAAGAATGCTAATGATCAGACTATTCAAAACCTACATAAATACATCATTGATATTTGGAACACGGAGAAGCTTCCTGAGGAATGGAATACAGCGATAATCCACCCGCTGCACAAGAAAGGTGATCGCTCCGATCCAAATAATTATCGGGGGATATCCTTACTTGATATTACATACAAGATTTTATCCAAGATTATATACACAAGAATCCAAGAACAACTCGACCAAGAACTTGGAGAATATCAGGGAGGATTTCGACCAGGTAGAAGCTGTCCAGATCAAATCATTAGTTTAAAATGGATAATGAAGCACCAAAGAGTTCGAAGTAAGGGTCTCGTCATCACGTTTGTAGATTTTAAAAAAGCATACGACAGTATTCATCGTGACTCATTATTAAAAAGCCTTAAAGAATATGGCTTACATCAAAAACTTGTTAACCTCATTAATATGACTTTTAAAAATACGAAGGCAAAAGTTAAATTTAGAGGTGAATTATCAGAATCATTCACTATAAGAACTGGACTTCGACAAGGAGACGGACTTTCACCATTGTTATTTAATTGTGCATTGGAGAAGGTTATGCGTGAATGGAACAAGAAATGCCAACCAACTATCAAGATCGGTAGAAATATTAAACTCAACTGCCTTGCTTTTGCGGACGATTTAGCATTACTTGCAAATACAATAGAAGAGGCTAAATTTCAAATTGAACAACTAGAAATTATAGCTAAAAAAATGGGATTACAAATTTCATTTGAAAAAACAGAAATGATGCCAACTTTTAAAGTTGATTTACCAGTTATTCAGCTGAACAGTAATAAAGAGATTAAAATTGTTCAGAAATTCAAATATCTTGGGGAAATAATAACATGGAACACAAATGAAAAAGAAGCAATAGAACACAGAACAACTAAATTTAAACAAGCACAAAGACTTACCTGGCCAACCTATAAAAAAAAATCTCTTTCGATAAACGCTAAGCTGAAACACTATAATTCCATAGTTAAACCAGAGGCAACCTATGCTAGTGAAACTTTATTCAAATTAAATGTAAAATCTACAACAGACAAATTACAGAAAACTGAGAGAAGAATTCTTAGAACAATTATTAATAAAAAACACCAAGTTGATGGACAGTGGAGATTGTTGCCTAACAACATTGTCTATAGTGAATGTGAATCAATAATATCTACAATGCGTAAAAGAAGAATTTCCTTTTTCTGTCACATATCAAGATTAGCAGACACCAGGATATTGAAACAACTATTCGATTACTTTTTGAAGAATAAAATCAATAATAATTGGTTCAAAGAAGTTCAGGACGATTTGGAAGAATTGGGTATAACTCGGCAACAAATCAAAGACAGAAAAGAGAAGTGGATTTTGAAGAACAAAAGCATAAGTCTCAAACTAAAAGCAGTTGAACGGAAACAATATACTATATCGGACACACAAAGGGCTTCCAGGTCGGAGAGGATGAAAAAGTTCTGGGAGAAGAAGAAGAAGAAATTAACTCAAATGTATTGATTTCAGTGCTCCAATGTGGGCGTAAAATATGTAAATAAAATATGAGTTACACTTTAAAATACCAATATCTTGTTTAAAAGATTTTTTGTCACCATATGTACACGAAAGGTAAGAAACACTTCACATCTCTAAAAGGCAAAATATTGCAGTAGTGTGGATTCAGTTGAGACTTCCTTAAAGGAAGGAGCCATCACTCTGGTTTAATGCCACACAACTTTACTTAATACGGCACAGGACATCATGACTCGTCTTTTAATGTAAACAATTGGATTTTATATACAGCAAATTGCAATTTTTACACTTCCGTCCAAGTCTCAACTGAATCCACACTACTGCAATATTTTGCCTTTTAGAGATGTGAAGTGTTTCTTACCCTTCGTGTACATATGGTGACAAAAAATCTTTTAAACAAGATATTGGTATTTTAAAGTGTAACTCATATCATAATTTAAGCTATTGAGTTTTTAATATAATGTACAGTTGTGGACAACAATACTTAATTTCAGCAGTCAAACTGAAGAACTAAGAAACAGTGCAACACAAGCATGAAAGTGTTTTATGCATATCTTGTTTTTATTTTATGAATACTTATAAGTTAGTTTTAAGTTTACGAATATTCACTTCTCATAGATGGGCATTCACGTATCATAACATATACTCAACTTCCAATTTGATGAATGCCCTGCTCATGAGTACAACCTGACATGTTACCGTCATATGATATTCCCCTTAAGATACGGTAATGTTTGCAATTGCACGATGTGTTATATGTATATGTATGTTCAGCTGAGGATGACCCGCTAGGGTCGAAACCGTCCTGTATTTTTAATAACAATAATAAACATGTATTGATTAGGTAGAATTCTTCTCCTCTTTCCATTTGTGTGAATCATCAATACAGATATGAAGCTCATAAATTAAGACATCATCATCTTTCTCAGTACATCGTGTGAGAATGACCAATGCACTGCCCATTCATTTGGTCTTGCGTTCTTCAGTGAGATGTTTTGGCTCCCATCACACACTCAATTTCCAAAATCCTGATTTTTCACAATGGTACAGAAAGAACCTTAAGAACATTGTGGGGAAAATGGGAGAAAGTGACAAAATTGTGTACCATTCGTCCTCGTGAACTTTTGCTTCAAGAGCACACGCCAAATCATCTGTGCTGCTCTGCTCAAATTTCTTCTTCACTGGTGATGTTGAATGCCTCCACTCCAAGGATTGCTGCTTCGTCCCATCTACTTCTCCACATAGACGCATCCATTACTAAGGCATTTATCATAATGGGGCATCAATTGTTGTGCGTCTTGTCATTCCAACTGTCACTGCACTTTCACCAAAAACCTCCTACATTTGACAATGTCTGTCGGCTGGTTTAACCGCTCAAGCCAGTTCGACGTGTACGTGGATGGACCTACAAAACATAAGCCATGAGCGGTCTGAGGTATACCTGTATGGACTAGGCTAACGATGTTTTAGGTGTACATCTGTATGCCATCTGTTCGTTGTCAATGTGAACTTTTAGCATAGCTCACAGTGTAAGACATCATTCTATGCAAGGAAGTATCTTCTACTGCAATGCAGCATTCACTTGACGTAAAAAAGAATTTGTTTCATCAACATCGAGCATTGTAAACATGGTGGCGTCCTCGCAGTCTTTATTTACCTAATGCAGCTCTCAAACACACATTAGGTGAAAGTACTGATGAGAATAATCTGAGTGATAATGAAAGTGTTAGTGATGATGATTATGCACAGCAGGAAATTACATGTGATGTATATAATGATAGTAACGTAAGTGAATGTTCACCCAGGTGGTCGACACCTGTTGATTCAAATTTTATTCCAACAAGAAGGTAATTAAGCATTTTTTAAATTTTGCATGCCACCTTTTCTGTATGTAGATACATCTGCATGATATGAACTGGGTACCCACCTACTTTGAACAAAATCAGAGAAGTTTTTTAGAAGTTACAGCAATGTTTGTGACAGCATGTAAAATTGTGATATTTTCCTAAAATTTATTACCGCTGTAGGGTAAAATTTGGCCAACTTTTAATACCGGCTTGAAGGGTTAATATTATGTGCATTCAAGAAACTATTCACGAATCTCACAATCTGCACGTTGATCTTGTGTCTTGAATAATTTAAACACTCATTACCCCATGGTGTATGGGTAGCATGCCTGCCTCTTACCTGGAGCCCCGTGTTCGATTCCCAGCCAGGTCAGGGATTTTTACCTGGACCTGAGGGCTGGTTCGAGGTCCACTCAGCCCACGTGATTAGAACTGAGGAGCTATCTGATGGTGAGATAGCAGCCCTGGTCTCGAAAGACAAGAATAATGGCCGAGAGGATTCGTCGTGCTGACCACACGGTACCTTGTAATATGCAGGCCTTTGGGCTGAGCAACGGTCACTTGGTAGGCCAAGGCCCTTCAAGGGCTGTAGTGCCATGGGGTTTGGTTTATTACAAGATGGCTGCACTATGTGAATACCTCCAATGCAGCATGTGACATGTCAACAGATAAAGGAAGCCATTATGCATGCTTAACATCGCAACCGCAGTACTGCACTGGAAATGTAAGGACCTGGTACCTACTAAAAAACTGTGCTTCAAATGTTATCAATAAAGTACACGAAAATTAACGGCTGCAGATTCAGTTGTGCTGACAACACAATACACTTTCCCCAATAGATAGCAATTATTTCCATTGCATGTGTACCGATATTTGTTTTCAAGGAAAAACAACATTATTTTGAAAACAATTATACAAACTGCAGTATTTTTAGGGTCCAAGTAATGTTTATTGGCGATAAGGAGAAATGAAGGATGCAGTAGTCATGTTCAAATTCAAGTTTTTAAACAACCATGCCTGAAAATTCTAATCACGATTAGTCCTTTTCAATGTGCACAAGATCCTCTCAACAGCTTGTTGTTCGAACACCTCCAATAGTAGATTGCGTTTATGAACAGTGTAGAAATATTGACGATGCACAGCAAGTTTTACAGTAGGAGTACTGATAAAACCTTGGTAATGTTTAGTAATTATTGATGAACTTTATTTCCACTTTCACATAAGGTACACTGTGCACTATCACTGCTTTGTTACATAAGATAAACAATGATGTTAGTTATCAATCAATCGTAGAATCATTTGTAGTGAGATCATCGATACACCATTCATATTCGCTACTGCTTTGCCGATCTCTAGTGTTGACATTGATTATTCCATATCTCAGATGGTGCGTGTTTTAATATGTCCATCTTCTTCTATGCATCAGTGGTAAAGCGTCATGGAGTGTTGGAGTCCAGATCCCAACACTGCAGGATTCATAACTGGCGGAGGTAGTCAGATTCCTGAAGAGCAAAAAAAAAAAAAAGTCCATCTGGCACTCCAATGTCTTACAATGTCGGCAGGTAAAAGATCTCTGGTGTCGCATTTGAGGTTCACCCAACATAATTAATTACAACGGGGCTGTAAGTCACCCAAGAAAGGTCTTCATTACTCTGCCATCTGTAAATATTGACAAGCTGGCAGCCAAGGTGACATCAAACTAAAATTCCTGCAAGCAGTCGATGGGGCCACAAGATTATTTTCACCACCACCACCACCACCACCACCACCACCAGAAGCACCAGCAGCAATGTGTATTAACTTTTTTATTACAGATTTTTCCTCACATAAAAGAAGTTACCCTAGATTTTTGTTAGAACAATTGGGAAAAAAAAAAAAAAAAGGTGTTTCCATTATGAGGATAAATACAGTAATTCACAAGACGACAAATTTTATTTTGAAGGAGGAAGTTGACAATAACACATTTAATCTGCATCTTAATCTTCAAATTTTACTGAAATCAATCTAAATCAATGAATTCTTAATCATATTTACAAATTAAAATCTATTCAGTTACCTGTTCATCAAACTTGTTAATGTACTGATTAAGCCTTTCATTGTTGTCCGTATAATCACAAATCTCAATCAAGATCACAAAATCACAGTACTTCTCGGCAAGAATAGTAGCTCTCTCATACTCTTTATCTTCCACTAGAAACATAAGTAATCTCTTATTAGATTTGGTAAATATCCTTGGTATCCAAAACAAGTAATTGACCAAGACTTACCAAATGGATGAATGAGTTCGTATCGTTCCTTTTCATAGGATTCTAGGAGCCTCTCGTCAATCTCACCAGATCTCCGAGTGCTTTCAACTTGACATTTACGGCCATCCAGGATAATGTCAACAATATTTACAAGATGGTCAAGCAGTTGATTCTTAAGAACTATATCTCCAGTAGTACGGACGCCATGCTTCAAAGTAATGTCTCGCTGAAAATAGGGATTACCATTGCATTAAACACAATTTCCAATTCATTCAAACAAATAATATAAATAAAGAAGGAAAGAAAGAGGACAAAAAAAAAGATAAAGAGGGAAAGGAAAGAAGTTAGTTATACATGCATCATCATCATCATCATCATCATCATCTACATTATTATTCCCATGACTATACAGGGTGGACATTTCCACTCTTGGTCTTCTCCCTTCAGGCTCTCCTGTTCAGAGTATTCTCTCATCTGCATCCCTTCTCCCTCAGATTTTCAGAACTTTGTCCTTCCACTGTAGTTTAGGTTTTCATCTTTTCCTTTTCCACTCTTTTCCTGATATACTCTTTGCTCCTCCTCTCCACATGATCAAACACAGTCTGCATTCTTGCACCTTCTTTCCAAGTGATCCGACATGTGGGCAGGCAGGAGGGAGGAAGGGAGGAGGAATTTACAGCTGACACAAAAACTATCATATCCAATCAAGTCAAGAAAATTAAAATTAGTAATCAAAGCAGTTACTCGAAAAAGGGTTCAACCACCAATTTTTTTTGAAAATCACTTCCCTCCACTTCCTTGTATACTCCAGGACACAAGACGTGATTAGATGAAAATTTCTCCAAGTCCCCAAGTATGGTCAGTACATGTTCGTTGTATTATATAAATGACCAGAATTCATATAGACTGAGGCAGCATTTTGAAATTCTTCAACACTCTCCCAATAAAACTATGCTATCCAGTGCTTTCAGAATAAGAGTTACTTATAAAATGTGTGGGAATTCCATTTTAAGCAATGTTTAAGGTGACAAGAAGCATTCAGTGCAAGATCATATTAGAAGCCACTTAAAAACAGTTGTTTTGTGGCATATGTATCTCAAACTCATCAAAGTGAATTCAAATCCCATATGTATTACTATCTTTCTTTTCACTGTGTTCTGTTAATATATGTTATTGTTTGACAATAAAAATCTATCTGCGAGACCAAGATGCCTATGGTAAGACTCAGTTTCTAATGATTTAAAGATAAGAGGTATACAGTAAAACCTTAATGCATCGTTTTTCGAGGGGGAGGGGGGAAAATGACCATGGATGCGGGAAAACAATAAATGCGGGTGACAAAAAAAATAGGGAGCAAGCAAAATATATTATTATTATATAGTATAATAAATAATAATAATAATAATAATAATAATAATAATAATAATAATAATAATAATAATAAAACCGAGCTCGAAAGCTGCAGTCGCTTAAGTGCGGCCAGAATCCAGTATTCAGGAGATAGTGAGTTCGGACCCCACTGTCGGCAACCCTGAAGATGGTTTTCAGTGGTTTCCCATTTTCAGACCAGGCAAATGGTGGGGCTGTACATTAATTAAGTCCACGTCCGCTTACTTCCCAGCCCTCTTCTGTCCTATCTGTATCGGTGCGACATAAAGCCAATAGCAAACAAAAAAAAAAAAAAAAAAAAAACACAGTAGAACCTCGCTTAACCGAAATGCTCTGGCAAAATTGTATTTTAATATTTTGTTTTTACCCTCTCGTTCTTAGCCGTCGATATCAGTAATTCTCTTGCTACAGGTGCTGAGAGCTACTAGGCAAACCCTATTTTTATATTATGACTTATCCCAGAATGCAAGTGCAGCGTAAAACAAAACTGTTTCTTACCCTCTAGTCTGTTCCATAATACATTTTTTCTTGAACAAGCAGGAATTATTACTGTATTATTATTATTATTATTATTATTATTATTATTATTATTATTGTATAATTCGTCATGAAGATTATGCAGATGACTCCGACCTTGACAATAGCAGTTCTGAGAATCGAGTTACAGCAGACGATGGATTTAATGCAATGGAGGCAAGATTGATTTCGAATTTTTATTAAAATACAGTACCACACACTTTAATTACAGTACTGAAATAAAATTACTGTATACAGTATTCAGTTCAGTAGTAACAAAAAACTGTTTCATTTTTCAGATTGCTTTGCGCTTTGTTGAACACAACAATGAATCTATACCACCTGATGTATTGTAGATTAAACAGTCGCGCAACATAGCTGCACGACAGTGCTGCACCAAGAAACTTAAGAAGAAAATCACTGATTTTATATACTGAGTGACATTATGTAAACATTTTAATGATAATATACAGTATGCACCTTTGCTTAACAAAGTTTATGCATTTTTATTCCGAAATTTAACTTTTAAAAAAAATTCCTATGTGTCATCCAAATAAATGCGTCAACCGAAATGGCTCCGCCCCCTTTATTTCGGATAAACGGGGTTCTACTGTGATGATGATGATGATGATGATGATGATGATGATGATGATGATAATAATAATAGGGTCCTAGGAGTCAACCTAGGAGGGCTCTTCAGCAAGAGAATCCAACTAGCCTCTTTCGCTCCAACTCCAGTACGTAACCTAAAAGAGGTGCCCCTGTTAAGTCGAGCAACCCAGTGGAATGTTGGGTAACCAATCCCAGCAGGAAACTGGGTCGGTGAAACGATCAGTGCTGGGGGCTCCAAGGCTCACATCCTTGGTAGTACTTTGGTCGGTGTGAAATATCACCGACCCCAGTCTACAGTTTCTCAACTGTGAAAAGCATGGAGGAAATTTCAGCTAAAGCTACTACCCCAGGTGGTAACCAATCCACCGTCGTCCTGTATGACGTTAGCGGGCCTTCGGATTCTGGGGAGCCTGCACCGACATGCTCGGAGGTATCTGAGACTCCACAAAAGATCAGACATAGAGCCAAGAATTTCTTTGCTACCTTTAACGCCAATGTTCTCCAGAAGGTTGGAAATCTGAAAACAGCTCACAGATATTCTATCTGAAGAGCAAATTTTGATTGAAGCAATTCAGGAAACGAGATTTACAAATGAGCAGGCCTTTGAATCTGAAGGTTACAGGATATTCAAGGGTAAACTTGGTAAATGTGTCATACACACTGTCCCCCACCTCTGCACAGGATTTGTAGTCAACAAAAAGATTCTGGACTCAATAACAAATTTCACCTCTGTGAATAGAAGAGTCTCGACTCAGTCCTTTCAAAGCACAAACAAAATGTATACTATTGTGAACGTTCATGCGCCGATCAACCAAGCGAACAAGAGAGATCCGGAGAGAACTAATAGATTCTGGGAAGAACTTGAGGATATTTTTTGCAAGATTCCAGACAAACATACCATCATCTTGCTTGGTGATTTCATTGCCCAGGTAAGCAACGAGAGAAAGTTCCGAAACATCGTTGGAAACTATCCTGCTCACCAGAGAACAAATCGTAATGGAGAATGGCTAACTGAGCTGTGCAAGGCATTTAACTTTGTAATGAAGTCTACTGCTTTCAAACACTCGCCCAAGAAACAGAAGACCTGGAAATCCCCAAATCCCCACCTTGGTGAATTCCAGATTGATCCTGTCGCGATCGCACGAAAGGCTCAAAGAGAAATTCAGAATGTGAAAGTTCTAAGACATGCAAAACTGGACTCAGATCACTATCTATCCAAGATCAAAATCAAACTGCTCCCGAGAAACACAAAGAGAGTTCGAGCCAAAAAGATTGTAAGATTTGATAGAGAAAAAATAGGATCTGACCGTGAGTTCACGCAGAAACTACAATCCGTGGATGCAGAGAACTGGGAACAACTGCGCGAGCCCCTGATCGAAACAGCTAAAGAGATAGTTCATCTTACTAAGCCCAGGAAGCATGCTTGGTGGAACAGTGAATGCGATGCAGCAATAAGGCAAAGACAGTTCGCCTGGCAGAAATGGAACTCGCTAAAAATCCAAATCAACTGGACAACTTAAATGAGATAAAGTGTGCATCAAAAACCATCCTCAGCATTAAACGTGGTTTTGATAACCATCAGCTGGCTCAAATTGAGCAGGATTTCAAGAAGAACAATACACATGACTTTTATTTTTAAAAATTTTTTTTTTGCTATTTCTTCAAGTCGCACCGACACAGACAGGTCTCATGGCGACGATGGGACAGGAAAGGCCTAGGAATGGAAAGGAAACGGCCGCGGCCTTAATTAAGGTACAGCCCCAGCATTTTCTTGGTGTGAAAATGGGAAACCACGGAAAACCATCTTCAGGGCTACCGACAGTGGGGTTCGAACCCTCTATCTTCCAGATGAAAGCTCACAGCTGCACGCGTCTAATCGCACGGCCAACTTGCCCAGTTATACAATTTAAAAGCAACTTGAGAAAATACGACCCACCGAGCCTACAGTTCAGAGATTCCAATGGAAAACTAGCCCATAACGACAATGAAAACTGCCGGGTCCTTGCAAAATACTTTGAATCCCTTCTTAACTGCGAGGCCCCAATATCTAGATTCAAATTTGAAGATAGAACACAAGTCCACCCAGATTCAGCTCCAGACATGAAAGAGGAAATCAGACAGATCATCCAATTTTGAAGAACAACAAAGCAGCGGGTGAAGATTCAATAATATCTGAATTGTGGAAGTTTGCTAGTGACAATGGATTGGAGAAATTAACAGACATCATACATGAAATCTGGAATACCGAAAGACTTCCAAGTGACTGGACATCTGCCCTAATCCACCCATTTTATAAGAAAGGCGACAAGTCGGATGTTAACAAGTATCACGGCATCTCCCTCCTACTTACAACCTACAAAATTCTCTCAAAAGCTCTTCAAATCAGGGCAGAAGAACAGCTAGATCCAGAGCTGGGTGATTACCAAGGAGGTTTCAGGAAAGTACGGTCATGTAGGGAGCAGATTATGAATCTGAAATCTGCCCTTTCATATCTTAAACTAAGGAGCAAGCCTTTCATAGTAACGTTCATCGACTTTAAGAAGGCCTATGATTCAAATAATGTTAATTGCTTTATGTCCCACTAACTACTCTTTTACCGTTTTCGGAGACTCCGAGGTGCCGGAATTTAGTCCCGCAGTTCTTTTTACGTGCCAATAAATCTACCGACACGAGGCTGACGTATTTGAGCACCTCCAAATACCACCGGACTGAGCTAGAATCGAACCTGCCATGTTGGGGTCAGAAGGCCAGCACCTTAACCGTCTGAGCCACTCAGCCTGGCACGCCTATGATTCAACTGACAGAACTACCTTAATTCAGATCTTAAAGAAATTTGACTTAGACGGTAAAACAAGAGTGATCATCCACCAGACTCTCACCAACACCATCTCAAAAGTGAAGTTCAGAGGAGAAACTTCAGATGCCTTTGAAATACGGACAGGAGTTAGGCAGGGAGATGGTATCTCACCTCTGTTTTTCAACTGCATTCTTAAGAAAGTGATCCGTAAATGGCGCAGAGAAATGAGTTATGAAGCAGTCAAAAGCGGAGTCGGGCTAGGCCACAAGAATAAAAATCTTTCAATTGACTGTCTAGCATTTGCAGACGATCTTGCGGTTTTCACTGATTCCTTGGATGTGGCCACAAAGCAGATCAACCAGCTTCAAACACAAGCTGCAAAGGCGGGCTTCCAAATCTCCTTTGAGAAAATGAAATTCATTACAAACATCAAACTGGCGCCAAGTGAGCTAGAAGGGACTCACGGAAAAGTCAAGCAGGTTGAAAAATTTAAGTATCTTGGTGAATGGATAGAACATAACATGTCCGAAAAAGAAGCCTTTGCTTCACACATGAATAAAATTGAAATGGCTGACCATCTGACTAAAAATGTCTATAACAAAAATCTGTCTCTGAATGCAAAAATCAAACACCATTGCACTGTCATCTGGTCAGAGGCTTTATATGCAGCGGAATATCTCGCCATGAACAAAGAAGGCATAATGGAGAAATTGGAGGCCAAGGAATGGAAGATTTTGAGAAAAATCTTAGGTCTAGTCAAAGACAACGGTGAGTTTAGGAGACGGCACGACCAAGAGTTGCACTCGCATGTGGAGAAAATAACCAACGTGATGCGAAAAAGTAGGATTACTTTTTATGCACACATGGCCCGAATGAAGTCAACAAGATTAACCAACTGCATTTTCACTTTCCTCCAAGAGAAAAAGGCAAAGGGGGCATGGTTCAGTGAGGTACAGAAAGATCTGCAGGAGACTGGGATCCCATTTGAAGATATCCAGGAGCGTGACCAACTTAAGAAAAAAACTCCAAGAACAACAGAGTTTCCAACCAAAGCCAAAACTAAAAACTGGAAACTGGAAAGGCATGGACAAAAGAGCGAAAGGAGCAACACAGTCTACGAATGAAGGATTACTGGAACGTTAAAGTTCAAAGGAAACAGTTGAACTGACGTGGTCTTTAGTTGGTCGAAACGAAACAATAACAATAATAATAATAATAATAATAATAATAATAATAATAATAATAATAATAATAATAATAATAATAATAATAATAATAATAATAATAATAAAAATTCAAACAACAACAATAATAATGGCATATGGCCTCCGAAGCCGAGTGCAGGTCTTTCGAGTTGTCACGTGACAGGCGATCAACACGCTTATGGAAATGCAGCCCTACCTAAGATGAATCCTAATGCGTAATTACACACAGCCCACGAACTGTCAGAATCAACCAAGGAAAGTTAAAATCCCCAACACAATCGAGACCCCTTGAACCGAAGGTCAACATGCGGTAACCATTTAGCAATGGAGCCGGACATGCACATACTTTATATACATAACGGTATCACATTATTGCAACCATGATATATGCGATGAAAACAAAAAGTGTGACTTTTACGCCATTTCATTTCACTTTTCCTTACATCTCGTAATAACTGAAAACCTTTAATGTCAGTACTCTTATTGCAAATTAATTATATACAAAGCGCACTAGGAAAGTTTTGCAATGTGAGTGAACGCTTTAGACTTTTTCAAAATAATTTCCACCACACTCAATACACTTCTACATACATCGAAACCAGTCACTGAACCAACCCTGCCACTTTTCTTCGGTTACATTTTCACACTCTTGACCCCATGCTGCCAGAAGCTGCTCGTCGGATGCAAAACGTCGCCCTTTCAGCTTCATCTTCACTTTGGGAAGAGTGTGAAGTCACAGGGGGCAAGATCAGGACTGTATGGAGGTTGATCAAGCACAGTCAACCCTGATCTAGCAAGAAAATCCATTGTTACATTAGCGCGATGTGCTGGAGCATTGTCGTGATGCAAGAGCCAAGTGTTGAACCATGACCTTGGACGGAGCTGCTTGAGAGCCTGGATGACCTGAGGGAGACAAGTCTCACTGTTCCACTTCGCAGTAACTGTCCTTTGTGTTTCTAGCACAACCCGAGTCAGGATGCCCCGTTTAGTGAAGAATACTGCAATTATCAGCAAAATTTTTCACATGCCTGCTAGAAAACCAGTTCAAAAAAGTGAAATGGGAAACTACCATATTTACTCGTGTATTAGACCCTGTCGCGTATTAGACCACCTCCTTTGCTTTTCGAGACTAAGAAAATTTTTAAAAATAAATCTTGCATACAAGACCCCCCAGAGATGAGCAACAATTCCACTTCAAAATGGAACAAGCTTTACTGCAGCTCCAACGACGTCACACAAACTTGTGAATAGTTTCGTCCATACAACCCGCGCAATGAAAATACGCATCAGTCATGCGGTACATCTGAGTTTCGTAGTTAAGAAATGTCCGCCTCCATAGCATAGGGCTACTGCAGCTCTGATGACGTCGCACAAATAGGTAAATATTTTGGGACATTGCAAGCACGCATAAATCATAGTTTGTAGTTATAAATGTTCACCGGTGTAATGGTTAGCACAATTAGCTGCCATTCTCAGGGCCCTGAGTTTGATTACTGTTACTATACTGCCAGAGATTTAAGAATGACAAGAAGGTTGATATGCAGTAATAACGGTACATACAACTAACCTCCACTAGGAGCGTGCCAAAAAGAGCTGTACCACCCCCGGATAAGTAAACGAGTTTACTTTAGCTAAGAAATATTCATGGTTGTTACTATTAATATAACAGGTGAGATCATTAACAAAGTAATTATTTAATAACTCGTAACTCGGGCCAATAGAGGTGATTCTTGGAGGAAAGTAGGTTTAAAACATGGTAAAAACAATCCAATTATAACGACTGTTTTAATCGCCAACGTAACAAATAATAATAATAATAATAATAATAATAATAATAATAATAATAATAATAATAATACCTTCAATTATGGGGGTTTTGCCTGTTCCCCTATCGGGCGCGTCCCAGGTGGCGGATCGGGGGGCTCGCCGGACTTGTCCGGAGGGCTTGAGGGAAATAAAATACCTCTCGCGGACCAAAAACAGGCACAGCCAGAAAACATCTTGAGGCAACCTCTGAGGCTCAATACCTTAGTTGTAACTATGAGATTGACAAAGATCAATCTCCCCATTATCTTCAACTTACTAGCATGATGGCAACGTCAGTTAATGATACTACTACCCCAGGCCCTAGTATTCATACTAGGTTTTCTCGGTCATCGGATTCTGGGGGACCGAGAACATCATGCGGGAATGTATCGGAGCTTCCCAAATCTCTTCGCCCAAAGGAAAAACATTTTATTGGCACTTTAAACATCAACACGCTTCGCAAAATTGGAAAGTTGAAGCACTTAACAGACACATTAGACCAACTCAACATCCAAATTCTGGCACTCCAAGGAACTAGGTACAGTGACGAAAATCATTTTGAATCAGGAAACTATAGAATTTATAAAGGTAAACCAGCTACCCTCCTCCCTAACAAAATATTACAATTTGGCACTGGTTTTGCAGTGAGAAAAAATATCACAAATTCGGTATTATACTTTGCATCTCCTTCTGAAAGAATTTCGCTAATGACAATCAAATCAGGAAACAAAGCTTATACACTAATCAATGCACATGCACCTACAAACAATTACAATCAAAAAGACCCACAGAAGGTAGATGACTTCTGGGAATTACTAGAAGAAACTACAGCCAAAGTTCCAAAACATCATGTCAAAATTCTGCTGGGGGACTTCAATGCACAAATTGGCAAAGAGAAGAAATTTAGGACCACTGTAGGACTTTTCCCTGCTCACAAAAGAACCAATAAAAATGGAGAACATTTAATTGGCTTCTGCGAGAATTTCGATCTGAAATTGATGTCAACCCATTTCCTGGCACTTCCACAAAAGAAAATGACATGGAGATCCCCGAACATGCATTTAGGAGAATTTCAACTAGACCATGTGGCTATTTCCAAGAAAAACCAAAAAGAAATTATGAACGTTAAAGTCAAAAAGGGAATTATTGACTCCGACCACCACCTATCTCTTGTTAAAGTAAAGTTTCAACCCAACAGGAAGAAAACCAAAACAATCAGAAACCCAAGAATCGACCCTGAATTTCTGAGACAGAACTCAGACAATTTCCTTGCGAATATCTGCAACGATGCTCCTTCAAACTGGCTAGAACTCAAGGACACACTCTTGAAAGCTTCACAAAACATCAGCAATCCCCCAAGGAAACGCAAACACAGGTGGTGGAATGACACCTGTGACAAGGCCATAGAAGTCAGAATTAGGTCCTGGCTAAACTGGAGTTCCCATAAAACTGATCAAAATCGTGATGAATTCTTCAAAACACAGAAACAAACCTCAAAAATCATCAGATCTGAAAAACGAAAATATGATCAAAACAGACTGGTAGAAATAGAAGAAGATTTCAAGAAAAACAATACACGGAACTTCTACAGAACATTCAGAGAAGAATTATCCAATTACCAGGCACCTAGTCTCTGTTTCAAACGTACAGATGGGACTTTAGAAACAAGTAATAAGGGAAATTGTGAACTCCTAGCAAACCATTTCATGGACCTTTTAAACTGTGAATCTCCAAAGGAACAATTCACCTATGAAAAACCAACACCTAATCCAGATTCAGAACCCCCCACATTACAAGAAGTCAAACAAATAATCAGAGATTTAAAAGACAACAAAGCACCAGGAGAAGATGGAATAATCGCTGAAATGTTGAAAATTGGTGGTGACAAACTGGCCCAGAGTATTCAAAAAATCTTACAAGACATTTGGTTTTCTGAAGAAATTCCGGAGGATTGGAAATGTGCATTGATTCACCCACTTCACAAGAAAGGAGACAAATCAGATATTAATAACTACAGAGGAATTTCTCTCCTCTCACTCGTATATAAAATCTTCTCTAAAGCTCTACTTAATAGATTAGAGAAACAAACAGACCACCTGATCGGAGATTATCAGGCTGGATTCCGAAAAGGGAGATCCTGCGCAGAACAAATCCTAAACCTAAAAACCATACTACAGATTCGCAAAACCAAACAAACAGTAATCACCTTTGTTGACTTCAAAAAAGCGTATGATTCCATAGATCGGCAGACCCTGTTCAACATACTAGAGGAATTTCAAGTCGACAGGAAAACGAGGGAATTGATTAAACAAACTCTGACCAACACAACATCAAAAGTTAAGTTCTTGGGAGAAATTTCTGAACCGTTCGAAATCAGAACTGGCGTCCGACAGGGAGATGGACTATCCCCACTACTATTCAATTTAGTTTTGGAAAAAGTGATTCGTGAATGGAGAAAAGAAACTAAAGGTATAAACATTGGCAGACTTCTTAAAGACAAAATTCACCTTGACTGCTTAGCTTTCGCAGATGACCTTGCGATCCTTTCGAACAACAGACAAGAAGCAATCCAATCCATAGAAAAATTGAATGAAATAGCCGCAAAAACCGGACTTCAAATTTCATTTGAAAAGACGCAGTTTATGGAAGGAACTAAATCAAGATTCGACAATCAACCATTAATCACCAATTGTGGAATAATTTCCCAAGTAGACAAATTCAAGTATCTAGGTGAAATTATTCAGCCAGCAGGGTTAAATCAGGAAGCTAACAAAGAAAGAACTGCTAAACTGCAAAGGGCTTACAAAATCACATGGAACAGATACAACAAAAGATGTATATCAAAAAATGCAAAATTACGACACTACAATACAGTCATCAAACCAGAGGCACTTTATGCATCTGAAACACTGATCATTGGCGGCAGGTCACAAATGAAAAGCATTGAGAAACAAGAGAGGAAAATTCTCAGAAAAATCCTAGGACCAAAGTTCGAAAATGGAATTTGGATGAAAAAGAAACCACACGAAATTTTTCAATTCACAGAAAAAATCACAGATACCATCAGAAAGAGACGACTAAAATTCTACGGACACCTACACAGAATGGATAACAACAGGCTGACAAAGAAAATTCTAAATCTAGCTCTAACCCTGAAAATCCGCAACAATTGGTTAGCAGAAATACATGAAGATCTACAAGAAATGGGTATCGAGGACGAAACCATTCAAGATAGAATGAAATTTAGAAGCTTAGTAAACAAACATAAATTTGCAGAGAAACCAACAAGAAAAAATACAGGCTGGACAGAAACACGCAGAAAGGAACACAGTGAAAAAATGAAGAGATATTGGGAAGAAAAGAAGAAGAAACATTGTGCAAAATAAGTTCAAACGCGCTCCACAGCTGGGCACAACGAATCAAAAAAAAAAATACCTTCAATTATGGAAATTATTGTATATTCAAGAGTAAAACAGAGCAAAAGATTCTAAATAGGACCCCTTTATTTGGTATGAGCTTCGTAGTACAAAAAAGTATATACGGAACTCTATCCAAGAAACTGACTCCATGAACAATCACCTAATGACCATGATGATTCAGTGTGCTAATACAAAATATACAATAATAAATGTTGATAAATGTTAATAAATAAACACACCCCTACAATATACAAGAAGAACCCCCAAAATGTGAACAAATTTTGGAACAAACTTGAAAAGGTAGTGTCAAAAATTGCAAAGGATGATGTCAAAATTCTCTTAGGCAATTTCCATGCACAAATCGGCCGAGAAAAGGAACATAGGAAAACCGTCGGACTCTACCCAGCGCACAAATTTACCAACAAAAACGGTTCAAGACTCATCGAACTATGCCAACAGTGCAACCTTAAAATCATGTCCACATCCTTCAGGAAGCATCCCAAGAAACAAAAGACCTGGAGGTCCCCCACTGAATCCATTGGTGAATTTCAGATTGATCATGTAGCTATCTCATATCCACTACAGAAAGAGGTACACGATGTACAAGTGAGAAGAAGAGCAATTAGGTGTGATCTGACAAGAGTTAAAGTAAAATTTACTCCATGAAAATACCACCCCAAGAAAATCCAACAACAGAATTTTGACATAAAAAAGATTCCTGTTACCAATCGAAAGCAGCATGAGAAAATCAACCAGCGAAGACATGGGGAGAATTCCACCCCAAAATTATAAAGAAAGCACGAGAAATGGTACCCTTAAAAAGGAATACAAAACACTCCTGGTGGAACTTAACATACAACCAAGCCCTAGAGATAAGAAAATCTGCATTTCAGAAATACAACAGTAGAAAATCCCAGAAAACTCAACAAGAATTTTATGAGACCAGAAAACAAGTATCCAAAATCATCATGCAAGAAAAAAAGAAAGCACCTAAAGAACACTGGACTCAATTGAAGAAAACTTTAGAAACCACAACACAACTACAGTATGATTCATAGGGCTTATAATATACCCGTGTCAGAAGTAGAGCGTAAAAATGAATTGTATACTAATTATTTAATAGCTAAAAGTAACGAGTTCAACAGGCACTTTGAGGACAAAATTATTAGCAAAGTCGAGAAGAAATCGTTTTCAACATTAACTAAAGATACTAAAAAGAAAGAAGACAGTTATGCCCTTTTCACCTACAGTCATAGTAAAATCTATGAAATTATTAATGTTTTCAAGAAACTTAATTATATACCAAGCTCGACAGCTGCAGTCGCTTAAGTGCGGCCAGTATCTAGTATTCGGGAGGCAGTGGATTCGAACCCCACTGTCGGCAGTCCTGAAGATGGTTTTCCGTGGTTTCCCATTTTTACACCAGGCAAATGCTGGGGCTGTACCTTAATTAAGGCCACGGCTGCTTCCTTTCCACTCCTAGCCCATTCCTCTCCCATCGTCGCCATAAGACCGATCTGTGTCGGTGCGACGTAAAGCCAATTGTAAAAAAAAAAAATTTAAAAAAAGAAAATATGAAAGTTTCTTTCAAGACAACCAACAACAACGCACATCGTTTTTATAATCAGCACAGTATTAATAACGTCGATAACAAATTTCAGAAATCAAGAGTTTACAAATTAAAGTGCCAGCAAAGTTCCGCCAGTTACATCGGACAGACAGGCCGCAATTTTAGTATAAGGTATAACGAATATGTTAATGCACCGAAATACGGCAGATTCTCGGCAATGAGTTCTCATATGGTAGATACCAATTATACATTCACGCACATAAAATAAGACCTTCAAATACTTCAATTAAGTAAGAAAGGGAATCTACTGAACATTTTAAAAATGTTTTTATAAATACTGATCAAAAATGCAACCTGATTTATAACCTGAGTGAAATATCAGAAGAAATCAATATACTTTTCGAGGAGATAATCATAAATATCTTTACACGAAGGCACGTAAGTAATGGATTACCTCACACCTCTCCCCTCACAACAAACTCCCCACAACCACCTGTCCAAGTCAGTCCTCAACGGTCTTCGAGGACTGCACTCAGTTAGTTTCAACACTTGATGTGAGGTGAACGGCACAGGAGGGACAAGGAGGTGAGACCAGATGGGCACACAGTTTACATTTCGCACTGAATTTTTCATTAGTTCATTCATTTTTTTTCTTTTTTTAGGCCCATATTGTCAACACAATCAAGTTCAACTTGCGTCATAAGTCCACCTTTCTTCAACTCATCACAAGAAACTATTTTAACGTGGCGTCAACATTATACTATTTTATGTACACATTCAAGAACATGCACATTATGTTCACAATGTCAGGATAATTTTATGGTCAATTTAATTCGCATAACCACTCATGTTATTTTATATTTGTGAAATTCCACGCATGTAAGGACATTTTAACCTGTGCAATAACTGGACTTCATGGTTCACATCAAGTTCACGTGCTATTTTAAGATTCAAGATTGACAAGACACTAATACGCCACTTCACAAGATTCAAAGACTTTTTAATCACTAATTTTAATGTGTCCTTACCACATTTCCAATGATTTTATGTGTGACTGAAGAGGACGAAACATGCATCACCAATATACTTTAATGCAGTCTTCTTAATAAAGATGATTACAGTATTGTAAAGGTGGAATTATAAATTTAAATTATCATAAGTTGAATGTTCACCGAAAAAATCTGAGGGTACATTCCACAGAATTTATGTTTCAGGAAACAAGACAGAAAATTGGCGATTACTAATAAAGAAAACTGCCAAGAACTTGCACGATACCTCTCAGAACTTCTTAACTGCCCTAAACCCATTGAAAGATTTCTTGAAGACGCATCCAGTTTCAGTCACCCAGAATCACCTCCAAACCACGAAGAAATTCAGAGCCATATTAAATTACTAAAAAACAACAGAACGTCAGGAAGAGACAGGGTTGTTGCAGAACTCCTTAAGAATCTTGGTCCAAATTCACTCAAAGAACTTGCAGAAATCATACAGAAAATCTGGAAAAATGAAAAACTTCCGGAGGATTGGGAATGTGCCTTGATTCACCCACTTCACAAAAAAGGAGACACAACTGGTATCAACAACTACAGGGAAATCTCCCTCCTTAAAGTCAGCTACAAAATTTTCTCTGCATGCCTGCTGAAAAGAATACAAGAATAACCCAAGCATAAGATTGGTGAATATCAAGCTGGGTTCCGCCCTCACAGAACAGATCTTAACCTCAAATCCGCTCTAAAATTCAGGGCCCTCAGAAACCTCCCAATCATCTGTACCTTAGATTTCAAGAAGGCTGATGATTCAATCGATCGTCAATCTCTGTTCAACATCCTGAAAGAACATGGACTAGACTGTAAAACACTAAACTTGACCAAACAGACCCTTACTGACACAAAGTCAAGAGTGAAATTCATGGGAGAAATCTCAGACAAATTCCTGATAAAAAGTGGTGTCTGGCAAGGAGATGGGTTGTACCGCTCCTCTTCAACCTCGTCCTAGATAAGATGATGAGGGAATGGGAAAAAGAACTGAAAGTGCAAAATAGCTGGAACCCAGTAAACACAGGGACACAAAAAACAAGTTTGAAATTCCATGCTTAACCTTCGCGGATGACCTGGCCCTTTTGTGCAGCAATAAAGTCACAGCGCAAGTTGAAATTCTCCAACAACGTGCCAAAAAGGTCGGATTTCATTTCTCTTTCCAGAAAACTGAATTTTTCTGTTCAAAACTAGACATCCATAGTCTCAATACAAAATAGAGAACAAGCATGAATTATACTGTACTTAAAAATAAAGATCTGACTTTCAACAGCCACAGTTATCCAAAGAATGCTTCCAATCTCTATGTATTACATTCAGAAGTACAACTCGTAACATACGCTAGTTATCAGCTGGTGGGTTGGCATGCTTTCTATATGACTTTATACGAAAGGAGAAGCTTCTGCACACATACACCAGCTGGGAATAACAGAGACCATCTCCAGAAATCATTTGCGAATAGGTTCTCACTGTTTGGACACTGTAGTCGGGAACGAAACTATTTTCAAAACTACTATTCTTTAAATAACTATAACAATGATTTATTGTTGAGCAATATCCTTATTCAATACCTTATGGTTAATGTGAATTTAAAAAACTTAAATTTCACATTCATTACATCTGTTTCGATACTAACTGGATCATCTTCAGTAGATTGCTAAAATTAATTAATAATAATTTTTTAATGTTATTTGTCTTACGTCCCACTAACTACTCTTTTACGGTTTTTGGAGACGCCGAGGTGCCGGAATTTTGTCCTGCAGGAGTTCTTTTACGTGCCAGTAAATCTACCGACACGAGGCTGACGTATTTGAGCACCTTCAAATACCACCGGACTGAGCCAGGATTGAAGCTGCCAAGTTGGGGTCAGAAGGACAGCACCTCAACCGTCTGAGCCACTCAGCCCGGCATTTCTAAAATTGACATTACATATTGTAGTTAAAAATACTTAAAACTGAAGTAAGAATAATGTTATGAATGTGAAAATGTTAAAATGTTCTTATGAAGAAAATGGGTATGCTCTTATGAGGTCATAATTTAAAATCTTCAGTGTGCACTGTTATCCACTTGTCGTAATGTCCTCTTGTTGTTATCATTAGTTGAAAGTCTACTTACTGGACTAGGCGGTATCTGATTAATAATTGATATTATTATATGATATGGTTTGGTGCCAATAAGGATTACCAAAACCACACATGTAAACACATAGGTCAATTAGGCAAAGAAAGCAATCATACCACAGAGACATATGCAATTCTGGTAATCAGGCGATTTTCGTTGGAAGGCAATATTTCTGGATATATACTTCTAGGCCATAAAGAGCTATAAATTGTACACATTAATATTCGACACTATTCTTTAACAAACTTATGAGTGTATTACTAGTTTCACTGGCTATTTTTGTTGGAAGGAAGTATTTCTAAATTTTAAAATAATGAATGGTTAACACATGACTTTTAGGCCTACATATAAAGTAAATAGTTTTAGTTACTCTTATATTACATCATTCGTTTCATCTCATTAACTCCTCTGATGAGGTTGAAGTCAGGAAGGGCATGCGGTTGTAAAAACTTGCTACGAAGATTCGTCTCACTTCTTACTCGACCCAGCAGAGAAAAGGGATAAGGGTATTGTATTGTGCAATATTACTAAAAAGACCTTAATGGCAGTCATTTGTGCCTATAAGTTGAGCAGTAGGCCTACCACACAGTAAACCTGATTGTTGCTTTCATCTGAATTATCGTCATCTTGTGCCGCCAACTTTTCTGCAACCGGCGTGTTGTCATTCCAAATGACGTTGTCTTCATGGCAGTTGCAAGCAGTGAGTATTCGAGAGCCCGTCTTTTTGCAACTTAAAAAAAAAAAAATTGTTTAATTCCAGACTAGAGTGTCCAAACAGTGAGAATCCATTCGCAAATGGTTTCTGCAGATGGTCTCTGTTATTCCCAGTTGGTGTATGTGTAGCAGAAGCCACCTCTTCTAAAGAGAGCCGTGCTATAAAAAGCATACCAACCCACCAACTGATAACTAATGTATGTTAAGAGTTGTACTTCTGAATGAATACATAGTGACTGAAAGCATTCTTTGGATAAGTGCAGATACTGAAAGCCAGACCTTCATTTCCAAGAATATTTCATGCTTGTTCTCTACATTTATTACATCAGGATTTACCTAAACAGCTCTAATTGAGATAAGAGAGACCACATTGTTTAGGTTAGGTATGCTGCTAAGTGCCCGAAGTTCCACGATGGAAAGAATAAAAATAAATAACAGGAAAGCTTGTTGCATTTATGGATATCTACAGGTGTGATGTAATGCGTTTTATTATCATAACTAGGGCTCGGATGTTTAGGAAAAGTCATATTTTTTCTTTGTCTCTATTTCCTTGCCTGATTGGATTTTGGTGTAATTCAGGTGAAAATCGTAACAATTCAGTGATTTTTTTTGTCATATAAATGCATATTTTAGCTATTTTTTGTCATAAGGTCATATTTTGACCTATTTTCATAGAAACATCATATTTCGGCGGTATGACGACAGATGCAGCTGTGCAAAATCATCTTCAATTTATCGAATGCGAACTAGTGTTCACCAAACTGCTTCTCGGTATCACATCTGCAGTTAATGCAAGTAGAATACTTTTTGTATAGAATGAAAGCCATAGACTTCACTGCACCTTTTACATGATTTAAATCTCTACAGTTGGACTGGACCACACGGTAATCACTGAACAGGTTAAGAACAGGTGTTGGAAAGTCTAAGGACAACTTAGCGAAATGGGGATATTTGGCTGTATCACCACTACGTGAATGCAGAGAGGTGCAGACTACCAAGCATCTATGTCAGTGCTCATGTTGCCCTGATTCTTGCAGTGAGGAGGATTTGCTCAAGGCACAAGGAAATGCAGTCGCAGTTGCTCGCTTCTGAGCAAATACTATTTAATATCATTTTGGCATATATGTGTAAAAATCCCTTCTGTTTTATTGTTACTAAATTGTATGCTTCTGACTCAAGTAAATAATAATAAATAAATGATTTAAATGTGCACCAATAATCTTGCAACATAGAGAGGACCTTCTGTTCTTACAAGAATGTGTTAAGTGATAATCGGAGATCTTTCGCACCTGATGATTTGAAGATGAATCTTATCATACACTTCAGTTCCACCCGCGGAGAATGAAAAAGGTATGTCAGTTTTCTCTACAGGCATTGCTGCCCTACCATAATGTATTGAAAGACATCTACTTAATTTGTTTCGTGGTGCTCAATTTAAACTTTAACGCATTTAATACTATTAATGAAATCTGGGCTTGAACGTTCCAAAATATTTTTTTTTAAATAGATTGATTTCTATTTTTCTCGTATTTCAAACCACCACTACAGGGTGCAAACATGTTTTGACTTTTAAAATGTTGTGTGATCTGATAACCTTTGTACCGGTATTTTATAGCTATGTATTCACAAATGTTCGATAAGTGAACCATTCAGAATATTCAGAAAATTAGTCTAATATGAAAGTAAGAATAAAGAATTAAGTTAACAAATACGTATCAAAGGAATTATCTATTAGACTTACAATTTATTAAAAATGTCCATATTTAGATTAATCATTTTCCAGTCATATTTTGTAATTTTATGTCATATTTCTCCACTTTTAGGTCATACTTCATCACTTTTGAAGTCATATTTAATCACTTCATATTTCTCCACTTTTAGGTCATACTTCATCACTTTTGAAGTCATATTTAATCACTTTTGAGGTCATATTTGCTTGCTTATTTGGGCTATTTTTAGGTCTTAAACATCCGAGCCCTAATCATAACATATAATTTTGCACGTTTGTTGCCTACATTTGTTTATTAACGCATAGTATGGTTCTGTTTGGCATCTCCAAAAATCATAAAAGTAGTTGGTGGGGACGTAAAATCAATACCATGTTATTATTATTATTATTATTATTATTATTATTATTATTATTATTAAGGTACGTTGGCAAGTAAAATAATTGTTATGAATGGACTTTTTATCACGTTTTAAACCTACTTCTCTCCAAAGATTATGTAGGCTATACTGGCCCAAGTTAAGAGATATTAAATGATCGCTTTGTTAATGATCTCGCCTGTATATTAATAGTAACAGTCGTGAATATTTCTTAACTAAAGTAAAATCGTTTCCTCTTCCTGAGGTGGTGCAGCCCCCAATGGAGGGGAGCTGCATGTATCATTTCTACTACATATCAACTTTCCCGTCATTCTTAAATCTCTGGCAACACGGTACTGGGAATCAAACTCAAGCCCCCGAAAAAGGCAGCTAACTGTGCTAACCATTACGCTGGCGGACATTCTTAACTACAAAAAAAAAAAACTATAGCATGACTGATGCATGCTTTAATTGCGTAGGTCAGACATGAAACCATTCACCTATTTGTATGACGCCATCAGAGCTGCAGTAGGCCTACGCGACAGAGGCGACATTTCTTAACTACGAAACACAGATGTGCCGCATGACTCTGATGTGTGTTTTCACTGCACAGGTCGTACAGACGAAACTATTCACAAATTTGTGTGATGTCATCGGAGCTGCAGTAAGGCTTGCACCCGCTTCGAGGCGGAATCATCGTTCTTCTCTAACGAATTTTCATCTTTTTTGGCCCAAAAAGCCAGGGGAGGGTCTAATATGCGAGGGGGCCTAATACACGAGTAAATAGGCTTCATTCACCAGATACTGTAATATAAGTTCAATCGTGGCTGAAAAGTGATATTATGAATGCAGAAATTTTCTCCCAGAATTGAAGAGTAATCATAGAGGTAGAATACAACAGAACAGAATAGAATCAAAGTGAGAGAGAGTATTCATACTGGTAAAAGAAGAATTTGTAAGCTATGAAAAAGTCATGAGAAACATTAACTTTTAAGTATAAGGATCATCTCTAAACTTGATATTTATGGGGTGTACACACTCAGAAGGGGTGATGTTGAAGAATTATTTGATAACATAATCAGTTATGTGACGAACGTCAGAAAGGAATGTGACTGCTGTGAGTGATCTCAATTTACCAAATGTTAACTGGGAAGGTAATGCGAATGACAGAAAGTACAATCAACATAGGTAAATAAGTTAATCTGGAACAACAGCCATATCAGAAGTGCAGAAAATTGGAAGCCCAATAT
This sequence comes from Anabrus simplex, assembly GCF_040414725.1. Classification (NCBI taxonomy): domain Eukaryota; kingdom Metazoa; phylum Arthropoda; class Insecta; order Orthoptera; family Tettigoniidae; genus Anabrus; species Anabrus simplex. The sequence continues at coordinate 74,013,734 of NC_090271.1, read as the reverse complement.
TCCAGACATGGTGCTGATAAAATCTTTTTTTTTTTTTTTTTTTTTTTCTCTAGGGGCTTTACGTCGCACCGACACATATAGGTCTTATGGAGATGATGGGATAGGAAAAGCCTAGGAGTTGGAAGGAAGCGGCCGTGGCCTTAATTAAGGTACAGCCCCAGCATTTGCCTGGTGTGAAAATGGGAAACCACGGAAAACCATTTTCAGGGCTGCCGATAGTGGGATTCGAACCTACTATCTCCCGGATGCAAGCTCACAGCCGCGCGCCTCTACGCGCACGGCCAACTCGCCCGGTGCTGATAAAATCAGATGAGTTCTATAGAGAAATTGAAGAGATGGATGGTGAAAGTGATCACAAAGCTGTTTTATACTTAGTTAAAAATAAATGTTATAGGAAGGAAGGTTATAAAAGTATGACTATTAAGCAGTACCATATGGTTGGTAAGAGAGGCACGAGCGAGTACAAAAAAGAAAATTATGATTGGTGGAAAATGTTAAATAAAAATGTAAACAGCCCATTTGATGGGTTTAAAGCAATTTACAGGACAGCCATGAGTCCAGTGCCTCAAAGGAAAAACAATATCAGCAGATTGGAGGTAACAGAGATGAGGATGGTTCGATGGAAGAGTAGTGTCACCAGAAAGGATTGTCACTGAAAAGCACCTTGAAAACAACCAATATTAGGGCAAAAATGCAGAAGGCTACATAAATAGGCTTTAGCCAGCTAATCCGGAGGGAGAATATGTCGGCAAAAAAGTTACATGCATGAAAGCTGAGGAAGCGTGGGCCCCCAGTGAAGAGGTGGATGGACATGATGTGAGAAAACCTGAAGGAAAACAACCTAAAATTTGAAGTGGCCCAGGACAGAGAACGATGGAAAAGACTTGTTAGAAAGAGCAACCCCTTATAGTGTGGCATAAACTATGGAAGAAAAATAATGCCAGCATCTGTGCATTGTAAGAACCCATGCATTATCACAAGCAGAAGGCCTCTGTGCATAGTATGGTACGGACCTAGTTGCATATTAAAGTGATCTTCAAATCTCTTCCGCCCAAGGAAGCAGCAGTCATTTAAACCTCCTAAGTCAGCAAGGGGTTAAGTAAAACTAGCCTGCAAATTTAAACTTTCTAATTATTGCATAACGTTCAAATAGTGATATTTTATATTGCAGGCATGCTGAATCCAGAAATTAAGTCATTTTTCCTGTCACATCAGATTTCTTTCCAAAATCGGAATGAATATATAAGATTTTCATGCATATAAAGGGTTAATATGCTTTATTATCATATGTAGAAATATTGTTTTTCTTGTTATTTTTATTCATCTGAATACACTTATAATACACTGTTACACTGGAAGGACAGAAAGGAGTAGAGGAGGCTTGTTAACCACACCCGGGCGACTGGAGTGGGAAATTTATAATGATGATGATGATGATGATGATGTGATGATGATGATGATGATGATATATTTATGAGCATAACAATTGTATATATGGATCCAAATGGTCAAAAATATATCATTCATAAGCCTCGTAACATGCTGTAGAATTGCAAGTCCACGATTTCAATTGTATATCTTGACTTATTTTAAGAAACTTTGTTTTGATGCTTTTCTTTTTTGAGGTGTAGGTGTATTGTCTCTCTTCAATAACCAGCAGTACTCTGCCAGCATGTTTTGGTTACATTTCCCCTGATATCTGCATTCAATTTCCTTAAGATCCTGGTGGAATCTTTCCCCTTGCTCTTCGCTCAGCATTGTTAAGTTCTCAGGGAAACAGTCCAGATGTGAATGTAACATATAGACCATTAAGCTCATATTACAGCCTAAACCTTCTGTCCACTATTTGTTTGTATTCTGGATCCTCCATATTGCCAGGAAGGTTTTGTTTATAGCCTTACCAAATTGCTTTGCAAGTCTTAGTTTGATATAAGTGGAAGTAAGAGTTTGTTGGACTTGTCAACAATACATTCTTGTTGTATGTTTTTTTCAAGCCAGCAATCCACTGTCTATGTGGCTGTCATTCCTTTTGAATACAGTGTTGTGACTTTGCTCAACTGTCACACTCACAAAACTCAGGGATGTTTTGTGGAACCTGCTTGCAGACCTGTCACAATACCATTTTCCTTTTGTGTTCCTAATATTTTACACAACATCACCTCAAGATTTACTTATGTTTCTTGCAAACTAACTGAATTAGCAACGGGAACTGATGTAAGTTTATTTTCATTGTGAAGAAGAACACACTTTAAACTAAGCTTGGAAGTATCAGTAAAATGTCCCCAGTGAGTGGGGTCTCCTGGTTTCAGCATAACCTCCAGAACATTGCTGCAATAAACCCAAGTTCCTCCTCAGACAAGAAGGGCAGAAATTCTTCTCTGTCTTATCTACAGTAGTCTGCTATAGTGAGTATGGCATTAATGAGAACCCCGTTATATTGACAATTTTTGTCTGTCCTTTCAAAATTGCTATATTAAACTGTGTTTCATCCTACCCTAGCACTGACGTATCCGTTATTATGAGCGATTTTTCCCGTTACCGATATTTATGCACCCCAGCGATTATGTTGCATGCGACTGATCACCTTCAGTATCGTTTCCTCACTATGTTCACTAGCGAGTTCTCTCGTCGACATTCGAAGGCGATGTCCAAGTCGATTAGTAATGCCCGTCAACTGCTGTTCCGTAAAGAAAATTTAAAATGAAAGAGAACTTTGAAGCATAATAATTGCATAAATAACGTGCCCGCTAACAGTTGTTAACTCGTTAAAAATGAAGGCTGAGGAAACGATCGCTTAATTTTAATGTTAAATACTGCAATTAAGTAAGAATGGAATACACGTCAAGATATGGCAGCATGCATCATTGATTTCAGAGGTTAGTTCATATTTTCTCGTGCCTGTTAAATTTCAGAAAGTCTGTTATCATGTAAATTTATAGCGAGAAGGGGGTTTTTTTCCGCTGGCGCTAGAAATACATATGTATTCACGATAAATATAGTACAGTTAAGTTAGGTTAGGTGACGCTATTTTAATAAGAAAACTAAAATGTTTGCCACAAAATGCGATCAATCACCTTCGGTACATTATAGTTTTCTCACTATGTGCATTTGCGAGCTCTATCGTCGACATTCAAAGGTGATGTTGGAGTTGATTGGTAATACCCATCGACTGCTGTTCTCAAAAGGAAATTTGAAATGAAAGAGGATAACAGGTTTTCGTAATAAATAAGTAAATAACGTGGCCATTGTTAACTCGTTAAAAATAAAGGCTGAAGTAAACAGTCTCCTAGTGTTTATGTTATACACTGACATTAAGAAAGAATGTGATACACCTCAAGATATGGCAGAGTACATCACTGATTTCAGAGGATAGTTTATATTTTCTTGTGTCTAGTTAAATTTCGGAAAGGCTATTCCCATGTAAATTTTAGCGAGGAGGTTATCATTTCTCTACGTGCATTTGAAATATGTTTTCATGATTCATATAAGATTTGGTTACGCCGTTTGAAAAAAATGGAAATGTTCCCCATGGAAGCCTCTGGAGTGACACCGTATTTCTCCGAATCCAAGTCAATTTTTTTCTCAGAATCTCATATGAAAAATCCAAGGGTCGTCTTGCATTCATGGCCTAACAGTAATGAACACCACTAGCAACTACCGCAGTAGCCACGCTGCTAATTTTCACCCCCACACGCGGGGGCACAAAACTCGTTGATAATAAACGACCGTCTCATTTTTATACATCGCTAGTCGCGGCGGCCGGTTGCACAGTGCCTACGTGTAACGTCACTGGATCATGGGAAATAGTGAAGGGAGAATGACATTCTATTAGCCTCTACACAATCATTTCTCGAATCTGCAAAATGGCATCAAAAAATGCGAACCTTTGAATTCTTACAAAGGCCACGGCTACTCAGTAGCACAGTTATAACGCATCTACTGTACCTGACGCTTAGTAAAATTAAGTTTTATAGATAGCAGGAATATTTTCATGATGGATCATCGTATTGTAAAGATCAACAAATTATTAAACAAATTAATTTAAAACACCACCTAATCGATATTTTATTCCTTGCCTTTTGGCAGAATTATACAAACATTATCATATACAGGACATGTTTCGACCACTTAGTGGTCATCTTCAGCTGTCTTTAAATAGCTTAGATGAAACAATTTGATTAGTAAGTACATTAAAATCTTAAATTACTTTCCCCATGGGAATTTAAACTATTGCTTAAAGCAGTGAAAATTTGGGGGAGGGGGGAGGGGTGAAGGGGGGATAGGGGGGATAGGGGGGATTTTATTGATGTGGTGTGTAAAAAGGTACTTAAATTACAATTCACATCTACAGTAATATTAAAAACTTATTTTCTAATTGAACATATTTAAAAAATCTTAAAACGTACCCTTTTACACACCACATCACTAAAATCCCCTCCCCTTATCCACCCCCCTCAAAAAAAACTTGAAGCGCTTTAAGCAATAGTTATAAGTTCCCATGGGAAAGTAATTTAAGATTTTAATGTACTTACTAATCAAATTGTTTCATCTAAGCTATTTAAAGATAGCTGAAGATGGCCACTAAGTGGTCGAAACATGTCCTATATATGATAATGTTTTTATAATTCTACCAAAAGGCAAGGAATAAGTATTGATTGATTAGGTGGTGTTTTAAATTAATTTGTTTAATAATTTGTTGAACTGAATTCATCGATACGGTCATGAAGTGGACAGGTTGCAATACAGTATTGTAAAGATATGTGGAACAGGTATTGCTGGCAAATTTTCAACGAATTCTCGTCCATATTATAATACCAATTTTAAGTTAATGGTTATTAAACACTCAGAAATGTGGAATAATTGTTCAACTGCAAGAAAATACGACATAGGCCCAACTTAAGCCAATAATCGACGTTAGCATGAAGACAAAGATAACTTAAAAATGCGTACTGTACAAAAAATGCATTCAGTGGTCTCCCCCATGGAGGCTTTAAAGAAGTCATAGATGAAATTGTGAGTTATGTGCACAAAAAAAAAACGGAAGGGCGGAACTGCCATACCGCAGTGCAATAAACTTGTTTGTTGACCTTCAACGTCCACGATTAGGCCTATACATCGCTAGACCCTGAAGTTGGGTGAAGCCAGCAAATGAGTGAAAGTAACAGTTTTATAGTAAGCAAGAACATTTTGCTGATGGATCGTCATATTGTAGATGCGTGGAACAGGTATTGCCGGCAAATTTTCAATGGGTTCTCTTAGATATTACGATGCCAATTTTAAGTTAATGGTTATTAAACCCGCTGAAATAAAGAATAATTGTGCAGCCGCAAAACAATAAGCTATAACTAAAGCCAATGTCTGGCGTCTAAAAACAGTCTAAAATGCATACTGTATAAGAAAGGCATTCATATGATTTTACACAGCACTTTTTAAGACATTAAAATCTTTTGAAGGAAAAATTGGAGGTCATCTTGGATTCGGAGAAATACGGTATGGCCTGAAATTAAACATACACTTTCACGTAGTATCTTTTCGAAAAATAACAAACAAGTAAGCCGTAGTGTGGATATTATCAGTGAAAATGCAAGTTTTGAACAAAATGATTGCTGTTTCATATTGATTTTAATATGTATGGTGGTTTTCCTGACTTTTACAAAAAATCGGTTATAACGACAATCCGTTATAGCGAGTATATTTTTCGCTGTTATGAATTCTCACTATAACGGTCTTCTACTGTATATCAATAGTACATCATACCTGATGCCAACACGTTCCTTTCACAGAATCTAGACCCAAGTATCTCAGCATATTCCTTCGTAAGACCAAGATCTCAAACCAAGTCATTTAACGCACTTTGCTTGAAAAGTTTGGGTTCTTTACCAGCAACTTCTGGTAAGAAATCATAGTCAAAGGTAGCACTGGCCATTTTTGTCTCATCTTCAGAAGAGGAGCCATCATTTAATTGCTCCAGGCGCAGCAGTACCGGTACATCTGGGCCATGCGGAACAGGTAGAAATGAGGAAGAAATATTGCTTGAAAACACAATCTTACTTTTGTTCCTGCTGTTAAAACCCTTCACATTCACCGAACAGAAGTAGCTGTGAGAACTGTGGTCTGTAAGTTGTCGCCACTCCACTGGTATTCCGAATAGCAGGTTGTTCGCTCACCATTCACCCACTCTAATGACTGCTTTACACAGGTCTCACAAATTTAAGAGGTACCCACAGCTTGTCTTGGTCTCCCAGCTTGATGCCAAAAGTACTGTATGCACAATAGGCCTTTCTGACAAGCTCTGTTATGATGCGCTGCTGTTTGGCATGAAACTTCCACACACATAGCAGAATATATATCTGGACTGTTCATGCAGCCACGACATGACATGTTGATAGAGGGTCCCGGGTTCGATTCCCGGCCGGGTCGGGGATTTTAACCTTAATTGGTTAATTCCAATGGATAACACTATCCTCCACCACAATAACTTGCAGTTACCTACAATGGCAGATGCCGCCCACCTTCAACGGAGGGTCTCCCTTACAAGGGCTGCACCCGGCTGGAAATAGCCACACGAAATTATTATGACATGTTGATGTAAGTTCAATATAAAAATTATCACAGTGTGTCAGTCACGTATTCTCATTAGCAAACGAAGTACAACCCTGACTGAAGCACACAAAGCACTGCAAATGAATGGCGCTAATCAGCAAAACAAGCTACACTGTGCAGTGTTGTCAACTCTAAGCTGTGAGTGTGATTGTCCAAGGTTTCCAGATGGCTGCAGGAGTTTGCATTATTAATTAATAAATTTAGAAAACTTATTCAAGGTAACACTTCTACTAACAAAGTAACTTACCTATTGGTGTATGTGCATAAAAGAAAAAATATTGAATTTTTAAAGAAGTAATATAGAATTTTTAAATAAATGTGATGTGATGCAGGATAAATAACGCCAGGTCCTTTTTAAGGGTGCAAAAGCCACCCTAGAAAACTATACAGGATGGCGGCAATGAAACCATCGCAGGACAGTGTAATTAACCACTGGAGGAAAGGCAAGAACCTGCTCATGTCATTCCTGAATTCTGAAAAGGCAAAAGACAGTGTCGCAAGAGAGCAGATCTACCAATGATTGATAAAGAGGAAGGTGCCTGAAGGACCAGTAAGGAAACTCTAGATGTTGTACCAGCATTGTACCAGCTACGTGCGAATTGGAGAGGGGCACTCATCACGGTTTGCAAGCAACAGTGGATTCCAACAGGGCAATGCACTGTCCCCACTACTGCTAATTATTGTTATGGATGGTATAAGGAAGAGCATTAAGTAAACATCATGATTTGGGGAGAAACAGAAGAGGAGGTGCAGGCAGAACTCAACATGCAGAAGGCCAAGTTCCAGGAGTTCAACATCAAAATCAGCAAGTGTAAGAGTGTGGGGATGGTGGTAAAAAAGTGGTGATGATAGTGGTAAAGATAGCCAACCAGCAAGCATCAAACCTTAACAATATAGTATCCAGAGAATCCTTTACCACAAGAGAGATCACCGACAGGGTACAAAAAGAGTTCCCTCGTCTTCCAAGTGAGGACCCTCCTTTGGGATGATAAGATTCTAAAGAAAGCATTATTAGGAAGATCATCAGCTACTTCAAACTGATCTTGACCTATGGTACTGAAACATGCACTCTCACCAAGAGATACTCTTCAAGACTGCAGGCATTAGAGATGAGTTCCTGAGGTCCACTATCCAAAAGATCAGGATGGACAAGTCAAGAAATGAGGAGGTGAGGTGGGAAGTTGGGAATTATACTTGGGAATAATACATCTCTCCCAGAGAGAATTAGCACATTCAGACTAAGGTTCAGACAAGACACAGCTCAAGTCCACTTGGAAAGAAAGGTGGAAAGGAAACAACAGGTTGGATAACCTAAAAACTGCTGGATGGATATGAAGACTGATACTGCAGCTAAGGGTAGGACACTGGATGATATCAAGAACAAGATATTTATGAACAGAGGAAACCGGAAGAGATTACCACCAGAATCTGGGACTGAAATCTATTATGATTATCAGACTAGTTCACATGTCCAACTAGCCCTACAGGAAATCTACAACATTATGCCACTTTCTGTCAAGTACAGGCATTTGAAATAAAATCAGATAAAATAACACAGTGCCTATTGTCATGAAAATTTTATTGCTAACATGTAAGTAAACAAAAAGTTAATTTATTTTCACACCTGTCTGGTAAGAGCATCCTTGATACCACCTTCACCTGGGGCTGATGTCCATGGAATGTACACACAGTGGCTTGAGTTCAGGTAGGAGGTGGTAGAAAAAACTTCAGCTTGATGCTGACGGAATTCGATAACATCTTGAAGAACAGTCTACAATAAAAACATATATCCATTCAGTAAAAAAGAAAGTCTGCAAGGCATAAAATTTAAAATCTCATTGAATATCTTAACAAACCTGAATGATGATGTTTGTTTCAGCTAGAATATTTATTACTTCCTGTGGTTGTCGATCACTAAGCACTAACTCATTAGACCTCATGGCCAAAGCTCGGAAGAAGTGGTGAATCTCGCTCACCTAAAATTAGATATCAAATTATAATTTGAACCAAATATACTGTGTAATTATATCCAATGATAAAAAGGTAAGAAGAATATGAATACGTGTTAAAGCAGAAAAAACCTATAAGAACAGGAATGCACTAGATTGCTATTAATGACTGGACACCTGTAGCTACTGGGTTATCTGTTGCTGCTATGGTGTTAGAATGACATAGGTTTGCCCTTTGTTGCCATCACAGCCTCTTCCGTTTTAAGAAGACCACCCACCAAGTTTTGGTACATGTCTGCAGGTATTTTCTTCCATTCCTCCTGCAACTGGCAGACAGTTCTGTAGCCATTTTGGGGTGGTCTGGTCTGGTTGTCAATAGACACTGTAACTCATACCAAATATGCTAAACTGAGTTTAGATCAGGCCAGTTTTTCAATTTGATTCACTACCATTTTGACACACCACTCAATTACGGCCTTATTTTTTGAAGGGGTGTATTGTTAAGAAAGAAAAGGGCTCATTCCAAACTGTTGCCACAGAGTGGAAAGCATAGAACTGTCCAATATTGCCTGATAGGTTTGAGGAACTAGCTTAGTGATCCTTGGCTTATGTGCCACAGTTCGCTCATGGAATCCAAGGCAAACACCTCCCGGCAAATGGTTCGAGTACCAGTGTTACCAAACTCAAAGAATAATACTAGATTATAAATTCCACCTATTCAATACCTAAGAGTTTTTTTATTTAAAATTTAAGAAATAGACCTTAACGTATTAGATACAGGGGCATGTTTCGTCCACGATGAGGGCATCATCAGCCTAAAAATCTCATACCTGAAAGAATGAAAAAATGAGGATCCTGATTGTTCTTTTTCTTATCAATCCTTATTATAGAAAAGATAAATGAAATTACACACAACACATTTTCTTCAACTTATCTCATCTTTAACCAAATTTACATCACAACTGTCGAAGGGACATAACACCACAAGCTCTACTCAACCTCGTACATTTTCCTTTCAACTTTTAATATAAGAAGCTACAACCACGTCTACCTGCTAATATAAATATAGCTATATTTCTGACGAGTACTTGTCCTCGCACCTAAGTGCCTTAGGAAGTTTGCCGTCTTATGTTTTCACATAAGATTAACAACATCAACACTCAAACAACTTTGGATTTTAATTTAACCACCACTAAGAGTGACTTTTATCCTAAATATTAAGCTATTATAAGCTCCTTACGCCATCTCCAGAATAAGGCACCATATTTACCAGATTTCATTTCAACGCAGTACTTTACATATTTATTGTGAACTTCTAACTACTTGTCACCACATTTCAAAACAGGACATTCGTAAAAATCTATAATAAGGATTGATTATAAGACTTTGTCATAAGAGTACTTATACCTAGTCTTCCACTTGCTATTCTTCTTTTAGACATTTGTACCTACAACAGTATCCTCTTATTTATATTTTAGACATTCGTTAAAAACTACAAATAAGAAGAATCAGGATCCTGATTTTTTCATTCTTTCAGGTTATGAGATTTTTAGCCTGATGATGCCCTCATTATGGGCGAAACATGTCCCCGTATCTAATATGTTAAGATCTATTTCTAAAATTTTAAATAAAAAACTTTTATGTATTGAATAGGTGGAATTTATAATCTGGTATTATTTTTTTGACTAATTACATTTCAATAAGACCATAACATGAGATTTGTAACGTGTAATACCAGCGTTACGTCGAGTTTTGTAGTGAGTGCACCAAGAACAAACCACAAAAATCAGGTCCATACCACAATGCCTCCTCTTCTGCCAAATTTCACAAGTGGGAACACTGAAACATTGATTGCACTCTGGTAAGTAGTGCTTACTTGGCATTCACCAGGTCCATATGCGTTCATAGGACTACCACAAAGTGTAGCACAATATACCGCTCCACATGACACTCTTCATTTGATCAATGTGTTTTGCGCCACCATAATCAGCAGCGAGTGTTTAGTTTAATGATCCTTAGTTCACATGCCACAGTTCGGTAATGGAATCCAAGGCAAATAGCCCCCCCCCCCAACAAATGGTTCAAGTACGCGTTTCTAATGAAGCTTCACCAGAAGTAGAAGGTATCAAAAGTCCCTATTTATTAATTATTTTGCTTCCCTGGTCACCAATACATCACTCACTGATGAATGTGGTATTTGAAAATTGCCAGAAATCTCAAAGTTGGAATGACCGAATTTGTAAGCACCGATAATCTTGACCTATCCAGCCTCTCTGACACTCATCGTCCGTCCATTTCAACATCTAGCTAATAAACATTTCAACCAACTACCGAGCAATCGCAGCCTTAAAAAGGCTCACACATGCTCAAGTAACATATGGGATCACAACCTTACATGGACTCGTGACATGCTCGAGTGACATATGGGATCAATCTACTTTCCCTGTAAGAGGTGTCTGGTCATCCACAGCAATGTAGTGATATGAACATCCGTAGTTTACAGTCTGCACTTCTGAAATAAGATTGTTATTCTTTATTACTTAAGTATCAGAAAAACGACTCACCCTTCTATAGAAAAGGTCCTGATGTGTCAGCCCATCTCTAATGTCCCTTTTGTCAACGAGCAGCCGAATTGCTGAATCTATTATGCCAGCGTGACCCCCTCCAGGACTGAAAGTACACATAAAATATAACAACATCCAGTGATCCTGGCAGTGAAAGGTCAAAGCAGTATACTATTAGTCTCAAAAGATAGAGGCATACCAAAAGATGCTCGTATCAATTAATAACATTGCAGTTAGAGAAAGCATTTCTCCATGACGTGGTTACATGGCGCCTGGGATATGAACTGTGTCTGTCCATTGAGCATGTGGCTCCCGAGATATACAGTGTAAAGCTGTGTATTTCATAATTGACCTAATGTTTTAAGCAAGTGTCCTTCAGGATCATCTTCTTATTCTTATTCTTCTTTTCGTCATCGATGTATCTTCACTGATGTTGACCTGGTTGTGGAGATGCTGCAGCAAAATCCTCCAGGGTTAGCAGAACACAGTTGCACTTTGTTGTTGGCAGCTGTTTGTGTTTCAACATCATAAAGTTGACGTCGCCTTATATATTGAGCCTAACTGTTCTTAGGCCTACCTCTTCTTCGTACCTCAGGTAGAAGCAGCTCAAGGGCTCTTTCAGCTACATAACTATCATCCTGTTCGATCACCTCCTCGTGTCACACGCTCACGTTCAACCTTCTCCACAACTGTCTCCTTCATGTGTAACATGCTTCTGATGTGCTGATTTCGGACATGGCCTTCCTTCGATACTCCTGCTAACATTCTCAACATCTTCATCTCCGTGGCATTTAGACAATGCTAGTGGTGTTCGCAGAATGTCAAGCATTTTAAAGCAAAGTCAGTGCAGACCTCACCACTGTCGTGTAGAGTTTTCCTTTAAGCTTCAGTGGCAACCTCTTATTGCAAAACACAGGCAACTACGTTTCCACTTCACCAGCCTACACTGATCCTGTGAGTTACATCCTCATCACATCCACCCAGTTTTTCCACCACGGAGCCTAAGTATTTAAAACAGCTGCATTTCGGAGTGGTTGGGAATCAAGCAGAATGTCTGGTGTTAAAGCCACGGAATCTTTGAGAGACTCACATCATCCTCCAGGATTTTCTATGCTTGTGCTGATGTCTGCATATATATGTCCTGAACAGTGGTAGTGGTGGTGATTATTGTTTTAAGCAGAAGAACATCTGGGCAATCATAACCTCTTAAGAGTAAACTGAGGGAAATATCGAAGATGTCCAATCCTCTAAAGAATAAAGGTATTGGCAAAAGAACAGCCATGAAGGTTGTGAAAATGAAAAAATCTAGGTCTCAAACTTAATATTGTCGGGGTCAGAAGAGAACAAGAGTTGACCGACCAAGGAAGGTCGAGCAGGAAAGATGAAAGTGAAGAACATGACACAAGTAAGTGTGTAAAAGCAATAAATTTCACAGTTGGGTCTGTATTGATGGATATGAACTACTTTTTACAAAAACTCTGGTTTATTATCCACCTAATCAATACAGTTTACACTCAAACAGTACTATTTTCGACCATACATAGCAGTCATCCTCAGCTATTAATCATAAAATTAGAATTAGGACATGGTGATGTCATAAACAAAGGAGGGGGGATAAACCTCCTGTGTTCAGGCTACAAATACAAACACATAAAATACACTAGTATACACATAGGGTCAGGTCAGGTATATCCTGCTACCGTATGCGACAGTAGACGGTACCACCTGCGACTGTCTGGCCGAGGGTTGGGCGGCTGTTACCAAACCTAAAAAACTAAGGGAGAATCAATGGCTATAGGCAGAGGAGTTCACCCTTCGGGGGCTTGTTGAAGCCACTGTGTAGGAAAGGACACATAAATTCAACTGGAAGCTGCTGTCTTGCAGATGTGGCAGGGGATTGCAAAAGGTTAAGGGAGATAACCCTGACAGAAAATCTTCTCTAACGTTAGGCCTAGCAAGTTAGTTGGAGAGTAACTGCAATCGCTTTCAACACATATACAAGCCTCGGATGCAAGCAAAGAACTCGGAGTAGACAACAGCCTTGCGATTGTGCAACAACCCCAAAGAAGACAACACATGATATAGATGTTGATTCCCATAGGGAACTTGAAATATTTGTCCCAAATGAGTAAATTTATTGGATGTACCATTTATATTGGAAGACAACACACTCAAATAGGAACAATCAATGTACTGAGTTTGACTGGGAAATGTGAAGAGTTAGTGGACATCATGGAGAGAAGGAAAATATCAATCCTAGGATTGAGTGAAACTAAATGGAAAGGTAAAGGGAAGAAAGAGTTGAGGAAAAGCTATACCCTCTATTGGAATGGTAACAACAGAGAGATGAGAAATGGTGTAGGATTAATATTGTCTAAAGAGTTAGATGGTATTACAGAGATCCAGTACATCAATGAGAGGATTATAAAGGCGACAGTTCACCTTGGGAAAGAGAAGCTGACACTGGTGCAAGTGCATGCCCCTCAGACGGGTTGCAGTCACGATGAAAAGAACAAGTTTCTCGAAGACCTAGAAGAGACCATCAGTGAAGAGAGGACAATCACCATTGGGGACCTCAACGCACAGCTAGGGACAGACAGGAATGGCTATGAGAAGGTGACGGGGCCACATGGCTATGGGAGAAGGAATTCAGAAGGGGAACATCTAGACTTCTGCATAAGAAACTGTTTGGTAGTAAAACACAGTAGGTTCAACAAAAGAGTCAGTCACAAGATTACCCGTTACAGCTGGCATGGAAAGAGCAAGACGGTCATTGACTATGTCATTACAGATAAAGAAAGAAGTAGACTTGTGAGTGATGTCAAGGTGATTCCAAGTGAGAACCTCAATAGTGACCACTGGTTATTAGTTGCAGATTTGAAAGACATTAATGTACCAAAGATAACAACCAGGAAATTGCCTAAGATTAAGGTGTGGAAACTACAACAGATTGGAAAAAGGACTGAATATCAGGACCGTATAAGAGGACAACTGCCTACAGAAAAAGTGGAGAGTGGTGAGGTACAGTGGACAAGATTTAAAAACACCTTCATAAAAGAAGCAATAGAAATTTGCGGGAAGACAAGTGCGAGAGTAAGGGAAAAAGACACACCCTGGTGGAATGAAAGAGTAAGGAAAGCAACACCGTAAAAAAGAACGAGATAGAGAGAACTCCAAGCCAAAACAGGTAGTAAGAAACAAGGGAAAGATCAGAGACCTCAAGCAAGTTTACTGGAACAAGAAATTGAGGGTTAAAAGAGTAGTAGAAGAGGATAAGATAAAGTGCTGGGAGAAATTTTCTCAAAAACTGAAGGAAGACAGCAGAGGAAATATGAAACTATTGTTCAGAGTGATCAGAAACAAAAGGAATTCACTTGAAACCATCAAAGCAATTGAGGATCCTAATGGAAACCTAGCCAGGAAAGAAGAGGACATCATAGAGGTTCTGAGGAATCATTTTGAACACCTATTGAAGAGGACAGAAGCAGATCAGAGAACAAAAGACCCAGCTGTTGAAATCTGCACAGAGGAACCTCCCATTACATGGGCTGAAACAGAAGCAGGCCTTAAGAAGATGCCGCAAGGGAAATCCCCAGGAATCGATGAAGAAAGCACGGACATGATTAAAGCAGCAGGAGTCCAGGGTTTACAGTGGCAACACAGAGTGCTCAATGCAGTTTGGAAAGATGGCAAGATACCTACTGATTGGAGCAAGGGTGTCATTATCCCACTGTTTAAGAAAGGAAATCGCCAAAAATGCTCCAGTTACCGGGGAATAACACTCCTTTCTCACGGGCTTAAGATTCTTGAGAAAATCTTAAGAGAGGAGATTGCCAGTCATCTTAGAGCCACAGTTTGAAGAGGAACAGTATTGCTTCAGGCCTAACAGGTCCACAACAGACCTAATCTTCAGGGTCCTTATGTTAATGGAAAAATATTGGGGAAAAGGCAAAGATTTGTTTATGGTTTTCTTTGACAGTGAGAAGGCATATGACAGCATTGCAAGAGAGAAGATATGGGAATGCCTCAGAAAAAGAAATGTGCCAGAGGGACTGGCGAGGAAAGTTCAGATGCTGTATGAGAACTGTACCAGCTGTGTGTGATTGGGTGACGGACATTCATCCTGGTTCAAGACCAAAAGTGGAGTCCAGCAAGGCAGTGCACTATCCCCATTACTGTTTATCACCATCATGGATGACGTAATGAAGAACATCAAGAAAACCTCTGGTGAACTAAATGCAATGGCCTCCGCTGATGATGCTATGATCTGGGGAGAAACTGAGGAACAGGTACAGTCAAGACTCAATGAATGGAAGGTTAAGTTCCAGGAGTTCAATCTCAAGATAAACGAACTGAAAACAGTAGTGATGGCCCACTAGAAAGTGTGGAAAGCTTTACATACCTTGGTAGTGTAATATCTTGAGATACACTAGCTACAAAGGAGGTGGCAAATAGAGTGCAGAAGAGCTCTCAGTTTTACCAGCAAGTACGAATACTCCTCTGGGATCCCAAAGTACCAACAAAATCAAAGCTGGTGATGTTCGATCAGTACTCCGTACCAATCTTAACCTGTGGTACTGAAACCTGCACCCTCACTAAGAAAGACTCATCAAGGTTGCGGGATCCAAGATGAAGTTCCTTAGGTTCACAATTCAAAAAACCAAACTGGACAAGTTAAGGAATGATGTGGTTAGGAAGGAAGCAGGGATTGTTAGAGCGGGTCAGCATGTCCAGACTGAGGTGGTTTGGGCATGTAATGAGAGTGGAGCCAACAAGGACAGCATATGTTAACTTGGAGAGACTGGCAGGAAAAACGGACGGTGGGAAGACCAAGAACAAACTCGTTGATGGACATTATAAGTTAACAACTTAATTTTTCCGTATTGAACTAAGATTCACAATTGGAATTGAGGAAAAGTTCAACCTATTCAATACTAAGTATGTCGTATACGATGTTTACAACATATTATTTATTAGTTTAAAGTACCAGTTTTGACGCATATTAGCGTCATCTTCAGCTTGAAGTTATAAGACGGGCAGGATACATAACATATTATTGTGTACCATATACGTGCAATACAAAGTACAGTTGGTTACAATTTTACAATTAGGACTAAATAAACAATGGATAAAATATGATGGAGTGATGTAACGCATTACAGGCGTTATAGTCTAGGATGGTACATTGGTGTTGTATAATAAAAGTTGGTGAGTGAGTGTAAAAGTCTTGAATGTATATGATGAAATAAAATTAAATGCCCACACTTCTGTTAATATCAATGGAGATATAAGTCAAGGTCCAGTATAATGTATGGTTGGCAAGGCCATCTGATATTTGTTTTTAGCCGATACACCTTAAGTTGGGTGGTTGAATGAGGTTGAATTTAAATTAAAGTTGCCTCAGCTCAATATAGATAGTGAAGTCTTGTTCAGCATACTTGTGTGTTGTGAGAAGTGTGGACTCACTTCACAACATCACTTTACATCATTAACAACAGAATGTATGTCAATAAGATAGAATGGAAGAGGTTCACCAACAGTACCCAGGAAACTGGAACTGTAAAATGATAATTATGATGACACATTCAAATTTACACATTAGACATTTGATAAAGGGTCAAGTGGATTTGAATAAACTAGTAGGTCACAAGATTAATGACACTTAAAATCTTTTCTTCAATACTGTGATATTTTCTTGTAATGCATATTTTACTGTGATCCATGATGGGACTACAGACAATGACTTCTTATGTCATCTTTTTGTCGACACAAGTGCAGCTTTGAAATCATTTTAAGTGTCATTAACCTTATCGGACAGGCGTGCATGCGTGCGTGCACATCCCTTGGCGGACGGAGTATTAGTAAGGTCCAAGCCCATGCTGGCCAGAGTTTTCTTTCCTAGGGACAGTATGAACTACACCATCTTAATTATATTCTCGTGGAAATTAGAGATTTTGAAAGAACAACTTTGAATAACGATTGGATTATTCCATACAAAATGGGGAATGCGATGATCGTAAATGATTTATAAAACAATAGTTACAATTTATTAATAAGTCCAATTAATCTCTTATTACACTACGTTACCTTTGAATTTGCATAAACTGTACACAATATTGCATATAAGGAAACCTTCAAAATAACATGAAAATCTTCCTGAGTGATTCAATAGATATGGAGCAATAGTATTGCTTGACATGGCAATTTATTTCTAAGGTCAGGTGAGGTCAGTAACAGGAAAGTTATGCGCTGACGCAATGACAGGTAACAGGCCACGCTGAGGTGAAGAATCTACAAGAAAGTTGAGAGTTATTTTGTTGTTATCGCTTTATATCACATTACACTTCTCGAGGCATAAAAACAGCATTCAAATGAATGAATGATTTCATAAAAAAGTTGAAAACATGGACCTTAAAAGACACTTTTGGTGTGGTACATTTTGAAGCAGGATACATGCAAAGTGCTACACCACATTCCTCCCCATGGAAATTCGATCTTGATGCCTTCCCTTCTTCTCGGAGCACACTTTGCACCTGCGAGATGATCCCTTCAGAGGCCATTGTTTAGAAATTTTCACTTCAAGGAGAGAGAGATGTGCAATGCTGGTAATTGGTCTGCCAAGATTAGTGGATGGTAGCTCTAGGTTCATGTCTTGAGCAGCATGTATTAGATTTCTAAGAAGTAGCTCACGAAACTACGACATGTGAATGATGAAGGCATTCAAAATAACCACAGTATGTTTAGCAGATGGAAAAATAGTTTCCTTGTCCACTTCCATGTTCAGCAGGAAATAACGTAACTACTGGCCATATAATCACTCTTGTCACAATAACCCACGTGTACTGTAGCTCTCGATTATTGCAGGCTTCGGTACAATCCTATTGTCATTCATACAGTGACAGGTGGTGCATGGTGGGGGGTTATGCCTGTGAGTTAGCAAATACACTTCCCTCTTATGTTTCCAGCTTATTGCACACAGGTTTCCCTTCGCTTTGCTAATAATATCTCCCTTCTTCAGTTTCAAATCTTTAGGTCTGAAATTTTCGGCATGTCCTTCCTGTTATGCTGGACGGTGCCACAGCTGTTTACTTTCCTTCCATGCAAATCACTGAAGAGGGCAGGACAGGAAAAGTGATTGTCCATGAACAATTTATGGCTTAACACCCTGTACTTTCCTTGTGCTGCAGAAATTTTCCATGCGTAGACTTGATGTTGGCTGCAGCATTTTGCCGTTGTTTCCCAAGGTACAGTAGACCATCATTCGTAAGAGTAATAATTTCTGTCGCAGAGCTAGTACAGTTTTATACTAAACCGCTTATATTTTCTTGGTATGTACTGCTTGAAGATCACTCTGCCTTTAAATAGGACTATCACTTCATCAGCTGCTAGGTGTTCTGTTGGGTTGTAAACTGAAGAAAATTTGTCATTGAAGTAATTGAATGTGTTTCATAGTTTCCATAGTCGATCATAACTGGGGTCAGTTTTGTTAGGTGGGTTGTCATTATTTTCAAAATGTAGAACCCTAAGAATGTGGAGAAAGCGGTCTCATTTCATTGTCTTTGACTAGAAAGGAGTGTAATACTGCTCATGGGAAGACCAGTAATCCTTCAGTGTGCCTCTCTGGCAGTGACACATCTGTACAATTATGGCCAAGAAATGATACAGTTCATGCATCTGAATTTCCAGCTGTTTATGATCTGCACCTAAAGCCTGAAATGTATAATGGTTTGCCTCTCCAAGAAGTATTCAGAAAAGTTCATCAGTAAATATCAATTTAAAAATGTCTAGTGAATGTTCATTCCCTAAGCGAGATAATCCAGGGGGAGGGCCGGTAAATACATGCACATTTGCTTTGTCTCCGGGCAGTCTGTCCCTCCATTCTGAATCACTCACATCACTTTCACTCTCACTTCCACACAAAACACTGTTCTCAGGTACTTATGATTCAGATACAGTTAATACATCTTCATCGGAATCTGAGTCCAGGTAAATTTCCCGCACTTCGTCCTGACTAATGGAATGGAACACTTTCACACATCCAGCCAAGTTCACTGGTTTTAAGGAAGTAACTGCTTTATTTGTAGCGGGAAAAGCAGCTGCCACATTCTTCTGCGCATTTTCGTAAGCCATAATCCATGGCATTGCGCATTGCAGTGACTCATATATTAGTAACAAAACGAGTAGATCATTTTCATAAGGCAGAATTCAAGGCATAATGCGAGATAAATGATGTGGTTGATATAACCTTTTGGCGGGGTTTGGCTATGGTTGAAATTTCGACCGCTCGTCCTTTCCTTGCCAATGGAAGCAAAAGATACTATGTACAAGATGTATTATGTACCCATAACAACTTACGGAGCAGAAACTTGGACAATGACAAAGAAGGATGAGAGTCTAATACAGGCAGCCGAAATGAAATTCTTGAGGAGTATGATACAGAAGAGTAGAAGAGACAAAATAAGGAATGAGAAAATCCGGGAAGAAATTGGAGTGGAAAAAATGAATGATAGAATAGAGAAGAGCCGACTAAGATGGTTTGGGCACATAAAGCGAATGAGCGACGAAAGAATGCCAAAAAAGGTGATGGAAATGCAAATCCAAGGAAGGAGAGGCCGTGGACGACCACGATTGAGATGGAAGGATACCATCCAACGCAACATTATAGAAAGAAACCTGGACTGGGACATAGTGTTGGAGGAGGAGTGGTGGAAAGACCGAAGAAAGTGGAGAGGAACCATATTTGCCCCTACCCGGCTACAGCTGGATAAAGGGAAATGATGATGATGATGATGATGATGATGATGAATTCTCTGGTTGATATTTCGACCGCTCATCCGATATTAATCATGTGACCTACTAGTTTTTATTCAAATCCACTTGTCTAATGTGTGAATTTTAATGTGTACACTAATGTATTTTATGTGCTTGTATTTGTAGTCATAACTCAAGAGGTTTAACCCTCCTCCTTTTCGTTTATGACGTCATTATGTCCTAATTCTAATTTTATGATTAATAGCTGAGGATGACCGCTATGTACGGTTGAAACTAGTGTGGTCTGAGAGTAAACTGTATTGATTAGGTGGATAATAAACTAAGTTTTTGTAACAAGTAATGTAACTATGCCTTGTGTCTAATAATAGTATATAAAGATGCCATGGTTTGATTTGATTGTGCTGATGTGTTTGGAGCACTGTATTTTGAGATTCATGATAGTCTGCCTACCATAAAATTCGGAGCATTCAATGTAATTTTGCTTTATGAACACACGATAATATACCGCTCTGAATGCTGCATCTGGATTAAATTAGTGTAGGTATATAGCAGCTGGTAATGATAGAGCTGATTATTATTTCAGAGTGAGCAAAAGGGTGCAACAGGACAATGCATTCTACCCGAGTGTAGGAAACCTTGTCTGAAATAAGGAAGTACCAAGGAAGTGTAGAGAGATAATGTACAAGATGTATTATGCGCTCATATTGACCTATGCAGCTGAGACTTGGACAATGACAAATAGAGAACAGAATTTGCTCAGGTTCACTAAACAGCCACTCGGTAATGTCTCCCACCTCTTAGGAGCACTGGTTTCGTATGAAAACCACTAGGAAGAAAGATTTCAGCACTACAAAACATGGTTCCTTATGAAACTACTAGGGCCAAAAGGGTTAAGTAATCTCTCATTCTATTATTGTAAACATACTGTTTTGGTTTTTTAGCCACGGTAAGAAATTACTGTTTTTTCTTTCAGGGACCATTGTGGTAACTCATTTTGTATGAGCTGATGCAATTTCTGTGAAATTTTTCAAAAATCTGGTTTGTAATACATAAAAAGGAAACATTTGATGTCTGGACATTGGAAAAATTCCTTGACTTCTCAGGAACTAAACATCAGCTTGTGACGACAAGAACATACCTGGTTTGCAGTTTCCGTAAAGCAATAGCTGCCACAAGTTTTTCTGCATGTTCACCCAAAACATAAGGAGTTGCCATAATGCCATCGTGTATTCGTACTGCATGGAACTGTAAATAAAACTCTCAGATAAGTACTGAATAGATCTTCAAATAAAAAAGATTTGCAAGCAGTAACAGCTGATAATCAAAACATATATCATGTAAATAATAAGTAAACACATTTTACAACAATTGAATAGGCAAGCTAATGTCCGTACATGGAATCTGTGAAGTGGCAGTGAGAAAATAAGCCTTCTGCACAGACAGAGTCATAGCTGGCTGGTCCAATGAGTAGTCAATACAAAAGCAATAGAATGGGAGTGGGACACATTGATACTATACATCTGACTGGTCCTAAAGCAGAGAGCGTGCCACAATGAGAAAATGAAGCCTGTTTTACACTGGAAGAAAAAAAAGCTCCATACATCAAACTCAGTTAAAAATAATACTCTAAGTAGGCAGGTTGCTGTTCTCTGCATTTTTCTTGGAGGTGTCGTGCGCAGATCATGTCATTTCTGCCTGCTGATCAGGGTTCGTGCTAGTAATCTAAATATGTTTTCCCTGTATTTTTCCTGGGATATTCTCGTATTCCCCACATTAAATTCAGTGGGACATAGTACATAAAAGTGGCACTTCAGTATGTTTATCACACTCCGGAATAATCATCTATAAACATATTTTGCACAAACACTTACAAGGGCATAAAGAACTTGAAATAAATGTATCATAAGTCAAAGAAGCTACATCTTATTACGAAGTGCCAATCTGTAGAAGTGGGTTATTAGTAATCTCATCATAAACAGCCACTACAACCAATGAAAATGAACTACATTGCTCATAGTTAGCCATCAGTCAATCACTCTTCAAACTAATGCCTGAGTTCAACAGAGACCTTATTCTTGAAACTGGCGTGAGTGAGCATGCCAGTTTCTAAACACACTTATAACAAACATAAGGGTTACTGTTCAGAAACTGAAGAATAAGGTCCCAGTTCTGGTAGCAAATGGAAGTGTCATTCAAATATGTATGTTGGTCAACTAATGTGCATAAAACAAGCACCACTGACACAATCTTTCTTTGTGTAATTGTTTTCTATGATAATTTTGCTTTTCCACAATTATTATTATTCTCGTATCAGAAACTACATATGGTACACAGTTATAATTACTATATTACGTTTACCCGAAACTTGGCCACTTCCAATGTGTTTTTTGATGTTTGATATAGTTGATCTTCTGTGCAGGAGGCTGAACATAGCCGACATTGGAGCATACGTTGGACAGTCTGGTTTTCTCCGCAGTCACATTGGATTGTCCGGCTCCATGGCTAAATGGTTAGCGTGCTAGCCTTTGGTCACAGGGGTACCGGGTTAGATTCCTGGCAGGGTCGGGAATTTTAACCATCATTGGTTAATTTCGCTGGCATGGGGCTGGGTCAGGGGCGTATTCTCCTTGAATGCAAGGCATTCATTGCATGCGTTATGATAACACAAAGAACTGTCTGATGTACGATTTTAGGTTGTTTCAAGTCAAATATTAATTATTTCATCTCTCAGAAGTTCAAAAGGTCCGCGCAACTGTACTGGTTCCGTTGCTTGACTACGTGTGGTGCTGGTGTAGTCTCGCCGTCTACTCCACTCTAGGAAGAAAGAGACAGTGAATGGAGGAGTTAAGGATGTAAGACATTCAATATTAAAATTGCATTCGGTGGCAGACGTAGTTCTGAAACCCTCTGAACGATGCTGCAATTGAAACTTGGTCAGAATTTGTCACCCCATACCCGTGCTACCCTCTGCCATCTGTTAGCAACTTGGAGAAAGTCGGCATCTTTACAGTGAACGGGACCCACAGATTACCCCCCAGCGAGAACCCAACGTGACGAAACTGACCAATGCCACTGGGGTGAATTACCTCCAGTGCTTGAGTTGTGGCTAACTAGTGAGTTAATTCATTGTGCTTTCGGTGTTTTATTATATTTTGCGCACATGTGGTATTAACGATGGATGAGTCTAAAACGGATATAATTGTAAATCAGTTTGAAAAGCCATTTACTGGCCATTCGTTTGATGAAAAGATTCAAATAGTTAAAGCCGGGAGACCTCTACCTTCCCTCGTAAATTTCTTCTTCTTAATCTGCTCGGACTCAGCGAGGGATCCCTCCTCTACCGCTTTAAGGACAGTGTACTGGAGCTTCAGACTCTGGGTCGGGGGATACAACTGGGGAGGATGACCAGTACCTCGCCCAGGCTGCCTCACCTGCTATGCTGAACAGGGGCCTTGCGGGGGATGGGAAGATTGGAAGGGATAGACAAGGAAGAGGGAAGGAAGCGGCCGTGGCCTGTAGTTAGGTACCATCCCGGCATTTGCCTGGAAGAGAAGTGGGGAAACCACGGAAAACCACTTCGAGGATGGCTGAGGTGGGAATCGAAGCCACCTCTACTCAGTTGACCTCCCGAGGCTGAGTGGACCCCGTTCCAGCCCTCGTACCACTTTTCAAATTTCGTGGCAGAGCCGGGAATCGAATCCGGGCCTCCGGGGGTGGCAGCTAATCACACTAACCACCACACAACAGAGGCAGACCCTCGTAAATTTAAAAACAGAAAACAAGAATTGTGTACGCACGTTCAATCCAGAAACTTACAGTAAAACTGTTTGGCTCGAGTTCACCTACATGCAATTAGGGTGAGTAGAATTGAAATTTACATTGTGTTAACTGCATGGTTACTAGTTGCATGCCTCAGTGGAGATTCCGGGATACGCCACTGGGCTGGGTGTATGTGCCGTCTTCATCATCATTTCATCCTCATCATGATGCGCATGTCGCCTACGGGTGTCAAATCAAAAGACCTGCACCTGGTGAGCCGAACATGTCCTCGGACATTCCCGGCACTAAAAGCCAGACGCCATTTCATTTCACATTGGATTTTTTCTTGATCTACGTAGCCCCATCTTCCCTAATTAACCTTGGATCTGCCAACTCCAGATCTCAGTCTATTCAGGGACTTCCATATCATCCATTCTTCATCGTGGCCAGGAGGTAGAGTTTCAAAAAATCTTATTCAGCCAGGGGGAAGGTAGGATGTAGCCCTGCATAATTGCAACCTAGCTTTTTCAATAGTGGTTCTCAGTTCCTTCAACGTTCTGAGAAAACTCTTCCTTGACTTTAATCGTTGCAGATGCGGTTTATACCCATATAGAGGATGGGTCCTTTCCTGTTGCACTGTCTTTCTTTCCTTGTTCGCAGATATTTTTTCCACAATAATTTCTAATTAATGGTGAGGTGAAATCCGTAATAATTACGGACAATCCATAATTGTTAGCCCCTCTATGTTATGTAAATTACATGGGTAACTTTTAAAATACTGGGCATTTTCTAAAGAACAAAGAAAATAAGAGTTAATATCTTTTAAATTTATAATATTGTTATAATTTGTGTTGATTTAATGACAAGCCAATTACAAATGAATGGGGGAAAGTTATCTACAAACATTTTACTGTCAAAGTGAAGACCTGGAATTACGTTCTCGTTAAGAGTGAGTTGTAAGTTACACCGCCCTCAAACTAATGCAATACTAGATATGTCGCACGCCTTGTGTACTGCCATCTTTAAGCATTTAGCACTAGTATGTCTATTTTTTCATTCACTTAACTTCTCTATCGTGTGCACTCACTGTATTTCTCGAAGTACTACTCGTTGTGTATGACTCGCTTATCATCTACATATCAGTCTCGCTCAGTCATTCTGATTAGGTCCAGTCTTAGGTTGAAAGCCTAATTTGGACATGACAAGTCATTTTCCCATGTTTTCCCAGTACATTTTCTGCATTTTTTCCGTGAGTTTTCCTTGCTTTTCCAGAAAATGGATACCTGTTGAGGCATGGAAATCATACTCAGACTCAGGGAGAACCTTCTCAGAGATAACCAGGGGACAGCTAAGTAGAATACTTGCAATAAATTGCCAGCTATGGACAAAAAGGATATACTGCGATAATTGCCACATACAGGGTCTCTCATATAAACCCAGACCGTCCAACGGCATTTTTACCCTCCGAGACTTAAGCAGCAGCAGTACAAGAGGCGCGTACATAGTTCTTAAACTTGCAAGGAGCATACACGTGTTCGACCTAGCAGTCACCAATCAGAATCTAAGCTGTTACCAAGGTAAGACAGTTATTTTCGTGTGTAAAAGTTATTTTATGTACAAGATGGCTCGATGGGTATGCAATGCATGTGTTCATCAATTTCCTGGTAACATTGTTTAAAACCTGCTGATAGAGCCACAAGAGTGAGATATTGTGACTGGTATCTTGCATCATTGAATGATCATTTATTCAACCCACAGCTTGTGTTCTTTTCGGATGAGGCCTAATTTCATCTTAATGGTTGTGTGAACAGTCATAACTCTCGCTTTTGGTGTGCAGAAAATCCTAATGGTGTTTATGAAGTCCCTTATTATGATAGGAAGATTGGTGTTTGGTGTGCTGTTAGCGCAAGTCGAATAACAGGGGTTTTCTTCTTCTTCTTTTTTTTTTGACAACAGTAAATACAGTGTGTGATTTTTACTTGTGGGGTAAACTAAAAGATAATGTGTATTTAAAAAATCCTCACATATTGGAGGAACTGAAAGAAAGCATTATGAATAAAGTCAGAAACATTACAGTGGCAGAACTCACTCACGTCAGCCTGGATATGGTCACCAGATATAATGCCTATATAAGCCAGGAGGGATGACATTTCCAACATCTTTTATAAGGTAAGATTGTATACACATTTAAAGGGGGCAGCCGTGCGCAACATAACTTCGGCTGAGGTAGCTGCTGTAGCGCAAAATACAAACACCACGTGCTCGATCTGGGTTTATATGAGAGACCATGTATACTGCATTCACCTTTCTTGAGTATGGTGATGAGAGTAGCATTCTTCAAGTCACTGGGTATTTGCTGATTTTCCCAGATTAAAAGGATTAGTGTGAAGAAACATGTCTTCAAGGATAAGCCTCCCCCTTGAATTTGCTCCATTGGAATGTTGTCAGGTCCAGGTGCATTTCTGGGTTTCAGTTTGTTAAGAACTCACAGAATTCCTGTTATTCCAATCCCTAACTCCCCTTCCAATCGATAAATATTTGCCCCAATTTGTCCTCTTGAATTCCAACTTTATTTTCATATTATATTGTGATCTTTCCTACTTTTAAAGACACCACTCAAATTTATTTGTCTACTAATGTCATTCTATGCCATCTCGATGATGATGATCCTTGTTTAAAGAGGCCTAACATCATAATGGTACGAGATGGACGACATGATATGATCATTAAAATTTTAAAATGTATCCACTGACTGGAATTTAAAACAAATGATGATGAACAATGATTGGGAGTTTAAAATAATGAGTGGATCTAATTTGCAACGTCTTCTTTTCGGTAAAGGAAAATCTACTGTACTTATTTGCAAAATGGATGCCACCATATAATGGATGGTAAAAGAAATTCCCTGCTGAATGGATGCATTTCATTAACAACTAAAATGGTCTTAGTAATAATTAAAATTGGAAGGATTGCAGAAAGCAATAAAACAAATAAATGAAGATCAATGTAACAACTTCGTACTATGTTCAGGATGGACTGTTGAAATTCAGTTAACTTTCTTGAGTCTACTGTATAACTGCATCATTATGGGATATGACATATTTTTGTTTCATGGATGATATATGCTCCTACTACCCGATGTAACTTTTGGAAGAAAACTTCAGACAATAATGATGGAGCACATTTTACACCATGGATGCCATGACGACTCAAGACCGGCAACATCCAAATTACGACCTGCGACATATCATGACACTATTCGCTGTCCATGAATTCCATCACAAAATATGCAACAAAACAAGACATCACGGCCCTACTAATGACTGTATTTGAAAATTGTGCAAGAAACAATGCGATCGGTACCATCTTCTGGAGTCTACGGAAAGAACAACGTCGTTGACTTCATTTTGTAGTAAATGAGCAATGTACGATATTGCATTTATTTCTTGGCCATTGGCTGCATTAAATTTTATTATTATAATATACCTTCAGTAAGCAGAATCAAATTTTTTCATCCGTTTACCATGAAAAGAATCTGTCCTTATACAAACTAAAAAAGAACCAATATGCCTCTGATATGCACAGAAAATACTCAATGTATGAACACTCGCTTTTTTTTTTTTTTTTGCTAGTTGCTTTTCGTCGCACCGACACAGATAGGTCTTGTGGCGACGATGAGACAGGAAAGGGCTAGGAGTGGGAAGGAAGCGGCCGTGGCCTTAATTAAGGTTTGCCTGGTGTGAAAATGGTAAACCACGGAAAACCATCTTCAGGGCTGCCGACAGTGGGGTTCGAACCTACTATCTCCCGAATACTGGATACTGGCCACACTTAAGCAACTGCAGCTATCGAGCTCAGTGACAATGGTTAAACAAGCCTGTTAAATTTATGTGGTAAGCTCAAAAAGATCTTGGATCCATCACCTCTATAATGTTTAATGAAATGAATATCCAATTTTTTATTTTATTTTTTCCTTATCCACTACAATTTCTGTAGTATATGTTTAATGTTCACGTTTTGTGTGTAAATAGTAAAATCAACCTGCAGATTTTAACACACAGAGTGTGTCGTAAACAGCATTCTATACAAATTGTTTTGATTCAAAATCAATGTAACTCCTTCGTAACTATGTTCAGGATGGACTGTTGAAATCCAGTTAACTTTCTTGTGTCTCCTGTATAACTGCATCATTATGGGACAATACGTACATACATACATACATACATACATACATACATACATCATCATTATAGACTGTTAAGCCTTTCAGCATTGTCTGCAAACCTCTGCGATTTACTAAATGTTGCCACAATCCTCTAGTGCTGTGGCCTCATTTAGTTCTAGACCTCTTATCTTTAAATTGTTACAAACTGAGATTAACCATCATCATCTTGATCTCCCTCTACTTCTCTTACCCTCCATAACAGAGTCCATTATTCTTCTAGGTAACCTATCCTCGTCCATTCGCCTCACATGACCCCACCACTGAAGCCGGTTTATGCATACAGCTTCATCCGTCAAGTTCATTCCGAAATTACCCTTTATCTCCTCATTCCGAGTGCCCTCCTGCCAATGCTCCCATCTTTGTACCAGCAATCATTCTCGCTACTTTCATGTCTGTTACTTCTAAGTTATGAATAATATATCCTGAGTCCACCCAGTTTTCGCCCCCCATAAAACAAAGTTGGTCCGAAAACAGACCGATGTAAAGATAGTTTCGTCTGGGAGCTGACTTCCTCCTTACAGAATACTGTTGATCGCAACTGCGAGCTCACTGCATTAGCTTTACTACACCTTGATTCAATCTCACTTACTATATTACCATCCTGGGAGAACACACAACCTAAATACTTGAAATTATCGACCTGTTCTAGCTTTGTTTCACCAATCTGACATTCAATTCTGTTGAATTTCTTACCTACTGACATCAATTTAGTCATCGAAAGGCTAATTTTCATACCATACTCATTGCACCTTTTTTCAAGTTGCAAGATATTTGACTGCAGGCTTTCGGCACAATCTGCCATCAAGACCAAGTCGTCAGCATAGGCCAGACTGCTTACTAAATTTCCACCTAACTGAATCCCTCTCTGCCATTTTATATCTTTCAGCAGATGATCCATGTAAACTACGAACAGCAAAGGTGAAAGATTACAGCCTGTAAGTACCCTGAACCAAGAACTCATTCTACCATCAATTCTCACTGAAGCCCAATTGTCAACATAACTACCTTTGATCGATTTTTAATAATCTACCTTTAATTCCATAGTCCTCCAGTATGGCGAACATCTTTTCTCTCAGTACCCTGTCATATGCTTTCTCTAGATCTACGAAATATAAACACAACTGCCTATTCCTCTCATAGCAGTCTTCAATTACCTGGTGCATACTGAAAATCTGATCCTGACAGCCCCTCTGTGGTCTAAAACTACACTGGTTTTCATCCAACTTCCTCTCAACGACTGATTGCAACCTCCCTTCCAAGATGCCAGTGAAAACGTTGCCTGGTATACTAATCAATGAGATATCTCGATAGTTGTTGCAATCCTTCCTGTTCCCTTGGTTATAGATAGGTGCAATTACTGCTTTTGTCCAATCTGAAGGTACCTTACCAATACTCCTTGCTAATCTTACTCTATGAAGCCATTTCATCCCTGCCTTCCCACTATACTTCACCATTTCAGGTCTAATTTCATCTATTCCTGCTGCTTTATGACAATGGAGTTTATTTACCATCCTTTCCACTTCCTCAAGCGTAATTTCACCAAGATCATTTTCCTCCTCCCTATGAGCTTGGCTGCTCGCAACACCACAAGGAAGATTTCCTTTTACGTTGAGAAGATGTTCAAAATATTCCCTCCACCTCTCCAGTGATTCCCTGGGATCTATTATGAGTTCACCTGAATTACTCAAAACACTGTTTATTTCCTTTTTCCCTCCCTTCCTAAGATTCTTTATTACTGTCCAGAGAGGTTTCCCTGCTGCCTGACCTCGCCTTTCCAGGTTATTACCAAAATCTTTCCACGACTTCTTTTTGGATTCAACAACTATTTGTTTCGCTCTGTTTCTTTCATCTACATACAAATCCCTGTCTACCCCGGCCCTTGTTTGGAGCCATTTCTGATAAGCCTTCGTTTTACGTTTACAAGCTGCTCTCACTTCTTCATTCCGCCAAGGCGTTCGCCTTTTCCCATCCTTACAGTTGTTCCTAGGCATTCCGTTACTGTTTCTACTACAGCATCCATGTATGCCACCCATTCTCTTTCTATATCCTGAACCTGCTTACTCTCTACTGTTCGAAACTTCTCACTAATCATATCCATGTACTTCCATCTAATTTCCTCGTCCTGGAGAGTTTCTACCCTTATTTGTTTGCAGACAGATTTCACTTTCTGTACCCTAGGCCTAGAGGTACTTAGTTCATTACAGATCAGATAGTGGTCTGTATCATTGACAAATCCCTGGAAAACTCTTACATTCCTACATTCATTATGGGATATGACATATTTTTGTTTCATGGATGATATATGCTCCTACTACCCAATGTAACTTTTGGAAGAAAACAGTGATGTGTATCACAATTTCCCAAAAATGAAACTACTGCCAAGGCTTGACGGGCAAAATGAAAACATGTTGACAAAGTAAATGAGAAAGAAATTATTTGATCCATTTTTTTAGGAGTGACAATCAATATCATAATCTAGAACACATACAAGTTAATGGGCTTGCCAAGATATAAACCCCCCCAAAAGAGTCTTAAAACAAACGCAGTGCCTTTTTATATTTCTCTGATCAATGGTAAATTTTCTTCTGTGAAACATTACATGTAACTAACACAATAAGGTCCACAAGATTCTGTAGCAGCAGACAAAGGGACGCTTCTTTCATTCTATAAATTGAAAGAAACATAATCAGATACTCAAAATTTGATTGAAGCCCCTTTTAACCATAACTTACATCAAAACAATCAACTTCCAACGGAGAGTCTGGCCGCTACAAACAAGAATTAAATATGTCAATATTTCCTCTGATCAAATTGCCAAACTACAGCAGCAAGCCTCATCAAATCTAGAAGCCATTTTCCAACGAACCCAAGACTTCAATTCTAGATTAGCATCAAGACTAATCACGCATAATGCAAAATTACAGTCTTTTTAAATAACATTATTTGGAGAGCACAATTCTTAACTAAAATTCTCAATACTGAAATGTTACTGTACTCTAGAAACCAACACACTTCAGAAACTATGGCTCCTATATATTAACATCCAATATTTATATTTATGACTCAAATTTTAATACCAAAATTATAGTTGAATCAATTTTATTTTAACATTGCAAACAATTTTTAGCCAAATTTTCAAATTGTAAAAACTGTGTTTTGGACGTCATTGTGTTTTAGAATTAAGAGTTACTCCATTTTAACATTGCAAATCATATTGTCATAATTTTTAATGTGTATATTATTCTTGTGTTTTAAATATTGTTATCACTGAAATTAGATTTACATTCAATGTAACGAAATTTGTAACAACAATCCAAATATGACAAACCTTGAGACAATTGTATAGGCTGATGATGCTTGTGAATAAAAGCGAAACATGTCCCGGTAAATTAGTGTTGTAACATTACAACTTAACAACACAAACTGTAATTTGTATTGAAAAGGTGGATCAAAATAACCAAAAAATTGCTAATATATCATTCTGTGAAACATCCATAGAACATTCTCTCTGTAAGCACGGAAGTTTCAGGTTAGTTTTTACCCTAGGTTGAAGTCATAACATGTTTTATATATACAGCAAAAGACATACAACTTTTAGTATGCAGACCACTTTCACCCACCACCACCACCACCACCACCACCACCACCACCACCACCACCAACAACAACAACAACAAAAACATTACATTAGATGCCAGTCATGAATGTTTAAACCAGTAAAGGAAAATCTGCTGTACTTATTTGCATAATGGATGCCACCATATAATGGATGCACTGCAGTTATCCCCATAAAAATTTAGGTAAAAAAAATTCGCTGCTGAATGGATGCATTTCATTTGCAACTAAAGGTCTTAGTGATAATTAAAATTGGAAGGATTGCAGAAAGCAATAAAACAAATAAATGAAAATCAATGGCGGCAGACTCGGTTGTGCTGACAACACACTTTTCGTGAAGGATAGCAATTTCCCCAGCGTGTATGTACAGGAGATGACAGAGTGTGAGAAGTATTTATTGGTAATGATGCAAAATGTAGGACACAGCAGCCATGCTCAAATTCAAGATTTTAAACAGTAATGCATGAAAAAACTTTAATCGTGCTTGGTCCTTTTTAACGTGCACAGAATGTACTGAACAGGCAATAATCCAGTATTACTGGGACACCTGCAGTAGTTGGTTGTGTTGATGAACAGTGTTTATGCAATGGACAGAAATATGTCAAAAGGTTACACAGCAAGTTTTACCAGTAGCAATAAAATGTTGGTAATATTTTATTTTACCAACAGTTGGTGTTGATGCTAGTTACTGATCAACTCATTTGCAGCAAGACCATCAATGCATTGTTTGCATTCGCCACTGGTTTCCTACATCACTACTGATGTTGTTACAGAAATCAATTTCCACAGGGAACCTGAAATATTTATCCCGAATGAGTAAATTTATAATACCAATATAAATGGTCCGTTACTGGACATTATAAATCTCCCAGACAACTCATTCGTTGCCAGTATTTCACCCCAGTGTACCAATTTGGGCTTGTCAGTTGGTAACTAGCACACTTACCAAGACACATGGCTAGTGCAAACCATGGAGGCTGATGCTGCCAGTAGTTATTATTGAAAGTGAGCCACCAGTCCAACTAGGGAACTCTATGGCCGAAGTATTTGGAATGGTTACTTAATATATTTATCTAATTGTTGGATGAGTGTGCTTAAGCACACGTATTGTGAATTTTTATTTGATGTTTCTGGCGTGTGGGTTTGCCACAAGAAGGCGTCACTCAGAGCGAGTGACCATCCCACACCCACCTGGGTTTTACTCTGTTATTCCCCGTTTATTGATTCATTTTTAAATTTACATAGTGTTACAATACTATTTACATTGGGTTATTTACATCTGATATGTTTGTTTGTCCAACCCTTGTCCCGTTTCCCTACGGGGTCGGGTATGAGGTGAGATGAATTTGTCGTGGCAGTTTTTTTTATGACCGGATGCCCTTCCTGACGTCTACCTCATCAGAGGAGAAATGAGAGATGAAATGAATGACGTGATATATGATAGTAGGGAGAGGGTGAAACCCTGTGCCAGCACATAGCCTACTCCTGTCCAATAGCACCAAGGGGCCTGCTCAAGGCTTAACGTCCCCATCCGACGGACGAATCACCATCAACAGCGTCATATGCCCTCACTCCATATGAGCACTGCGGAGAGGTTTGGAATTTAATCCAGGCTTTTGGCACGTAATATAGTGATTAGAAATTGTATACCACCACCTCCCCTACCCTGCCGGCCAACATTCTGATGGTGAAAATTTTTTCGACCAACGGGACTCGAACCGGCTAACCTCGGTGTTAGACCGTTTTTAGACTTCAGCGCCTTAACGATCATGGCCACCCGGCGGGCTATTTACATCTGATATACAGTATATTATTTGGATTTCTTCTTGTTTCAGAGCTTTTGTTTCATTTCACTTCACTTTTCACTAATTATTTGAGTTCTTTTCTAGAAGTTATTTATTTACAATGTTATTGTATTTTGTGTTACTGTTACATTTAGATAATTGTGAGATGTGTTGTTTTGTGTGAAAAAGAGATTATTAGAAAGTTGTGTGCATTGCGTGTGTGTATTTACATTTAATAATGTTACATATTACAAAATTAATTTTGGTTCGTATTGACGTCGCTAAACATGTACAAATGCAAATGTAAAAGAACCACCAATTCAATACATCACATATACAGATAAAATTATTACTTTTTTTTTTTTTTTTTTTTTTTTTTTTTTGCTAGTTGCTTTACGTCGCACCGACACAGATAGGTCTTATGGCGACGATGGGACGGGGAAGGGCTAGGAAAGTGAAGGAAGCGGCCGTGGCCATAATTAAGGTGCAGCCCCAGCATTTGCCTGGTGTGAAAATGGGAAACCACGGAAAACCATTTTCAGGGCTGCCGACAGTGGGGTTCGAACCTACTATCTCCCGAATACTGGATACTGGCCGCACTTAAGCGACTGCAGCTATCGAGCTTGGTAAAATTATTACCTTACAGCAAGTACTAGTACATGTTTCGTCCAATTATTGGACATCTTCAGCTAATGCCATCAGTACTAAACCATTAACACTAAAATATTAAAAGAACAATGGAATAAAATTTATGGAAAACTAGAGTAGGACTCATTAAAGTCTAAAACAAAACATCAAATTAAAATATGAATAGACAGTGCATCTATCAAGTTGTAAAATCACACATATCCTGGCAAACTGATCACTGAAGTCTTAAAATTGTTCTTTAATGTGTTGATACACAAAGTCTTGATGTAGTGAAATGCAAATTATGTGTTGCATATAACAAAGTGCATAAAAACATTTAAAATCAGCAGTTGACAAGGTCACCTCCCAGTTGGAATGCTCAATTAATATACAGAGAACCAATTGCATCATAACAAGGCTGCAGAACAGCCTGAGAAGTTCCAACGAGGCCAGGAGAGAACCTCACACAATTTACGTGTTATATACAGTTGCCAATTTTTTTTTATTTTTTTGCTATTTTGCTTAACGTCGCACCGACACAGACAGGTCTTATGGTGACGATGGGATGGGAAAGGCCTAGGAATGGGAAGGAAGCGGCCATGGCCTTAATTAAGGTACAGTCCCAGCATTTGCTTGGTGTGAAAATGGGGAAACCACAGAAAACCATCTTCAGGGCTGCCGAGAGTGGGATTCGAACCCACTATCTCCCGGATGCAAGCTCACAGCTGCACGCTCCTAACCGCACGGCCAACTCACCCGGTACAGTTGCCAATAGCAAGACTTCAATATTCAAAAGGTTCAATGGTTCCCTGTTGAAGTTCACCGCAACATTAAATAATATAATAAAATAAGACTAATCCATGCCAAAGGAGGATGTATACCCTAATTTTAAATGTTTTTATGCACTTTGTTATATGCAACACATAATTTGGATTTCACCACATCAAGACCTTATGTATCAACACATCAAAGAACAATTTTAAGACTTCAGTAATCAGTTTGCCAGGATATGTGTGATTTTACAATCTTAATTTGATGTTTTGTTTTAGATTTAAATGAGTCATACACTAGTTTCCCATAGATTTTATTCCATTGTTATTTTAATATTTTAGTGTTAATGGTTTAGTACTGATGGCATTAGTTGAAGATGTCCAATAATTGAACGAAACATGTATTAGTACTTACTGAAAGGTAATAATTTTATCTGAACATGATGTATTGAATTGGTAGACCTTTTACAATTGCATCTGTATAATTAATAATGTATTTGTGTTTTAATTGATGGTGATGTTATCGCCTTTTCTCACAGTCTTGTGTATTGACAAGGCTATTACGTTATTAATGGAGCTTTTGCCCTGTTTCTCCACCATCTGCAGTGATTTAGTATAATTTTTCTATCAATTATTATCTTCGGGCAAGGGCTGGGGTTGGGAATAGGTGGATGATGACGGGTGTTGGCTGTTGGTTTGGGATGGATTGAGCAAGCGGGGATAGGTTGACAGCTTCATGAGGTTGTGGAAGATTGCGCTAATTAGCATTTTCAAGACACTGTAATCGAATAGAATAAAGGTAGGAGCAGATTGTAGGGAATGTGTACAGGTTGATAATAATCTCCATTTCAATTTTAGGTCAGAGTCTATAGACGAGTTGAAATGTATGATGGTCTAATTTTTACAATTTGCTTTACGTTGCTCTAACACAAATAGGTCTTATGGCGATAACGGGATAGGAAAGGGCTAGAAATGGGAAGGAAGCAGCTGTGGCCGTAATTTAGGTACAGAACCAGCATTTGCCTGGTGTGAAAATGGGAAACCACAGAAAACCATCTTCAGGGCTGCCGATAGTGGGGTTCGAACCCACTATCTGCCAGATGCAAGCTCTCAGCTGCACGCCCCTAACCGCATGGCCAATTCACCCGGTTCGGTCTAATTTTAGGATGTATAAATAGTGAACAGAATGGGCTAAGATCCAGATTAAGGATTCATAGGTAAAGACTTTAATAATAATTTGGGAGGCTTTAATCCCCAGGTTTGACTTTTCAATCAGTGGAGGAAGTTAAATCTCTGGTATGCTTTTTTATAAATTTTATTAATATGTACATCGTTGTTTTGGAACGCAATACCTAGGTAAGTGAGGGTTGAGGTTTCTGTGAGGGGGTGACTGCTGAAGGCGAGATAGATTTTGTTAATGGGTCGGTATCTACGGTTGCCATTTCTAAAGACTATGAACTGGGGTAGAATGTTATCCAGGAATTAGGTTGAGGCAGATGTTGAGGAAAGTAGAAGAGAAGGAGGAGGGGAAGGAGAAGGTGCTAGTGTTTCACGTTGGTACCAACAACGTAAGGCAAGCTGATATAAATACCAACATAGTTGGAGATGTGTGGGATCTGGTAAATGCAGCACGGGTGAAGTTTAAGAAAGCTGAGATTGTTATTAGTGGAATACTGTGTAGGAGGGATACTGACTGGAGGGTGATTGGGGATTTAAATGAGACTATGGAGTGGGTATGTGGGAAACTGGGAGTGAAATTTCTAGATCCTAATGGGTGGGTAGGAGAAAGGGATCTGCGCTCGGATGGCCTTCATTTAAACCGCAGTGGTACGTATAAGTTAGGAAATTTGTTTGGAAGGGTAATAGGGAGGTACATTCAGGGAAACGGGATGGCCTAGGGAGTGGTGATAAGGGAACAGGGAACTGGAAATCAAGTAGGGATGACATAAAATTGTTAGTGTTGAACTGTAGAAGTATTGTAAAGAAAGGAATAGAATTAAGTAATTTAATAGATATATATTTACCAGATATTGTAATAGGAGTTGAATCATGGCTGAGAAATGATATAATGGATGCAGAAATTTTCTCACGGCACTGGAGTGTGTATCGTAGAGATAGGATAGGAAAGGTGGGAGGGGGAGTTTTCATTCTGGTGAAAGAAGAATTTGTAAGCTACGAAAAAGTTAAAGATGAGACACATGAAATTCTAGGTGTAAGGCTCATTTCTAAAGATAATAGGCAACTTGATATATTTGGAGTGTACAGATCGGGAAAGGGTAGCACTGAAGCGGATTCGGAATTATTTGATAGGATAGTCAGCTATGTGGGAAACGACATGGAAAGAAATGTGATTGTAGCGGGAGATCTGAATTTGCCAGATGTCAATTGGGAAGGAAATGCGAACGACAGGAAGCATGACCAACAAATGGCAAATAAGTTAATATGGGAAGGACAGCTGATTCAGAAAGTGATGCAACCAACCAGAGGGAAAAATATCCTGGATGTGGTGCTGATAAAACCAGATGAGCTGTATAGGGAAACTGAAGTAATAGATGGTATTAGTGATCATGAAGCTGTTTTTGTGGTAGTTAAAAATAAATGTGACAGAAAGGAAGGTCTTAAACGTAGGACTGTTAGGCAGTACCATATGGCTGATAAAGCAGGTATGAGGCAGTTTCTAAAAAGTAACTATGATCGGTGGAAAACGGTAAATAAAAATGTAAACAGACTCTGGGATGGGTTTAAAGAAATTGTTGAGGAATGCGAAAACAGGTTTGTACCTTTAAGGGTGGTAAGGAATGGTAAAGACCCACCTTATTATAATAGAGAAATAAAGAGACTAAGAAGGAGGTGCAGACTGGAAAGAAATAGAGTTAGAAATGGCTGTGGAAGTAAGGAGAAATTGAAGGAACTTACTAGAAAATTGAATCTAGCAAAGAAGGCAGCTAAGGATAACATGATGGCAAGCATAATTGGCAGTCATACAAATTTTAGTGAAAAATGGAAGGGTATGTACAGGTATTTTAAGGCAGAAACAGGTTCCAAGAAGGACATTCCAGGAATAATTAATGAACAAGGCGAGTGTGTATGTGAGGATCTTCAAAAGGCAGAAGTATTCAGTCAGCAGTATGTAAAGATTGTTGGTTACAAGGATAATGTCGAGATAGAGGAAGAGACTAAGGCCAAAGAAGTAATAAAATTTACGTATGATAACAATGACATTTACAATAAGATACAAAAGTTGAAAACTAGAAAAGCGGCTGGAATTGATCAGATTTCTGGGGATATACTAAAGACAATGGGTTGGGATATAGTACCATATCTGAAGTACTTATTTGATTATTGTTTGGCCGAAGGAGCTATACCAGATGAATGGAGAGTTGCTATAGTAGCCCCTGTGTATAAAGGAAAGGGTGATAGACATAAAGCTGAAAATTACAGGCCAGTAAGTTTGACATGCATTGTATGTAAGCTTTGGGAAGGCATTCTTTCTGATTATATTAGACATGTTTGTGAAATTAATAACTGGTTCGATAGAAGGCAATTCGGTTTTAGGAAAGGTTATTCCACTGAAGCTCAACTTGTAGGATTCCAGCAAGATATAGCAGATATCTTGGATTCTGGAGGTCAAATGGACTGTATCGTGATTGACATGTCTAAAGCATTTGATAGGGTGGATCATGGGAGACTACT
The DNA here is from genome assembly GCF_040414725.1 of Anabrus simplex. NCBI lineage: Eukaryota > Metazoa > Arthropoda > Insecta > Orthoptera > Tettigoniidae > Anabrus > Anabrus simplex. Next base: position 73,975,373 of record NC_090271.1, on the reverse strand, counting down.
GGCAAAAATGAGTGCAATTGGACTAGACAAAAGAGTGACTGAATGGGTTGCTATATTTCTAGAAAATAGATCTCAGAGAGTTAGAGTAGGTGAAGTTTTGTCTGACCCTGTAATAGTTGAGAGGGGAGTTCCTCAGGGCAGTGTTATCGGACCTTTATGTTTTCTTATATATATAAATGATATGAGTAAAGGAGTGGAATCAGAGGTAAGGCTTTTTGCGGATGATGTTATTCTCTATAGAGTGATAAATAAGTTACAAGATTAAGAGCAACTGCAACGTGACCTCGAAAATATTGTGAGATGGACAGCAGGCAATGGTATGTTGATAAACGGGGCTAAAAGTCAGGTTGTGAGTTTTACAAATAGGAAAAGTCCTCTCAGTTTTAATTACTGCGTTGATGGGGTGAAAGTTCCTTTTGGGGATCATTGTAAGTATCTGGGTGTTAATATAAGGAAAGATCTTCACTGGGGTAATCACATAAATGGGATTGAAAATAAAGGGTACTGATCTCTGCACATGGTTATGAGGGTGTTTAGGGGTTGTAGTAAGGATGTAAAGGAGAGTGCATATAAGTCTCTGGTAAGACCCCAACTAGAGTATGGTTCCAGTGTATGGGACCCTCACCAGGATTACCTGATTCAAGAACTGGAAAAAATCCAAAGAAAAGCAGCTCGATTTGTTCTGGGTGATTTCCGACAAAGGAGTAGCGTTACAAAAATGTTGCAATGTTTGGGTTGGGAAGAATTGAGAGAAAGAAGAAGAGCTGCTCGACTAAGTGGTATGTTCCGAGCTGTCAGCGGAGAGATGGCGTGGAATGACATTAGTAGACGAATAGGTTTGAATGGCGTCTATAAAAGTAGGAAAGATCACAATATGAAGATAAAGTTGGAATTCAAGAGGACAAACTGGGGCAAATATTCATTTATAGGAAGGGGAGTTAGGGATTGGAATAACTTACCAAGGGAGATGTTCAATAAATTTCCAATTTCTTTGAAATCATTTCAGAAAAGGCTAGGAAAGCAACAGATAGGGAATCTGCCACCTGGGCGACTACCCTAAATGCAGATCAGTATTGATTGATTTTGATTAATGAGTTTTGTTTACGTTAATTTTAATTTGCCAAAGGTTAAGACATTGTTCGAGTTGGTGGAGGTAGGGTTGAATGAGTGACTGAAGGGAGCGGTTGTCGGTTCCGAGGGCAGGGATTGCCATATTGTCAGCGAAATGAAATGAAGTGAATAGGAAAGTAGCTGGTATTGAGGTTCCTATTACCCGTGTCATAGAAACGCAGACTTCAGTGGTATGGGCACATAATGAGAATGAACAGGGAAAGACCTGAAAGAAAATATTTTGACCTTAATCTCGTACGAAGAAGACCACAGGGAAGACCAAGAAAACGTTTGATAGAGACTGTAAGATCAGATGTGGAGGAGAGAGGATACAAATGGGAGGATGTACAGGAACAGAAGATGTATGAAGACAGAAGGAGATGGCGAGCACTTGTACACCACACTCGGGAAACTGGAGTTGGGAAATGATGATGATGATGATGATGATGATGATGATGATGATGATGATGAAAGTAGTTTGTTAGGCATTAAAAAATAGGAGATTTTTTGCATGTCCCCAGTGGGGTGGAAAGGAACTGGTTAGTGGGTTGGAAAGGAACTAGTTTGGACTATGACGTTATAGATATTACTAAGTAGTCGAAGGAAAAGGACCAGGGCTTCTTCGATATGTCTATATGTAATTTGATCTAGTCTGGGAGCTTAGTTCTTTTTTGTATTTTAAAACCTTGTGTATATCTTGTACTGTAATAGGAATGTTTAGAAGATGTTGTTGTTCTAAAAGTGGAAGGGGTTCGAAGGTGGGATGTAATGGTGTTTTTGTGATATCTGTTTATTCGGTTATTATTTCATGATCTGGGTGATAGAAGTTAGAATCTGTAGATGGAGCTAAAACGTGTCTGTAGCGACCTGCGAAGAGATCAGCTTTTGTTTTTGGATCACTTGGTGCGGTGTTGTTGTGAATTAATGGATAATGAGGAAATTCTTTTTTGGTTTGTGTTAGTTGTTTCAATTTAGTCCAGTATTTACATGTGTCACTAATGCTGGATAGTTTGGTGCAAGTGTTATTCCAGGATTTCTATTTTATGGGTTTAATAAAGGAGCAGGTGTATGGGAAAGTTGTTCTGTGTTCGAAGATAGACTTTGTACAGGTCATGTGAATATTGTAGTAGTTGAAGAGCTCTAGGTGGGAGTGGTGGTTTTGAAGGGTGGGAAGTATGGCGGGGTATGTGGAGTTGATCTGCAGTAGTTAGGGTGTTTCAAGTTGTTTAACTGTGTTTTGTAGCTCTTCTTGATTTGTCAGTGTTGTAATGTTGTGAATCATAACTGTGATAGTTTGTAGGCTGACCATTCAGTGCTGTTGTATTGTTGTACTGGCGGGGGTCATTGGTTACGTTGGAAAGGGTTTGTTCATAGGTTCGGTAACATTAGTAGACATAGTATATGCTCACTGCCGATAGATGGCAGCATAAGACTGTCATTATTATCTGCTAAGGCTGGAGAAATGATGATGATGATGTCAGGGGTGTTATTCGATATAGGTCGGGTATGGGAAGGGAATAGTATGTAAACACCCCAGATGACATGTAAGAGTTGTTCATATGTTCTCTGTTGAGCACTGACGCATGATGCAACATTAAAATCTGCCATAATCAGGTTGTAAATTCTTCTTCTTCTACTTCTTCTTCTTCTTCTTCTTCTTCTTCTTCTTCTTCTTCTTCTTCTTCTTCTTCTTCTTCTTCTTCTTCTTCGGATCACTTTAGTCAGTCCGTCGTTCAGATCTCTTTGAAGGGATTGTTCGGGCTTTGCGGTCCTCCCAGTACTTCTTCAGACACTCCGATCTTCGTGCCCTTTCCTCAGTTGAAAATGTGCGTGTTGTTGGTTTGTTTTGTGTGAGGGTAAAGCGGAGGTTTGTATTCTCAAGTTTTGTATTCAATTTTATCTTATTTGTGATGTCTTCTGTTGTTAGGCCTATTTCCTACAGATCCTCTCTTACTTCTCTGATCCATTTACATCCTGTTGTGGTATTTTTTTGAGACGAGATTGTGTTGTACTAGTTGTTTCAAAAGTCTCGAATCCTGCATCCTCATGATATGTCCAAAGAATCCCAGTCTCCTCTTACGCATAGTATCTGTATTGGGTTCTAGTTCTTTGTACATGACTTTGTGACGTATTAACCGCCACTGTCCATCTTTCTGGTACTTTTTGTTGATGCAGATTCTTCCAATCCTCCTTTCAATTTTCTGAAGTCTGTCAGTCTTTGATTGTTTATTGAGGTAAAAGAGTGTTTCTGCTGCATATGTAGCTTCTGGTTTTATAACTGTGTTGTAGTGTTTTAATTTTGTATTTACTGATAGACATTTCTTTTTGTAGATATCCCATGTTAATTTTTGTGCTTTAGCTAATCTATTTGTTCTTATTTAGATTGAGAATTTTTCATTTAGGTTATGTGTTATTACTTCTCCAAGATATTTAAATTGAGTTACTATTTTGATTTTATTACCATTTATGGTGACTTCTTTTAGCTGTGTTGGTTTTTGGGGTATAATTCCTGTTTTTTCAAATGATATTTTGAGGCCAATTTTATTTGCAATGTTTTGAAGTTCTGATTTCTGGGATTTTTCTTTTATGTCCACTGCTAGTAATGCTAAATCGTCAGCAAAACCCAGGAAATTTGTTTTGATTTTTCGGCCAACCTTTATTTTGGGGGGAAATTTCCGAAACCATTCCCCCATTACCATTTCTAGAGCACAGTTAAATAATAGTGGTGAGAGCCCATCTCCCTGCCGTAGTCCAGTTTTAATTTCAAATGTGTCTGATGTTTCACCCCTAAACTTCACTTTTGATTTGGTGTTGGTGAGAGTCAATTTTATCATGTTTATTAATTTGGGGTGTAGTCCAAGGTGTCTTAAAATTTTAAACGGAGATTCTCTATGGATGCAATCATAAGCTTTCTTGAAATCTGCAAATGTTATCACCATATCTCTGTTTCTTCTCCTGTTATAGTCCATTATCAACTTAAGACTCATGATCTGATCAGGACAGCTCCTCCATGGTCTGAAACCTCCTTGATATTCCCCTAGTTCTTTCTCAAGTTGTAAACTTATCCTATTAAGGATGATTATTGAAAATATTTTGTATGTTATGTCTGGCAGCGAGATTCCCCGAATTTATTAGGGTCGGTTTTGTCTCCTTTTTTGTGCAGTGGATGAACGAGGGCTGTTGTCCAGTGTTCTGGTAGTTCTTCTTTAATCCAGATAGAGACAAGTTGTTGATGGAGGGCAACTTTTGCTGATGTTCCTGCATATTTCCAGATTTCCGCATTTCCATTTATGTATTCAACAAATTGTTTAGGTGGAGGTGAAGTGGGGGGGAGTGTAAATTGTGGATATTGCAATGTTTTTATTACCAATGGTAATTTTGATTATTAAATTTTCAGTTTGATATTCTCATAATTGGTGGTAGTGTATTTTTGATGGGGTAGATTAGTGTACACTAACTGCTACCTTTCCTTGGCCCCTGTCAGGACGGTCAGAGCAGTAGAATGTGTGATTCTGATTTGTGGTTTTTATCTTTTAGTTAAGAATGTATCATTAAAAATGATGACATTCGAGTTGTATTGTTTGGTCTGTAATTCAATCAGCGGTTGGTTAGTTCTTAGAGAACATAAGTTCCTGTAGTAGACTTTCACTTATTAAGTAGTGGAGATGGATTTAGTGGAAAGATGCACAATGCATTTTTGTCCCTGAATACGTGGCATCCAGATGAGTCTGGAATACCAACCAAGTCGCTAATTGAATCTGATCAAGGACGTCAGAACGTTGGAATGGTAGAACATTCTGAAGGACCAGGGTGTTGAACCTAAGAATGTTCTCCGTGGAGAGGGGAGAAGGTTGGGGAAGGAAGGTCAATGGGTGTGATGGGTAGGATGTTTTCGGGTTGGGTTGGGATAGGTTGGGGTTTACCCCTACATTCATCTGAAATGACTTTCATGACAAGTATTCACTTCGGTGAGCCTTGTTAATGCAGTTTGCAGATGAATGATTACTACTGCAGATGGCGCATACCTGTACTCAGAAGCATGGCTGGTTGGGTGGATGGTCATAGCCCTGGCAGCGCTAACATGTCAGCGTTGTGGTAGAGACGACCTTGATGGTTCTGCACGGTGACAGTCAATGTAGAAGAGGGCGCTATCTCGTAGCAGCTGGTCCAGCAGCGAGGTGTCACGTGACAGAATCCGCATTAATGAGGTTGACCCTTTGTCATTCCTGATGAAGATAGTTTTGAAAATTTGCAGTCCGTGTCGTTCTAGCTGGGCTGCAACCTCGTCCTCTGAATAGCTACAGTCTACACCATAGACCACTACTGACAATCTGGGCGCTAGGTGCATGGGTGCTGTGTTGTGCCTCGGTTGTTGTGACATGTTTTGAGCCACAGCATGCTTTCCGAAGTGTGCTAGCTGATGGCGTTGACCAGCACTGAATAGAAAGGTCTGAATGTCTTAACACGTTGAGTGCCGAGCCGATTGTAGCACACTATTCCACTGGTGCCAGGCATGTTTTTGAATTGCATTCCGCTGGTGCCAAAGCAATTGTACACGTTGTAGTCTGTTTATATAATCTTGGGATGTATTTATATGATGTACTAAGTAAATTTTATCTCACCATACCATGGTCATGTGTGACGCCATATGGTGTCACATCATTTTTTTAGGAAAGATAAAATATAGCGTGACGCCATACGGCGTCACAGAATTTTTTGTCATGGAATGTGTAATACGAATTTCAAATACGGGATATTTATTTGCTAATTCAAATTAACGCAATATTTATGAAAACCTAGTAAAATGCAAAACAAGTACTTATATTACATTACATATTGTTGTGAACAGTTTTCTGTTAACTGTAAACAATGAAAATATGCGTCTCGGCACGCCCGAGTTCTTGTTACTTGTAATTTTTCAAACCTTAATGGCATCGTTGTTCTAACATCGTCCTTTGTACACTTGTTTCATGTGCTATTTTCATATTTACGTTTTGCACATCTAATCGGGAAGTTAAGGGGAGCGCGCTAACTATACGCTACCTGGCTGCTAGCGCACCTCGACGCAGCCCGGTTGGTTCACGTCCGCTGCTTCGCTCCTCCCTACCTCTCCGCCACACCCCGATACTCCCGCGACACTTCTAATTTTATGACTATTTATTTGTTCAATTTTGGCGTGTAAACTTGCGCTGGGTACATGCAGTTTTCACCTTAGCATTCTACTGCCTCCCACGAATATTCCTACCAAATTTCAACCGAATCCGAGTGTAACACATGTATGTGTTCCCTCGTAAGATTATTACCAATATCTTCCATTTGTTATATTTTTGCACAACTATATAAACTGAGTGATAATACGTACGTAAACGAGGAATAAACAATGCCTGGCGCGCTTTCACCTGTGACAATGACCACTGGCCAGTCAGTGGCTTCGGAAGAATACTGTGGCGCCACATGGTGGCATAGAGTAAAAATACGTAGGTGGAATAGACCCTGAAGTTCGCCCTTTCACGTAGTACCAATTTTACGCGCATAGATGTCACAGCTGATTATCTATGGTGCATCGCCTGAAACTCAACTGTGCCGCCATATGGCGTCACGCCAACTCTGATTTCAAGAACGGTGTGCCGCCATATGGCGTCACGCCATCTCAGATTTGAAGACCACCGTGACGCCATATGGCGGCACGTGGCACCCAACGTGTTAATGTTGTAGTTCTCCTTACTTCTTTGTATTTCCAAGTTGTATTCCTTTTGAACACTTGGGAGAAACTTTGATGGAATGAATTGCCTTCGGCTGGTTTTTGTCTGGGTCCGACCTCCTTAATTTGATGATGAAAAATGATACCCGTAGCAGTTCCACTGCGGATACGCACTTGGTCGGGTAGTGCGGGGTTCCAGGCTGCTTCTGCGTAGCTCATGGTAGAGTGTTGCATATAGCATGGCGAGTGGTTTCCAGATGGCAGGTGGAATGGTTCCACAATTTCTGTTGTACTAATGCCACGTGGCAACATTCCATGGGCCGACTGGAGTCCTATACTGGAAAGCAGGGTGAATGTGCTCGCCGTGGATAGGCTTGGCTCCAGATTGATTGCCCTGTGTTTTCTTCCCTCTGGGCTAGGCGAGTCCCTGTCCATTTTTCTCCTCGGCAGTCAAATGGTTTCCTCTTCCGTGGAGGAGGTGGGTGATTGTGAATGCTCTGGTGTCTGAGAATCAAATCTTGCTGGGATACTCATGGCAGCACCTGGCATAGCTGGGCGGTACCTGATTGTAGTCCCAGTGGGGGTACACATGGCAGCATCTGGTGTAGCTGGGCCGTACCTGATTGATGAGCCCAAATTGGCACAGTGGGGCGAAACGCTGGCAACAGGAATGAGTTAGCTGGAAAATTTGTAATGTCCAATAACGGACCAGTTACACTAGTATTATAAATTTACTCATTCGGGACGAATATTTCAGGTTCCCTATGGGAATCAAATTCTGTAACATCTGATGGCCTAGCAATCATCAATTTTTGAAAAGGAGAAAGTCTCTCATAGAGCAATGGCACTGCTGGTGGCTCTAAGTAGCCTATTCAGTGGTCTTCACGGTATGCACTAGCCATGCATCTTGGTAGGTGTGCTATCACCAACTAATGAGTCCTAATTGGCACACTGGGGCAAAACGCTGACAACAGAAATGAGTTAGCTGGGAAATTTATTATGTCCAACAATTGACCGATTATATTGGCATTATAAATTTACTAATTTGGGACAAATATTTCAGGTTCTGCATGGGTATTGATTTCTGTAACGTGATGGCCTACCAAGCATCAATTTTTGGAAAAGAGACGAAGCCCCTCATAGTAAATTGGCACGGCCAATGGCTCTAAGTCATCTACACAGTGGCCTCCGCAGTATGCAGTAGCCATGTGTCTTGGTAGGTGTGCTAGTTACCAACTGATGAGCCCAAATTGGCACACTGGGGAAAAACGCTGGCAACAGGAATGAGTTACAGTAGAAGTCCGTTATAGTGAGAATTCTTAACAGCGAAATTTTACTCGCTACAGCAGATTGTCGTTATACCCGATTTTTTTATAAAAGTCGGAAGAACCCACATACACATTAAAATCAGTATGATTAGGCAATCAGTTTGTTCGAAAAGTGCATTTCTGAGGATGATATCCACACTACGGCTAACTTCTTTATTTTTCGTGAAAGTGTGAGTTTAATTTCATTCTGAAAAAATTATAGTACAATATTTCTCTAAAACCAAGACGAACCTCACTTCTTCCTTCAAAAATGTAAATCAGTCTCAAAAAGTGCTTTGTAAAATCATATAAATGCCTTTGTTGTACAGTATGCATTTTAGACGCCGAACAATGGCTTTTGATATGCCGTACTTTTTGCGGCTGCACAATTATTCTTTATTTATGCGGGTTTAATGACCATTAACTTAAAATTGGCATTGTAATACCGAAGAGAACCTGTTGAAAATTTGCCGGCAATACCTATTCCATGTGTCTCTACAATATGACGATCCATCAGGAAAATATTCTTGCTGCCTATAAAACTGTTACTTTTACTCAGCGTCAGATATAACCGGCAACTACTACGTGCACGTCTCACTTGCCGGTTTCAGCAAACTTCAGCAGCTAGCGATGGATAGGCCTAATCACGGACGTTGAAAGCAAGGAAAGAGTTTATTGCGCCATGGTATGTCCATTCTGCCCTTGAGTTTTTCGTGCACATTCCTTACAATTTCATCTTCGACTTCTTTAAAGTGTCCTTGTTGCAGACCACTGAATGGATTTTTTGTACAGTACACATTTTTTTAGCTACCTTTGTCTTCATGATAACACCAAATATTGGCTTTAGTTAGGCCTATGCACAATCATTCTACATTACCAAATGTTCAATAACCATTAACTTAAAATTGGCATCATAATATCGATGAGAACCTGTTGTTAATTTGCCAGCAATACCTGTTCCGCGTATCTTTACAAAACGACTATCCATCACAAAAATGTTCCTGCTGTCTATAAAACTTAATTTTACTCTCTCAAACTCGCTAGCTGCTTTACGTCGCACCGACACAGATAGGTCTAATGGCGACGATGGGACAGAAAATGCATAGGAATGGGAAGGAAGCAAAAGGTACAGCCCCAGTATTTGCCTGGTGTGAAAATGGGAAACCACGGAAAACCATTTTCAGGGCTGCCGACAGTAGGGTTCGAACCCACTATCTCCCGGATGTGAGATCAAGGCTATGCGCTCCTAACTGCACGGCCAACTCGCACGGTAAACTTAATTTTACTAAGCGTCAGGTACAGTAGACGCGTTATAACTCTGCCACTGATCTCGTCTTTATAAAAATTCGAAGGCTCGCATGTTTTGATGCCATTCTGCAGATTTGAGAAACGTTTTTGTAGAGGCTGATAGAACGCCATTCTCTCTTTATTATTTCCCAAGATCCAGTGACGTTACACACAGGCACTGTACAACCGGTTGTCGCGGCTATCAGTGTATAATAAAGAGATGGTCGTTTATTGTCAACTAGTTTTGAGTTTAAGTACGCGTGTGGGAGTGAAAAGAAGTAGCATGATTACCGCTGTATTTGCCAGTGGTATTCGTTACTGTTAGGCCGGGAATGCAAGACAACCCTTGATTTTTTCGCATGAAATTCTGAGGGAAAAAAACATCGTCTTGGATTCAGAGAAATATGGTATCACTCAGAGGCTTCTGTGGCAAACATTTCAGATATCTTCTTCAAACGGCGTTGCCTAACCTATCCATATATGAATCATGAAAACATATTTGTAATGCATGTAGAGAAGTGATAACCTCCTCGCTAAAAATTTACATGTTAATAGCCTTTCTGAAATGCAACTAGACGTGAGAAAATATGAACTCTCCTCTGAGATCGGTGATGTACTCTGCCATATTTTGAGATGTATCATATTCTTACCTAACTTCTGCCTATATTTTTAACAAGTTAATAACTGCTATTGGCCACATTATTTACACATTTATTACAAAAACGTGTTATCCTCTTTCATTTCAAATTTTCCTTAGATTACAGAAGTCGACGTGTATTAATGATCGACTCCAACATCACCTTCGAATTTCGATGAGAAAGTACGCAAGTGCACATAATGAGAAAACTATACCGTACCGAAGATGACTGATCACATTTTGTGGCAAACATCTCAGTTTTCTTATTCAAACAACGTCACCTATCCTAACTTAACCGCACTATACATATGATGTAAACACGCTTCCAGCACCAGTAGAGAAATTATAACCTTCTTGCTATATATTTACATGATAATAGCCTTTCCGTAATTTAACCAGATGCGAGAAAAATATAAACAAACCTCTGAAATCACTTATGCACTCTGCCGTATCTCGAGGTTATCCCATTCTTACTTAATTGCAGCATTTAGCATTTAAATTAAGCGATCGTATAGTCAGCCTTTATTTTTAATGAGTTAACAACAGTTATCTGACACATTTACGCATTTATTACGAAAAGTGTCCTCTTTCATTTCAAATTTTGTCGGGTATTACTAATCGACGCCGACATCGCCTTTGAATATCGACGAGGAGAAAATTCGCTAGTGGAAATAGCGAGGAAACTATACCGAAGGTAATTTATCGCATGCAACGTAATCGCTGGGGTGCATAAATATTGGTAACGGGAAAAATCGCGCGTGCATAAGCATTCGTAATAATGGATGCATCAGTGATAGGGCTCTTGCGGTAACCGAAGGATAATACACAGTTTAATATAGGAATTTTGAACAGACAGCAAAAAATTGGCATTAAAACGGGGTTCTCGTTATATGCCGTATTCGCTATAGCGGACTTCTACTGTACCTAGAAAATTTACAACGTCCAACAACGGACCAATTGGTACTACTGATGTTATAGATTATTTCACATTCAAGATGGTGCCTGTTTTAATATGTCTAATTTCTTTGTTATAAACTACACTTTCAATAAAAGACATACACCTAGACCTCGTTACATGCGATAATTACGTCCCGCGGAATTATCGCGCATAGAGAATTCACGTAAATCGAGATTCATTTTATATATAAAGTACAGGGTTAGGTTTCCGTTCACTTACATATTAAGTTTAAAATAGCAGAGATCTTAGTACTTTTACAAAATATAATCATTATCTTGTTTCTGAAACAGATTTTAATGCAAACTTTATACACTTAAAAATTTAACACTGAAGCACACAATAATAAACTAAACTCTGCATACAAGCTCTTGGCTTTAGCTTGAATAGCAGCTCCGGAGAGATGCATGTGTTGTTGGTTGTGATGCTCAATCCAATCCATTCTTTCAATCGCTTCCGAGCGAGATTTGGTCACTCTAGTCACACGTAAGTTAGTAGAAGATTGAGCAGTTTTTCGAATTGATTCCGCATTGTCAGGAATAGTTCTCACAGTGGATTCACTAAGTCCCAAAGCATGGTGAATGTCATCAATACGCTCACTTTTCTCACACCGGTAGCGATCCAAAACTTCTAACATTGTTTCTAACGAATACGACCGTGGTACATGCTTCTTTCCTTCGACAGGTTCAATTTCTTTCCTTTTGCCCGGCGTTTTAAACACGAAACCTGTCAGGTGTAACTTCACAGCTCTCTGACCGGAAATGACGATTCACGTCTCGACAAACACAGCAGAAGACGCTAGTAGAGATGCGCTTGCCCCGTTTAACCTTCCCGCGCGACGTAGTGTACGTTACAGAGTTTGGCAAGCAGGTCTGTACCTGCCTCAAGACATTACAGCTTCCACGTAGTTAATAGATGGCAGCACTAGACTTAAAACCAAAATCACGGATAACGAATCCATGTATAATGGGGTTTACCTGTACTCTACAATTTTGTTACAAAAACAGAGAAAAGTGTGTGTCAATTATGCAGATAAACAGAGTACACAAAATTATTAAAACTAATTTCTTACCTTCTCCCAAAGCTGAACATCTTTAAGAAACGAGATGTACAGTTTCAAGGCTGTACTTTTATCCTCTAGCTGGTGAAGAATCTGGAGAGATGAGTATGTTAATAATGCTGAAAACAATTACAGATATCTAAATATATCACATTCACATTAATCAGCATAAATGAAATGTACACATAATAATAACAAAATACAATTAAACAGAGCCAATCAATACAAGACAGGGTGAACAACACTGAGGTGCTGAATTGGATGGGCAAGGAGATGGAAGTACTCTACAAAATCATACAAAATAAACTCCAATAATGTGGCCATGACTCAGAACAAGTACCGCTTCTAGCAGCTAATCACAGAAGGCAAGATCGAAGGATGGCACAGACAAGGGACAAGGAAGATCTCCTAGCTCAACAATTTGTGGGAATGGATTGAACTTGACTCTGCATTTCTGTTTCAAACAGCAGCCTCCAAGGAAAACATTGCAGAGATGACTGCCAATCTCAGACACACAGATGGCACATAAATACTGTCAGAAGAAGAAGAAGAAGAAGAAGAAGAAGAAGAAGAAGAAGAAGAAGAAGAAGAAGATGAAGAAGGCGAAGAAGAAGAAGAAGAAGAAGAAGAAGAAGAAGAAGAATCAATATAAAACTCCTACTACAGTTTCCAAAAATGGTCCTGCAGCAGTCTTTTTCTAGCTTACTACTTCTTCGGTTCACTGCCCACAGGTTGACTTTCAGCAGTCTTCCACTTTTGTTTTTTTGTTTTTTTGCTAGGGGCTTTACGTCGCACCGACACAGATAGGTCTTATGGCGACGATGGGATGGGAAAGGCCTAGGAGTTGGAAGGAAGCGGCCGTGGCCTTAATTAAGGTACAGCCTGGTGTGAAAATGGGAAACCACGGAAAACCATCTTCAGGGCTGCCGACAGTGGGGCTCGAACCCACGATCTCCCAGATGCAAGCTCACAGCCGCGCACCTCTACGCGCACGGCCAACTCGCCCGGTAACAGAAGTGGAAGTGGCCATTCATTTGTCACCAGATGGCTCAATCATACACGGTACAGCACTAGCATTTGAAGTGGAAGCTGACGGAACTATCAGAATCAGTCTGAGAGGGAGTCACGTAACATAACAGGTGTACACACACATAAAAGTATGAAACTGACACAATCCTGGAATGAAACATCTGGTGATGAGGAATGTAACGATTTGGAAAACACCGAAATGATACTAGAATAGTGAAGGGACAGGGAAGGGAACTCCCTACGTAAATTCTTAATGGCTGGCAACCCTGTATTAATTGATAGGCACTGTCCCTGTTGAAACTGTTAGGATTTCTACGTATTTCCACAGCTTCCCATATAAACTTGGACCTGTAGTGTCTAGTATGGATAAAAGCTCGAGCATCTTGGAACACGACATCATGACCCAACGATAGGGCGTGCTCAGTTATTACTGATTTGTCTGGCTGGTTGAGACGAATATTTTGTTCATGTTCCTTCATACGAGTACCTATGGACCGGCATCTGTGGCCAACGTATACCTCGCCGCAGGTACAAGGAATTTTGTATACCCCAGGATGTAAAAGTAGGGACAATTTGTCCTTGGTTTCACCTAGACTGTGAGCCATTTTAGTGACTGTGTCAAACACGGTTTTTATATTGTGTTTGTGGAGGACCTTATCAATATATCACAAATATTATTATAATATTTATAGATGCACCCGTTCAATACAATACAATACAATATAATCCACTATTTCATGTGGTTAAAATTTATACATAATACATAAAAGTCATAGGTACATGTTTCACCCTTTTTTTACGGGCATCATCAGCCTATATCAATCTGAAACATTAATGGATATGGATTCTTTCTAATATTATAAGCTATAGAGTAAAATGTATAACGTGCTCCAAATTTTTCAACTATTCTACCTGATTCTACGTTTGCTACGCTTGACATGCCGCTACTAACCTGTGTGTGTGTGCTCTCTTCGCCCGTCCAGTTTGTACTGTCCGTGCTGCTTACCCTCCCTCCTTTCTTCCCCTACCACCTTGCTGTGCAATGTGTACCGTCTGCTCTCGTCTTTTCTGGACGTTTCCATTGGAGTATAAATAAGGCCTGCTCTGGGCTTGATCGGCGAGTTGAATGAAGACGACGACTTGTGTGGAGGGAGGACTTTATTTTACTTACGCTAGCGGCTGGTCCGTGTGCAATGTTTCTTTTTAAATGGTGTTTAATGTTCATGATTGAAGCTCAAAGACTGCTGGACGGGTGAGCGAACTTTAAATTTATTTTCTCTTGCCATACTTCACTTTCTTTTTAATGCTGCACTTCCTGATTTCATCATGCCGTACTGGCTACAAATGACTGTTCACGGTAATAATATTGCTAGTCTGAGCTGTTGACAGTGGTGTTTTTCTTGCAACTACATTACGATCTCTTTTCAAAATTTGACTTTCAATTACGTCAAGTGATTACTGTGATATGAACCACTGGATTCCAATAGACTTGGTGAACAAACGCAAGAATAGGACTGATTGTAATTTTATTAACGCCTAGCTTCTGTTTGAAAATTTGAATTCCATCAATGTTTGTAGGTTCTATTTTTCCTAATCCCTGTCGCCAGCCTTAGGTACTGTTCTCTTTCACGTCCTTCCCTTTTTCCCCACGTTCCTGTCCCGGGTTTATCTTTTCTTCTACCTTTGGTATTGTACAGTGGCCTAATGCCTTTCAAAACTTTCTTAAATTTTCGTATTAATGGGTAATATCTGTTTACCGTTTTGTAGGATACTCCCAATGTAAACTATTGTAAAATTCATCTTGCCTCGAGTCTGTTTTCTTTAAATTCAAATTAGTGTTGTTAAATAGTCGTCCCATATCTTTTTTGGAAATCAGAAGTATTTAATCTTTAAAATATTGTTGGATTCTTTATTTATCTGTTTCACTTTCTTTGGCTTGTAAAAATCCTTCTTGGTGTTTGTGCTAATATATTATTGTTATGAAAAAACTGTTCCTTCTTTTTCCCTGATTTTTATTACGCGCATTTCCACGTCCTTTAATTATCTGTACTTACCTCGGGTTCCTCTGAAAAAATGGACACAGTAAAATGCTTCCCTATGCGCTCTGCTGAAATCCTTCACTTTGAAAATTGAAATCTGAGTACTTGTGGATGTATGGATTTTTCTGGAGTGTTGTAAAATCCTTTTTGTGGCATGCCATCACTTGCATAGATTGGTGTTTATGTTACTGCGTTAGTCGGACTAGTGTCCAAGTTCATGACTTAGTTATATTCTTCTATGATCGTGTTTGTTTTGTTGGTATTTTTACTCACCATTTCCACTCTGGTGCATTGCGAGATTATTCTGAGTGTACATACTTACCCAAAATGCGACACCCTTACCCAAGTCTATAAAACCTAACGTTACAAATGGTAGCAGACCTTTTTCTCTCATTATTACACTTCCTTTGGTAATTTTTCTATTATGGCATGCTTTTCTGATAATTTCCCCTTGGGTGAAGAAAATTCTTCTCCACCTCCTACTTATCATAATCTTTCTTTGCCTAACCCTCCCGTGAGTGACTTAATTTCTTTTTCTACTTCTACTCCTCCGAGTTCCTTCTCTTATCCTTCTACTCCTACATCCCATAACCAGTTTTCTGATCGCAAATCTTTCCCATTTTCTCACCATCATAACATGGCTCCGGATCTAGGCCCCCAGTCTTCTCCATCCATACCCCAACTTAATGCTGTTGACAGTTCTTTGAATGTTCATATTGTGAAACAATCTTTACTTCAGGTTCCGCAGTTACTCACCACTGATCCCCGTAACCTTACTATGTGGCTTTTCTCTGTTCGTAAATTTCTCAATCTCAATTTAGCATCTTTTCCTCAAATGCTTGGGTTGTTATCCGCTAAGACTACGGGTTTTTTTTCTAAATTTTGGTTGGATAACATGTCTCATTTTTCCACCTGGTATGAGTTATGTAATGCTATTCATAATTATTTTTTGCCTTATGAGATACGTTTTAAACTCAGTACCGAGTTCATTCGTCGTCACCAACTTCCGACTGAATCCGCACATGACTATTTAGATTCTATCACTACTTATAGTGATGTACTAAATATTGCCCACAATGTTGCTGAATTAATTTCGATTGTTCAGTTTTATGCTTCTCCCTCTTTTCGACAACTTTTTAATGCAATGAACCCTCCAACCTCTATGCTTCAATTATATAATCTGGCTCAATCTCATGCTTTGTCTGCGTTAAGCGATACTTCTTATTATTCTTCCGTGCCACCACCACCTGTTCCGTCTTCCCTTTCCTCCACATCATCTTCTGCACTGCGTCCTTCTAATGTTCGTTTCCCCCGTTGTCTGTTTTCGCTGTAAAGGACCGGGTCATATTTCTAAGTTTTGCACCACTCTGTCTGTGGGAAACGCCTTTCCCCCTCGCCGCTAGGCAGTCGGCGTATTCATGGGGAAAATCTGCCTTCCCACACTCTTCAGACGCCTCGCCCTACCTCTGCGATTTCCCCCATTCCATTAACTTCTTCTTATTTTTCGCCTTGCCCTACCTCTTTCCTACCTCCGACCTCTCATGTTCTCGTCACCATAAATAACCTACCCTACCCTCTCTTGCTTTGTTAGATTCTGCTGTGGCTGTTTCTCTTATTAGTTTACCATTTTTTCAATCTCTGCAATCTCTATGTCCTCAGCTCTCTTATTCTCCCTCTACTGTTCGTTGTCTCTCTGCCTGCAATCAACCTTTAGAGATCGTTGGTGCTGTTTCTTTAAATATTAAGATGCAAGATTTTTCTTGGCCTTTTTCCTTTTTGGTTGTTGAAACCTTATCATCACCTATTATTTTAGGTTTTGATTTTTTTTCCCATACTGGACTTATATTGGATTCGGTCAACTCTACGGTCTCCTTTCATTTTTCTTCTAAGTCTATTCCATTGGTTCATAGTTCTGACTTCCCCCTTTCTCATCCCTCTACCTGTTTACCTATAAATTCTGTTCATTCTGACCGCGTTCAGTCCTTACTTGAAGAGTTTTCCGATGTCATTACCCCCACCCTGGGCACCGTCAAAAATTTTTCTGCTCACATTGATCTTACCAATCCAACCCCGGTTCGTTCTTCTCCTTATTTTTTTAGTCCCCCTCGCATGAAAATTTTTAATGCCTTAGTTGATCAAATGCTTCAAACTGAGACTATTATTCCTTCATCTTCTAATTATGCCTCTCCCGCTTTCATCGTGGATAAACCCGATGGATCCTCTCGTTTTATAGTGGACTATAGAAAATTAAATTCTCGCATCCTGTATGATGCATATCCCATGCCAAAATTGCAATCTGCTTTTCAACATTTTTCAAATGCTCAGTTTTTTACCATCTTTGATTTAAATTCTGCTTATAATCAAATTCCTTTAGATGACATTAGTTCTCGCTATACGGCTTTCATTACCCCGAATGGACTATATCAATTCAAAAAGTCCCCTTCGGTTTGAATCTTGGCTCACAAATTATGCAGCGGTTTGTGGATTCCTTGTTTGCTGATATAAAATATAAATATTTATTTCCCTTTATTGATGATATTCTTATTTATTCTTCCGATTTTGAAACCCATTTACTCCATGTCCGTGAAGTATTGACTCGCCTCCGTTCAGTCGGCTTAACTGTCAACCCTTCTAAGGTGCTTATCGCCCAGACATCTATTAAATTTTTGGGTCACATCTTAAGTTCACAGGGTGTGGCTGTCGACCCTGAACGAGTTTCTGCCATTCACAAAATACCTCCTCCCTCTAATCTCAAACAATTGCGTTCTTTTCTTGGTATGATTGGATTTTATGCTAAATATATTCCCAATTTTTCTCTACTTTCCGAACCCCTCAATCTGCTTAAACGTAAAGGTATCAAATTTCATTGGACTTCTCTTCAACAAACCGCCTTTGATACGTTAAAATCTAAGCTTTCTCAGGCCCCTCTTTTGCAAATTCCTGATTTTGATTTACAATTTGAACTTTCCACTGACGCCTCCGATGTTGCCATAGGTGCTGTTCTCCAGCAGACGAAGAATGATCAAACCTTACCTGTTGCCTATTTCAGTCGTCTTCTTACCCCCGTTGAACGTAAATATTCTGTGTATGAAAGAGAGGCTTTAGCTCTCATTCTTTCCATTGAGCATTTTGCGGAGTACTTAGACCATCGCGAATTTTTAGTCAGTACTGATAACCAAGCTCTTTCTTGGTTATTACATAATGCCCCCAAAATTGGACGTACCGGTAGATGGTTGCTTCGCTTATCCCGTTTCAAATTTTCTCTTAAGTTTGTTTCCGGATATCATAATTCTGTTGCTGACGCGCTATCTCGGCTTTTTGATGATACTTCATCTCATCTTTCTGAGCTTAATCAACTTCCTATTAACTCTGTTACTTCTATTTCTTCCCTTACCAATTTTCCCCTTTCCTTTCAATCATGTCTTGATCATCAAAAACTTGATCCTTTTTGTCAACAACTTTGACAAGATCTTTCTTCTCCCGATTATTCTGGCCCCTTTCCACTCCAAAATCAGCTTCTAATTTTCAAACCTACTCCGCGCGCCACTCCTCGTCTCGTTCTCCCTTCCAGTCTACGATCAATGGTTTTTCAGTATTTCCATGGTTCCCCTGTTGGGGGTCACTTTGGCATGTCTAAAACTTATGCTCGTCTTGCTTCTCAGTTCTTTTGGCCTCAGATGAGGAAAGAGGTATATTCATGGGTCCGCTTATGTAACTTGTGCCAGAAACATAAGCCCCCCAATCATCAGCCCTATGGTAATTATGCTGCCTCCCCCCCTACTTACCCTGCTGAGAAATTCTATGTTGATATCGTGGGACCTCTTGTAAAATCTTCGAAATCTAACTCTTATATTTTCACCTTGCTCGATGGTTTTTCCAAATTTCTTATTCTTCGTCCTTTACGTACTATTTCTTCCCAGATAATCATTAACTTATTATCTACCCAAATTTTCCCCATCACTGGTATTCCTAAAATGTTAGTGTCTGATAATGCTACTGTTTTCACTTCTAAACTCTTCTATAATTTTTGTTTTTCTAATGGTATTAAGAAAATCAATATTTCCCCCTACCACCCTCAAGCTAACGTTGTTGAGCGTTATCATCGTAATCTAAAATCCCTTCTATCTATTTTTCATTCGGATGATCACCAGACTTGGGATACTGAATTGCCTTATTTTGCCTTGGCATCTAACGCTACTATTAATAATTCAACCTCTTACACTCCGGCTAAACTATTCTTAGGCCGTGAATTACACACCCCTCTCTCTTTGACATGGGATTTATCTTCTTTGTTAAACACACCACCTCATCTTCTCACCGCTGATCACTTGCAAGATGCTCTCAAAAAGTTGTTTCAAGCCAGAGACCTCCATAAGAAAACTTACAATTCTCGGGTTCGCTCTCCCACCTTCAAACCTTTGGATTTGGTTCTCTTCAAAAACCATCCCATTAGTTACTCCTCTCAACACTTATCTGCTAAGCTTTCTCCCCGTTGGCTTGGGCCCTTTCGCATTCTTTCCTTTCCGTCTCCTGTTACAGCTTTGCTGCAATCCTTGGACAATCCTAATGATATTCGTAAGGCTCATTTTTCTCTCTTGAAAAAGTTCTCTGCTTAACCCTTTGGCTTACCGCAGGGATGGAAAACAAATAAATTCATTTCCCCTTTTTCTTTCCTAGTGTACTATTGTTTTTTCTTTACTTGCGTTTGTTCACGAATGTCCCCCCCCCCCTTTTTTTCTTCACATAATGTGAAAAGGGAATACATTCGATAAAATCATGATAAAATATCAATGGAGCACTGTCTATGGTCATTCTAAAACCACTTCATTCGAGACTAAAACTTCTCCTTATATAAATTTTGAAGTTCTAATAAAATGGTTCAATTAAATTTGTCTGTTATCTCTCCTAATGCGATAGTACATACATTTTTTCTCTAACACAATAAAGCGATATCACAAACACAGAAAAATTGTCTTGCAAAAGATGTGGTCAAGGTCGCTGCTTTTGTCAATGTGAAGGTAGTAAAACACCCGAAGGGTAGTTGTAAATAATGAGGAAACTGAAGCCTCGGTATACGATCATGAGAAATGTGGAACGTCATGCAGGCATAATTTCGTAGAGCACCCTTGTCAAGAGCTTTCAATAGTCTACTGGAATAATCGTTCTCTGTAAGGAGAAGGAAAGAAAGTCTTTAAAAAGTTGTAAACAAAAAGACAGATAATTATTCTATTTGACTAAATTAGAGTGAGGACTTACGTGTTTGTTATAAACAGTTACCCACTACCTTCCGTTGTATCAGTAAACACTCTTCTGTTGGCTCTGTTTCTCATATTGTATCTGTGCTGCAGAGGTGGTAGTGAACGCGGGGGGGGGGAGTTGAGGAGTGTGGAAGGGAGGAGGGGTTGGGTGGAGCAATCTGTGTCGAGGCTGACTTAGGGGCGGAGTTATCAAGTTTGATGGAAGCGGGCCTTCTACTCGGAGAAATGGAAGGAGCCTTAGAGCGTAAAGAATTATATATATTACGAATCCTAAATTTATCTGAACTAACCGTGTTTAATAATCTAGGTGTTAATTCATATAATATACTTTTAATGCCCGTGACATCAATAAGATTCTGATCGTTATTAAATGTATGATCTAAATAGATATATAGATTTTCTAACTCGTTTAACATTCTTCCTTTTTCTATATTCCTAATTATTGCTAGATCCTTTTCTATAGATTCAAATTTGTGACCAGTCTCTATCATATGCAAGCTCATCGCTGAATACTTCCTATGCTTTTCCGCGTTAACATGTTCCATATATCTTGTCATAAAGCTCCTTCCAGTCTATCCAACATATGAATAATTACACTGTGAACATTTTAGTCTACATACTCCCAATCTCAAATAACGAATTTTGTCATAATTAACTTTATTATGGTTAAAGAATATGGACTGGTTTGTGTTAGTGGTTCTAAATGCTATGCTAAAATTATGTTTCTTGAATACGGTAGTGATCAGGTGAATAGCTGGGTTGTTATAAGAGAATTTAGCATACTCCGTCTTTTTGGTTTTGTCTGGTATCAGATTCGTGGACATCCTATTCTTAATTTTGTTGATCAGTCGATTGACCATTTCTACTTCAAAGCCATTAAATCTAGCAAGGTTCTTAATATAATTTAATTCTGCCTTTAACTTCCTGGGGGACAGAGGAATTCTAAAACCTCTGTATACTAGACCATGGAAAGTTGCTTGCTTTTGTGAATTAGGGTGAAATGAAGAATTGTTTATAGTTGTAGAGGATTGTATTGGCTTTCTAAAGATTTGGAAATCAAAGGAGTTATCTCTACGTGTGGCCATTGTATCTAGAAAATTCAATGAACTATTGATCTCGTCCTCCTTAGTAAATTTCAAATTAGGTTCGATTTCATTTAACTTACACAAAACTTCTTTGCTATTGGTGACTTCATTGTTTATAATTACAAATGTATCATCCACGTATCTTAACCATAAATCAATTCCTTTAATTTTTGCTTTTATTTCATTGTGCTCGATTGAATCCATGAACATGTCAGCATGATGCCCGAAATTGGATCACCCATTGCTAATCCATTCTGTTTATAAATTATATTATTAAAGGAGAAATAATTATTGTCTAATACGAATTTTAATATCATAATTCTTCTAATTTACTAAGGCCACTGTGTCTACAAATATTGTCAAATTATATCAACAGTTTTTTTTCTGTCAGAATATTCGGGTACATATTTACTACATCAAACAAGCACATCACCTGATTTGGACACAAACTAAATTTATTCAAAATGTCACACAAATCAATTGAGTTTCTTAGGGGTTGCTTATTATTAAATGTGTAATGCTTTTTCAAAAACTTATGGATATATTTGGAGACCTTATACGTGGGACTATTTCAGCAACTGATTATCGGGTGTATCGGAAGATCTTTTTTATGAACTTTGGGCAATGCCCTAGCTACTGGGATCTTAGGATTCATATAAGTTTTTGTTGATCTTGTTTGGTAAAAAGAAATGTATTTCTTTTAATTAAAGTCTTTAGGTTGCGTTGTACTTTTGCTAATGGGTCTTTATTCACAAGTGTCATCATGGCGTCTACTGTAACGTACGTGTAGGAGTGCTCTGTCTGAATCTCGCAGAAGCCGCATAACTGGTAGCATATTTGTCCTGCAAGTGTGTACTAAGCGATCTTGTAAAGTGTGGTTCGAGTTGGACATAAATAACAACAGATATGTCCGTCGAGAAAGTTAATAAGCGGATTAATGCTTTTGAAGCAACGATGAAGGACTTTGAGACGCGCCTTCAGTTGTTAACCAGCTCTGCCAACCCCAGGGAAGAGTCCCTAGACTCGCTGAGTCAGGATTTTCGAGACTTCCGAGGCGCCATCTCCTCCGAACTTGCCGTGCTTAAAGAAGAGCTGTGCAAGTTAGCACGGCAGCTCGACCATCAAGAAGCACTCATTGATGAAGGAGAGCAGTACAGCCGTAGAAACTGCCTCCTAATCCATGGAGTCTCCGAGGAACCACAGGAGGACATTTACGGAAAAGTGAGGGAAACCTTCCGAACGAAGTTGAACGTGGACTTCACGACGGAGAGCTTTGACCAGTGCCACAGGATTGGGCAGCCTCAGCGCTCAGCAGCTGACGTGGTATCTACAGGCAGGCGCCCAATAATAGTTAAATTTACCCGTTACCACGAACGTGACCGAGTGTGGAAGGCGAAGCGGCTCCTGAAGGGCACAAAGGTACTCATCACAGAGTCCCTCACCAAAACCCGAAAGTGTATATTAAACCTGGCTAGGGATCACTTCGGGCCATCCCGTGTATGGACCCAAGACGGACGCATCGTAATTCACCTGCCTAATGGGACGAAAAGATCCATCACCACTGTCGCGGAACTGGATAACATAAAAAATCTGCGAGATAACTGTGACAATTAAAATGGAACAGCACAGCTCGATAGTGCATCTGCTTGTTATTCATAAGTGTTTTTGTAAGTGTATTATGTGTGTGTCTGTGTGTGTGTTAGTGGTAGTCAGTGTAAGCATTTATCAGGATGTCGAGGTAAGTTGCATGCTATTTCTGTTCTACTATTTCGTTAACATTCCGTTATTCAGCCGATCCAGAGCTCTGTACCTGACACTGACCTTGGCAACATTCCCCCTCTCACCCCGTCACCTCTCACCACCGGCTTGCTCCTCAAACAGGCATTATCTCCCTCCACCCACTGTTTACAGTGTTGCCATGTCAACACACTCTCATTGGTAGCGCACTTCGACGAAATTCAAGCCATAATGAGGGAAAATAATATCCATATTTTTGCTATTAGCGAAAGCTGGCTTACACCGAGCATAGCCTCTGGTATGGTACAACTTGACCGGTATTCCCTCTTACGTCATGATAGATCCGATGGCAGAAGAGGAGGTGGGGTGGCCTTGTACTGCAGAAATGATTTAAAAAGCCGGGTGATATGTGTATCATCTAACAATGCACAGCTAGGGCCAGAATTCATGTTTGTTGAAGTCATTATTAACCAACAGAAACTCCTTATAGTTGTTGTATACAAGCCGCCCAAAATAACAAATATGACTGAATTCGAATTTCGCTTACTTGACCTACTGCCTAGCTACGAGCATAGTATTGCCGTAGGTGACTTCAACATTAACCTGCTTACTAAAACGCACGAAACTAAACAATTTATTGACATGTTTTCTTCCTGTGATATGACCATCCTCCGTTTAGAGCATACTAATCATACTTACACAGAAAACTACAAAACACACACGCTTATTGACCACATTGTAACAAATAACCCAAACAAAGTCATAACTCACGGCCAGATTCCAGTCCCAGCCATCTCCACTCATGACCTTATCTACCTATCCTACTCCCTCCGAATGCCAAAATATAAACCTAAGTATGTTATTTCCAGAAACACAAAAGACATGGATATGGACGAGTTAAGACATGACGCTTACAATCTACCCTGGAATGACATACTCCTATTGGACGATATAGACGCAAAAGTAGACAAGTTCAACTCCCTTGTAATCACTCTGTACGATAAACACTCCCCTAAGCGACAGATAAAAGTTACACGCCCATCTTGTCCCTGGCTAAATAGTGAAATAAAAAACATGATGGCCCACCGCGGTGCACTTTACCGACGCTTTAAACGAACTCGTGACCAAAGTGACTTCGAAAATTATCGGGTCCTTAGAAATAGAGTTAAACAGTTCGTTAGAAACCGTAAATTTACATATTTGCAAAACATGACTGCAAACATGAATTCTGGCAGTGCTTGGAACACGCTTCGTTCCTTAGGCATAGGGAAACCTTGACAACAACCCCATGTGCCAGACATACCACTCGATAAGTTAAATGAGTTTTTTTACTGAAGAAAGAACACCACCTAATGTACTAAATTCCCCAAACTCAGTACCCAACTCCGTTATGAACCCTTTACCTGACAAAAAAAATTTCACATTCCACCCTGTTACTGCTAATAAAGTTAAAAAAGTATTATATTCTATCAAATCAAAAGCCAGAGGAGTGGATGATATCCCTATAACTTTCTTACACAACATTATTGGTGCTGTTTTACCAATTATTACCCACATTTTCAACTACTGCCTTAAAAACGGAACCTTTCCTTCACTATGGAAACTAGCTAATGTTATCCCTGTGCCTAAGAAACCTGATCCCTCCCTACCATCCGACTACAGACTAATTTCTATCTTACCAGCGATTTCCAAAGCACTCGAGCGTCTGGTTCACGAGCAGGTGTTGGAATACTTAAATAACCATTCTCTCCTAGACCCATTGCAATCTGGCTTCAAGAAGAGACACAGCATAGCAACTGCCCTGCTCAAAGTGACTGATGACATACGGCACGCAATGGACCAAAGACTAGTGACAATACTTACTCTCCTCGATTTCAGTAGCGCATTTGACACTATAAACATCCAGACTCTATTAAACAAGATGCAATCTTACTACTTCGATCAACGAACTATTAATTTCTTTTCATCGTACCTCAAAAATCGCGCGCAACGAATTATAACCCTTGATCAAACCTCTCGCTGGTGAACCAGGAAGGAAGGCACGCCGCAGGGTAGTGTTTTAGGCCCATTGCTCTTTATTTTGTATATAAACAACATTTCCTCTAATTTAAAGCATTGTAGCTACCATCTTTATGCGGACGACTTACAAATTTACTGTCACTGTAAGACCTCTGATTTGCCGCATGCCATAGCAGGCATCAATGCTGACCTTCAGCGACTTAACGCTTACTCCTTGAAAAATTCCCTCCTTCTTAATCCCTCCAAGATGCAAGCAATCATTATTGGCTCTCAAAAATTGTTGGCCACACTAAGATACGAAACTATTCCTTCAGTTATACTGAATGGTACAGTTATCCCATTCAGCCAAACTGTGAGAAATTTAGGAGTGACAATGAACGAAACTTTAAATTGGTCTGAATATATTAAGAATGTGTGTAAAAAAATATTTTCGATACTTCATTCGGTTAAAAGAAACAGCGATATTTTACCTTGTATTGTGAGAGTCAAATTCATACAAACGCTAGTGCTTCCCGTCCTCGACTACTGTGACGTCATTCTGGTAGACGCAACAAAAGAGCAGACTTCGAAACTTCAGCGAGCGCTTAATTGTTGCCTTAGATTTATATACAGTCTGAGTTATGATACACATGTCACCCCATACTATCATACTATTTCATGGCTGAAACCTGACAAACGACGGATGTATCACATACTGATACAGGTATACAGACTGCTCTCTGAAGACAGACCACTATACATTTCATCCCAGCTTAAGTATTTGTCCTCCTTTCACAGCAGTAATACCCGCTCTGGTTCCTCCCTTTCTATTCCTGTTCACCGCTCCTCCATGTACAACAACTCCTTTGTTGTGGCGGGTTCTAGACTTTGGAATTCCCTGCCTGTCAGTGTCAGAAATTCCACTTCATTACTTAAATTTAAGACGGCTTGGGGAGACTACCTGCTGAATGCAGCTGACTAACTTGTATGACTGGAAAGAATGAATGATTGTATGAATGTGAGTTAGAAAAGTGTAAGGTATTTTTGTGCAGGTTATCATTTATTATATAATATGTACTCAAACTCTGCTCTCAATGATGTGTACAGTGGTTAAGTGTAAGAGAGGGCCAAGAGCCCTAACTTCGCCACCTACAAAGGCATGATAAATAAATAAATAAATAAATAAATAAATAAATAAAGTATACTGTAGTTGTTATTATCAAAAAAACTCTTCCAGTTTTTTTTTATATATGTAACATATAATCACATATTCTTACCGCCCTCTTGGTGAGTGTTGTGAGAATGGCTTGTTTTTGTGCTGGATGGTGGTGAGAATCTGCATGAAAGTGGTGATTTGTGTGGGTAGGCTTATGATAAGACGGTATGTCCTAAGGAGCCATCCAGTTTCTTTCTTACTAGAACATCCAAGAAAGGAAGGCATCCATCCAACTCTATCTCCATAATGAATTTAATTGAAGGATGTTGCTGATTTAGGTGGTTTAGAAATAGATGAAGTTCCTCAGGACATTCTGTCCAGACCACAAATGTATCTTCAACATACCTCCACCAAATCATAGGTTTGACAGACGCTGAAGCAATACCCTCCTCCTCAAAATGCTCCATAAAGAAATTAGCCACTACAGGCGAAAGTGGACTTCCCATAGTCTGTCTGTGTACTTGCGGCAAGGTATACATTGACCAAACATCCTGGTCCATTGGTACTCGTATCAAGGAACATGAACGAAATATTCGTCTCAACCAGCCAGACAAATCAACAATAACTAAGCATGCCCTATCGTCAGGTTATGATGCCGTGTTCCAAGATGTTCGGGCTCTTACCCACACTAGACACTACAGGTCCAAGGTAAGTAGACTATTATAAGGTAGGCCACTCCCGTCCGTTCAGTGGAGAATTTACCCACACTGCTTTGCGCGCTGTGACGTCATGTGGCGGATAACTGAGGCCCCGGCAGACTTAGGAGTGAGTGAAAAACGAGGTAACTAGTGAGTGTGTGCGTGAGGAACTAGTAAAAAGGAAGCGTTGTGAGAGAAACTGTCATCCATGAGTAAAAATAACAGTAATTGTACAGTTGCAAATTGCAACAATTATGGCCGTAAGACGAGTGGTATAATGTATCATCGTTTCCCTAAAGATGCAGTGACACAGAGAGAATGGTTATCGCGGTGTAAGCGTGCCGATGAAATCAACGTGAACAATGCACGTATATGCTCAGCTCATTTCCTTCCGGAGGATTACGAGCGTGATTTAAAGAATGAGCTGCTCGGTTTACCGCTAAATAAGGAAATGAAAGCAAATGCAGTTCCATCATAGCATTTACCAAATTGGCACGGAAAAGTACGTACAGCTGAATGTGGCACGAATAGCGAAGCAATCGAGGAGGTAAGGATGCTAAAAGATCTTTTCATATAAGTACTGTAAAACTGATTAACCTTGATTTACAGTATTCATCTGTTAACCTTTATCTTCTCGAATGACTTTTCTTTTATTCATAGGTAGTTATGATCCCTCATTTGTTAGAAATAAAACAGCTGACCTCGTTGGTGTAGTAGTAGCATTATTGACTACTATCCCCGAGGTTCCGGGTTCGATCCCCAATCCCGCCAAGTAATTTAATCTGGCATGGGGGATTGGTACAGGGTCCCACCAGCCTCATGAGGTCAGTCGGTGGATTAGGACAAGTAGAACATCATCGGCGTCCAAGTCTAAGACCCACGGGGTTACAAGTGATACGTTACTTACAGATAGAACAGGAAATCTGAAACTGTGGCAATTATCTACCTTATTTCTTACAAGTTGCTCTTTTTTCCTTTTAGGCTGTACGTGATCATGTTCAACGACATCAAAGTAGAGAAGTGCGAAAGAGAACAATTGCAACCTTAGAGTCTATATCCTCGAAGAAAAGGAAACTGGACCAAGTCACAAATACAGAGCCCATCTGTGAACTCTCTGATATGAGACTAAAAGACGAAGAAATTAAAAGACTAAAAACCAAAACAGAAGTCCTAGAAGAAAAATGCAAACAAGAGAAAATTATCCAGAACTCTGAAAGAACATGTCATGAGGAAGAAAGTGGAAAGTGTACTGTCTAAGTGTTTCACTCCCAGACAAACTCGCTGCTTGTTACGAGGCAACAAACGAGTAAGATGGAGCTCCGAGGATATTGCCAACGCACTGGCTTTAAAGGCCCTTTCTTGAAAGGCTTATACCTATTTAAGAAAGCGCAACATTCCTTTGCCGTGTCGTGCTACGCTTCAGAATTGGAATAAGCATTTTAAGTGCAATCCGGGTGTTTCAGAAGAAGTTCTGTCAATTTTGAAAGTTAATGCCTGTACATTTAGCGAGTTAGAGAAGAAAACTGTGTTGTCCTTGGATGAAATGAACATTGATGGCCGTATCTGCTATGATGCCTCGGAAGACAGGATTTTAGGACCTCACAGCAATGTTCAAGTTGTGATGATTTGTGGTTGTGTAAATCTTGATGTGACAATGTACAGAAAATTGCTCCAAGATGTAATAATGAGAGTTGAAGATTTAGGGCTACATGTCGTGGCTGTAACGTGTGACATGGGAGGAAATACTTCAAAAGTGTGGAACGAACTCTGTGTCAACGCATCCAAATTTTTTTCATAAATCCAACGGACAAGGAAAGAAAGATCTGGGTTTCTTATGACGAGCCTCACTTACTGAAGCTCCTTCAAAACCACTTTTTAGATGAGGGTGTAGTTTTGCCTGATGAAACTGAGATAACAAGAAAGATAATAAATTGAGGACGTATTAGATAGCCGGAACGGCAATTTATCTATTACGTATCACATATCAGAAGCTCACATCATTGTCACAGGTCGAGCACGACAGAATGTTAGAATTATGCGCACTTGTTTTCACACCGTACAGCTAAAGCATTAAAATATGTTCTAGGTAAGGAACGCGAGAGCATTTTTTTTTTTAATTAGTGAATAATGTTTTCAATGTTCTGAATTCTCGAGTTCGCTTTGACCATGGTACACCTCTCCGTAGCAGATTCGGTCTCAATCTTCCGACCCAGGAGAATACATTAAGAAGGTTCATGGACGATTGCCGTGCCATGCGCTTTGGAAGTAGAAAAGGTTTGTTGCCGTTTCAAAAGGGATTTCTCATCTCCATCACATCACTTCTCGGACTATTTCAAGCAATCAGAGAAGAGAATGGAAGATACATCCTAACATCTCGACTAAATCAAGAATGTCTGGGAAATTATTTTTTGAGAATTCGAGTTCTTGGTGCCTTTTATAACAACCCAACAGCACTTGAGGTGAAACATAGGATTCGGCTTCTTATGTTAACAGGAAACTGAAATGACATAGTCTTATCAGGAAGCACTTCAGTTGCTGAAGAAAGAAACAGTACAGCTGTGGCAGACGTTGAAACACGGGAGGAGGAAACAGATGAGGAATTCTTCAAATTCATAAGTAGTGAACTGTGATTTGAAGTAACAGAAGAAAGCCCAGTGAATATTATACGTAGTTCTGACATTGAAGACATTAAAGAAGACGAAAAAGAGTTACTGAGTAAAGTCCACGAGTTAGGGCAGAACTATTCTAATAGTGAGGACGTTTCTCCCGATACTGCCCAGTGCACGGCAGGCTACCTCGCATTTAAATGCCGAGCGACTGATAAATCCTTGGGATCACGATCTGAAATGTGGCCGATTTCTGGGGCAAGTTCTCATTTCTGGATATCTACTGTTTCTCGAGGGGGCCATTTTACTCCGACATAAGATTGGGTGAACACAGTCAAACAGTTCTGGTTTTCATGGACATGACAGTTCGAAGTGTGATGAGGTGATTAAAACTTTGCCTTCAGTTATTAAATCAAAGTTTCCTCAGGTGCATGAAAATGTAATTCATTTGTATACGAGGATGAGAAGATTTATTCGCATCAGGCATTTGAATAAGGAAAGGCAGTTGCAAGCAGCAAAGAAATATGCCGCGAAGAAGAATCTGATGTGGACCGCATCTCAGCCAGTAAAATAATGAGGATACCCTTCGCTCTCCTGCATACAGGTATGTTCGGTTTACGATAAATAAAATTAAGTTAATGCATAGTGGCCATGGAAATCGTTCAATTGTATATAGTACCGTAATAATTTTGCATGCTATGTATGTCTGTTTATTTTACACATTTTTAAAATGTGTAAATTACGAAAGTGGTACGTTCTTGCAACCTACACAGCAATGCGCTGTCTCAAGGCTATCCACCTGTTGATGTCACGCGAGATTGACCAATGGCAGCTTCCATTGCCGGACTGGCCCCCTCTGCTACAGGTCCAGGATTATACAGGAAGCTGTGGAAATATGTAAAAATCCTAACAATTTCAACAGGGACACTGGCTATCATTTAAGTAATTCGTGACCAGCTACTAAAGATTTGCGTAGGTAGTTCCCTTCCCTGTCCCATCACTATTGTTACTTCGTTTCAGTATTCTCCAAATTCGTACATTCCTATCACCAGATGTTTCATTCCAGGCTTGTGTCAGTGCCACAGTGTCATACTTTCATAATGTGTGTACACCTAGAAAGCGACTACCTCTCAGACTGATTCTGATGGTTCCGTCAGCTTTCACTTCGAATGCTAGCGCTGTAACGTGTATGGTGAGCCATCTGGTGATGAATGAACGTACCACTTCCACTTCTGTTAATAACGTCTAAATTCAAACTTCATTCTTGGAGAAGTCTTCCACATGAATAGTCGAAATTTTCTTCTGAAGACGCAGAGCAGAGTTCTCTTATTTCCTTGACACGGCACAAGCCCAAAAGCCTATATCATGTACACATCATTAGTTGCTCTGTCTATCCAGTTGATTTTTAGCATTCTTCAGCACTACCAAGTTTCCAAAGCTTCAAGTGTCCTCTCTTTACTGCCCCCACCACCCATGCCTCACAGCTATACAATATAACAACACTTTCAACATATGTTTCCATCAGTCTCTTCCTAAGTTTGAAACTAAGGCTTTAAGATGTAAACAAGTTGGTCTTCGAACAAAGAGCGTTTTTGGCTTGTGTTATGTGGCTAATTATCTCCCATCTACAT
This sequence comes from Anabrus simplex, assembly GCF_040414725.1. Lineage (NCBI taxonomy): Eukaryota > Metazoa > Arthropoda > Insecta > Orthoptera > Tettigoniidae > Anabrus > Anabrus simplex. Next base: position 73,944,079 of record NC_090271.1, on the reverse strand, counting down.
CAACCGTCTGTTGTTGTCCTATTCCCTAAGTAAGCAAATTCAAACCTAATTTTCCAGACTAAGGTACATTAACCGCTTAGTCCCGTTAACTGATTATTAACATCATGACATACTATCCGCTAGTTGCGTGAAGCGTTTTCAAGCATCAAACAACTTAACATTAGCAGTGCAATTGCACGAACTGCTTATGAGTGTAAAATCTTTCTTGAACCTTTCTGCCATCTAGTGAGTGTTGATTGTATGTCTTGCTGATCACGGAATTCAAGTGGAGACGGGGAAATTACCTTCACAACTTTCACCTGTCATGCCTACAACACACTGCTCTTGCATCTTGTAAGCAGTACTATCAGCATGACAACAGTGGGTCTGGAGACAAAAATAAATTGAAGGATTTAGCTGAAAACTGTACTGCACATATGTCGTTAGATTCAGAAGACTGATTCCAATAGTGACAATTATTTTAGTGGTCCGAATGGTGGCAATGAGGAGAACATGGATCAAGTGACATTGACGTTATAGATACCATATTCAGACAGAGTGGGCAGAGTTTGGAATAGCGCAAAACGTTCTTATTTATCGTTGATGCTAGTTTGAATGTAAATTTTGAGGATAACTTTGAACCGATATATATTTTTAGCATCTGGATGTAGCGCTATACGAAGGTTAATAAATATAGTAGTACAATTTTTAAACATTTTTTCTGATGAAGTAGAAGAAATGATAAGAGTATGTCTGTGTTTGACATTTGTTTTTGTTACATGTTTTTCCCTAGTGAAAAAATGTTCATACTTGAGGGAAAAATTACCAAAATAAAATTACTCAACAGGTCAAAAATAAATACTCGCTTAAAGGGTTAATTTCCTTCCTCCTGCATCCTACAGATCTATAGATCTTCAAACTGTAGTCAGAGAATGGGAAACCTACAGAAAGAAAAAGAAGAGGGTGGTTCCAACTGGGAAAATATAATAGAGACCCTCTCTAGAAGCCATTTTTGAATAGATTCTCATTATTTGGACTCTATAATCCGAACGATACTACAGTAGAACCTCGATAACTCGAAATCGGTTCATTAAAAATCTCGCCTAATTCGAAGCAGCTCTCGTTCCCGGAAACATGAGGTACGGTTTTGCATGTTATTTAAATCGTTTAATTCGAAATACGGATAATTCGTAATTCGAAAAACAATGTCAGTACCGTTACCAAAATTCAGACTTTTAATTTGAAACTGCCTTTTCATTTTGAAAAAAAAAATAGTATTTTACAGAGTAATTTAAATTCAAAATTCCTCCGCGTCATGTAAGAATGCGTCTTCCGAAACGTGAAGGGGTAACTTTGCACACTTTCACCTACTTCGGCATGTCTACAGTGTGCTTCATGTCTGCTATGTTCAAGCGGAATCATAATTATTTTGTATTCAGGATTTTAAGGACGCCACAATATCACGTAGGCCTAGCAGGGAGTGTGCGGAGAGGTAGAATCTGCGAACACTGGCAATACCGACAGTAGGCGAATAAGCGCGGCTTATAGCCCATAATCAATTCGTCCGCACCAAACAATATTATCAATGCCAATGAAACAGCACCGTTTGTTTGTTTTATTTTTTTAAATGCTGAGGCCAAACAGACTTATGGTTAAAAGGAGAGAATTAGCAGCCGGGAAATGTACCGTAAGTTACTGTGTTGCTATGCAGTAGGCACGGAAGCGAGAGACTTCCTTCCCCTGTCATAGGAAAGTTCGAAAAGTCACGTGCCACGATGTTTTAATGGCGTCGGGCACTTTCCATGCCAGTAGAAGGCGTCTAAAAATGCAGACAGTACAGTAATCCAAAAGATAACGCATTTGCACAGGGGAGCCAGCATAATTTTTCCTCGTCTTGGAATCGTGTTTTTCTTCTTCTTGTTGCGTGAGGTTATGTTTGCCATTGTTTTATCCAAGTGCATTATTTGAATAATGTAAATGCACCTTGTTAGATAAATTTCTGAAATAGTGTTTTCCATGGCATTTGAAAAGTTTAAACTGAGAATCAAGGTAACTGCATGCATTAATGGGTCTTAGAAGTGCCATGGTGGAAAACCGTGCAAGTATAGTCACTGTACTGTTGTAATGTGGATGGAAGCGAGAGAAGACTTTCTCCCCTCGTCATAGGAAAGTTCGATAAGCCGCGATGTTTCAAATGCATCGAGTACTTTCCATCCAAGCAAAAGGCATCTAAAATGCATTCAGTACAGTAATCCAATGAACAAAGCACTGTCACAGGGGAGCCAGTATAGATTTCTCCTCGTCTTTGAATCATGTTTTCTTTCTTTTGATTTCATTGCATGAGGTTATGTTTGGCGGTGAGTTCCAAGTGCATTATTTGAGTACTGTAAATGCACCTTATTGGATACATTTTGGAAATAGTTTTTTCCATGGCATTTGAGAGCTTTAAACTGTGAATCCAGATTAATTGCATACAGTAACAGGTCCTAGAATATAGTATTTTGACGCCACAAGGGTTGGCATTTCCGAAGTACGCGTCGGCGGTTAATTCGAAATCACGTTATTCGAAGTCCAATTTTTGCGTCCCAACGACTTCGAATTAACGAAGTTTTACTGTATTTATAAAAGTTTCAAAAAAGGCCAGGATATGATGTGATCTCGATGGCAGTGAAAATGACATCACTTAGCAAGACAACACAGGTAACAGGGACGATGGCGGCACAAAACGACGATAATTCAAATTAAAGCAGTGATCAGTTTACTGTCTGATAAGCCTACTGCTCAACTGAAAAAGACAAATGATTCACTATTAAGTTATTTTGTATTAATATTGCATAATACGATAAAAACACTGGACCGATTGCAGAAACGGTATTTAGACGATGTCTACGGTTAAACAATGCCGAAGTATGGCTGCCATATTGCAGAGACATTATTCATTGCTTAGACACTGTCTAAAACCGATGTTCAACCGGTCATGTTTAAACACTGCCGAGAGCACTGTTTAACCTCAAATGAGAGGAGTGAATCACAATCAGAACCCTAGTATTTGCCTGGTGTAAAAATAGGGAAACTACGGAAAACTATCTTCAGGGCTGTCGATCATGTGTTTCGAACCTACGATCTCCAGAATGCAAGCTACAGCTATATGGCCTGTACAACACACTCGGTTACACATTACTATTGCTTCATCATCCCTTCGTTGATGCTACCGTATTTATGAGTAGATTACATTCACTGTAACAACGCTATAATCAAAGCTACACTTCCCCGTACGGTGGCATGTCGCTTTAGTGTCGATAATATTATGATGAGATTTAATTTCCACCAAAAGCGTTATTCTTATCTATGGGCACGTCATGCTCATGCGTTTGGCGCTTGCACAGACAAATTTCATTGGTTGCGACAAGCAAAGAATTACATGAAGGATACTTCTGTCTCCATTTTCAAACCAAAATTGAAACTTTAAGCGATGTCTAGTTAAACATCGACTGAACATTGCTTATGCAATGGAAGATCGTGCTCGTTTTAGGCATTGTTTAGTTAGACGTTGTCTAAGGCTTAAAACTAGTCATCATTTCGGCAATCGGCCCTCTATGTCCAACTCTTATCCCTTTTCCCTATGAGGTTGAGTATGAAGTAAGATAAATCTTCATAGCAAGTTTTTGTGACTCAATGCACTTCCTGATGTCAATCTCATCAGAGGAGTTCATGAGGTGAAACGAATGGCGTGATGTGAGAGTAAATAAAACTAATTATATTTACAGTATATGTAGGCATAAAAGTCATGTGATCACCATTTATTGTAATGTGCTCATCATTTGTTTTCTTTACTTTTAAATTTAGAAATATCTTCCAATGAAGGTAGCCAGCAGAATACAATCATAAATTTGTTACAGAATAGTGTAGAATACATACAGGTAGAATTTAGTTCTTTGTACCCAGAAGTCACTGGATGAAATGCGAGGTTATCACATATTGAGCCTCTCCACTCCCCCCACCCTCTTCTTGTAGCTATAAAATCAGGAAAAATAAAGGGGGTCCAATACACGAGGAAATAAAGTATGTATAAAAATTAAATTATAGATAATTTGCTATATACAGTATATTGAAATCTTAATATATAATCTTTTCTCATAGCCTAGTCTTTTAACTAGTTCCTAAGTTGGCAGCTTCACCCAAGCCGCTATGACATTGTTTGAGACGCGCCGCGTTAAATTTCTAACCTCTGTGACATCATCTGAGCTGAGCTGCGGGAGCCATGTTGTGTTGGGTATCTAATCTATCGTTCGCAAAGGGTCTACGGAATCTTTTTCTAAATACAGGTTATCGCCGTAATGTCCACGTATATCTTTAATTTGCAATAAGAGAACTGAACTTAAAGGTTTTCAATTATGAAATGAGTAAAGAAATGTGAAACGAAATGCCGTAAAATCACGCTTTTCATTTTCATCTCGTAGGCCTATATCATGGTTGCAATATTTTGATAGCGGTATGTGTAGTATGAGCTGAATGGTTAGTGTTGGCCTTTGGTTCAAGGGGTCTCGATTGGGTCGAGGATTTTAACTTTACTTGGTTAATTCCAACTGTTCGGGGGCTGTCTGTTTGCCGAATTAAACATTAGAATTCATTTCCATATGCGCGTAGATCACCTATCATGCGACAACTCGAAAGACCTTCACCTGGCTCCGGAGGCCATGCGCCATTATTGTTGCTTAATAATAATAATAATAATAATAATAATAATAATAATAATAATAATAATAATAATAATAATACATTTACATAATGAAAATGTCCCAATACAGTACCCGTATTTTATTATCTTGCTTTCCCCCTATATTTTATGTTGCCTGCATTTGTAGTTTTCCCGCATCCGTCATCATTTTCCCCCTGAACCCCTGAAAAACAATGCATCGAGTTGTTACTGTATATGTTATGATCACCCCTGAAATTAAATACTTACACAAAGTTACATCTTGATGAGTGCTCATCTGTTTTCACGTAACACTGGGAACACTTTCTGTGATCATATAAGACAAGGAAATTAAGCAGAATGTTCCCCCCGAAAAGACTGATAATATCGTTTCTTAGTTGAACTCAATACGAACACCACTAAAAATACTAAATCGCTTAGAAATTCGTCACACAATTCCACGAGTTTCAGAACTACCACCAATGTTACACGCACACACAAACAAACAAAGCCTTTTAGCTGCAATGAATCATGACACAATTACTCAAGTTGTTTTATATAAATTCACAGCCTGCTACTTTTCACGGATATATATATTTATTTTTTTAATTTATTTTTTTTTGCTAGGGGCTTTACGTCGCACCGACACAGATAGGTCATATGGCGACGATGGGATAGGTAAGGCGTAGAAGTTGGAAGGAAGCGGCCGTGGCCTTAATTAAGGTACAGCCCCAGCATTTGCCTGGTGTGAAAATGGGAAACCACGGAAAACCATCTTCAGGGCTGCCGATAGTGGGATTCGAACCTACTATCTTCCGGATGCAAGTTCACAGCCGCGCGCCTCTACGTGCACGGCCAACTCGCCTGGTACGGATTTCTTTTCTTCAAAATCGCAGCCTGCTACTTGTTTGGGAACATCTCATTGAATGAAGTAGCAGTCGAATTTCTAACACTGCATCTCGTATTACCAGTTACTATCGAAAGTCAAACAAATCCGATTTAACCGAAGAAAGCGAAACCAAGCGCGGATTTTCAAAATCCGTACAATAACGTTGTTCATCCGTACAACACTCAAAATCTGTATATTTTACGGAAAAAACAGAATACTTGGCAGGTATATTATTTAATGTTTAACATTTATTTATGCAAGTTCTAATAATTCTTCTTTCAGTTTTGAGGAGCTGATCAGTTCTTCTTTTATTCTTAATATGGAACAAGGTTTTGAAAGCGTAAGTGGCTTCGGGCAAAGTTACAGTATTGTAGTGTTGGATCTTTAGTGTCTATTGACAAGCATTTTTTTGTTATAAGTTGACCAGGTTAGAAATAGTGCTTTTTTTCATTTTGTTGGTTCTATTTATCCATGTTGCTTTCTCGCTTAAGTAGTGCATAACGATTTCTCCAAGGTATTTAAATTGTACGACTATGTTAATTCTTTTATCATTTATGATGACTTTATGTCAAGGTGTTTCACTGGCATGATCTCAGTTTTCTCAAAGGATATTTGTAATCCTATTTTTAATGCAATTTTCTGGAGACTGGTGATTTGAGCATGGACTTCTTCCGTGTCAAGGGTTAAAAGAGCTAAACCTGCAAACCATAGGCAGTTTGTCCTTATTAAGGGTTTTGCTCCAATTTTTATTTTAGGTGGGTTTTCTTTTTGCCAAATTTTCATTATGTAATCTAGAGCCAGATTGAAGAGCAGTGGGGATAATCCATCACCTTGTCTGAGGCCTGTATTTACTGTAAAAGCATTTGATAATTCTTCCCAGAACTTTACCTCTGAAATTGTGTTGCTTAAAGTTAGTTCAATAATTTTTGTTAATTTAGGATGAAGGCCATATGATCTGAGGATTTTTAAAAGAGTGGGTCTGTGTATACTATCACAAGCCTTTTTGAAATCTATGAATGAATAAACAGCTCTTTATTTCCGTATTTGTAATATTTCATTATTAGTTTCAGGCTGAGAATTTGGTCTGGGCAACTTCTGTATGGGCAAAATCGTCCTTGGTATTCTCCAGGTTGTGGTTCCAGAATGTTTTTTATCCTAATATAAATTATGTGGGGGAAAAAAAATTTGTAAGTGCAGTCCAAAAGAGTTATTCTTCTGTAATTGTCTTCAATTTATCTTGAGGTGACAACGATTTTGTAACTATTATAAATTTACTCATTCAGGACAAATATTTCAGATCCCCTTTGGGAATCTACATCTACATCATCTGATCGCCAGGCAGGCATCAATTTTTGATAATGAGACAAGGCTTCTCATAGTGCATTGGCACTGCCGGTAGCTCGAAGTAGCTTACACAGTGGCCTCCACGGTATGTACTAGCCATGCGTCTTGGTAGGTGTGCTATTTACCAACTGATGAGACCAACTTAGCACACTGGTACGAAATGCTGGCAACAAGGAATGAGTTAGCTGGAAAAATTATAATTTCGAAAAACGGACCAACTATATTGGTATTATAAATTTACTCATTCGGGACAAATATTTCAGGTTCCTTTTGAGAATCTATATATATACCATACTGGATACTGGCCTAACTTAAGCGACTGGAGCTATCGAGCTCAGTGAGAATTATGTATCTACAATATCCTTCATTGCATCTGAGTCCATGATTGGATTTGAGAAACTTCCAAGTTTCTCCATAACAATCTTTTATCCTAAACCCCGTGGGTCATCATCCACTCCTTAGCCATTTTCCACCCGTTGTCGACTATACTCTTTTTAATAACATTTCTCAGTTCTTTCTTCGCCGATTTTTACTCTCTGTGCCCTCCATCTAAGGTGCAGACAACGTCGTATCGGGTCAGCAATTTCTTTGGTCCACCAATACACTGAACGTTTCCTGTTTTGTAATGTATTACAAGTCATGAACAAATCACATGCTCTCCAAATAAGCTGCATGGTGAGTTCAACACATTTCTCAGCTGCTTCTTTCCCTTTACAATAACAACTTTGTTCTGTTACACTATCCATTTCATTTCTTAAGACAGCAAGAAATTTCTCTCTGTCCATACTTTTCTATATTCCACCGTGTTGGTTTATACGATGTAGTATTCATCTGTGGAGTTTTAGGAAGGATACAAAAAATAATGTACTGCTGATCACTTCCCGTGTATTCTTCAATCACCCGCCAGTCATTAATTTTCGACACGATGTCCTCAGATACAAAAGTCACATCCGGTACAGTTCCCCTACAGCCCGGTCGTCGAAAGGTTGGCACATTTCCAATATTAGTGACCATCAAACCAAACCTAGCGGCCATCTCCATAGTTTGGCGCCCTCTAAAATCATACTGTGACATACCCCATTCTAGTGCTTGGGCACTGAAATCACCAGCAATGATTAAACTGTTGTCAAACCCTTGTAATACATCCTATAAGCCATCCAGCTTAGCCTGAGAATCAAATACTCACTCATATGGAATAAAATAACAGCTCACAGAAGTATATCTACCAATGCGGACCCAAACAAAACCATCTCTGCATCCTTGGCTTGATACTGGTATCCAAATTGCAGCTGTCCCAAAATTATCCACGAACCATCCTGATAATGTTCACTAAGAAGAAATATGTCTACTCCTATCTCAAAGGTCATCTCCGTCAAAACATCATTGGCAGTTCGACTCATGTGCATATTTGCCTGAATAACCTGCATCATTTACCAATAGTTTTAGACTTTTCGAGAACTTCACGAAACAACGTGTAAGCACCTCAGCCAAGAACATGAATTTCATTAGCTTTGTCAGCATTAATGTTTGTAAAAATTATGCATCTCAGATTTGCTTTGCAACCTGCCGCCCTATGCCCGACTTCTACGCACCTAAAATAAAGTTTGCTTCTATCTGCACCTTTGCAGTTTCGTACATGATGCCCATATGAAAGACATTGAAAGCAGCGAGGTACCATGATCCTTTTTCCAATTCTGCAATCCAACCATCCTACTTTAATTTTACCAATTTCCAAAAGTTTCTGAACCTCCTTATCTTCTATCTCAACAATAGCAAGTTCTTGCCCTCTGCTGTTCAGATTATTAATTGAGACTTTCAGTTCTCCTTCGAAATTCTGAATATCCTGTCTTACAGCTTCCTCTACATCTAAAGCAGTGGTGAAACTGTCCATGTCCCTAATTTCCAAGGTAGTGCGAGAGCTCAAAGTCTTCACACTGCCATCCGTTCCAATGACATCTCTCAAAGATTTATTAAAATTGTCCCTGTTCTCATTTTGTATGGCTTTATTATACTCAAGAAGAATAGCCTCAGTCTGAGATTTAGGAATAGATCGAATGGTCACACCACTGTCTTCCGGTTTTATTTTACTCTGAATACCTTTCAAAACATCTGCAAAGGTCTTGCCGTTTGTTGGTTTGATAAGAACAGCATCTGAGCGATCACTTCGTTATAAACGGGTCCAGTTATCTTGGTTTCTCTCACTATCAATGACCTCCATTCTGCCAGAATCCAACCCTTCTATTAAGGTTGAATATCTTTATCCTCCTTCATTTCCCACTTTTTGTTTTTCATGTAGGCAACTTTTACCCATTTCTCCTTATTTTTCTCCTCCCCGTTTGTCACAACCGGTATCACAGGCAATTAATTCATCTCTATGGTTGTTTGTTCCTATTCTAGATTTTCCCTAGCTCTCTTCCACGATATCCTGCATGCTGCTCCAGCATCGAGAGCTTCCTCCAATTTTCGTAAGCCATTCTGAATTTTCACCTTAAAGTTCTTAAGCGAAATAGCCAGAATTCTTTTCACCAATGCCCTAGCGATCTCAAGATGTTCCTCCCCCTAACGTCGTTCGTCGATTATCATTTGCTCACTCCTCCCATTAAGTACTTGCATCATATTCTGTGTTCCAAAGCACATTCAACTACGTTTACACTGCTAATCTGACATGAGAGAGAGAATTCTACCAGATCTCTCTGAACTTCTGCCTCCGTCATCATGCAAGAAAGGAATCTAACTGGCCGTGAGTGAGCCGTGGTAGATGTCGTATGTTCTTTGAAAGCAACTTATAACCTACAATCCTGTTTGATCAAACATTTATCTACAATTAATTTGTCTACAAGTCGACGAAATGATTTGATAAAGCTGTAAATCACTACTACGGGTACTATAAGAATATTCTAGCTCAGCTTCCAGTGATATATATCATTAATTACTTACAAATACATTTTTTTTTTTTAGTATTAAAAACTTCATTTTTTGTCTGTATTGACTCAAGATTTTACAATGCTTAGTAAAGCTAAAGGTTCCACCTATTCAATACGTTATCGTAATGGTCTATTTAGAACATCACATATTTATTTAACTTATCATAAAATACATCTTTGGGACGGGTTTCAGCAATCCACTATGCCATCATCAGCCATTGAGTTTTTTTATAGCAAGGAACATTCAAGAATTTAAAAATATGCAATAGCAAGTCCTATTCTTACATGAAAAACATTAAAAATATAGCTAAATAGCATAGGCCCATTGTACTATACAAATAACATGTCTTTTTTGAAAAATACAATATTATTTAGTGCATCTAAAATTATTTTTATATATTGTACCGGGCGGTACACCTCCACGCCGCTAATTTAAAAGTTGCACCTGTTGAAACTCCTCTGCTGGAGGAAGTCTGAACTTTATTGACCGTATTAATTTTCAAGTTTCTCAGAAGATGTCACTACCTGGAAATTTTGGAGTTTTTGAACTGTGTCATTTTCGACGTATTTTTGTTTTGCTTGTAGTAAGAAGTGTGAACTTTCTCTTCTAGAGGACACTACTGAAGATCAACAATAGTGCACCCTAGTGCGGAGTGAAAGAACTGTTTTTTGGAGAAATTTTTATTTCAAAAGTTTGTTTCTTGTTAAATTTCTTTCTGTTATTGTTTAAGTTGGCTGTATACCCCTCTCTTTCCCCTTGTTTTGTATTTACCCAATCCCGAATTTCTTTTATTAATTGCTGACCAATCCGAGGTATCTTCCCCCAACTTGAATATGTTGCTGTATCCTACCCAATAAAGACTTTGTGGGAGGGTGTTTTCATTCCCCTAACGCCTCGAACCTTCCGCGAGAGGATATAAACTGCTGATTTTAGGGTCTCCGGGCCACTTCTGTTCCATCTTTCAGTGTGTATAGTACATAGCAGGGGGCGGGAAGCGCCTCTTTCTCCGGCTGCGGTCAACAACCAGGTAATGGCCAATTAATAACTTCTTTCTTTGCTAGCTCAGCAGTTTAACTCTCGGGGCGGGTCCGAAGTTTTTCCGTTATGTAACCTTCCTTAAAAATGTAAAGAATCTGGTATCTATTTTATCTTTTAAACTACGTATTGGGATAGAGTGTGCTTAACCCTCTCGATCTCCCACTCATATTGTTTTGAGGTGAACTTTTTTTCTCAACCTATTCTTCCTTAACATTATGTAAATTTGTTTCTTTTCTAAAGTCACCTCCGTAGTATGGGATTAGCACTTGCATCAGTGGCCTAAGAGCCAAATTAGGTTTTAAAAACAAAGTGTATTAGGAGTGCAGATCGCCTCCTCTCAAATTGTTATTTTGGAGGTCATGTAATCAACCTTCTTTTCATTTAATAGACCTCAGTAGGTTGGGTATTTTACCCCTGTGTCTATGTCCAGTGAGGACAACTCGAAGGTGGAGTTTGGTGTGGCCTTTGAGAGGCTTAAAGTTGAGAGCGAGTGGCTCTTTTTGAAAATTGAGAGTTGTATGCCTCGTGGAGGCTTTTCAGTGTAATTTGGAGCAAGGGCTCCTAGGCATGAATGGGGTTTTCTGCCCCTCTGTTGAAACTTGTGTTTGGGGTAAAACTGAGCTGATTGCCCAAGCATTGTGAAGTCAGGGCGCGAAGCCCAAACCCTGTAAATATTGTAACTACCCTTTTGACTTGCTACTTTGTACCTGCCATGCTTGTTATTTCCTTATTTTGAAAAGAAAATATAACCTTGTTAAATTTTAAATTAATTTTACTTTCGTAGCTTGAGACCCGTTCACACCCGCACCTTCTTTCACCTCTACCTACCGCTAAAACACGGTAACAAGTGGTAGCAGAGCGTGGTTGAATGGGTCTCAATTTAGCCCCTTTTGACGGCTAAACATTGTTTTGTTCCGAACTCTAACAATTTTCTCAGTTGCTGGAATTTTTTGATTCTTTTTTTTTTTATTGTTCTGTCATCATGCCCGGCCCTCGCGATGTTCTCCATCTTAACTATTTGCGCGAGGAGGAGTTAATCTACGAATTGACTATTAGAAATGTGCAATCTGGAGGCACGGTTGCGATAGACACAAACAAGCTTAGAGAGTCCCTTGAGTTGCCTATTTCCATCCCCACCTTGGGAGAGAAAGAAATTGACGACTCTCTTTCCACGATCGTCGAGAATATTACTGGGCTAGCTTCTGTAGTTAGTTTTTTTGATGAAAATGATCCTTCTCCTAATCAAATTAAGCGTGTGCAAGCCAGGCTATATCATTTCTCAAATAGAGTTAACGATCTGTTGTCTCTAAAGCTGAATGACTTTCAGAAGAAGGAAGCTAGTACGCTGCTTGAAAATATTTCGGAATTGTCTAGCAAGGTCACTCAATTGTTAACGGGGGGAGGTTCCTCCCAAAAGCGATCTACCCACCACAGTGAATGTAGGTAGTGAGGAAGAGCCTCCTAAGGGAGAAGCAAATAGGAAAACCATTGCTGCACAAACAACCTCTGCCCCATTGGACGAGTCTGAACGCCGTAACTCATTAAATAATATACGTTCTGAATTAACTTCCTTGCCATTGAAACCTTTACCTACTATGTCACCAGGGTTTAGCAGCTTGCCTCATCCATTGGCAAGGTTGCTCAGAGGTATCTCTAAGTTTTCCGTTAATACCACCAGTGACATAATTTCATTTTTAAGATTTCTAGTTGAATTTCAGGATCATGCCCTTGTGTTTTCTCTTTCTCCATGTCAAATTTTGCAAATTATCTATCCTTATGCAATTGGTATTCTCTCTGACAAAATAGTAAGAGCCATAGCTGAACAGTCATCTATTGAAGATTTTCATGCACACTTGCTTGCAAATTTTATTCCCGCCCGCGCGAGGTCATCTCTGATTCAGAAGTACTATTATCGTGTACAGCGCTTGGATGAAAACTTGGCTGATTTCATACAGGACATTAAGTTTTATACTAGGGTGTTTGCCCTTCATTTTCCTGAAGATCAGATTGTACAGGCTATTGTAGAGGGAATTTCACCTCCCTATAGGTCATATTTGTGTTTCGCGGCGTGCCCGCAAACTTTCTCTGAACTTGAAGCATTGGCCGTCTCAGCAGAAGGAGTTAGATACGCCGATTCTTTGCATGTAGCGAAAGAACCCCCGCCTTCCTTTAGTAATACTCGGCCTCCACCTCGCCGATCAGTCACCCCTCGTAAATGTTATGCTTGTGGGTCGCCTGACCACCTGCGCAATAAGTGTCCACTGATCAAGTCGAGTGGGACAAGGAATGGGGCTGGTTCATCACAAGGCTGTTTTAAATGTGGGGCTTTCTCACATATCGCCAAGAATTGCCCAAACTCAAATAGCACCGCCTCCTGCTCAACTTCTGGTGCAAATTCCACCTATGCCAATAATAAAAAGTGACTAGTGGCTTCGGCTGAGTCGACTAATCCATCTTCCCGAGACTCAGCCCCCTGGTAAACAGGTTGTAAATTCAGGGAACGAGCAGTCTTCAAATTCATCTTTTGAATGCCCTAAAGAATGTCTTAGGATTGCGGCGGATACCCCCGCACCTATTCCTTTTCTTAAGATTGAGTTAAATAACGAGCCTATAACCGCTCTATTAGATTCAGGTAGTGTTTGTTCAATTATTTCGGACCAATGGTATTCAAAATTTAAGTCTGTTTGTAAACTACCTGACTATGTCTCCTCTCCTGTTCAATATGTTTCGGCTAATTCATCCCCATTAGAAATTCTAGGTTCCTTACTGGTCAAAATTCGTATTTTTAAATTTACATGGAAAACCAAACTGTTTGTGGCTAAGCACTTGTCTTGCCCCATCATACTGGGAGCGGACTTCATTTCTCACACTGGTCTTGTGCTCGATCTTCAGAGTAAGTCGTGCACATTCAAATTTGCGTCCAAATGTAAAATTCCCTTGTTAAAGTGTAATTCTGTGTCATGTTCATCTATCAGATCAAAAATTAGATGGATGGCTTTTCCGGCGTTTGCTCTATTAACCAGCGTTTCGTCTTAGGTCTGACACTTGACTCTTCAGAGTGGGATGTGTCAGACCCTACCCACTGACGCTGGGGTGTATGCAGGTGAACTTATCAGAAGCTTATTTATGAAGCACAGTCTGATAACTGCATACGGGAGATAAAACTCCACAATGGAATTAATGCCTGCCTAGCAATTCCAAATGGAAATTCTAAGTTCCCATGGAGGGAATTAGATGGGTAGGGTCTGACACATCCCACTCTGAAGAGTCAAGTGTCAGACCTAAGACGAAACGCTGGTTAATAGAGCAAACGCCGGAAAAGCCATCCATCTAATTTTTGATCTGATTTTTGATATGCTCTATTGGTGGAAAAGAATCTAATTCCCTCCATGGGAACTTAGAATTTCCATATGTTCATCTATTTCGCCTACCCAGGATGAGATGTTGTTAGACCTTAGACATCTACCTGAGGAGCAGGCTGATAGTATTCGTAAATTATGTCAGTCATTTCCAGAGGTGTTCTCTGATACTCTTGGTGTTACTGACCTTATTGAATACAAAATTGAGGTCACGGATTCGATTCCTGTCCGTTTTCCACCATATAGGTTATCTCCACCTAAAATGAAGGCATTGAAAGAAATCATCGATCAAATGTTGAAGGATGGTATTATTAGGCCCTCTAAGTCGGCGTATTCTTCGCCTATTTTTCTAGTCCCGAAACCCCAAGGAGGCTTCAGGCCTGTCATTGATTATAGGGCTCTCAATCGGAAGGTGGTGTTACAATCTGTGCCCCTTCCCGACCTTCATTCTTGTTTTTCATGGTTCCGTAAGGCCAAGTTCTTTACTATCTTGGACCTGAATCAGGCCTATAATCAAATTCCCCTTGCCGAAGAGTCTAAACACCTCACAGCGTTTGCCACGGACTGGAACTTATACGAATACAACCGCGTGCCTTTCGGGCTCCCCACGGGAGCAGCTGTACTCTCTAGGCTACTAGATAGGGTCTTCTCCGACATCAAATTTGAGTACTTATATCACTACTTGGATGATGTCGTCGTATTTTCAAAGACTTTTGAAGAACATCTAGATCATCTGCGAGAAGTTCTCAATCGCCTTCGTAAGGCTGGGTTAACTGTTAAGTTGTCCACGGTTGCCTTTGCTAAGCCCTCTATGTCATTCCTAGGGCATATTGTATCACCTGATGGTGTAGCAGTCGATCATTCTAGAACACAGGCCATCCGTGATTTTAAACCTCCCAAGGACATTAAAGGTATCGCCAGGTTCATTGGTATGGTGAATTTCTTCAGGAAGTTTATTCCTAACTTCACTAATAGAGCGGCGCACTTAAACCTTCTTCGTAGGAAAGGCATCAAATTCGAGTGGGGACCTTCTCAACAAGCCGCTTTTGAAGATCTTAAATTAGCTCTCTGTAATGCCCCTGTACTTGCTATGCCTGATTTCTCGAAGAAATTCATCGTCCAAACCGACGCGTCGTCGTCAGCAGTAGCTGCAGTCCTTCTTCAAGAGACTGAACTAGGGAGGCGACCCATCGCCTATGCATCTAGGACTCTATCGGCTCAAGAAGCCAAGTATTCCATCTATGAGCTCGAAGGTTTGGCAGTCTTATTCGCCTTAGAGAAGTTCCGTCTCTATCTGGAACACGTCAAATTTGACCTGGAGACAGATAATCAAGCCTTAAGCTGGGTCTTAGGTAGGCCGCGTCGTACTGGTCGTATAGCCCGTTGGGCCATCCGTATTTCTGCCTTCCAATTCGATGTCAGGCATATCAGAGGTACCGAAAATATTGTTGCTGATGGACTCAGCCGTATGTTTTCCAACGACGTCGAGACCCATGAACCGGTCGATAGTTCATCACCTTCCGAGTCCATACTATCTGATATTAATGCCATCTTAACAGATGTTCCCATGCTCTTTAGGGATATCGAGAAATACCAACGTGAAGATCCGACGCTGGCTCCGATAATGGAAACCCTTTCTTCTGGGGAACATGTCGTCCCTTATGTTCTGAGGAATGGTGTTCTATGTTGCCCCTCGAGGCATGATAAGATGATGAAAGTTGTCGTTCCAGCTGTTCTTGTACCTATGATCTTCAAGTATTATCATGAGACCCCATTAGGAGGGCATCTTGGAATCTTTAAAACTCGTGAGAAGATTCGTGAAATGTTCATCTGGAAAGGTATGGACGGTGAAATCCGTGAACTAGTAAAAGCTTGTAAATCTTGTTTGCTCAGTAAACCCACCATGTCCACCAAGGTAGGCCTTTTGTCTTCGCATCAAGCATCGCGTCCCATGGAACGCTTGTATATTGATTATGTAGGACCCTTCCCCCAGTCTAAGGGAAATGCTAACAAGTTTATCTTTGTATGCGTAGATGGCTTTACTAGATTTTCCTGGTTATTTCCAACTAAGCTGGCTACCGCTCAGTCTACCATTACTTGCTTAAATTCTATTTTTGCCTCTTTTGGTCCGTGCCAATATATTGTGTCTGATAATGCTAAGGCGTTCACATCTAATCTTTTTCGTAAATTCTGTTTCGACTTGTCCATCTCTCATGTAACTACTTCTGCTTATTACCCTCAACCATCTCTGGCTGAACGGGTTAACCGTAATCTCAGGTCCGCACTTATTGCCTATCATCATGAAGATCATTCCAGGTGGGATACGTCCCTGCATTGGTTAGCTTTTGCTTTGAATTCGGCGGTTCATGAATCACATAAATTTACTCCAGCCTCTTTGATGTTCAAGTTTGTTCCCAACACGCCGCTCTCTAACCTCTGGTCTCTGAGTGACATTCTGCCCGAGACAATAGATCCGGACAACATTAAAGATCTTTGGAAGAAGGCTAAAGCCAATCTTAAAGTGTCTCATGATAAGGTTAGGGAAAGGTATGATCGTGGACGGAGACCCACCCCTTTGAAGGTAGGTGACCAAGTTATGGTGAAGAACTTTGTTCCCGCGGGCAAGCTTGCCCCCAGATTTCATGGGCCTTGTATCATTCTCGATTTTCTTACGCCGGTTACGTTGTTATTAAGTAATCCAGCCACCGAGAGGATATTTAGGGTTCACCTGTCACAGGTGAAACCAGTGTAAATTTTGTGTCAACTTGCTTCATATAATCGTGAAAGGAATATGAAGGTTATATTTTTTTTGAGTTTCACCTTTAAGGCTTTCTGCCCCTTCTATAAAATTTAGTTTCATATGTAAGTATTTTTGTAAACCCTCCCCGCACCGTTAAACTGCCATTCTGTCCTTACCACGGCCATTACCACGCTCCCGTCTCCTGCTATACACACTGTGGCTTGCTTATATTAAATGCCATGGATATCTGCACGCCGCTGGCCCCTCAACCTCTCCACCAAGCCTGTGCCCTCAAAAAATGATGATGGTCCAACAATTCTGCCGCCTAGTTTTAATGTTTCAGTGCCCCCGCAGCCGCGTGGCGCCGTGCCGCGACTGGGCTTGAGGAAGGGCCCCCTCGACCCCAGCGAGGACGACATGTGCACGGCGAGCCGGAGCTCTCCTCCTGGCCAAGGCTGATGTGCGGCGCACGACCTGCTACTTGCCCGCAGTCTGTATATGTTCACCGCGGGCGCGGCGTGTTTCAACACCACTGCTCCCCTCATAGTGCGGGCGAGCGGTATCTCAGGGTACTTGAGGGGTCCGAGCGGCCTCCTCTGGACGCAAGCTGCAACAGCCGGTCTGGCCATCCAACTTAATCAACATCAACTACATGGACAGTTACTATAAGAGATGACTACACTTGGGAATTCAACAACAAAATCTGGTGGACTTAGAAAATTTTTCCTCGATGTTAAAACTAAAGTTTTCCTTCTCAATTCAACTTCTACAACCATAAAAACTTTACTTCTCCAGTTACAACAAAAATTTTGCAACTGAATCAAACCACATTAAGAAAATCTTATAAATTTTTCGGCAATTAATCTCCATATCTACATCAAAACTTGGACCTTGTTTTCAAACAAATTTTATGTGTCACCCCTGGAGGAACTTTTGGGGGGGGAGGTCTGTACCGGGCGGGACACCTCCACGCCGCTAATTTAAAAGTTGCACCTGTTGAAACTCCTCTGCTGGAGGAAGTCTGAACTTTATTGACCGTATTAATTTTCAAGTTTCTCAGAAGATGTCACTACCTGGAAATTTTGGAGTTTTTGAACTGTGTCATTTTCGACGTATTTTTGTTTTGCTTGTAGTAAGAAGTGTGAACTTTCTCTTCTAGAGGACACTACTGAAGATCAACAATAGTGCACCCTAGTGCGGAGTGAAAGAACTGTTTTTTGGAGAAATTTTTATTTCAAAAGTTTGTTTCTTGTTAAATTTCTTTCTGTTATTGTTTAAGTTGGCTGTATACCCCTCTCTTTCCCCTTGTTTTGTATTTACCCAATCCCGAATTTCTTTTATTAATTGCTGACCAATCCGAGGTATCTTCCCCCAACTTGAATATGTTGCTGTATCCTACCCAATAAAGACTTTGTGGGAGGGTGTTTTCATTCCCCTAACGCCTCGAACCTTCCGCGAGAGGATATAAACTGCTGATTTTAGGGTCTCCGGGCCACTTCTGTTCCATCTTTCAGTGTGTATAGTACATAGCAGGGGGCGGGAAGCGCCTCTTTCTCCGGCTGCGGTCAACAACCAGGTAATGGCCAATTAATAACTTCTTTCTTTGCTAGCTCAGCAGTTTAACTCTCGGGGCGGGTCCGAAGTTTTTCCGTTATGTAACCTTCCTTAAAAATGTAAAGAATCTGGTATCTATTTTATCTTTTAAACTACGTATTGGAATAGAGAGTGCTTAACCCTCTCGATCTCCCACTCATATTGTTTTGAGGTGAACTTTTTTTCTCAACCTATTCTTCCTTAACATTATGTAAATTTGTTTCTTTTCTAAAGTCACCTCCGTAGTATGGGATTAGCACTTGCATCAGTGGCCTAAGAGCCAAATTAGGTTTTAAAAACAAAGTGTATTAGGAGTGCAGATCGCCTCCTCTCAAATTGTTATTTTGGAGGTCATGTAATCAACCTTCTTTTCATTTAATAGACCTCAGTAGGTTGGGTATTTTACCCCTGTGTCTATGTCCAGTGAGGACAACTCGAAGGTGGAGTTTGGTGTGGCCTTTGAGAGGCTTAAAGTTGAGAGCGAGTGGCTCTTTTTGAAAATTGAGAGTTGTATGCCTCGTGGAGGCTTTTCAGTGTAATTTGGAGCAAGGGCTCCTAGGCATGAATGGGGTTTTCTGCCCCTCTGTTGAAACTTGTGTTTGGGGTAAAACTGAGCTGATTGCCCAAGCATTGTGAAGTCAGGGCGCGAAGCCCAAATCCTGTAAATATTGTAACTACCCTTTTGACTTGCTACTTTGTACCTGCCATGCTTGTTATTTCCTTATTTTGAAAAGAAAATATAACCTTGTTAAATTTTAAATTAATTTTACTTTCGTAGCTTGAGACCCGTTCACACCCGCACCTTCTTTCACCTCTACCTACCGCTAAAACATGGTAACATATATAATTGGAAAAGTCTATGATTTATGTACAATAGAATCATGTAAAATTGATAAAAGAACGCATAATAAATAAATTTAAACATCAACCCAATACTAAATTACAAAAAGAAACACCCAAAACAAAAACATATGCTACTTTTACTTTTAACTCTGACATTTTCCGTTTAACCAATATTTTTAAAAAAAGAAATGTTAATATTACCTTCAAAACCAATAATAGAAATTTAGATATTTTTTACAACTCTAAATCGGTTAATATACAAAACCCATTCGATAGATCAGGTGTATATAGGTTTCATTGCAACGACTGTACCAGTGTTTACCTTGGACAGACTGGGAGATCATTTAATATCAGATACAATGAACATGTCAATGTCATAAAATATAGAAAATTTTCGGCAATAGGTCAGCACATACAGGAATACAAACACAATTTTTACGGTATCAACAAGGACTTGGACATCATCGAAACAATAAATAAAGGCCCACTCCTAGACCTAACAGAGCAATGTTACATTACTTTAGATCAATATTACAATCCCAATTACAATCTAAATGATATTTCGGAAAAACCTACAATTTTATTTGACATGCTTATTTCATTGATTAACAGTTTAAAAATTCCTAAAAATCAATCAGTATATAAAATATTATGTAGCGCGCTAGCCTACTATCCCCGGCAAAGCCCACGCCCCCCTGACACGCAGGCACACGCGAACGCAACCTCTCCTGCGTCCCCTTCCCCTTACAGCCTTACAGCTGAGCCGGCTGGTTGGCGTTTGACATTCAGCAGTTGTTCCTCACTCTCTCTGCGCGCTGTTACATTCAACCTGAGGTGAGTTTCATATCTTCAATTCTTTTCTATAGTACCGCGTATCGTTCTCAATAACTCATACTCATTTCACTATTTCCTTTTTTAGGTCCGTACTGGTTCGAGATTAACACTATTTACGGCCCATTTCCATCTGGCACATAAAATAATATTCAAGATCTTAACCATAGTTTCGGCCTCAGCCACACAGTTATTTACACTGGAAAATACTAGAAGCAAGGTTCAAATACTCAAACAAGAAAAAACACATCAGAATTTGCTACTCCTTACATAGTCAAACAGACTGTTGTGTCAATAAGTTTTAAGGAAGAAGAACCTGTATTTATTATCTAAAACAGTACAAGATGCATATTATGAGGAACTAAGAAACTGTGCTTAAAAAATGACAGAGGTTTTCATAGAATCATTCATCAATTTTATAGAAAATTTCCTGTGTATCAACTATATCAAACCATAGTCTTTTTAAGCACCTAAAAACAATTCTAGACGCACCAAATAATACTATATTTTTTAAAAAGACATGTTACTTGTATAACATAAAAAAAAGGTTAGTACTAACTAGCCAATTTTTAATATTTTCCATGTAAAATAGGACTTCTTGTTTTAAAACTGTGGTTTAAATGGCAAAAATAGATTCTTTTATCAATTTTACATGATTCTATTGTACATAAGCTACACCAAATCATAGACTTTTCCAATTATATATAAAAAATAATTTTAGATGCACTAAATAATATTGTATTTTTCAAAAAAGACATGTTATTTGTATAGTACAATGGGCCTATGCTATTTAGCTATATTTTTAATGTTTTTCATGTAAGAATAGGACTTGCTATTGCATATTTTTAAATTCTTGAATGTTCCTTGCTATAAAAAAAACTCAATGGCTGATGATGGCATAGTGGATTGCCGAAACCGGTCCCAAAGATGTATTTTATGATAAGTTAAATAAATATGTGATGTTCTAAATAGACCATTACGATAACGTATTGAATAGGTGGAACCTTTAGCTTTACTAAGCATTGTAAAATAAAATTACAAATACATCATAAAAACAACACACAGATATTCACTCATATTTCCATCATGCAACCGATGATGATGATGATGATGATGATGATGATGATGATGATTGGTTTCAATAACACTTTCAAGCTTTGTTGAACGATAATTCAAGTTTCTTTAGAAAATTATATAAGTAACCACAACCATCATGGTGAAAATAAACAAAATAAACAAAATTAAAAATAAACAAAATTTAAAAAGGAGTGGCCTTGATCGAGAAGGCCATAACATTAGCAAGAAAAGTACAGATCAATAACAAATAGTTTCAGTTACTACATTTATAGTAATCCTTACTGTGTAACTCTAGAACATATCATATTGATTTCTTTATCTTAAAATGCAGAATTACTGTGACTCTGTAGTATATTAACTAATTTCAGGAGATTGACTCCATTATGCAGTAAACTTTTATTTAAAATTCTGAATCAATATAAACCATCATTTCACACACGTATTCAATTCTACCAAGTTTCATTTCAAAATAATCTTATTACACTGAGTCTTTTCAGACTCTTGTTGTAACCTTCCATACAATCAAATAACACACCTTGGCAATATTTATCATTTTCACTAAAAAGATAATCTACATTATTCATTGATCATACATGTTTAGAGAAATTTATACCATTCTTTTCATCCTTTGGGGTCCAATGTCGGACCCAGTCCAATATCGTTAATTTTCTGTTCCGGTCCTATGTTGGATCTAGTCCGACACAACTTTACGGTTATATTATATTCCGTATGTTGGAGCAACATAGTGCCGAGCTTTATGCAATATTTAGTCTGGACATTCCTGTGTTCCGTGCTGGCATGTACTGTTAATTTGTTTTAACTGAGTTGTTTTTCTCTTTGGAGATAGTTCATCGCTGGTATTCGATGTTTGTTATCAACATGGCATCCACCAGTCGTGGCATGGTACCTGATGAAATTTGCGGATGGTTGTGTGACAGTGGCAATATTCATAGGTTATGAATTTCTTTGTGAATTTCATTATGGTCCCTATTGACAACCGATCACTATCAAAGGGTAGAGAAAGGTCCACCTATTCAATACCATTAGCTTGTGTAATGTTTTGTAATTATAATTGGGGCTAGTTTCAACCCCATATGCACTGGGTCATCTTCAGCCTCAATCCAATTTGAAAAATATAAGCTCACATACAACACATAATAAATTAAACAACCTGGTATGTTTCAATTTACAATCCAAATTTTAAAATAGTGATGAAATTCAAACAACACAACCAAAACTGAAATCATATGACATTTCAAAACTGCTGCTGTTGGTGTCGAACTATGTTGTCGCTCCTACAGCAACCAAACGTCCCCGAGTTGATCTGGGAGTTGGCAACGAGCCAGTAGGTTTATAAATATTGTACAAAACCCAAGACAGCGCCCAAACAAATGGCTCCGGAAGTACCACACTTTCACAAAATATTGGTTGTTTTTTTTAATATATATAATGGATAATAAAGAAATGTGCAATTCATCTACTTAATGAAAAAATTTATCATTTTACTTATGTGAATATATTCTTCCCCTAGTTGCCTAATGATAACTGTGCGAGATACAGGCTGGAAATAAATTGGACCTCAAAGGGTTTAAAAAAAAACTGTAAAATATCCTTACTTTCTAGGACCCAAGGTAGCAGGTAGGGACCCTCTTCGGAGGCAGCCCTACCCAGGGAGTGGCGCCCCTGCCTATGTGAGTCCCACAGCACAATGACCCGGTGTGTAACATCTGGTATGGGTCCCAGCTCAGGGTTACGAGTGAAGACCTCAACGGCATCTACGGCGGAGAAGGTGGACTTCGGTACGGCGGAGATGGCGGAAGGGGCATACCCGTAGCGTCTGTACTCCAGAGGAGCGGCTACGAAAGGCGTCTGTCTCCATGTTAGGGGCGGCCTAATTTGGAACCTGGCAATAGGTATAAAATGCCTTTGGGTGTGGCGAGCCCATCGTAACAATAGCCTATATGGACAAAGCAGATATGGTGCCTCGGAAAAGGTTAGGGCGTCCCCTGCTAAAAGCGATGCGCAGCTCTTCAGGTGCTGAGGGAACTGTGAAAAATGGGCAACCAGCACCAAACTACATCAAAATTGCAACAGTTAATGTACTGACACTGACGGGAAAGACAGAAGAACTGGTTGACTTCATGATAGAAAAAGATATAGCCATACTTGGACTGTGCGAGACCAAAAAGAGGGGTACAGGGGAGATCTCTCTGAGAGAAGGATACAGGCTGTATTACAGCGGAGGACCTGAAGCAAAAAATGGAGTGGCCATCATACTTAGAAGAGAAATCCAAGAATATCTGGAATATACAAAGTACGTCAGCGATAGGATGATGATGATGAGACTCCAGTTTGAAAATGGCGTGAAAGATCTATTTCAGTTGTATGCCCCACAAACTGGTTGCATAGATGAACATCTAGAGGACTTCATAGAGGAAGTGGAGAGACAGATAGAAGATAAGGAAGTACTATTGATGGGAGATCTAAATGCACATGTTGGAATGGAAAGACAAGGAAAGGAAGATGTTGTAGGGCCCTTTGGATATGGAAATGTAAATCCAGAAGGCGAGTTGTTGGTGGATTTTTGCATGAGGAATCAAATGATTGTTGGAAACACCTGGTTTAGGAAGAAGAACAGTCAGAAGATTACAAGGTATGGCTGGGGAGACAGACGAACAAAGACCATGATTGATTGTATAATCATAGAGAAAGAACACCGGAAGAACCTTGTAGATATAACAGCCATGCCTGAAGAAGCCTTTGGTGGAGATCATAGAGTTGTGATAGGAAAATTTAAAGTTGGAAAGATTGAAAAACCCCAATTAAGAAGAGAGAAAAGAATTAAAGTATGGAAGTTGAAGGAGAAAAGCATACAAGAAGAATTTCAAAGGGAAATAATACCCTTGGTACCCAGGACAGAGGTGGGGAATGTTGAAGAGGAATGGAAAAGATTTAAGGAAGCACCGGTTGGATGTGCAGAAAAGGTGTGTGGTAGAACATCAGGAAATGTGAAGGACAAAGAAACACACTGGTGGAATGATAGGGTAAAGATTAAAGTGAAGGAAAAGAAAATGGCATGGAAAGCATGGAAAACATCTAAGACTGAAGAAAGTAGAAAATATGTGGAGGCAAAGAATTTGGCCAAGAAAGTAGTGGAGGAAGAAAAGAGGAAAAGCTGGGCCTTATTCACACAGAAATTGAGAGATGATATGCAGGGCAGCAAGAAATTACTGTATGGTATCTTAAGAAACAAAAAGAGATCAAGTAAACACCAGATTTGTGAAGGATTAAGGTGGCATAATTTTAACAAAGCCAGAAGAAATAAGAAATAGATGGAGAGAGTATTTTCAGAAGCTGCTGAACGCAAGAACGGATGACAGTCATTCAATGGACGACCAGGAAAGGCAATTAGTTGACGAAGAAATGGATAAAGAAATTACAATGAATGAAATTGAAATGGCAGTAAGAAAGATGAAGAATGGAAAAACTGCTGGAATAGATAAAATTTCAGTGGAGATGATAAAGGCAGCTGGAGCTGTAGGCCTGCAGTGGACATATCGGGTTCTCAGGAATGTCTGGGAGAATAAGGAGGTCCCTGAGGATTGGCAAAAAGGAATAATCATCCCAATTTTCAAGAAAGGTGATGAGAAAGTTTTGAAGAACTACAGGGGAATTACTCTAATATCCCATGTTGCTAAGATAATGGAAAGGATACTGGAAAGTAGAATAAGGTTGAGGGTTGAGAAGCAGATACAAGAAAATCAGTTTGGTTTCAGAAGTGGAAGGTCAACAATAGAGCCCATTTTCATTATGAGACAACTAATGGAAAAGCATTGGGAGTACGGGAATGATATGGTGATGACATTCATTGATATTGAAAAGGCATATGACAGTGTCCCTAGGACGAAAGTTTGGGACAGTCTGGTGCAAAAAGGAATTGGACAGGGATTAATAAAAATGATCATGGCATTGTATAAGGAATGTTGTAGTTGCGTGCAAACACAAGTTGGCAGGACAAGTTGGTTCAAAATAACTAGTGGGCTGAGACAGGGAAGTGTTCTATCACCAATCCTGTTTACAATAGTAATGGATGGTATCATGAGAACAGCAAACGCAGCATATGGAGGAAGAGAAATGAACATGATGTTATTTGCAGATGATATTGTGATTTGGGGAGAAGACGACAGGAAGGTTCAAGAACAGTTGAATGTGGTGAATGGGAAGATTGAAGAATGTGGATTGAAAATAAGTGTAGAAAAGAGTAAAACTCTTGTTATGACTAGAGGGGAGAAAGAAGGGAAAGGTCAGATTAGACTTGCAGACAAGCCCCTGGAAGTAGTGGGAACGTTTAAATACCTGGGGAGTGAATTAATGGAGAATGCTCGACTAGATGCTGAGATTAGTAAAAGGATTCAAGCTGGAAGTTTTTTCTATCATAGTGTAAGAAATATGTTATGGGACAAAGATGTGCCAATGGAAGCAAAGGATACTATGTACAAGATGTATTACTTACCCATAACAACTTACGGAGCAGAAACTTGGACAATGACAAAGAAGGATGAGAGTCGAATACAGGCAGCCGAAATGAAATTCTTGAGGAGTATGATACAGAAGAGTAGAAGAGACAAAATAAGGAATGAGAAAATCCAGGAAGAAATTGGAGTGGAAAAAATGAATGATAGAATAGAGAAGAGCCGACTAAGATGGTTTGGGCACATAAAGCAAATGAGCGACGAGACAATGCCAAAAAAAGGTGATGGAAATGCAAATCCAAGGAAGGAGAGGCCGTGGACGACCACGATTGAGATGGAAGGATACCATCCAACGCAGCATTAAAGAAAGAAACCTGGACTGGGACACAGTGTTGGAGGAGGAGTGGTGGAAAGACCGAAGAAAGTGGAGAGGAACCATATTTGCCCCTACCCGGCTACAGCTGGATAAAGGGAAATGATGATGATGATGATGATGATGATGAAGATGAGGCCTACTAATATCATCTTATTTTATAATAAAGTCGGTATTATTTATCTTCCCTTTTATACTCATCCATGTCCTCATGCCAAGATTATCCAATTTTTCCATAGAAATGCTGGCTTGCATGAATGCTTTTGTTGTGTCTATTAATTGCTCTCTATCACTTTTCAACTCCTTTGCGACGTGTAAAGTATCGCCGATTGTTATTTGCCGCTTAAAATTATGTTCATTTGCTTTATTCTTCTTCTTTTTGTGTGTTTCTGATTCTCTACAGTACTTATCGCACACATCTCTTCGTTTTCACGTAATGCGAACATTACAGTACTTACACATTGGAATCTTTCTTGCAGCATCAAATACACAGAACGCCTCACTGTTGTATTCCTCGGCCCTCAGAAAAACTGTTGTGACTTTAGTTTTCAGCACTTTTGTACTTAAATGCTGGACATATGCTTTTCATAAGTGGCGAACTTTCAATGCGAAAGAGTATAATGCGCACTGCTGTATCTACAACCGATCTTGCTACGACCACAACGCCATTTGCTGTAATCGATAACAGATATCGATTTTTAATGATTGCCTTAGAGATCGCAGAACTGAATACACATACTTCCAATACACAGGGCTCATCGCTTTGTGTGCATTTGTGTAGAGAATATACAGCGCTATCAATCAACTGAGAAGGAAACTACTATAGTCAAGTTCTCAAGAGCATTTAAACGTTTATTGGAGATCTTTTCCGATACGATTTCGCATTTTTCTTACCAAGTGGGGTATATTTTGTGATTATTTGCATGATTCGTGTAATAAACAGATTTCGCGAGTTCATTTCGCTAAAATACGTTACGGTGCGGTACCTACAAGGTCATATAAAGGCTAGAAAGAAGATATGAAAAATTTCGTGCTCATCGCTATTACCAAAAAATACGACCCCTATTCATAATGTACAAGCTACCTTCACCTCGTCAAATGATTCAACTGTCAATAAACTCATATTCTTGACAACATTTTAAGATCGCTTCAAATTGAGATGGTCCACTGAGCTCCAATTTTAACACTGTTATTCTACAACTTTTTACCTTCTCATCAATGTGTTCAACATATCTACCACATGCCTATGACTTTCGTCTTTTGTCTCCTAGAAAGGAATATAGTGATCTCTTGACTAACCTTCAACATTATTTTCTCAATATTACTTTGTGAATAAATATGACTGATCGTCATTCTCGTCAAGAGTCTAATTATAACCGCCCAACTTAATTTTACAGCAATCTTACTACTTGTTCATCACAATCTGTCGCTTTGTCCATTTTACTTGTAATAGCAGCCTTTTAATGTCAATAATTTTATTACTTTCACCTTTATAATTCTTCACATTGTAAAAAAAAAAAATTTAAAACCAACATTGTTATTTTTAATGTTAATTTTAGTTTAAGTCTCTTCGAGATTTTTAAAATTAACTTCATCTTATTATTTGTTAATCAAGTGCTAATTTTATTCCAAGGTTAAGACAATGGCTGATGATGCCTTCATACTAGGCGAAACATGTACCATTTTTAGTTAATAGATCAATGTAAATCATCCAAGACAATGACTTATTATAGTGATTAGGTGGTCAATTTATATTAACTTACTGTTATTATTCTAATCAGATATCATCAATACGGACCAAAAATGATATTTATTACATGTAATAAGCATGATATGTGTCGCTCTGTGGCCAGACACGCACTGAATGAAGGCACTTACAAGCTTCACCCTGCTGGGAGCAGCTAGAGGGGAAGGGAGAGGGAACTTGACTCGTGAGTGAAGTATGAGGGTGATGGCCCCTGAGGAGACACTTATGGCTCAGGTTTTTTTCTTGTATGGAATTATTTAAATTGTTGTCTGTGATATGTTTTTGCGATAAATACATTTCCATTTTCACCAAGACATTCACAAATGAGGTGCATTCAAATTATAGCACCTCCAATTTCTTTTCTCGCTAACTAATCACAAAAAAACTATGAAACTTGTGTCATTACTCAATGTAATCTCCCTGCAGCCATACACATTTTTGACAACAGTGACGCCATGATATCCATTTCCCCTGATTTATATTTGATGCCTTCATTGTTATTGATTCAACACTATACAGAAACATGCTGAACACCAGCGTTTCCACAAGGTGCTTCTTAGTATGTTTTGTTATCTGTTTATCAGACTATATCTTCACAAGACTGACCACTGCATTTCGAGCAATTGCTATATGCCACTTTATCACTGTCTGCCCTGGATAGAAATTAATGATCCACGGTAGATGAATTTATTAACAGTGTCCTCATACATAAAAGAAAAAAATCAAGTGACACCCATTACCATTTACAGTTTATTATTGGTTGTGGGAAGAATATTATTGATATTGATAATGAGAGTTGATATCTGAAAGAAATTTGAATCAAAGGAGAGTTTCCTATCAGTGGTTCTCGAGGCAGTGATAAGAGGGTTAGTCCTCCTGAAAAAACATCTTTATTCTCAATAATGCATTTGTTTATCATGTTGTCTTATGGCAAGTCTGTGGAAATCAGTTACTATAATAAAGAATTATATAGAAAAATTGTCAAAACTGGACCTTACCTGGATTCTGTGTCTCATTCAACCAACGAGGATCACTGGCAGGAAAATCATCTATAAGATCCCGACTCATATTTATCACCGTCACATCCAATTCTGAATCAATGTCATTCAATGGATCAACACCAGGAGGAATTAATTCATTGATAATTTTCTTACATTGTGTCTAGAACATACAAAAACAAGACTACAATAGGAAATAATGAATAAATGAATGAATTAATCAATTAATCAATTACATCTCCTAAAACAATGATTATAACATAATGCAAATATTCAAAAATGATATCCTGGCCAAAACAAGATGTTTCAAAAAAGGTATTTGAAACATTACTTTGTCAAAACCACAATACAGGAAAATATCACACTAACAACATAGTATATAAAGGAAGAGCAACTAATTTTTTTATACAAAGGGCTAAAAAGACATACAAATAGTACATAAGAACACAAGGACTCCGTCATATTCATCCAAATCAATGAGGTTTTTTTTTGTTGTTGTTGTAATAATGAGTTGTTTCCATTTAAAAATTTGGTTAAAAGAAACAAAGTGCATGTACTAAGACATAACACCCTAACAGCACACGTGATTTATCAAAATCACATGCTGAAGAAACACATCAAGCAGCCTATCTTAATCTGAAATCAAAAAAGCTATTATACAAGATTGATTTTTGTACCCATGATGGAGAAAGAAATCTGCAATCATACAAGCTGCCTTAAAATGGTGTTGAGTGGTCAAGTCAAGATAAAAGGTTCTATCCAATAATACATAATACATAGATGGAAAGTAACTAGGTAACTACAGGTATATCAATATTTAATATGAATACACTGCCACAATGCACAAAGATCAATACTACTTAAATAATGCATCTCATCAAACGTCAACTGAATGAAGACCCTGTGCGCCAATGGGTACAGCCACAAGGAAATACAGTGAGCATGCAATCCTAAGACGTCACGCAGCAGAAAGAAAATCTGCTGGCTACAGCCGTCCTGCAGTATGTGAGCAAAGTAGACCACATATGGATGCAGCCAAAGACACACAGAATAAGAACTACACACAGACCCACAACAAAATGCAGTATAACCAGCTGACTCAAAGAGCACAACCCAGATGACAGAGTGAGGAACACACTCTGCCAGACAGCCACAAAATACATTCCAGGGACACAGATCCTACTTTCAACCACAACACATTACCACCCTAAGTTGAAAAGAGAAGGCATAGAAATTTTCAAATATACCAATAAATTTAATAAGAAAGAAAACCAGTAAAGAGAGCCTGGATATCTATACTCAAAACAGCTAACAATGCCAATGCATGCAGGAGTAGGGAACAGTCAGGAGAAAATATGCCCAATCAGAGACCACCAGCCACCACAATCAAGTAACCAGCAAAAAGCTCCCCCCCCCCCCCCCCTCAATACAGCAAGAAAAGTCCAGACTGCGCAGTGGTGCAACACCGCATATTTAAGAAGTGTACAGCCACAGCTTCAATCCACTACTGGCCTTCAAAGAGAGCGGACCCTCCAAGAATGCTGGGTACAATTTCTGGTGGAAATATTAAGAGCTATAATCCACCACCTAACAAGTCTGGTTTGTTCCCCCCCCCCCCCATAGTCATTGAGTCCATCGTCATTCACTTTAGTTTTGCAGTACAAAGGATCTACAAGAACAAACCGAGTAGGCACTTCCACAAACCATTTTTTTCTTTCTTTTTTCCAGTTTGCTTTACGTTGCATCGACGGAGATGGAAGATGGGATAGGGAAGGCCTACGAGTGGGAAGGAAGTGGCCGTGGATTTAATTTAGACCTAGTGTGAAAGTGGGTAAGAACGGAAAACCATCTTCAGGGCTGCCAGCAGTGTGGTTCAAACCCACTATCTCCTGGATGCAAGCTCACAGCTGTGCGCCCCTAACCGCACGGCCAACTCGTCCGGTCTTCCACGAACTCTTTCCCTCACAACCTCAATTCAATATTTGAAATGGTTCTTATAACTTCACTGTCTGTTAGTTTGCTCCACATGAACCGTTTCATCTGCCATAACAATGACCAACACACATCACACTTCATGGAAACAAAATTTCAGTTCTGAGGTTCCTAATGTTCAGGGTCTATGTTTCTTCCACAAAACATAATTTGGGAATGAAAAACCAGTTTAGCTAAAACACATATGGTAGCTATTGTTTCAGTAGTCCATGATAGCCTGCAGTATGAGAGTAAATCATTTTGAATATACTGTATTCTACTTAATGGATTTTCCTGTTTCTGTGTTCCATTTTTAAATTAATAAGTAAGTACAGCCAAGAAGCAATGATTTAGAAGCCAGAATGCTCAAGAGGCTGTGATGATACAATTTTGTGGCAAGAAAACCAATTCAAATATCTCAAAATGAAGACTGGATGTACAATGGTCAATCAACAAAATAAAAACGCTATGTTTAGAGTATTTTAACACTATCAATGCCATTTTATTTGCCTCATGGCTGAATGGAATGATAATTATGTATTCCATGAAAATCTAGAAATCATGGACTTCTCCATAATTAAGGACTACATTTCATCACAGTCATCGTTGTTGCAACAAAGGATTATACAAGGCATTCCTTACTGTGCTTCACACATTTGCATATATCGTCCTTCACTGGTTAAGTTCTGCTCAGCAAAAACTGTAATACAATACAGATTTATTGGCATTAGAGGTATCTCTAGACTCAAATGTCTTAAGAATTTCTATAAGAGGAGGACACTAGTCGTGGACTGTACATCGTGATGTTACTTTGGGGTTAGAAATGAGTTAGCTAACCATCCCTGCATGAAGAGTTGAGACGACTTAGTTAAAGAGCTAATTCAGGTCCACTGCAAAGATACACAGACCCCCTGTTATATTTTTTAGTAAATCAATCAGTAAGAACAGTTTGTTCCTAGAATTGCACTCCTCATTAAAAGAAAAATCATTTTGAACAATTTAATCAGTTATTTCTAAAAGGGGATAACTTCTAGCTTGCAAATTTTTCAGGAGAAGAAAAAACATTATAGAACTATTTGTATTAAAACAATAACATTTCTTGGATCACTGCTTGGAGTCTCTTACTGGAATATGCAAGGATAAAAGTTTCTTGTTTGACAAATATATGATTGCTACCATGATTTTTATGATACAGACATATCACCATGTAGCAATAAATAATAATAGCAAGGAATTGTAGTTTATTTATTGTATTATTGTATTATAATCATCAAGTTAAAACAGTGGTGGTAATTATTATTATTATTATTATTATTATTAAAATCAAACGGTCTTATCAGCACAGAAATTTTTAGTTCACAACCGGTTTTCAGATGGTAAGGTCCGTCATCAACAATTAAAAAGTTATTTAAAATATGCTAATCCACGTTGGTGTGTCGTCAATATAAAATGCAGCCCAGATGAAATAAACTGCAAAATAAGAAAAAACAAATGACAGAGTGTGTAAGAACCAAAAGCTAGACCTTAAAAATTGTTGTTTTCATGAGGTAACCAGCCATTAGAAGGGCTGGCTAGACATGCCATTAAAGCTGTTAGGCAGCTGGAGCAAAACAGACGTTCAGCTTCAAGCCGAAGTATGCTAGTAGCACGTGATATTCCATTATCTCAAGGGTGAAAACAATATATTACCAATATCAATTTCATTCAAAATCTTATCAGGGTCTATTTTCTAGGCTGTAAATATTTCAATATTTTTATGGGTCATCAACATCATGAGTGTGTAACTCATTGCTGAGCGTCGTGACCCCATTTGACTTCACACAATATTCTTGATTAAGCAGCGTCAACTTTGACGATGTTCAGCTTCTCTTAAAGCCTGCTGAAGAGTCAGACCGGTGGTACACAGAACTTGATCGATCCACCTGCTCGATGTTCTTCTTCGCGGTCTTCTGCCAACAACTTTGCCTTCCCTGACGCACTTCATAACATTTTCACTACTCCGTCTTACAATATGCCCGAAGAATTGGACGATTCTTCTGATGACGTGAGAAGAGAAACGTTCGGAGATATTCAGTTCTTGAATAATAAATGCATTAGTTCTTCTTTCCGTCCTAGGTACAAGGAGCATCCTACTCCCATACCACAACTGAAGGGCGTCGACCACATCTGAAAGGCGTTGATATGGTTGTAACCGCTACAGATTACACAAAGAGGAACAAGACAGATAAAAAATATAATAATAAAAAAATAATTTAAAAAATAATAAATTTTGATTAAACAAAATAAATTAAACATACAAGCCATGTTCATACTCGGAAGACAACGTAGAGTTATAAATAACAGTTTAACCAACATGACAACTAAAAGAAAGGAAATGGGAAGCAGTTGGGAACCCTGCCAGGTCCGTGAGAAGGTAGTGTGTTGCCGGGAAAACTAAATTAACGGTGATCCCAATTGAACACTACATTTACTGAATTTAAAAAACTGGAATATGATGTTACAAAACAAAGCCAATAATATAAACAAATATAAACAAATTTTAAGATATCAATAGTGTCAATAGTACAAGCTTCAGCCTCATGCCAACGACTTAAAAACAATATAAAGAAAATTTTAACAGTCATAATTGGAATCATGGCAAGGTTGTTTCATAAGGTAGATAAAATTTACATATCTAATACACAGTATATAAAATCAAAGAAAAGGGGAATGCCTCCAAAACAAATGGGGTATGACGAGCTGCGAGGGCTAAGTCATTTGAACTTAAAATTGGCAAATGGAAGAAACCCCGGGAGAACTCCGGCACAGAAAGAAATTTAAAATAAGAATTTAAATTTAAAGGTTAAAATCCAAAACATGAACCGAATAGTGCTCACCTCGGAGGGCCAGTGGTCCCATCAGACGGAGGGGATGACTCCCACCTTTGCTGGTCACAAATCAAAGACGACGGACACAAGCTTGGCCCTGGCCAAGTCGCCAGGAGCCAGAAATGGGGCAATCAAGAGATAACCAATTAGCGCACCCACGGGTCTTGCATTCACCAATTAAGAATCACGTTATTTCAGCCAATCAGGGCTCCAAAATTTTTGATGCGGAAAGATCTTTACATCTTCCAGGAACTTCCTTTCTGATGCACGAGGAAATCACTAAAAGCATCTTATCAACGTAGGCACGAGCAGCTACATCCTGCCACACAAGTTATTGCCTTAAATCCAGCTCCCAAGTTAACAAGCCCCTAGTATCCCCTCTACAGTCTTACTAAATTGTGACAAATATAAGGTTATGGGCGCATGTCACGACAATTTCAAATTACGCTATTATTAATTTTCAACAAGGGTGGTGGCCTTGTGGGCACACATGATGCAGAGCCTATTGCAGGCAACAGAAAATAGTCTTCATGACAGCTGACCTGGCTGACCAAAGCTGGCGAATAGAAACAAATAAAATGTTCTCAAATCTGAAATTTATAGCCCCTCCATTTTTATTCTTTTTCTTGTTTCCGAATTTGGCCGCCTATGGACCACATTGAACCTAAAGCTTTCTCTTCTTATTCTTATTATTCTTCCATAACATCTTCATCCTTTCACTTCTAATCTTCCTTTCTTTCTCAGATATGACCAATATGGGTCTACATTTTGGTGGTTTCTCCTGGAATGTTTTGATGTCTTTTTACCTCTTCTACCTACTTCTTCAAAGCTTTCAGTCCAGTGACGTACTTGAATATTTTCTTAGTTAGCCGTTTCTCATCCATTCTCTCTAGATGCCCATATAATTTTAGCCTTCGCTATTTTTTCGGTGTATTTGTAGAGATCATCATTTTTTCTACTCCTCCACTCCCCATCAGCATTTTTCTGTGGTCCTAAAATTTTCCTTAAGATTCTCCTCTCCTTTTTTTTGAGATCTTGAAGCTCACCCTTGTTATTCATTGTCAGGCTCTCTGAAGCGTAGAGACCCTCTGGCTTTACCACTGTGCTGTAGTGTCTAAGTTTCGCTTTCATTCTTCTATATAAGTAAGAATACTGCTAGGGGCAGCTTGGTGGGTCCTTGGCAAGCATAAAGGACGGATCTCTACTCTACGCCTCTCCAGCATCGTTTCACATCTTTAATTATATTTTTCACCTGGTGAACTCAACACGATACTGCCAAATTATAACTGAAAAACCTTGAGGACATATTTCTATGTAAATTACTAATTCCCTTGTTCCTACTTTAAAGTTTTTACTTTTAGAAACATCATCTCTAATAGTCTTTTTTTATGAAACAAATGCATGATATACACTAAGCATTATTGCCAATTAGCCCAACTGTAGAAATTTAAGATATAGGGACAATGTAATTTATGTCAATTTTATTATTTTTCAGATCAAATGTGAGAAAAATACCATATAGATCAACTTAGAAATACCGATATGCATCTGATACGAGTACAGAAATCTGTATCAAATAACCTTTCTACCAGTCCACTATGGGCAGCGACCAACAACCATTTTCTTCAGACCTATGCACTGCAATGTTGGGTGCTAATGTGCCCCTGCATAAACCGGAGCATCTTCAAATTTCAACAAGCTGCCGGGATCAATCACCAAATTGGAGAAGAGTGGCATGCACCCGGTGAAGTAACTTAGGATTGTGGAAGAAATCAGGGGAAGTTTTGTCCGAACCTCTGGGAAGGCAGCCACTGTCAGCAAAATAAAACCAGATGAAGTGACTTCACTGAAGTTTTGTCCAATCACTTCATTTGATGCTGAGAGATCTTTCTCTCAGTACAAAAACAATATGCATGAGACGAGAACAAGATTGTTACGTGAAAACAACGTTGCTAGTAAATTCCTTTTATAGTAATTATGTTGTTGTTATAAGTAATTTTTGCATGCCTATTTTGTTGCCTATTTTATATGTCGGTGCCTATTTAAATGCCTATTTTGGCTAATTTAAGAGCCTATATGCCTGCCTATTTTAACAGTTTTTAGTGCCTATAATTCTCGTCTCTAATGATCATGTATATTGCGCCACACTCACGGTGAAAAAGACAAGATAAAAGGCATACAGATCTACAGTTACAATACAAATTGACCATTAAATTTAATATCTTAAACTAAGAAAGGATAAAAATGGATATAAGAAAATGTAAGAAACACGGAAGAAAGTGCTTAATAGTTTCCTTTATTAGACTATAAAATGAATGGAAATTTTATAGGTTTTGTAGCCATAATGTAAAAAGAAAAACCAGAAACTGTCATCGAGACAACTCACTGAAATACAGTGAAACTCTGTTAAGAAGTTTTTCAAGGGACTGCAAAAAGAGAACTTCTTAAGCAGGAAAATTCTTAAAAGGGGTAATGCCCAAAAACTTATTCTGTACTTTGAAATACATGTGGAACACACAGCCAACAGATTTCCTTGTTTGTGAACAATACCGGAATAGGCCGATAATAAGAGCTGCTAACAGAAAGCCACAATATAAAAATTCGATTATCATGACAATATTTTTAGAGATAAAGTAAAACAACTGAACATACCGTATTATAAATATATTTGATAAGAGAAGGGAACATGTTAAGTTATATAAAAACGTTGCAAGATTTGCCTATTTTATCAGGCAGAACCATTTCCTTCCATGCTTCCCTTTCCTCCGCACTTACACTCTCTGCTTCGCAACAAATTGTTTTGTAAACAATGCTGGCTCAATTTTTAAAGCGGTCCAGCCACCCGTTTGACGCGGTAAAAGGTACCCTTAATTTGCATGCAGCTTTCTCCTGCACAATAGTCCCACTGAAAGGTATGTTTAAACTTCGCTGCTGCAGAGTTTGTTCTATTTCATCGTACTTTTCAAATTTAACTTCCTTAATATTTGCTGAAGTATTCCCTGCAGAAGCAGATCTCTCTTCTTTCTTCACTATAATACCGTTCAAAGTAGACGGCGGCATCTCCAGCTCCTTTGCCAAAGCAACACGGGAAAGTGTAGATGACTCCACTTTGTCTTTTACTGTCAACTACTGTGTCTTATCACACCCAGCTACAGAGGGAAGCAATTGAAATACTAAAGCACACCAACAGCTTCAACCGTAAGGAGGAATCTGAATGGGTAAACCAAGCCTGGTTTCCAGTCTTGAAATCTCTAAATCCTGAAGGACTCGATAGCCGCGGCAGACCAGAAGAAAGCAACGGGTGATCAGCTGCCTCTCTCCGCCAAGGCAGGTCAATGTACACCAGGCTCCCTAACGGATCAACCATTGGCCAAAGAACAGCCAATCAGCGACCGCCCCCCTGCATGGCGGCCATTAGGCGAGCAGCATACTGTATCCTGCACTATATAAATAGGTGAAATTACAATAGCACTTCATTCCACTGAGAGCTTCGCTGATATCGAAGTCAGTCGGAACCCTTGACAATGCCAAACGCAGTCTTCGGTGAAACGTCAGGACATTCACTCGCTCCTGGACCACGGCCTACAAGCCCGGAAAACGCTGACATGATTTGTAACGCCGGCCGTGAAAGCCTCAATTGCTACACGATACACTCGCCAAATAAAGCATCAAATAAATACGCTGAAGGTACTCTCTCCACAGCAGGTGTCTACAAGATCCCGTGCAGCTGCGACCAGGTATACATAGGCACTACAAAACGCAGCATCGCCACACAACTGAAGGAGCATAACAGACATAGCCGGCTGAGACAGACAGAGAGGAGGTTATATTGGTCAAAAATAGGAAGAAGTAAAAATAAATCAGAAGACGAGTTAAAAAACGGAAAGTTGCTGGGTAAATCAGAAGGATTGGCAGGTAGGGTCTCACCAAGCCCAAGGATATCCACATCATGTCAACTCATTTCTCCTTCTATTATTGCACGTTTCCCTGGCTGTAGCACACCACGGATGTTCCACGTTGCAATCGTTCGAATGACTCTCATAGAGAATTTACTTTGACGGGTTAATAAAATACGGGCTTCTCTTAATCCTGTCTCCCCTGGAGATCCGACTGGGAGACTTATTCCGGAACATTTGGAATTAAGCAAAGCCATCATGGGGTTGTCGAGGAGAAAGTACAGTGGTGGTTTCCCGTTGCTTTCCACTGCCCCCAAATCCATTGGCTCACCAACCCAGTTTCCCGCTGGGGTTGGTTACCCAGCCTTCCACTGGGTTGCTCGGCTTAACAGGGGCACGCGAGTAGGTTGGAAATTGGAGGATTGAGGTGAGAGAGGCTAAGAGATCTCTCGTGTTGAGTTCTTATATTTACATTACACCTCCATTTTGCCAGATTCTCCAGATGACTGCAGAGACTCTCCCTAGGTTAAAAATTAACTTCATGCATTTCTCAAAGCTTTGAAAATTATGGTTATTACTGTAAACATGTT
Source organism: Anabrus simplex (assembly GCF_040414725.1). Taxonomy (NCBI): domain Eukaryota; kingdom Metazoa; phylum Arthropoda; class Insecta; order Orthoptera; family Tettigoniidae; genus Anabrus; species Anabrus simplex. The sequence goes on along the minus strand of NC_090271.1, from coordinate 73,905,851 downwards.
CTGCAAAAGCAGAATATGTTTTATTTTATAGCCTTACAATGTTCTTGGCATTGCTGAATTAGTGTCCGCCCAGTCCTTCCTATGTAAATCAATTTACAAACATTACAAGTGAGCGTATATACTCCTGAATTGGTATAAACATCTTTTTTGTTGACAATATTTGACTGTAGATTTGTTCTGGTATTTTATATTTAGTTCTAACAGATAATATTATTTTAACTCAGATTTCTTTAAGATACATACAATTTTAAAAATTTTACTTCCAAAATGAGTAAATGTTACATAATGATTACAATTTAAGTTTTTTTTTTATTTTACATTTTTAAACGCATATTTCTGTTTTCTATTTCTGGGCTGTATCCATTCGCTTTTGCAATTTGTTTCATTATTTTGATTTTGATTTCTTCCAATTTATTTTATTTACTAGTGGGGATCCTTAGAAGTCTACTGTGTTAATGTAGCTATTGTATGCTGCTTGTTTATGGGTTCCTGGCTGATTAGAATTCTTGTTAATGATAGTAATAGACCATGGGGGTTTTCTGAAAATTTCAAAATTTACATTGTTTTTTATTATTAAAAGTCAAAAAAATGTAATTTTTTTAGATTGAGTTAGAAATTTTGAATAGGGTGACAATTCGGGTACAGTTTTCACACATACTTTCATATTTCGCATACTACATGCACTAAATACTCGCAAAGTAATGATTCAAAATGGTTAGTGGGATTTTCTGGTTCCTTGGAAAAGGAAATGTTCAAGTTTCAGGACAAAATGTATTAATAAAATAGAGTCTTCAATGTTTTAGCACTTGAAAACTTTATTCAACATAGCCTATTTTATAGGCATCAATGAAAAACCTTTTACTGACTTCTCTAAGCAAGTTGCCCTTATAACTAAACCAGGTTTAATGGAGATAAAACAGTATGTAAATGATAAAGAACAAACTTTTCATTCAATTTATTGCTTAACAATTAGAAGAGGATGTGCTAAAAAAAAAACTGAAAAATGCTCAGTGTTTTAAGATTTTGTTTAACTCGTCCACTGAACAAAGTGCTGAAGAATGTGGTTGTTCATGCTTGTTATGTGTCTTATAAGAAGACAAGAGAAAATATTTTAGGCCTGGTGGCTCTCAAGAGCGGTAGGCAGAGTCTAATTTCGCTGCTGTTACTGAACTACCGGATATCTTAAGGCCTGACTGGAGAAGATGGTTAGTGTGGGAACCAACAGGGCATCATCTATGAATGGCTCTAAATCAGGATTTAGAGTACGTTTGAAAGAATAAGCTCTACATTTAATTAACATTCACTGCACCATGCATCACTACAGTTGCTCACATTGACACTGCTAATTCCATTCCTTATCTGGAAAAGCTCAACAAAACTCTGAAAGACATAATTTAAATTTTATAAAAGATCACCAAAATGCCTCCATGGACTTGAAATCACCGCAAAACGTTTAGAAAGTAAGATAGTAAAATTCAGAGATATTCATAAAAATATGGTAGCTATGTAGCAAATCTGATGCTTTGAAAACCCTGCGTCACAATCTTCTGCCTCTTGTCATATGACTAATTGGAAAGATAGAGTAGATGCAGCAAGAGTGAAGGGCTATCTGAAAAATTCTTTCATCATGCAAATTTGCAATAGCTTTACATTTTATGATTGACTTTTATGAGAAACTACAGTCACTCTGTAAGGTTTTACAGTCGAAAGAGCTACTGCTGTCAAAAGTATGAACGTCAATGTTCTATTACTAGTACATATACTGTATTATGCTAAATCTATGTTAGTAACTGTGGAAATGATAGAAATGAAAGGATTCCTTTCCGATAGTACAGATAAACAGAAACAGAACTGCTTGAACTACAAGGGCGACCAAGAAACTGTCCTTACAAACTTGTCTCAAGGGATGGAAGAATTTGTAACAAGGTGATCAAAAGTAGCTTTTCAGTTCTGTCACTATTTGCACGTTCCTTAGTGCGCTTCCCGCCATGACGATTCTCACCTTTGAAGGCCAATGTCTGGTCAGGCATTTCATTTTTTTGAAAAAGCCTATCTCGTCAGTTCCTTCAAATGAATTCCTTTCCACTCACAAGTGGTATTAATGTCAACACTCTTACTTTCCATGTGCTCGCTGCTAATTTCAAGTCTAATCTTAAATTTATGTAGGTAGCCCAACAAGGCATGAAAATCTTCTGTACCAAGCCTGGTCAGTTCAGTTGCTTCTTCACTAAACACAGGCCCACTGACAGGAATGCCTGAACAACTGCAATAAGCCGTCTTCAAGGTGTTCATATTTTCCACCTTGAAATAAATTAACCCAGGCAAGTGAAGATGGTCAACGATGATGATGATGAAGAATAAGAAGAATAGGAATTAAGTCGGGACCTTAGAAAAAAGAATGAGTAACTGCAAAACACATATTAGTGCACAATGTATAAATAAAGTTCTACTGTACATGTTAAAAATAAACAAAAAGGAAAAAAACATTTGCAATCCATGAAATTAAATTATGGTTTCCATATGGGAACTTAAATTTTGAAATGAGGAGAGGTTTAAAGACACAGCTTAATTTGCAAACTTGCACACTAACAAAGAGATCAACAAAGGAAAGACTACAACATACTTACCAAGTCCCTCCGATCCTTCACATACTGAATGAAAGCTGCCCTCAATCGAGAGAGAGTATCCTTGTTGGAAGCAAGCTTCTCCAATTCTTTGTCAGAGATAGTGATATTCAAACCACCTTCTGAAAACTGAGGCACAGAGACTTCCAAAGTGTTTGGGAGATCGGTAAAACTGACGCTGTGGAATAGAGAAACTACAAAGTAAACTATGATTATACCAATAAATACTTAACACAGTTAAAAAGCAGAAATGTTATACAGTACAACTTGACTACTCTGAACAATTTTGACTTGAATTTGAGGATAAGTCATACTACTCTCCAGGACCCTTGATATTTCTATACAACACAATACAAAAAATTTGAATGAAATTTGAACTCATCAACAAGAAAAAAATCCCATATTAGAACTCTCATATTTTCAAAAAAAAATTATATTTAAAGATGATGAAACACTGCCTAGGTGGAAGAGAAAAATACCCATTGATGACAACCTTCAAAGGGGTCATCAGTAGTGTGAATCTCAGAAGAGATGGTAGAAAATGCAACATCTTGGGGAAATTATAATATTCAATTTCAAACAGCATCAACAGGTTTTTCTATTTCTACAAGTGCAAAAACAAAAGAATTACACACAAAAATCATAACTAAGTTACTTTTCTTGCAGTATCTCCAAATAGTAAAGAAGTGCATGTACTGAAAATAGTACTGATGATGATTGTATCAGAGTATCCTCAAATGCTGACAGCTCTCCAGTATGAAGCAGCCACAATGGCTTTATCACTGACTGTAATGAAGACTTCAGGGTGGGTTTCCGTAAGGCAGTTTGGACAGTGAAATAGGTGCTCAAGATCTTGAATTCCACCACAATCACAATCAGCATTCTGTGTATAATCCCATCTTTTGAGTGTAGCGTTGGTTCCAGGCATCCAGTTCTCATCCTATTAAGGGTCTTCTAGACAGGCTAATATGATGAAGAATGTAATGGTATTCCTTCTGTTGACCAATTCCAGCTGGACAGTGTGGACTGTAGCTGCCAGTATGAAATGGTACTGAAGCTGCTGCTAAGTTAAGAAAAGGTATGAGTCACCTAAGGGTATGTTCCCAGAATAATCTTCAAGGTAGCAAACATCAAATTTCAGTAACCGGGAAAATCTGCTCATCTAGCCTAAATCCATAACTCCACGCGGAAATTACAGAAAGCTCCCAGCAGATGAAATGAGACATTCCACTGGCTACTGAAGGCCTGAAGGTTTGCTACGGACCCAAAACTAATAAGGGAATGCACACTACTTTAATTTACAATAACGTGATTGCAGTAGTGTGTGCCTGCTTTTGTTTTTCAATACAGCATTAAGGGCAACCGGGTTCACTTAAACTGTTTGTAAGTTTCTCCACCATATCTGCTTTTAAAAGAAACATTTAAGTAAAAAAAAATGCTGACAAGCTCAAAGAGTCAAAGTTATAAATGAAATGGAAAATGATTTAAAGAAAAAGGCATGGATTGCATGCCTCAAAATACACTATCAAATTACTTGAATAACAACATCATTTTGAACAGTATAAGGTGTAGGAGAAAGGAAACAAGAGATAGGACCAGATAGTCCTAACAATGAAGAATGTATGCTGAAATGGTTCAAGCAAGCTTGTGAAAATGTAATTAGAGCAAAATCCAAGAATCTGAAGAAGCCAGTTCTGGTTGGTGGGCAGTTTTCAAGAATAAAGTGAAACAACTTCAAAATCTGTAATTAGAGCAAAATTCAAGAATCTGAAGCCAGTTCTGATTGGTTGGTGGTTTTCGAGAATAAAGTAAAACATCTTCAAAATCTGTGGAAAAGAGCGGGCATTAATGAAGAAGTAGCTAGTGAGTGGAAAGAAAAGCTGTAAGAAATCTCATTAGTAACAGTCCCCCTAAAGTAATTTTCAACATTGAAAAAAAACTGATTTATTTTTCAAATGTCCACCTAATAAAAACATTTGCTTTCAAAGGTGAATGGTGCAGTGGTGGGAAACACAGTAAGGTGTATGTTACAATTACAAGTGGGGCTAATATGGATGGGTCAGAGAAACTTCCATTATTAATATTAAATAGGAAAGTCAACTAACCCTCACTGCTTCAAAACTGTAAAATCAAAGCCAGTTGAATATGAAGCAAACCAGAAACTTCAATGATGGTATTACATTTTTGTAAAATGGCTTCCAAAATTGATAAACAGTTCTGGAAACAGAGAGAACAATCTTGTCGTTTGTTGATAATTGCACAGCCCACAACACCCACTTGTTGCAAAATGTACAGATTTTATACTTTCCACCAAATATGATGTTGGTAGTTCGACCTACAGAGTAAGACGTAATTAAAAATTTGCAAGCATTTTTAATAATCATCATCATCATGACTTTCCAGCTCTAGATTTCTGGGAGTGTTGTACAAGCGCTCGCCACTTCTATTCAAAGTGTAGTTTCTGCTCCTCTATGTCCTCCAACTTGGCACTGCTCTTGCTGACCTCCAATTTCACTGTGTCTATCCATCTCCTACTGACTTCCCCCTATCATTTCTCTCTCAAAGTAATTCCTTGTTGCTTTCATTCTATCCATCCTCATGACATGTCCAAACCACTGTAGAGTACAGAATGGAGCACAGGATTATCATCTTGTGAGAAATCTTCTTGGGGATAAGCAAGTTCCATTACGATCAAAAGTACTACTCTACAGGAGTTTCTTTATACCAGTTACCGCATACAGTCTAAAATCCTGCATAAAAACCAACAGAAATATCAGCAGTGGTGGTGGTGGTGGTGGTGGTGGTGGTGGTGGTGGTGGTGGTGGTGATGACTGTTTTAAGAGGAAGTACAACTGGGCAACCATCCTCTATTAACACTAATTAGAGGAAAAAATGGAAGGGCTCTTACACTTCAAATAATGAAGATCGGCCAAAGAAAGACAAGGGTCACAAAGGGCATGAAAATGAAAAACTCCCTAGCCCTTGGAATCTAATAGCATTGGGGTTGGCAAAGAACAAGACGTAACAAAGGGAGATTAGATAGGATAGAGGAAGTCAGCAGCCAGGCACAAGTAATTGGAAGCAATGCCAGGACTCAGCTAAGGATCCCATGGTCGCCAACCCACAGTCAGTCAGTCAGTCAGTCAGTCAGTCAGTCAGTCAGTCAGTCAGTCAGTCAATATGTCTCTCCCCCCCCCCGCAATTGAGAGCCCCTAGAGGCCTTTTTAGTCGCATCTTACAACAGACAGGGGATACCATGGGTGTTATTCTACAGCCCCTAAGCACAGAGGGAAATACAAGTAATGGAAATGAAGTTCTTAAGAACTATAATTCAGGAAAAAAGGAGGGACAAAATAAGTAACTATGAGATACACCATCTTGTCCAAATGCAAAAAACCCTTAACGAGATCTGTGTAGAAGCCAGGCTGAAATAATTTGGTCATCTCAAAAGAATGGACCCGACAAAGAACAGCTAGAGTGTGGTTTGAGAACTTGAAGGCAAAAGATCAAGAGGCCAGCCAAAGAATAGATGGAGAGATCAGATTTAAAAAGATCTAGTTGGACAAGGTCTGGATTTGCAGCAGGTTATAGAAAAAGACATCTATATGGACAGGAGTAAATGAAGAGTGCACATTCACAGCACCCGGGACACTGAAGTTGGTTCAAGATGATGATGAATGACAAATTTAACAATATACAAAATATATGAAATGATTAGTAGAATATACAAAGAGACTTGTTTGAATAAGAATTAGCAATAAAATAATTATGTCAGATTAATTTCACAGCACTTCGAATAATGATGTGAATAAATTTTATACCATTCTTTGCTGCAAAACCAACAGCTGAGATTGTGGGATGACAAGTGTGCGATAACTATACTTTGAGAAACAATGAGTATGTATTGGTTTCATTACGCAAGGATGCTGAATGTGTGGAACAAAATGTGAACAATCCATTCACGAAGATGATACTTCTAGAGAGGCTTTCACTGCAGTAATAATATCAAATTTTGTAATATCAAGAAAATATACCCAAAAAAATTATTTTAAAAATGTCATATTGTTTAATTATGTTCATCATTTCAACCTGCCTTAGGCTTTCAGCTAATTAAAAAAAGTACTCTAGAGATGGACACTATTCCAAAAAAATGTAATGTAATAAGAGGACACAGCCAGAAATCTTTTAAACATACATATATCACGTGAATGGGGTGCGTTCAAATAAAGATAGTAGTTTCAATCAACTGTGTATAATTTCAGTATCACATCAGATGTATCCATGTCCACGGATTCATCACCGCAGCTCGTATCTATGTCAACATCCACTGGTGAATCGCTGTCAGTAATGTCTGCACTGATATTAGACAAAATGTCATATTCGTGCTTACAATTCATTCTTTCCCTGTAGAATCTGTTCCATTCAGCTCCGTTAAGTGGCAACTTTTTGGAATCGCCACAAGCTGCTCTTTCTTCTAATAGTTTCCTGAAATTTTGCTTGTATGTACTTCACATGCAAGTACGATCCCCCTATATACTGTATACTTAAACAGAGGCTTCAAGCTTTCCTTGCTTAAGAAACCCCCCCTGAACAAGCTGGATTTGTCCAAGGTAAAGGCACAAGAAAACAGATATTAAACATCTGTCAGTTGATTGAAAAAAGCAGAGAAGGGGGACCTGCAACAGGCTCAGGATGTTAATCTGGAAAAACAAGCCATTTATACGCCATGTCTGTGGTACCTATCAGCCAAATACAACGTTCCTCTTGGACAAAGGTTTCCAGAGACAGGCGGCCTGTTTGGATCCAGAGGTACCCTGCCGAAGATCACAACCACTATCGTCCTTCCAAATTTAAAAATTCCTTTTTATGACATAGAGAAAATCTTATTACATATCATATGAGATTCTCTACAAATTATACATTTGTATTTATACCTGAAATTGTAATCTCCTTACAATTTTCCAAAAAAAAAAAAAATTATTTCATTATTGTAATTACATACTGGAAGTTATGATTCCAGGCATTTATGGTCACCCTCACTGGAGGATGGATGATTTATTTTTTTAATAAATCTTAATATCAAAATAGTGAAACCTCGTTAGTGCATTCCTCATTAACACCTTTTCCCGCTTGGCATGTCGTATATTCGAAGTCCCAATTCTCATCGTATTAAATCTATATTCTAAAAAAACTCACTTATCGTGTCAGGAATTTTCACTATTACCGCTTAGTACAATCACATTTTTTTTTTTTCCTAGACGTGAAGATGTTACTGTATTTGTCATCCCTTCTAAAAGAAATGTGATTTCCAACTCTGGTAAAATCCATTGCCACAGTTGCGTAATTAAGGGAAAACGCTTCTTGAACTTCAAAGGATAAATTGCACTTTCAGATAGCAAGCCGTTAGCATCAGGAATGTTCAGTTTTGCTTGCTGGTTAGTAGCGAGATTACTCAATAGCAGAGTGAGCCTGTTTGTGCTTGTATTTTGCATTCCATTCAGAAGGTAGAAATGTATTTTGTGTTGAGTAATACAGTGAAGTGTAGCGAATATTTGTCATGAGACTTGTAATTCTTTCGTTGCAAAGTTCTGACACCTTGCGCTGCGATGTGTTGAACGTATTGCATAACTTATGAAAACCAAAGAATCTTTAGAGTTGTGTATGAATCGTTATGAAGTTCTAACAGCTGTATGTCATCAAAGGTAGTAGGGGTGTTAAGAAAACAATTTACGCACATGTAGTAAACAATGTTGAAATATGGTACATAGATATTCAAAGAGATTAAAGTCCTTAAAAAACTGAAGGTAAAAGTAGTACTTGAAAGTTGAAATGTTTCTGTGATGTAGGTGAAGAAGATTTGCAGTTCAATTCGGAAATAAGTAAAATAAATAATATTGTTAGTAATAGAAGCCAAATTAGTAAAGGAGGTAATGAAAAAGTGGAAGAAAAAGAATAGAAAAAGTAATAAAAAGATGTAATGTGTAATATGTGACACACCTTGCGCTGCAATGTGTTGGACGTATTCTCCATCTATATCACAGAAATATTTTGACTTTCAAGCGCTAGTTTTATCTTCAGTTTTTTAAGGACGTTAATCTGTTTGAATGACATCTATGTAACTTACCATCTTTCAACAGTGTTCACTACGTGTGCGTAAATTGTTTTCTTAACACCCCTACTACCTTTGATGACATATGACATACAGCTGTTAGAACTTCATAATGAGTCATACACAACTCTAAAGATTCTTCGGTTTCCATAAGTTATGCAATACGTCCAACACATCACAGCGCAAGGTGTCAGAACTACATAACAAAAGAATTACAAGTCTCAAGATTCTTCGACATCCAAATTGAACATCTTGAGTTCTTCCTTCAACAACAGCTAAGTGCATTAATTTATGCATTTTATGCATTATCTGAAACATTTATCACAATTGTGATTATTTCTTCTTCATATTTATAGTGTCAAATCCACTATGTTTTTGTGACATTTTTACAATTTCTATGAACTATTTGATACATTGTGCAACTCGTGCTTTTGGCTGATGATGACCCTGATAATGGGTTGAAACTAGTACCTAATAAATGTTTCTTCTGTAAAGTAACCCACTTTACTTGAATTTATATTGAAAGGGTGGAACTATTGTACTTTTAATTTGAATTTGAATTGTAATCACAGTTCAATACGGATCATTCACAATGAAATTTATAACTCTTATATCTGGATTAGAAACATAATCGTTTGAAATTGACTGGTGTGGTGTATATTTGTCTTGTGATAGCCTAGTTATGGATACGGAAATTTTGTGAAATTCCTAATGAAGACAAAATTAAAATCTGTCAGAAAAAGGACTGGCATAAGAATGAAGAGGTCGCAAATGTTGAAACTCGCACCTTTAAGTTTCAACTCGATCACTCACGTTGGTCGAAGTTTTGTTTGATTCAAAATGGCCGCCAAAGTCATTGCCTGCCGTTGCAAATGGTCGACTGTAACCTCCAATTCATCGTCTAAGAGTGTGACCAAAAAATAATGTTTAATAAGCCACTGCTCCGAAACATAAGGCTTCTACTAACATTTGTTTTAGAAAGAGTCAGATCTGCAATAATACTTCTATATTTTTGTTGGCCCCTGGTAACATGTTTCCATATTTGTTGTCTGGTGTTTTTCACACCTTACAGTGTACCAATACTTGTTATTTTGTAATCCCAAACAGAAAATGTTTTCATATTTGTTCTCTCATGTTTTTTTACACCTCTTAATACTTTCCCCTCATCTGTAGAAATGGTGGATAGGCCTTTAGTTTTCACTGCACCCACGGATACACGACGTAAAATAACCTCATTTCAGAAAAAATCGTATCTAGTGTTTCCATATCCCTGCTGGATAGTTTTTATTTGTATATTCATTAGTACGTTTTCTCACTTAACACATTCTTTTTCCTTGTCCCCTGGAGAAACATCTTAATGAGGTTTCACTGTATAAACAAAAAAATATTGTATATACATTAATACTCCACACCATCAAATAATTCACACACCCTAATTTTAGGAATTTTTTTCGACTTTAATTTCTGTTTTACTTCCCAGAAATAAATCCTACATAATTATACTCCACAACTGAATAAAATACACATTTCTTCTAAAAACACATCATAATCTTCACATGCCATTACAAAGCACCCAGGACTGTAACTAAAACAGGAAAAAAAATTGATGTGCAATTTTTATCAATTTAATGTTCATGTGTGCATTTAAAGTCAAGAAAATAATTGCATGCTCCTATATTTCTATTCATCATCACTTTCATCGTCATCATTAGGAGAATAATCATAATTGTCGTCGTCCTTTTCCCATGGCCAAAACATGGACCAAATTTTGCACTTTCTTTTAAAGATCTTAAGATTTAAAGATTTGAAACAAATTGAATAAGGTGAAACCTCAACTGTTTCCTTTCAAGGAATATTTGTGTGATTTTCCCATAGAGTGTCATCCTAAGTTCCATCCAGAGAATAGCGCTGCCCGGCCTTGGTCTGCCAGGCCCACGACAAAGAACATTCATTACAACAAAATATTGGCAAAACTAGCCGATTACAAATATCAGAGAAAGGAAAGCAAACCACATGACAATTGTGATAAAGCAGGATGCCTACCCAACCTATAGAACAAGGGGGTCATCGATTGAGATGAAGCAGTACCAACCTTATATCAAATACTGCACGCACCTCAGTTTCTCTTCACCTAATTCCAGAAAAAATGTATGCAGAGAATTTGCCTATATACAAAATACTGTTTTAAAAACTCCACATTGTTTAAGTATATTGATTGTTTTAATTTGTTGTAGTCTTTCTGTTAATAAAGTAACTACTCTAAAGATACACACTATTACACAAAAACAACCTGAACTTACCTGCTCAGTTCATGAGGTGACATGTCACTAGAAGAAATAGAGACTAAACCATGAAGTTTAGAAAACAGCACTGGAACATTTCCACAAAGGGCTCCACCCAGTATAGAGTCTCCAGAAGTTCCAAATTGTATGATATCTGCTTCGTCAACATCATTCATAACTACAAAAGAGAAGTAAATATGACAGCAGGAGCAATACTTACGATGAATCTTTCAAATGATCCTGTTTCATGCAGTAGTGCCACTACAGTTTTAACATTTCGAATGTACCATATGTTCACTAAAAATGGATTTCCTCAATGAGGTTTTCAGTATTATAATCCAACCATTAATAAGAAAAACCCAACCCCCACACAACACACTTACAACACTGAATAACATAATAGGGTAGTGACATCGCTAGAGGAAGGCCCATGTTCCCACCATAAAAAGTTGGCTTAGTTTATAATAAAGTAGTTCCATTATGTTCCCCCATAATGGTCTAAATCATCTAAATTATAAGAACCACACATTCTTTATTTCCCTGTCTTAATAAATAGTATGAGAAATATATCTGAACAATCGTGATGATAAACAGCTTAAGTGGCCCTTGAGGACTGCAGCTGTCAAAAGTAGTCACTTTTTTACCCACCAAAAGTAATTATATTCATAAACTTAGTTGAAAATAATGTTCAATGAAACTGCTGAAATTGTGGGTGTTTAGCCAAAAAATACTGTTTGCAGAGATGTCATGACCGCAGCAATACAACCCTTTAAATATCACTCTAATTCAGAAATAACAGTGAGTATGAGAGAAACAGTGATGTGAAGTAGCATTATTCTTGACATGAGCGACACTTTTCAAGATACAATAGTATGGATCTGTCATTTCAGAAGTTAGGTTACATATTCCCACATCTGGCTGAATTTCAGAAAGGATATTCCTACATAAATTTATAGCAAAAGTGGTATCATTACTGTACTAGGGCTAGAAATATATTTTCAAGACACATGCACGGTTAAGTTAGGTTAGGCAACTCTGAGGAGGGAAACGGAAAAACCAAAAACAAGATATGCAGTATCACAGCATACCAAATAATTAGAGCCCTCAAGAAACATAATATATTCATTATGTGTTGTTCCACTGCATTAACATAAGGTTCTTTAGTCTTTAGAAAAATACTTTGATATTTTATATCAATATTATAGGAAATTAGATAAAATTGTAGAATATAGTTTAGATATAAGTTTCACCGTGTTAATTGTAGCTTATCTGTCGTAGTTGCCACTGTAATTGGGACACTAAGTGCTGTAGTGTTAAATAAATAAATATATATATATATATATATATAATTAAATAAATAAATAAATCTAACTAACTAACTAACTAACTATGGTCAGATTCCACCATACTCAGTCAATACACCAGATCAATTCAAGCAGATTGGTGTATATAGTATCACCTGCTTTTACACTGGACAAACTAGAAGAGGATTTGGATTTGACATCAGATTTCAAGAACACTTGGCAGTGCTTTGGATACATAAGCATGAAAAATCAGCAGTTGCTATACCTCTACATGACAAAGGACATGGAGTATCAAGTATTCAAAATTCTCTCACCATTTCACACACACATACAAAAGGGATAAAAATATGTACTTTAGAAAATCTAGAAATTTACAGATATCAATGAATAAATCCTCAACACATTTCAATGATAAAACTTAAAATGAATATTTAAAAACAATATTAAACTTTAGCAGATACTGTATATTTCATTGACTACATAGACCTACACATATAACAGACTCAACATAGATGTTATAAATTCATAATGCACATAACCCCCACTCTTAAATCAAATATCGTACTTCCTCGCATATTAGACTCTCAGGTTATTCAAGAAAAAAAATTTAAATAAAGCTTGTGTATAAGACACACCCAGCATGAATCACCAGATGAGAACAAGGATTTTGCTTCAAAGAGGGTACAGGCCATACTGCAGCTCCGATGATATAATGAAAATTATTTCATAGTTTCATCCATCTGACCCACGCAATATAAACAAGTTTCAAAGTTATGGAGTATGTCTGTGTTTCAGAGTTAACAAATGTCCACCTCCGCAGCATACTGCATCTCTGGTGACGTCGCATAAATACGTGAACAGTTTTGTATATTCAACCCGCGCATTGCAAACAGTATCATTCATGCAATATGTCTGTGTTTTGTACTTAAGAATGTACACCAGCATAACAGTGATCACAATTATCTGCAGTTCTTGGGGCCAGAGTTCAATTCCCTGTTCTGCCAGAGATTTAAGAATGACAGGAAGGTTGGTATGCAGTAAAATGGTACATGCAGCTCACCTCCATCGGCACCATGCCTAAAAAGAGCTGCATCACCTCAGGATGAGGACAAGAGTTACTTAAGAAATATTCGTGATTATTGTTATTAATATAGCAGGCGAGATCATTAAGAAAGTGATCGGTTAATAACTCGTAACTCAGGCCAATATATGTATTTTTTGGAGGAGCAGGTTTAAAATGTGATAAAAACAACCCAATTGTAACAATTGTTTTAACAGTCAATGTACCTAACAAATAATAATAATAACAATACACAAATTGAACCTGAAGAAATTTTGAATCGAAATATACATAGAAAGAAAATTGACAAGTGGCAAGTTACTCCAGAGAATGAAGTACCAATAAGAGCAGGTACCAAGTGGATGGAAGAAAGGAAGAGGATCTTTAGTGAACAGATGAAAGCATCCTTGATCCTCCGCAAACAAAATCATAAATAAAGCTTCATGTGTTCCGAAAGGGACCATTCACGCATAATAATAATAATACTAATAATAATAATAATAATAATAATAATTCATAAGCTTGTACAGAGCTGATGAAATTCCCATTTCATTCGTGATTTACATAATCGACATAATATTGCCCATTATTATGCATTTAGTTAATACCTGCCTTACTTCAGGCAATATCCCAATTAAATGGAAAGATGAACTCATTGTGCTTGTCCCAAAAAAAGTCTCCTGCAAGCAATACATCTGACTACCGACCTGTCTGCATTCTCACAGCACTTTCTAACGTTCTAATGCATAAACAAGTAGTTAAATACTTGGAAAAACATTCTGTACTTGATCCCTTACAGTCTGGTTTTAAGAAAGGACACAATACTGCAACAACACTAATCAAAATCACGGATGACATTAGACGGGCTATAGATGAACGAAAACTGACTATACTTATCCTTCTAGACTTCAGCAGTGCGTCTGACACTGTAAATATAGACATATTGTTAGCTAAGTCACAAAAACTTCACATGGCTCATTCTGCTATTCAGCTCTTGGGCTTATACCTCAAAACTAGAAGACAGCGAGTTGTATCAAACATGAAGACTACAGAATGGAGGTCTAAGCTATCTGGCGTTCCCCAAGGGTCCATTCTTTGACCTCTTTTATTCTTAATCTATATTAATGACATTTCTTCTCATCTGAATGACTGCAACTATCATCTTTATGCTGACGATCTCCATATATACTCACACTTTAAAGTCTCCAACATTGACAAAGCAATCCACCATATGAACTCTACTTTAAATTCAATTAGTTCGCATGCTAAAGAGAACTGCCTATTAATTAACCCAAAGAAAACGCAAGCAATCATAATAGGACAATCTAGGCTTTTAAATACACTAAACATCACACAACAGCCTAATCTCATGCACTGTGGTGAAGCTATACCTTTTCAGAAGTCTGTAAAAATCCCAGGCGTTGTCATGAATGACACATTAAACTGGAATGACCATATAACAAGTGTCTGCAGAAAGATATATGCATCTCTTCACCCCCTAAAAGTGAAACAATCCATTCTTTCACACAGCATGAAAATAAAACATTCAAACTTTCATTTTTCCAATAATTTATTACAGTGATGTCATATTAACTGATGCAACTGCAGAACAAACTATGAAACTTCAAAGGGCAATTAACTCTTACATACGATTTATATTTTCCTTGAACTTTAGGACACACATTTCCCCTTATTATGAGAAGCTATCCTGGCTGAAAATCGATCAACTAAGAAATTTACAAACCGCGACACTAATTTTTCGACTTCTGAACGATCTACACCTGCATACCTATCCTCACATTTCAACTTCCTCTATCTATCCATGGTCATAATACCAGATCGACTTCTACCCTTATGATACCGGTTAATCACTCAACTGTATACAGCCACTCTTTCCTGCTGTCTGAGGCAAGGCTATGGAAACTAATAGCACTTCAATAGTCTCATTTAAACAGTCTTGTCGATATTTCCTCTTAAATATGTGATCAGCTTTGTAACGGATTTGGGATGTGTTATAATGTACTTGGACACTTATCAAGTTACTTTTTGATCAAAACTAATTATGTAATCTTTCAGCCTACTGAGCTCGTCGGAATTTGACAGGAAGTATATTATGCTGCAAGCTCATAATTGCAAGGTCCGCCACAGTAGCGCTAGCATTCAGTAGGCATGCTGTCGAGATTGTACTGCCATCTAGTAGCAACCACGGAACTGAATTAAGCTTCGTTTTCTCCATGCACGAACAACAATGTGCGACGTGTTGTTTTGGAGAGTGATACAGGACAGAGCTACTTCTGCTATTACTGGTGGATTTTTACTTGTATTAACAGTGGAAGAAGAAAACATGAAGGTTTTATTTGATCCTGGGTGATCATGTCATCGTGTGGCGATGACCTTATCGCCTTCCATTCATTTTTCTACTAGTTTTTAAATAATCTGTAAGTAAGCATCCAGTTCTTGTTTAGCCTGGAGATCAAACGATGCGAGGAGCAAATCGGATAATTGAAGGTTACCGAGTGGATTACATAAATTCTTCTGGCTTAATTGAACTGCTTAAATCTATAGGGCCGATTGCAGAAACGGTATTTAGACGATGTCAATGGTCAAACAATGCCTAAGCATGGCTGCCGCATTGCAAAGACGTTACTTATCACTTAGACACTGTCCAAAACCGATGTCCAACTGGTCATGTATAAACACTGCCGAGAGCACTGTTTAACCTCAAATGAGAGGAGTGAATCACAATCAGAGGTTATGTACCACGAAATATGTCATTTGTATTATCATGTTGAGACGATTCCAGGAAGAAACGTTAGTGCGAAGGCCTCTCTCTGGGTCGCCCTCTGCTAATTCGCAGCAATTCGTTTGACATGCACAGGTAGATTATCATAAAATAAGGTTTCGCTTTACGAGAGACTTGTTTCTTGAGACTGACAAAGTGACAGTCCGGTAACTGTCAACTTGAATACAATTCTTGGCAACAAATCTTTGCCACAAAATACCACTTATCATCGAACAGTATAGTTTTCTCCCTATGTATACTTGCAAGCTCTCTCATCGACATTCAAAAGCGGTGTCTGAGTCTATCAGTAGTATCCGCTGACTGCTGTTCTCTAAAGCGGAAATTCAAAATGAAAGAGGATAACATATTTTCGTAACAAATGCGGAAATGACGTGGTCGATAGCAGTTGTTAATAAGTAAGATTCTATTACAATAAAATTTATTGTAGCCATGGGAACAGTATTGTGTAGTCTGGGAGCTCCTAGTGACAAACCGGCACGTAGGCGACGAATGTGTGATCGCCGTTTTGCTTGAGGAGAGGAGGTAAGGTAACTTGTGTGCTGCATTCGTGACTGAGCAGGCCTATTCAGGTACCACTCTGCTTACCCTGAATGAGGAGGGGGCTATAAAAAGTGCCCTAAACAGTCAGCATCAACACAACCCGACTGGTAAATCCCAGAGGGTACACCATAAGCGGACAGAAGAATTTTTTTTAAAAAAGATGAATTTTGTAGCCTGGAACATCCGTACTCTAATGGACAATGTAACGTATCCACACAGCCGCACAAGAGATGCTGTCAGTTGGTACAATACTTTTATTTACATATTCACAAATTAACACACATATAACCTTGATCAATGTATCGCAAAACAAAAACACTTCACTTGTAGAATATCAACAAAGCCGCCATCTTTAAACAGTTGACAAATGACACCAAATACCACAGAAGTTACACTTTAAAATACAGTTGAAAACAGACGACTACCGATCAATTCAACATGGAGACTGCCTGGCTCAGCATGTCAGCCACGTGCTACTAAACAATAACTCTCTTCCAATAGCTTCCAAACCACAACTTCAGTAACTCAACAATAACTTGTTCCACAACTCACTTGTCGCCGTCAAGATCGCCTCCTTGTATATGTGCCTGGCCAGGCATCTAGAAAGTACATTACAAAAAAAAAGCTTCTTGAATATTCCAGTGTGTCCAATACATAGAAATTGTGTACAGAATATTCTCAGTCATTGTCTATTGTCTATACCCTTCTGCAAGTTACAGTGTGTTTCACAATTATGGATTACAATTTATATATACAGGTAAGAATAAATTATAATATTAATTTACAGGTATTTACATTAACGGAACTGATATCAATGTCGATGTACATCACATGTACATGACATAACCTCACACACAATACTATCATTCAACTAGTAAATAATAACAATACTGATACTAAATGGATGTACACTTCATTAGCTATACATACAAGTAGTGATAATAATTATAACAACAATCATAAAATAATAATAATAATAATAATAATAATAATAATCACGATCGTATATAATAATAATAATAATAATAATAATTCGAACTTGATATCTGCATTAGTTATCCATGGGTGAGAGAATACTGTTTTCAAGTTATACCTGTCATTGCACTTGCGTCAAATGATACAGCTAATCGGCCAGAAAGAACAGCTATTGTGGCTCATGAACTAAAAAGATTTAACATCGATATTGCAGCACTGAGTGAAACTAGAAGGCCTGATGAAGGACAAATTAAAGAACAAGGAGGCGGATACACTTTCTTTCGGAAAGGTAAAAACATTCATGGGCCCCACATTCATGGTGTTGGTTTTGCCATTGCAAACGAACTTGTTTCTCACCTTGATGAACTTCCTTCTGGTATAAATGAAAGACTCATGAGCTTACGCCACAAGCTCACCAACAATCAACGAGTTACAGTAATAAGTGCATATGCCTCGACCCTCACTTGTGAAGAAGATGAAAACGAAGCATTCTATTGCCAACTTGACATACTTCTGACAAGAATACTTCAAGCTGACAAAATCACTCTTGGGCAACTTCAATGCACGAGTTGGTTGAGACTCAACACTATGGCTCAAAGTAATTGGAAAAGAGGGAGTAGGTAATTGCAACTCTAATGGAACCCTTCCGTTCACGAAGTGCTCAGAGCACAATCTACTTATCAATAATCTCCTCTTCAGACAGAAGGATAAACTTAAAATATCATGGCAACATCCACGGTCAAAACATTGGCATCTAATTGATTACATAATTGTACGAGCCCGAGAATAGCGCGATGTGTTAATCACAAAGGCTCTAACAAGTGCTGACAGCTGCTGGATGGACTACCGACTTATACGGTCTACAATGACCCTTCACATCCAAGTGCAGCGAAGGAAACAGAGAAAATTTACGAGACCTATCCGGGAAGATTTCGACCAGGGCGAAGCTGTCCCGATCAAATCCTCAGTCTTAAGTGGATCAAGAAACACCATAGAGTTTGGTACAAGAAATTAATTATCACTGTTGTTGACTTCAAAAAAGAGTATGACAGTATTCATCATGAGTCACTACAGTAGAAGTCCGATAGTCCGGCACGTTCGGGACCGGCCCGGTGCCGGATTACCGAAAATGTAGATGCTAAAGGGTTTACTGTGTCACATTCAGTATCTTCAATACGGATTAACAATGATATTTATCACCTTACCGAAAATGCTGAATTATCGGGCGGTACACCTCTTACTATGATATAGGTTAAGGCGAACAGCGAAAACAGCTGTAACACTGCGTTTTGCAGTAAAATGTTGATCAACAGAATCATCAGTTTAATAACACATTCCTCTTTTCAAACGTGTTGTTTCTTATTGCCATTCCATAATAATGCCGGACTACATCAATGTTTTTATCTGTAAGTCTTCCTTTAACATTCAGAGTCTTTCCATCTAAAACTTCTTGTTTCCTTCTGTTCGCTTCATTTTTGAACGCATGTTCCCATCCGTTTTTGAACGTGGCCCATCCATTCAATTTTTGAAATCTCTTTTTTTATCATATGGTTGGTTTTCCAGTACTCAGTATAGCACACAGCCTTCTAGGCTGAATATTTCCAGAGATACTGTAGAGATATTTAAGTAAGTCAATGCATAGCAAATGGATTGTATCAGATACATTTGCACTATTAACTTTGAAATAATAAAACATACACTTCAATTGGTTTCGACAAATAATGCACAAAATTCTTCACAAGAGATCATTATTAAGTGATAACATTTTAAAAATCCTGGTATGGTGCTGGACCATTAGGCGTTCTGGACTGTTGGATTCTGGACTAATGGAATTCTACTGTACTAAAAGTCCTTAAAGAATCTGTTTACCGGGCGAGTTGGCCGTGTAGTTAGGAGCGCGCAGCTATGAGCTTGCATCCGGGAGATAGTGGGTTCGGACCCCACTGTCGACAGCCCTGAAGATGGTTTTCCGTGGTTTCCCATTTTCATACAAGGCTGTACCTTAATTAAGGCCACAGCTGCTTCCTTCCTATTCCTAGGCCTTTCCTGTCCCATCATCGCCACAGACCTATCTGTGTCTGTGCGAGTAAAACAAATAGCAAAGAAAAAAAATTTGTTTTACACCAAAAACTCATCACTCTTACGAATACTAAGTCGAAAGTCAACTTTATAGGTGAATTGTCTGAGCCATTTGGAATCCACACTGGACTTCAACAGGGAGATGGATTCTCGCCATTATTGTTTAACTGTGCCCTGGAGAAAGTAATGTGAGAATGGGTAAAGAAATGTCATTCAAACATCAAGATAGGCAGAAATATTAATTGCCTTGCATTCGCATACGATCTTGCATTACTAGCAAGTAGTATGGAAGAAGCTAAATTTCAAATTGAAGAACTCAGGAAAATTGCTGCAAGAATCAGGCTGCAAATCTCGTTTGAAAAGACTGAAATGATGCCGACCTTCAGAACGGAAACATCAGCCATTCATCTCGACAATGGCAAACAAATTAAGTTTGTGAATAAGTTCAAATATCTTGGGGAAATTTTAACCTGGAATACAAAAGAGAAAACAATGATCGACAGCAGAACGTCTAAACTGAAAACAGCACAGGGAATCACCTGGTCAACTTATTAAAAAAAAAAAAAACTCTCTCCATGAATTCTAAATTAAGATACAGTTGTGAAACCCAAAGCAACTTATGCTAGTGAAACACTCTTCAAGTTGAACACTAAATCAACAACTGATAAATTGCAGAAAGTAGATAGAAGAATCATCAGGACAATCGTCAATAAGAAACACCAAGTTGATGGCCAATGGAGATTATTTCCTAATGAAGCGGTATATTGTGAAAGCGAATCAATAATAGATACAATGTGGAAAAGGAGAACTGCCTTTTTTGTCATATATGCGGACTGCCAGAAACCCGACTAGCGAAGCAGTTATTTAGTTACTTCTGAAAAAATAAAAGAAAGAACATTTGGTTCACAGAGATCATGAATGATTTAGAAGAAGTTACTTCTGAAAAAATAAAAGAAAGAACATTTGGTTCACAGAGATCATGAATGATTTAGAAGAAGTATATTTATCAACGCTCCAAATTGCAGGCAGAGAAGAGAAGAGGATTCTAAGGAATAAACACCTACAATTCAAATCCATAACATTTGAATGAAGGAAGTACACTATTACTGACAACCAAAGGGCGGCCAGGTCTGACAAGATGAAAAAGTTTTGGGAGCGGAAGAAGAAGCTGAAAAGCTGACTATTTAATACTAACAGTATTAGACTTTAAAGTAAATGACTGATTAAAGTGCTCCAACAGGGGTGTAAACTATGTAAAAAAAAAAACAGTAAAATGAAACACCGACCTTCAACCACCTTAGCTAGAGATACCGTACTTAAAACCTCTTTCTCCATCTTCACTGTCAATAATGAAAACATTCATCAGATTTCCAACATCTTTAAGAAACACAATCAAAATAGCCTATAAAATCAATAACAACAGAACAACAATGCATCCATTTTCTATAATATTCATTCTGTTAATAAACATAATCAGTTCTCTAAATTAGGGGTTTACAAACTCAAAGGCAACTGTAGGCCAAACTGGCAGAAAGTTCACTACACAATACACAGAACATGCCAATACAATCAAACAACAGATTGTCTTCCGTAGGCCAACATGGGCAGGACATGAGGATTCTCAAAGTAGCAACAAAGGCACTATGCTTAATATAATGGAAAATTCCTTCATCAATTTAGAGCAATATTCTAATCTCAACTTCACTCTCAAGAAGCTAACATCTTATTTGATATCACAATTCCAATCCTTGACAAACAAAAATTAAGAAACCAAACTCCCCTCTCTCGTAATACCTTCAGACCACCCTTCCAGCAACTTACTATCATTCCGCACCCCTCAGCCCTGCCTTAAAAATAGCCACACCTCGCCTTCCCCTTCATCCTTTCTTTCACTCACATCCGTATGACGACGTGTTAGTGCGGTTTCTGTCATGGCATCAGTAACAGTGGCGAGTCTCCTATCAACCTGGCCATATTTCCCATCTTTCTTCAACCACATGGCTAATTTTATTATCTAACGTATTTTTCAGATAATCTGTGAATTCAATCTGAATTGGATAACAACTCTTTCTCTTCTTTTGTACTTTCATCAAAGATACCATGACGTCCTAACAGAATTTTTCATGGTTTCACTTTACTCCAAATAAATAACAGTAAAATACCACAAGCTATGTACAGTAGAAGTCCACTATAACGAGTATGGCATATAACAAGGACCCCATTATGATGAGTGATTCTGTATGTCCCTCCAAAATTCCTATATTAAACTGTGTTTTATCCTTCGGTTACAGCAGGAGACTATCAAGGACGCTTCCGTTATTACGAGGGATTATGCATGTGAGATTTATTCCGGTATCGACATTTATGCACCCTGTGAATATATTGCATGCGATCGATCAACTTTGGTGTTGTTTCCTCGCTATGTCCACTAGCGAGCTATCTCGTCGACATTCACAGGCGATTACATTTAAATTTAAAATTAAGAGTAAAATATTTCCACCTTTTCAATACAAAATCAAGTAATGTGGGTTACATTACGGAAAAAACATTTATTGGAACTAGTTTTGAAATATTTTGTAAGGTCATCATCAGCCAAATTGGGAGTTGCAAAATGTATCTGATAGTTCATAGAAATTGTAAAAAGTCATGAAAACAAAGTGGCTTGACACTATAAATGTGAAAAAGTCAAAATTGTTGTGAAAGTTTTGGATAATGCATAAAACGCATAAATTAATGCACTTAGCTGTTGAAGGCAGAATTCAAGAAGAAATAATTTGGGCGTTGTATATTCTTGAGGTTTGTATATATCACTCCTTATGACGTTCTGATAGTTGTGCTGTGATGTGTTGAACGTATTGCAGGTAAGGTCTCATTGGTGATCAAAGTTTCAGATTATGTTTAAAAATGCATATATCCCCAATTATCTCCGAACTATCCTAACTATTTTCTCTTTCCCTACCTTCCTTATTCTTGCTTCCTTTCACATAAATTACACAATACGTCCAACACTTCGCACCACAAATGGATTCACATATTACATATTTTATTACCTTTTCTATTCGTTTTCTTCCCCCATTTTCCATTCCCTTTAATTAAACCCCTCCTCTTTTTTCCCCCTTCCATTTCCCATTTCTCTCCAAAATTTCTCCTCCCTTTCTTTTCCTTCCTTTATCTTGCTTCCTGTCACATAAGTTATTCAATACAACCAACACTTAGCAACGCAAGGTGAGCCACATATTATATATTTTCTTTACAAAAAATTTTATCTTTTTCCTCTTTTTCCATTACCATTTTGGCTTTCATTACTTTTTAAACTATTCATTTCATTTATTTCCACACTGAACTGCGAATCTTCTCCACCATTTTCAATTTATTTTTAACATTTTTCACTTTCAAGCGCTACTTTCACTTTTTTAAGGACTTCAAACTCTTTAAATGACTTCTATTTACCATCTTTTTACATTGTTCACTGCGTGAGCATGGATTGTTTTCTCAGTACTACCACCACTGATGATTCGCAGCTTTTAGAACTCCGTGTCTTGTGATACATAATTCCCAAGAATCTTCGTTATCCTTCAGTGACAACCATATCCTTTTTTTAACATAATCTGAAACTTTGATCACCAATGAGACCTTACCTGGAACACGCCCAACACATCGCAGCGCAACTATCAGAACTTCATAAGAAGTGATATATACAAACCCCAAGAATCTTCAACGCCCAAATTATTCTTCTTGAATTCTTCCTTCAACAGCTAAGTGCATTAATTTATGCATTTTATGCATATCCAAAACTTTTATAACAATTTTGACTTTCTCACATGTATAGTGTCAAACCACTGTGTTTTCACGACTTTTACGATTTCTATGAACTATCAGATACATTTTGCAACTCGCGATTTGGCAGATGGTGACCTTAAAAAATACGTCGAAACTAGTTCCAATGAATGTTTCTTCCATTATGTAACCCACATTACTTGATTTTGTATTGAAAAGGTGGAGATATTTTACTCTTAATTTTTAATTTAATTATAATCACAGTTCAATATGGACCATTTAAAATGAAATTCATCTCTCTTAATTCAAAGGCGATGTCAGAGTCTATTAGTAATACCTGTCGACTGCTGTTCCATAAAGAAAAATGGAAATGAAAGAGGAGAACATGTGTTTGCAATAAATGTGTAAATCCAATTAGCCTGCCAAAAAAAAAAAAAACTTTTTTGTGCGGTAAAAAGGAAAATAGGTGGGTTTTATGAATTTCTTAACGCAGAATTCGAGAAAAAAATTAGTTTTGGCGTATCATGTCTGGTTTGGTGGCAATTTTACAAAATGTCATTTTGTTCTTACGTAAAATTGTTGATACCTAGTATTGATTAAATTTGATATATTAATGTAAATTTCAGCTTGTAAAACGTAATCATATTTTGCATGCATTAAATACACATAAATATGCTGCTTTGTAAGCAAGTAGATGGTTTGTATTATATTTTTAATGTATATTGAAATTCGTGAAACTGAAGCATAAAGCGCCTATTTAGTTTCGGCTGTACAGTTGCTTTTAAATTAATATAACCATACCTTGAATTTTTTTTTTTGCTAGTTGCTTTACGTCGCACCGACACAGATAGGTCTTATGGCGACGATGGGACAGGGAAGGGCTAGGAGTGGGAAGGAAGCGGCCGTGGCCTTAATTAAGGTACAGCCCCAGCATTTGCCTGGTGTGAAAATGGGAAACCACGGAAAACCATTTTTCAGGGCTGCCGACAGTGACCTTGAATAAAAATTACATGGTTAAACATACACAGTTTTGTTACTTACATTATGTGCAGGTTAGCTTCACATCTCCGTCTTTTTTCTTTTTCCGTGGAATTTCTGGGTTTTTGAAGTTCTTCAATGATTTCTAGAAGGGTCGTCTCGTGCAATCGACCAACAGTAATCAGCCATCATATTCACATCCCAACGTCCCAGATAGCGTCGTTCTGCATCTTTGAAATCCTGGTGAAACCTTTCAGCTTGTTATTCACTGACAGCTCCTAAATTTGGAGGGAAATAATCCAGATGCGAAGCTAAGAAATGAAGCTTAAGGCTCATATTACAACCGAGTTCCTTAAAATTTACCAACATTTTCCTTACAATTTCTTTGTATTGAGGGTCCTTAATGCTGAATGCGTTCCATGCCTCTTTCTCAATTTTGGTCATCGTGTCTGTGAAATCTTTATCCTTCATCAGTTTACGAATCTGTGGTCCATCAAATATGCCTTCTTTGATTTTTGCATCTGATAATGAGGGAAATTTAGTGGATAAATATTGGAAGCATAGGCTACATTTATCTAATGCCTTGACATACTGTTTCATCAATCCTAATTTGATGTGCAAGGGTGGAAGTAGAATTTTTTCATGGTCAATAAGACTTACATTCAAGACCAAAAATGTCCTGGTTGTAGTTGTTTCCTTTCTGGCCAATTCACTGTATCCCAATGTTTATCCCTTCCCTGAGGTAATCCATTCCTCTGTGATCTCCACCTGCTTCCAGCTGCTACCCGAAGGAACACACAGCTTTATCTATGCAGATGAATGTGCAATTACCACTCAAGACACCTGCTTTGATGCTACTGAGCAGAAATTATCTAATGCACTTTCAGTGCTGTCTGCTTACTACAAGGAGAATCAGCTGAGACCGAGCCCCAGTAAAACTCAGACTTGTGCCTTCCACCTCAAAAATAAAATGGCAAACAGAACTCTCAAAATCATTTGGGAAGGAACCACATTAGAACATTGCATCACACCAAAATATCTTGGAGTTACTCTTGATTGTGCTCTCACTTACCAGAAACACTGCTCGAACACCAAGCAAAAAGTGGCAGCCAGAAATAATATTATAAGGAAGATAACGGGTACTATCTGGGAGGCACATCCCAATACCATGAGAACCTCTTCCATTGTTCTATGTTACTCTGCAGCGGAATATGCATCCCCAGTATGGTACAAGTCAAGTCACGCCAGGAAGGTAGATGTTGCTCTACACGATACTTGTCGCATCATTACCGGCTGTCTAAAACCTACTCCGCTGAACAAATTGTGTAGTCTTGCTGGTATTGCCCCTCCTGATATCCGTAGACAGGTTGCAGCGAAAAACGAAAGGAAGAAGGCGGAAACATCTGAAGTTCACCCTCTGTATAGATACAGGCCAGTTACTCCAAGACTCAAATCAAGGAAAAGTTTCCTCAGAACAACAGAGGCTCTTAACGGGACACCTCAGCAATCTCGAATTGATATGTAGCGAGCAAGCTGCACTCGCTCCGAAGAATTACCACCTGGTCACATGGAGAAATGGAGTACTTGGAGATCACTGAACAGATTAAGGCCAGGCGTGACAAGATGTAAAAGCAACCTGCAGAAGTGGGGTTTCAACAATGAGTCATCATTGTGTGAGTGTGGTGCAATCCAGACGTCTCATTTGTTGCAGTGTAGCCAGTGCCCTAAAACATGCCCAGTACAAGATCTACTTCAGGCAACAGAAAATGCACTGGATGTTGCCAATTTCTGGGCAAAAGTAGTATAGACTGGGTTTTTTTTTTTTTTTTTTTTTTTTTGTAAGTGTGACTTTGTATATAATGTATATAATTCAGTAAGAGTATATATGTATATGTATTTATAGTATTAATGCTTCTGATACGAATAAATAAATAAATAAATAAATAAATAAATAAATAAATAAATAAATAAATAAATAAATGTTTATCCCGTGCCCTGCTATGCCATTCACATAGGAAACAGGGAAATTTTGTTCAGCCTTTTTGTTGTCCCAGCAACAATCCAATGATCTTCAAATCACCACAAATTTACCACCCATGCTCGTGATAATTTTTTCAAGCACCAACTTTAAGATCTCGTATGTGTCAGACATTTTTGTGGAGTGTGCACGTAGTACGGATGCCAGAACATTTGTATTGTGAAGCAAAACAGCCTTTAAGCTTCTTTAGGAAGAGTCAATAAAAACATGCCAGTTACTAGGATCATACTCTTTCTCTCCTAATTGACGTACAAGATTTGAAACATCTGTATAAAATACAAGTTCATCTTCTCGAGTATAATACTTTCGGAATTCTTTGTCACGATTTCAGTACCAGGAAAATGTGACACCGTATGCCAACATATTCTTTTTGTGCAATCTTGAATCAAGTAATTCACTTTTTCCTTTGGTTAGCTCTAAGTCCCTTATCAGATCATTCAATTCGGATTGCGTGAATATGTCTGAAGGTGTGTCTGTCATATTGATGTGGCTCGAAATCTATTTCTTCATCGTCAAATTGCAATGAACTGCTACTTTCCTCACTCAAGTGTGTAGGTGGAGTAGGTACAGGTAAGTCAGATCCACGAGGAACTGGTCGAAGAGCTGTCTTGAGATTCGGATATTTAATTTTGCTTTTACTTTTCTTATTGTAACAGACAACATGGGTCATACAAAAATAGCAGTCGTCATGACGGTTCTTTTGCTCTCGCCATTGCATGGGTATAGCAAACGGCATTGAGTTTTGTTTGCCCTCATACCAGTAACGTAGTCTCTCAACACAGGTATTGCATGCAATATAAGGTGCAAAAGATTTGTCTTGATCCCCAACTTTCAATTTGAAGGAAGATAAATGAAGTTTCTTTACAAACGAGTCTATTTGACGCACTTTGGAATCGAACACAAAAACTCCACAAATGTAACAAAACTTTTGAGGACTTTGTTTACACTGTCTTCTGTGCACCCCTGAAACACTAGCCATGATGGTTTTAAAACACTAGAACTTCACTTATTAGTGATCAATTTGAAATTAAATTACATTATATCTCGCGCACACGGTAGGCCTACAATGAAATTAATGTGAACTTCAAAAGACGCACTAAACACGTACCGGTACTTCTTGGAGCCCATCTCAAGCAACACTGTTATCTTTGAAAGGAAACTGCTTTATCAGTCCATCATAAACATCGCATAAGGGCTGGGGCTATTAACACGCCTGTTTATTCAAGTGGTCTAAGATGAAAGACAAACGCTCAACTGTCTTATCTTCAATCCTACATACCTCGCGGTCTATTGCATACCTGGGGGAGTTTGTTATGAATTTACCAGGAAACCCTCAACTACACAATGAACATTTAGCAATAAACCTATAATAAAATGCAAACAATAACAAATCAAATCACATAATTGTATTCTAAAAAACGTTGCGCAAGAACATCTCTCAACATTACATCTTACGAATTCATGCAGATAATAAACATCGAAATGTGTCAAAACTAGACGTGATCGGGGGAAAAAAAGCATCATTTTCGGAATCACGGCAGCAATTTCCATAAGAATTACATATTTTCTATTTTACCGCAAAATCATGTTGGCTAGTGTTATGTGTGCGATAGCAGTTGTTAACTCTTAAAAATAAAAGCTGAAGTAAACAATCGCTAAATGTTAACGATAAATACTGCAATTTAAGTAAGAATGGGATACACCTCAAGATATGGCTGAAGGCAGCATTGATGTCAGAGGTTAGTTTTATATTTTCTTGCGTCTGGTTACATTTCGGAAAGGCTATTATAATGTAATTTTTTTTTTAGTTCTATTTGCCTTACGTTAACGTAAGAAATTTCATTTTTCCGTATTGAACCAAGAATTACAATAAATAAACTTGATATTTCCACCTATTCAATATAATTTTAATGCTGTTATTCAATTACAACATATTAAATTTCACAGGACTAGTTTCGACGCGGACTTGCGTCATCTTCAGCTTTTTCGGAAAATAGGCAACCTTAAAATTCATGACATGTCTTAAAATGTTTGGCATGAAATCCAGTTAAATCTATAATTAAAACCTTGACTCATTAAAAACTATTATGACAAGTAAAAGACTTGCAAGTCAGTCGTATAATAAAAGTTCATTGGTTAAATGATATTCTTATGAACAAGCAGTTGTGGAGTCCTTAAATTTGTTGAGCAATAGATAAAATATTGTGTTCCATTTCACTACAACTTATATACTGCTGAACCATCCCGAAAAACGTGAAGTTTGGTCATATGGAATTTTCTGCATAAAATCTTCTATGTCTTAGGCCTATGAGGTGGAAACATTAAAGTAGTTTCTTGTGATGTTTGTGAAACCAATGTTTCCTGGTTCAATGCGGAACCTGTAAATACATTAAAACGCGGTTAACGATCAGTGTTGAATGTGTTGTGGTTCTAATCAGCAAAATGATAAAGTGATTGTATGTACGACTCACCTCAAAATGCCGTGAGACAATGCTATTACTAGCCGCGCTCAAAGAACAATGAAGGCTCTGAGCAGGTTTGCATGATCGGCCGTAGCTAAAGAGGGGAAGTAGGGGTGGGTTGAGACGATGTATGTGGGCCGCGCGTGTGGAGGGAGTCTGGTGGGTGTGGACTGCGGAACGAATATCGGGAAAACTTACTGTGAATTATACGTAAAATTAAATTCTTGTTTGGGATTTTAATAGAAATTTATTTGGATTTTTTTAGAGGATTCCGCGATAGATAACGGAAACACGTTCAGTAACATACACCATTGGTCTAGGTACATTGATGATGTATTCATAGTTCTAGATGAGCGGATAATAGATGAAAAGACCACCTTAAGTAAACTAAATGACATAGATCTGCACATCAAGTTTACCTTGGAATCTGAAAAGAAGGGATCAATTAACTTTTTAGATTTAACTATTAAGAGATAGCCTAGTACTTTTTCCTTCAACATCTACAGGAAACCAACACAAACTAGCGTCACTATAAGACAAGATTCCAATGCAATGACTGTGGCAGCGCCTACCTAGGGCAAACTGGGCGCAACTTTAAGATAAGGTATGCCGAACACGTTAATGCAGTAAAATATAATAGATTCTCCGCTGTGGGACAACATATCCATGAGCTAAGACATAATTTTACAAACTTGGAACAAGACATTAAAATATTAGAGATTTTGAGCAAGGGACCATTGCTGGACGCTACTGAATTATGTTACATTCATATAGACCAATATTTTAACGCTAACCTCAATCTCAATGATATATCTGAAACTCCAAAATTTCTCTTCGATTTCCTGATAACTTTTTTAAAAAATGTTCAAATCCCAAACAAGAATTTAATTTTACGTATAATTCACAATAAGTTTTCCCGATATTCGTTCCGCAGTCCACGCCCACCAGACTCCCTCCACAAGCGCGGCCCACATACATCGTCTCAACCCACCCCTACTTCCCCTCTTTAGCTACGTCCGATCATGCAAAACTGCTCAGAGCCTTCATTGTTCATTGAGCGCGGCTAGTAATAGCATTGTCTCACGGCATTTTGAGGTGAGTCCTACATACAATCACTTTATCATTTTGCTGATTAGAACCACAACACATTCAACACTGATCGTTAACCGCGTTTTAATGTATTTACAGGTTCCGCATTGAACCAGGAAACATTGGTTTCACAAACATCACAAGAAACTACTTTAATGTTTCCACCTCATAGGCCTAAGACATAGAAGATTTTATGCAGAAAATTCCATATGACCAAACTTCACCTTTTTCGGGATGGTTCAGCAGTATACAAGTTGTAGTGAAATGGAACACAACATTTTATCTATCGCTCAACAAATTTAAGGACTCCACAACTGCTTGTTCATAAGAATATCATTTAACCAATGAACTTTTATTATACGACTGACTTGCAAGTCTTTTACTTGTCATAATAGTTTTTAATGAGTCAAGGTTTTAGTTATAGATTTAACTGGATTTCATGCCAAACATTTTAAGACGTCATGAATTTTAAGGTTGCCTATTTTCCGAAAAAGCTGAAGATGACGCAAGTCCGCGTCGAAACTAGTCCTGTGAAATTTAATATGTTGTAATTGAATAACAGCATTAAAATTGTATTGAATAGGTGGAAATATCAAGTTTATTTATTGTAATTCTTGGTTCAATACGGAAAAATGAAATTTCTTATGTTAACTGAAGCAGCTCACCAAGCAAAAACCGTAGCCTACCAATATATGGGCTTAAGAGTCAAAGTAGGAAAAATCGGCAAAGATATAAAATTTATAAAACATTGTATTTCAAATAATTTGACCCCCAAATTTCTGAGAAGTGTTTTCAGAAAACATAAGGTTCTAAAACATCAAAGTAATGTTCATTTAAAAACTAAAAAGTTATGGGTAAAGAATGAATTAAAGTTATAAGAAAAAATCCTATTTAAACCAGAAACTGTATGAGGTTCACCTCAAGGCCACGAGTTTACTTACGAAAGCTCAATGGAACCTCTTCCAAGCTCAGGTTCAAGACAAACTTACCAATTTTCTTAATATCAAACAGACAACATTAGAGAAAAAAACTTAACATGTTACATAACGAAGTGTAGCCAGCAAAACTTCCTCTAAAAAACCTAGGCACCGGGCGAGTTGGCCGTGCGCGTAGAGGCGCGCGGCTGTGAGCTTGCATCCGGGAGATAGTAGGTTCAAATCCCACTATCGGCAGCCCTGAAGATGGTTTTCCGTGGTTTTCCATTTTCACACCAGGCAAATGCTGGGGCTGTACCTTAACTAAGGCCACGGCCGCTTCCTTCCAACTCCTAGGCCTTTCCTATCCCGTCGTCGCCATAAGACCTATCTGTGTCGGTGCGACGTAAAGCCCCTAGCAAAAAAAAAAAAAAAAAAAAAAAAAACCTAGGCATAATCCCAATGAAGGATCAATAGATCACTTCCATACTCCAATAGTCAACTTGTCTACAATTGATTTAAGTGAGGAGGAAAAGAGTATTCTTTCTAAAGGGCCCAAACACAATTGGCCTAATGTTAATTTGGCCAATATAGCCTCTAAATTAGTAACAGAATCTGAAGTCGCAATTCGTAAAATGCCACAAGATTTGCAGGACGATATTAGGACAGATGTAAAAAGACAATTACAAAAAATCTTTATTGCAAACAATAATAGAACTGGCGTTTAGGCAGAAGTTTCTTTTACTGAAAGAAAACACATCATAGACCTTAAGAAGGAGATTCAAGGCGGAGAACTTAACGTAACCAAAGCGGATAAAGGTAATACGACAGTAATTATGCATAAGCCAAAATATTTTTCGATGATAAGACCTTCACAGTGTCTAAGAAAGATCCAGCACAGATACTTCAACAACAATTAAAACAAACATTAAAGAAAGCGGTTTTTCTCTTTACAGAACAAGAAAAGACCAAATTGATTAACATGAACCCGGGGCTTCCAACAGCCAAAGCACTTCCAAAAATCCACAAGGCCGGAGTCCCCATTAGACCAATAATAAACTATAGACCAAGTCCTTTTTACAAAGTAGCACAGTTTATTCAGAAATTCCTCAAACAACATTATAAATTTAGGGCTAATAAATCAATTAAGAATACTATTGAATTAGTTAACAAGTTGAACGACTTCGAACTACGACCCTACCACACAATACATTCGTTCGATGTGGTTAACATGTTTCCAAGTGTTAATACCAGTAAGATAATACCGTTCATTCATAACAATTTAAAAACGTACAGTCACCTAAGCGTACTAGAGATACATGACTTCATGAATTTATTAAGGTTGTTAATTAACAATAACTACTTTATTTTTGATAGTATAATTTATAAACAAAATGGGCTATCAATGGGGTCTCCGGCCTCGGGGATTTTAGCAGAAATTTATTTGGATTTTTTAGAGGATTCCGCGATAGATAACGGAAACACGTTCAGTAACATACACCAGTAGTCTAGGTACGTTGATGATGTATTCGTAGTTCTAGATGAGCGGATAATAGATGCAAAGACCACCTTAAGTAAACTAAATGACATAGATCCGCACATCAAGTTTACCTTGGAATCTGAAAAGAAGGGATCAATTAACTTTTTAGATTTAACTATTAAGAGACAGCCTCCTACTTTTTCCTTCAACATCTACAGGAAACCAACACAAACTAGCGTCACTATAAAGCAGACCCTACACGGTCAGTAATACTGTCAGTACCGAAAAATATTGACAGTAATACTGATCGCGTGTGGACTGGAATGATGGAATGAAGGCCAGTACTGAAGCAGATCCGGATTTCCTGATCTGCGAGCGTCAGTACTGTAGAGTGGTGGGGATACTGACAGTTATACTGACCGTGTGAGTGCGCTTGTCATTAATTCTGTCAGTATCAACGGAGCAGCGGTGGACGACAAATGCGTTTCTCACCAAGGCCAAGTAGAGGTGCTTGTGGAACCGTCAAGTAGGCCTATGGCAAAAGTTTATCGAGCTATATGAAACGCTGCCAGAATAAACGTACTTAACAGAATACTTTACATGTTTCCACAACTGCTGTACTGATGGAAACTGGTGACATTATAGCGGAAAACTTTAAATCTTCAAAATTTATACCAGTTGTAAGATACCTCACTGTCACCGCTAATCTCTCTGCCACCGATAAACAGCACCGCATGTTTGTATTTTGCCTTATTACAAAAGGCTCTACCAATCTTCAAAATTTATACCAGTTGCAAGATACCTCACTGTCACCGCTAATCTCTCTGCCACCGATAAACAGCACCGCATGTTTGTATTTTGCCTTATTACAAAAGGCTCTACCATTCGTAGTAATTTCGAAAATGTACCCTCACGCATTCGGAGATAGTTCTGATAATCTTCTGCTTCGGTATATTGTGTTTCCCTCAACACTTCATATGAGAATACTTTTCTCTTTTCCTAAGCCAATCTTTAACCCATCGTTTACGTTTAAAACTGCGTTTCGTGCAGTACTAATATGATAGCTACAAAATGCCCGTCTTTTACGATCCATTTTGATAGAATACCGCAATTGCATGTTATAAATCTCATTCCGTAGTGACGGTTATTGACTTTATTTGTAAAGTGAGAATACCGCAATGGTAAGCTAGTGCACTGGTACTGACCAAAATATTGACAGTAATAATGATCGTGTAAGGTCGCTACAATATTGATGCGTACTGTCAGTATTATTGACTCAGTATTACTGATCAGTATTACTGACCGTGTAGGGTCTGCTTAAGACAAGATTCAACACACCCACAAGCTCACAAAAGAGCTACGTATTTCAGCCTCGTAGACCGGGCTTTTAGAATCCCTATGACTAAAGCTAATTTAAACAAGGAGCTGAATACTATCCGCAATATATCCTATGCCAACGGCTACAAGGCCTCTTTCATCGAAAGTATAATCAATAAGATCAAACATCGTCCGCAAACCACGCTTACCAAAGATAAACAAAGTCATAAATCCTATTCAACTTTTACATTTAATAACAACATTCACAGAATCACTAATATATTCAAAAAGAATAATGTAAAGATATCTTTTCGCACAGATAACAAAAGTACTGAAGTTTTACACAATGCGGCTACTGTAAATAAATCTAACCCTTATCTTAGGTCAGGTGTTTATACGTTCCAATGCAATGACTGTGGCAGCGCCTACCTAGGGCAAACTGGGCGCAACTTTAAGATAAGGTATGCCGAACACGTTAATGCAGTAAAATATAATAGATTCTCCGCTGTGGGACAACATATCCATGAGCTAAGACAATTTTACAAACTTGGAACAAGACATTAAAATATTAGAGATTTTGAGCAAGGGACCATTGCTGGACGCTACTGAATTATGTTACATTCATATAGACCAATATTTTAACGCTAACCTCAATCTCAATGATATATCTGAAACTCCAAAAGTTCTCTTCGATTTCCTGATGACTTTTATTAAAAATGTTCAAATCCCAAACAAGAATTTAATTTTACGTATAATTCACAATAAGTTTTCCCGATATTCGTTCCGCAGTCCACGCCCACCAGACTCCCTCCACATGCGCGGCCCACATACATCGTCTCAACCCACCCCTACTTCCCCTCTTTAGCTACGTCCGATCATGCAAACCTGCTCAGAGCCTTCATTGTTCATTGAGCGCGGCTAGTAATAGCATTGTCTCACGGCATTTTGAGGTGAGTCCTACATACAATCACTTTATCATTTTGCGGATTAGAACCACGACACATTCAACACTGATCGTTAACCGCGTTTTAATATATTTACAGGTTCCGCATTGAACCAGGAAACATTGGTTTTACAAACATCACAAGAAACTACTTTAATGTTTCCACCTCATAGGCCTAAGACATAGAAGATTTTATGCAGAAAATTCCATATGACCAACCTTCACGTTTTTCGAGATGGTTCAGCAGTATACAAGTTGTAGTGAAATGGAACACAATATTTTATCTATCGCTCAACAAATTTAAGGACTCCACAACTGCTTGTTCATAAGAATATCATTTAACCAATGAACTTTTATTATACGACTGACTTGCAAGTCTTTTACTTGTCATAAAAGTTTTTAATGAGTCAAGGTTGTAATTATAGATTTAACTGGATTTCATGCCAAACATTTTAAGACATGTCATGAATTTTAAGGTTGCCTATTTTCCGAAAAAGCTGAAGATGACGCAAGTCCGCGTCGAAACTAGTCCTGTGAAATTTAATATGTTGTAATTGAATAACAGCATTAAAATTGTATTGAATAGGTGGAAATATCAAGTTTATTTATTGTATTTGCTTTACGTCGCACCGACACAGATAGGTCTTATGGTGATGATATGTAAATTTATAGCGTTTGATTATTTTCATGGTAGGCCTATATACGTGGTTAAGTTAGGTGACTCTGTTTGAATAAGAAAACTGAAGCAATTGCCTCAAAATGTGCCCTTTTGTATCGTATTCTCACTATGTGCACGGCGATGTCGGAGTCGATTAGTAATACCCGCCAACTGCTGTTCCATTAAGAAAATTACAAATGAAAGAGGAGAACATGTTTTTGTAACAAATACGTAAACAACAGGGTCAAGAGTAGTGGTCAAATCATTAGAAATAAAGGGTACGTAAATGATGGCTTAATTTTAATACTCCATGTTTTCGTAACAAATATGAAAATTCGTGGTCGATAGCAGTTGTTAACTCATCAGTAGGGACCTGAAAAATCAGCATCTATTTGTCTCAAAATTAGCATCCATTTTTCCCAAAATTAGCACCTATTTACAAAGTTAAAATAATCACATGGTATTATTAATTTTAACAATATCAAGTTTATGAAGTGCTATTATTGTCTTTGGTTCACATACAATACAAATTCATTGTTCAAACAAAATCACTGTCAGTACTTCGGCATTGCTTTTTTTTTTTTTTTTTTTGACCGTCTGTCTGTAACCACTGTGTTGTAATGAGACAACACACGCTCACTATCTACATTGTTTGTTGGGGTCCACAACAACTCAAGACTGTATTTAGTAAATATGCTGAACTCTGTCTGAACTGCAGTTAATGCAAGCATGACATCACATTTTTCACTTTCTTTCATCTGGGTTTGAATTGCATGTTTCAGAGAACAGTAACCAGACCAGATATTGTTTCATGAGAGATCTGTTACTCCAAACAAATTCTCAAGCTCATCTAATTTATCAGTGTTATTCAAAATTATATGTTTTGGATACAAAGCTTGAGAAATTGACACAAAATGCTTATGGTTGGGGTCTTTAGCTTTCAATGTGGCTAGTGGCTAGCTTGCACTGTGAAGAATGAGCAGCTTTGACAAATTTGTCTCTACATGCAGCCTGCTGTAGAGGAGTGAGCTTAATCAAAGCATCATTAATTGCTGCAGAAAAATTCCCCTCACAAATGAAGGTAAAACTGGCGTCGAGGTTATGCAGTTTGGGGTAAAGGAGATGAGAGGTAGGATACAGAAACCCTTCAAGTTCAGTAAGGAGGTCAACCAATCCAGCAGCATGATCTGTGACAGAAACCATGTGGGAGTGAGGCCTATTCACTTCTTGGTCACTCAGATCAGTCAGGTACTTAATACCACAGTTGTTTATGTCTTTCATGTCAGACATCTTGAAAATTGTAACATCAGTACAGTAAGCACTCAAATAGAAGACAGCCTGAAACCAGCTATTCCATCGGGCTATGACCAGTGCAGGAAAAAAAAAAAAATCGCCTCTTTTGAAGCACCATATTTTGATGTTAAGAATTGTGAATAATCATATTTTCGCTTTCTTGTGTTCAAAAATGCAGACTTTACCATCGCAACCACATGATTTAAATCTGTCATCACTGCGACCCAACTATTACCAACCAAGCTGATCTTATGTGTCCAGCACTGTACATGCATTACATGATCCCCTATGATCACACTTAGGGCCTGTACTACGACAGCCAGATAAAAGTGCGGTATAAATTTATTTGGCAGTTTGGACATTTATCTGGAAGTTCGGTTGAAACCGCGTACTACGACTTTCGTTTATGTACAATCTGGGAAAATATTCTCGAGTATAGCTATAGCGAAGCTGGAGAGGCTGTTAACGCTTAGCCCTTATCGGGGACGCTAGGTAAAGAATCAAGATGGCTACTCATGAAGATGAATCTACATCTGCATGATGCTATGCGAAATTAAGTTGTTACAATGTAATTTATGTATAGATTTATAAAGTATGTCATGCTTCCTGTCCAGCTATCACAGAATTCTTAAATATTTCCCAAACTAGTAAGTTGTTGCTACTGAGTATATCACTAATACACAAGCAGGCACAGTAAGCTTCATGGGTAGCCGTGGTCGTTAGGGCAGCAAAGCTTGCTGCTAAGCAGTTTTACGTGGGTTCGAGTCCCAATAGTCTTAACATTTTTTTATCTTGTAAATGGTA
Source organism: Anabrus simplex (assembly GCF_040414725.1). NCBI lineage: Eukaryota > Metazoa > Arthropoda > Insecta > Orthoptera > Tettigoniidae > Anabrus > Anabrus simplex. The sequence goes on along the minus strand of NC_090271.1, from coordinate 73,868,322 downwards.
GTCGGTAGGGTACGAGAGGTGATAGTACACATTTCCTAATCATTAAAATGCGTGTCAAAAGCGTAGGTTCTATTCCAAATCTATCCACGACGCACATATGGAGTAAAGGTATACGACGTTGTTCATGGCGATTCGTCCATTGAATGAGGATGTTAAGCAGGTTATATTTCTTTTACTTCATAACAACTTGCTACAAAAGTATTTACGCTAAAGTGAGATAAATGCTTTCCAGTTACTATTCTCACATTGTATTGAAAAGAAAGAAACTAACTACTTATTCAATGAGCAAACAATAAATTGAATTAATAATAAAATTAATGATCCCACGCTGCATCAGTGGCATTAATTACAAATATAAACTTTACTTTCGTCGTAACGCGCAACCTCGTAAATAGTACTAGACAAAAAAAATACATAACCTGAATCTTAACTTATGCATCCAGGTTACATTTTCAATCTTTTTATTTTCTATAACAGTTTCAGTTTCATTATACAGTTAATTAATTTTAACATTTCTTCGTATGTGTATATTTCAGTCCTAATTCTGTTTTTGACCTGGACTTCCACATTATAGCTTAATAAGAGTCTGTTATTGGATTCTAGTAATACAATTTCAAAAGGAATAGAGCTAAACAAACAAAAACACTAGGGAACACGTATACCACCGCGCTAAATTTCACTATATTTTCAGTAACCTTATTACCAACCCAATAAAAATATTACTACATCTTCCGCATTACAATACCGTCGTTAAAATCCGTTGGTAGTACGCAAGAAAATATCTAACTTCTAGTTTGCAAAACTGCAGCCTACGTATCTGGCTGTTTATCTGACAGTCATAGTATAGGCCCTTAATGTTTCATAACAACGGGTCATGTACAGGGCACTGTCACTAACAAACACTTTAACTGCATCATATGGTACACTATAACTGTGCAGAGCTTCTAAAACAGCACGAGAGTAGTTTGTAGCATTTCCTGCATCAAGATAGTTCACAGAAACAATGTGCAGCTCTCTTTTCGATCCGGCTGGGACTTGGAATATGATGATAAAAACACAACTGCCCATTCTATCTGTAGTTTCATCCCAAGTATGTTGCTGTTCTTCCCCACTAGAGCCTCTGCTGTTCTTTTCTGGTTACACCTGATGGTATATTAGAGTATTTAAATACTTCAGATAAACAAGTGCATTTTACGATAGAATCTGAAAATGACAGAACTTTAAATTATTTAGATTTAACAATTACTAGAAAATCTGGTCATTTCGATTTTCAAATTTTCAGAAAAGCTACTCAAACAGATACTATTATCAGAAACGACTCCAATCATCCAGGTCAACATAAAAAGGCAACATTTTACAGTTTAATTAATGAAACTATGAACATACCTATGTTAGGAAGAATTATAACAGAGAGATAAATATAATCCACCAAATTGCTAGTAGCAACGGATACTCCAGAAAATTTATTAATAGGATGATAAAATGAAAAATGAACCAAAAACAAATTTAATTAAAGAGCAAAGGGAGAAAAGGAAATTTGCAGTTATAATTTTTTGAAATAAGTACTCTTATCAACTGGCTAAAATTTTCAGGAAAAGGAACATCAATGTCGCATACAAAACTGATAATAAGAAAATTTTGAATTCAGATAAAATAGAGAATAAATGTATATGTATCAAATCAGGAATTTATAAATTGACATGCCAAACATGTAAACAACGATACACAAGACAGTCTGGAAGAACCTGTTAATGCATTCAAACATAAAAGATATTCTGCAACGGGAGAACATATGATTGAAAAGAATCATAAATTTACAGACATTTCTAATGACACGGAATTAATTCATACGGCCAAAAAGGAAAAATTCATTAATGTTTTGGAGAGTTTTGAAATTTATCTTACACAAAGAAATGAAAGAAAGTTTAAATGAGATTAGTAAGGAAGATAAGCCATTGCATAAACTAGCATTTGATCATTTAAGGAAGGAAAGAAGAAGAAAAGAGGAAAACTTGAAGATCTTAAATTCAGTTCAACAAAATTTTATGTAATTATCACTTTCACAATATTTCATTAGTTTTTTATTAATTGATATGGTGAATTAGGATACAATACTTCTTTAAATTGTAAGAAAAAAAAAGATAGTGTTAAATTGTTTTATTCTTTGAACTGACATCACTGATGAAGGGAATGGATGATTTTCCCAAAACATTTATGGTAAAATAAATAGTTTTCTATCATTATAAGGTGTACTGACAAGGTGGACTAAAGCAAAAACTATTTAAAATAGTTCTTCAACAGATTCAGACAAGTCAATACAGGATCAAACATAATACCTATTATGGTTAAGTTTATTTACAGTGAAGGGTCGTGAATATTTGTCATGTGATAACCAACTTAGTGATACTGATTAGAAATATAATTTGAGTAGCTTGCTGCAAATATATCTTGTTATAGCCAGTTATGGATATGCAAAAAATCATTAAATTGCCTACTGATGACAGGCATCCACATCTTGAGCACAAAGAGATGGGGCAAATATTAAACTTTGCACCTTTGACTTGAGTCAAATATTGCCAAAATTCTGATGCATTTAAGAAGGCGGCCAAAGTAATTCTCTCGTACATGAGTTAATGTAGCCTCCAAGTAATACATGGACAAATCATGGTCAAAGGAATCTGACCAGAAAGCAATGTTTAATAACCCATTGGTCTGAAACATAAGGCTCCAACTAACAGTTCAACATTATACACGTGTTTTATAAAGAGACACCAAAACTTTTATGGGCCCAGTGCAAATATTTTCAAATTTGTTCTCTCAAGTTTTCACATCTTTTAATACTCTCTTCTCATCTTCAGAAATGGTAGATATAGATTTCACTTTAGGGCCTACCCCTACATACAAAACATTAAGTCATGCATGTCAGAAAAAACAAGTTTCAAACATGTCTATATTACAGTTGAGTAGTTTTAATCGGGTATTCACTAGTATGTTTCCTTATTTAGCACGTTCTCTTCCCTTGTTCCCTGTAGAAATGTCTTAACAAGGTTTTACTGCACATAGCTTACTCTTAAAAGGTATATTTTCTAATGCCCAACAAATTACCTGAAACAGCAACAATCACTTTCTGATTGTAAATATAAGCTGTTCTTCTGACAAGCAGAAATTTATAGTCTAGCAGTTCAGATTCGTATTCTTCACTGTAAAAGGCTGTATTCTTCAATGGACAGAATTCTGTAAACTTGTTTGGTGCAGAAGCAGTATCAGTTGACAATTTGCCTGGAAAAAGAAATAAGAAATTTTTAGAATGTGCAGAAATCTAAAATGGACAGAAAGTACAGGAATGGTTTATAACTAATGAAAAACATGTGTGACAAGGCTAACCACATACACTGTGCTACAAACTATATTCTCGATTCTCTACTATCATACTAATTTATGTACTTCGTGTTACCAATTTCATGACTCACAGCACTTTCATGCTTTTTGTTTGACATTTTGCAGAACAGATCTTTTCCTATCAATCCTAATGCTAAAGAGCGAAAGGCAACAAATTCATTTTACACCTCGACGGAGAAAAAGAAACTAATTCAACATCAAATCATTTACTGAACACTTTCGTTATTTAGAAATTTTCAAATTGAATTTTCTAAGAAAATTCAGCACTATGTAGATGAAAAAAAAAAAAATAATAATGATAGACATGATAATAAGCTTTTAGGGCTTTTACTGTGTCAAGAAAACAAGATGAAATTCTTTACATTTCACAGAGAATAAGGACAAATTAGGCGGGTGAGGAAAACTGCGCTGTCGTCAGATATGGAAACGACAAAGCGACAGATGGTCGAGAGTCGCTTCCCTCCGAGCACGGATTGGCAACGCTGATCGTGCAGTGCTGTCTAGTTGAAGCCCATCCGCTCCAGGCCACCTTACCTGAGTCATTCCCCGTCATGCAGCTGCTGAGCTCGCACCGTAAGTGCAATTAAAATGGATAGTGAATGTGAATTGATTTGGACTCAAGTCAAGAAAGAAGTGGCAGAGAGGACCAAGACATTCAAAATAAAGGACGTAGAAAAACTCACGTCAGAAGCCATCGACCGTGTGACTGCTGCAGACTGGGAAAAGTGCTTCAATCGCGCAGAAAATCTTCAAACAGACGATTGGGCCAAGGAAATAGTAAGGGACGAAAGAATGGAGCCATTCATCATCAGTGTAAATGACGACTTGACAGATAAAAGTAATTGAGAATACATTAATTTATTTACTAAAGTAGTAAACTCTGTCAGTACCGGTTTCGATCCCTAAGGGATCATCCTCAGCTGACACACAAAAAAGATTTATATAATTACAAAAAACATCACATATGGGAGATTGTACCTTCATTAATAGTCCAATTGAATCAGACATTGAAAGATTGTTTGTTGATATATTAGTGGATTATCTATTGGCTTAAAAATACCATTGTGTGAGGTATATAACTTTGTTGTGTTCAGGTTATTGAACATCAAGTGGATTTTACACTTGTTCACATTAATTATAAAACTGAGATAAAGTTTACACTTATATACACTAGTGTTTGTAATTGCTGTACAGGCTTAAAAATCTATAGTACTGAGGCATATTGTTTCATTGTGTCTAATCTAAAAACACCAAGTAAGTTTTTACATTTCTTGCATGAATTCTGGGACGTTACATTTTTGTAAAACTAGTCCAATGGACCAGGAGTTAAAAATACTTATTAAAATAGAAAGGATTCTAAATTTAAAATTCCTTGTTGTATGATGCCTCGTGTGCCTATTTCTAACGTAAAATGGGGTTTTACACTTGTTTACATTAATATTATACAATATGTATCAACATTATTGTCTTATAGTGTACCACATAAAAAGTTTTGATCCGACATAGCAAGCCGGTTAAAAATGTTTGTAAACCAGGTGAAATAGTAACAAATGGAAGGGTACAATTCCTTATTCAAATTTTCACTGTTTACATTACTACACTGCACTGGTGAATTAGTAAGTATATTGTAAGTTGAAGCTTCTATTGCTTTATCATTAGTTGCGATTTTCATTTTTGACGTAAAATGGGGTTTTATACTTGTTTACATTAGTATTATGCAATATGTGTCAACATTATCGTCTTATAGTACACAACATAAAAAGTTTTGATCCGACATAGCAAACCGGTTAAAAAGTTTGTAAACCAGGTGAAATAGTAACAAATGGAAGGGTACAATTCCTTATTCTAATTTTCACTGTTTACATTACTACACTGCACTGGTGAATTAGTAAGTATGTTGTAAGTTGAAGCTTATGTTGCTTTATCATTAGTTGCAATTTTCATGGATTGTTGCTAGTGATGAAGTTATCTTGCTTTGTAAATATCATTGAAGAGTTACATATGCCGTCACTGAGTCAAATGGTGACTGTTATAATTTGAGTTGCGTTTGGTGTGCCGAGCATCTTGAATGAAGTTTAGATTGAGAATATATGTTTATAGTGGTGATAGCATGGAGGCTTCTAATATGTTGTAGAATGTATGTATGTAGACTGCTGGTGCTATGTGCTCTGTCCGGCTGCCTGTCTGATTCAAATGGACTATTAATGAAGGTACAATCTCCCATATGTGATGTTTTTTGTAATTATATAAATCTTTTTTGTGTGTCAGCTGAGGATGATCCTTTAGGGAACGAAACCGGTACTGACAGAATTTACTACTTTAGTAAATAAATTAATGTATTGATAAGGTGGAGACTTCTCAGTTACTTTTATGTTGTAGTATCTATCAATACGGACATGAAGCTAATAGATTGTAATAGACTTGACAAATAGTGAGATGTGTGATGACAGTGACTAAGAAATCTTAAGACTGCTTTGAAGCTAGAAACCGATTCTTAATTCATTGTAAATTTATGTTAACCTATTCTTTAAAGTTGTTCTTTTACCATATTACTTAGTACAATATACAGTATTCAAATATTTAAAGTTATAATGTAATAAAAATGATACGGATTAATATGTAATTCGAAAGTATTTACGGCCTGTGCTGGCGCGCGCGCCCAGAACTGCCTCAGCCAGCGACATTTACATGATCGCTTTCCGGGCCATTTTCCATGAAAATTACAAGACTCACGGAAATATGTTTTAGATAAAAATATAAGTCAGGCAATTTTTTACATTTTTCCCGCAGACAAAATTTTATTGGCTGAAGAAATAAAAACTTGGCCGCTTACTGAAATTTTCAATACATGATTCTACGGATTTAAATTTACTCGTTCAAGATTTTATTTTTAATAATTATTTGAAGTGGTTTATATGGAAAATAGTTATACCACTGAAATCAGCATTCTTTTCTGAAGCTTGTAGTGTAATTTGTTTTGAAACATTGTATGAAGTAACATCAGGAGCTTGAGTCAGAACAACTTGCCTCGCGCTCCGAAATGATGTGTTCAGTTAAGACATTTCTCCGCCAGTTGCTACATAACCTTGGCAACAGCGTAATTTCTCTGACCCGCCTAATTTGGTGGCCGCGACATTAGTTTCAGGCACATAGTGGCCATCTTCAGCCAAATAAATTTAACAGATTATGTCATAACTAAAACATATATATAACAAAGACAATGTTGCAGGAGTAATTATAACATTAAATTACATACAATAACAAAATTTATGGTTATGATCTTATCATGATATGATGTCTTAAAGTTCACTTAGGACCTCAGGCAAAGAAGTAAATCTCTAATGTTTGATGTAGAACAATCTGGAAGAAAAGTTTTTAAACTTAACATAAAATAGATATTAAGGAATTAATTATATCAATATGTTGTTGTACATTGTTATATCGCCAAGTTTTTCTCTACTTATTATGCAACTGATGATGGTGTCTAAATGAGCATCGAAACTAGTTCTGCAATAAAATATATGTTGTAAAAACCATCTAACAACATTGTATTCAGTATTGAAAAAGGTGGAACCTACAAAACTTTTAATTCAATTGTGACATATAGAGATCACTTTTCTACAGTGTCCTGCCTTTGATACACATTTTCTCCATCAGACTGGAAAGTTTTTGATGCCATCCTGATAGAAAGAAGAGGGACGTTTGTGGAGCCAGTTGTGCACGAACCCTTCTGAACTTGCATCATCATCGAACCACTATCCTCCCAGATCTTATTTGAGTGGTCCAAACAAATGGTAGTCACAGGGCGATAAACCTGGCCTGTACAGAGGGTGTTCCAGGTGTCCAGTGAATTCCCTGCAGCTTTTCCTGCGTTAAAGCGGCAGTATGCGGCCTTACATTGTAATGGAGTAGAAAAACATTTCAGATCGGTTGCCGGCGTCGCTTTTTGCGATACGCAGCTTTTGCTTCATCCAAAAGGTGACAGTAATAAGGTCCATTAATTGTCCTTTTTTCGTGAAGAAAATCCATCAGCAAAAGACTAGTGGAGTCCCAGAAAATGGTTGCAAGCACCTTTCTAGCAGATTGGCCTGTTTTGGCCTTGACTGGACCTGCTTCGTCTCTTCGCTGCCACTTCATGCTTGCATTGATTCTGGAGTGTAATGATACAACCAAGCTTCATCACAAGGCACAATACGATGCAAGAAATCCTCTCCTTCCTCTTCAGAGCAACGCAGGAGTCTCCGGCAAAATTCCTGGCATGAAATTTTTTGTTCCTAGTTGAGGAGATGAGGAACCCACCTGGCAGACAATCTTCTGAGATGGAGTTCATCTCGGATGATGGTTTAAACACTTCCGTAACTTAATGAAAAAATACACAGCCTGTTTAAAGTCATTTGACCGGGTCAGGAATGGAATGAATCAAGACCCCATCTAGCAGCGAGCATAGGAATTGTGCCGGCTGCCGAAGCCTGTCGCACTCCTCTGGGGTAATGATTAATGAATGACAGATGAAATGAAATGATAAAATGATATTGCAGAGTGTTGCTGGAATGAAAAACCGAAGTACCCGGAGAAAAACCTGTCCCGCCTCCGCATTGTCTAGCGCAAATCTCACATGGAATGACTGGGATTTGAATCACGAAAACCAGCGGTGAGAGGCCGGCGTGCTGCCGCCTGAGCCACGGAGGATCTTTCCGTAACTTATTCCTATGTCTAAAACAATTTGTGAAATTTTTATTCGCCAATCTTCACCAATAATGTCACGAATGACAACAATGTTGTCTGCAGTGATGCTTGTCCACGGTCTCCTTTCATGAGGTACATTTTCCACACCTTCTATTCCTATCACAAATTTTTTAGCTCACTCATACACTCAAGCCTGCGAAAGTGTTTCTTCTCCAAACTGTGCACGGAGCCATTTCAAAATTTTGGAAGTTTGGTGCCCTCTTTTGCAAGAAAATTGATGATGATGCCTTGTGCAACAGACGTGTGCACCTCTTGCTCACTCACAGCGTACCGAAGCAGTCCAGCTGTCCACCGCCGTTCGTGCATGCAAACCCTTTCTCCTTACATCCCCACCAACAACCAGACAATGCCCAGAATCAGAATTATTACTAACAGCAGCAGTACAATCAAATTCCCATTTATATTTATCCACCTTCGTATGAAGGTATGACACTTAACACATAGCCTGGAATGAACCATATGTTGATGAGGAACATACGAATTTCGAAAACACAAAACGAAATAATAGTGAAATGGCAGGGAAGAAAACTACCTACCTAAATCCTTAATGGCTGACAACCACATATTACTTAATTGATAGCCAGTGTCCCTGGTGAAATCATCACAATTTTTACATATATCCACAGCTTACGTAAAATTTTCACAAATTATATTAAAGATCCACCTTATCATCACAATAAATAATCCTTTGATTATTTGTTTCTATATTCTCGCGAATATTGCAGAGATGCTTCATCCTATGCGGACATTAGTACAGATTAAAATTAAAACAAAGAATAGGTCCTAAAAATCACTACCCAATTAACAAACACATAAATGTAATCCTTGTCGAAGTAAATAGATGAAGGTCTAATGAGTCATATAATTTTATATTTTTTCCTTCAGGTGTGTGTGATGATGATGATGTTGTTCGTTGTTTAGAGGGGCCTAACATCTAGGTCATCGGCCCCTAATGGCACGAAATGAGACGAAATGTTATGACAATTTTAAAATTCATAATCCTCCACTGACCAGAATTCGAAAACATGAAGACAAAGAATGAATGAAGTTAAAACAATCAGTGGATCCGACCCGCAATGCCCCACATTCCCAGAAACTAGCGTTAAACAATAGTATTACTGACCAAGAGACTGCTTCTAAAGCACAATGCTGAGTCGATGACGCTTGTAGTCGAAACTGGTCCAAAATCCAGGTCATCGGCCCCTCATAATGGTACTAATCGCTAGGAAAGTAGAACCATGCTATTTGTCACATTGCGGTACTAATCAAAAGTAGCGTAGACTCGCGGTATTCCATACATTATGGTACTATTCACAGGAAGTGTAATGTGAACATGTAACACAGACCTATGGTTTTTCGCACATTGCGGCGCTACTTACAGGCAACGCAAACCTATGGCGTTCCTCACATAAGTGGGCTAACCACAGGGACTCGCACTATCCCGTGGTATTCCTCACATAGTGGGAACTAAGCATAGGCTAGGCAGAACCATGGTGTCGCTCATGTAGGGGTACGAATCACAGGTACTGTAAGACCCTCCTCCTGATTCACACAATGTCGCTAATAATCACAAACCTACTTTGGACCTAACATAGTGGTACTACACGCAAGTAAATGCGACCCATGTTGTTCCCTGCGTGATGGTACTAATTACGAGTAGTCTCATGGTTCTAATTCGATCATCCATTGGTCGCCCCTTTTAGTCACCTCTTACGACAGGCAGGGGATACCGTGGGTGTATTCTTCGTCTGCATCCCCCACCCACAGGGGGTCCTTCAGGTGTGTAGCATCTCCTGTTTTTTTTAGTAACATATTCAAAATAAAAATTGCACTTATACACATTGCTTGTATTCTTCATACAGTCTTGAATTTTTTAAAAATATCTTATAAAACAACCAGAAATTAGAACTTACATAAAACTGTCAAAAATGTACGATTATATCAACTGTCTACTTGCTGTGAAGTGGATTTCTTATATTGTAATTTGACGAAAGGGAGGTAAAAAATTCTGTGCACTATTGTGATGTCCGAAATCTGGAAGAAAGAGAATGTATGAAAATATGTAATATATACAGAAATAGTCAACCTGCTGTGTGTGGTTGGCTCTTAAATGTACTCACCCCCTGATTCCTCCTCACACAGCTGTCTCACTTACTGCTACCCGCTGTACTGACAGTTGTTCTCTGTCTAGAGTTGTATCTGTGCGTGATCACGGGACCTGTTTGCGCAGCAGGGCGAGGAGGGGAAATATATGGGACAGAAGGGGATGGGGAGAAGTGTTCGTCTGTCAAGAAGAGGAAGGTACTTTTTTCTGAGCTAAGTCACTTTATCGATGCCTAATAATGCTAACAGGGAAAGGGGCTATATCATAGAGAGAATTCTTATTGTCTAAAACATCATTTAGACTGTAGTTATTGTAATAAAATTGATCTAGAGAAATAAAGAAATGTTTCCGTTGCTTTCATGAGACTACCTTCATTAATTATTTTTATTATCCTCAAATCTTGCCCTACTTCGTCCATATGGGTGCTTATTGTAGAGAACTCTTGTGTACCCGCATTCACGTGCCCCATGCACCTGGTTGTGAAGCTTCATCCTGTCTATCCAACGTGCAAAGCTTCGTAGTGAGTATAATGAAGTCTATAAATGCCTGAGCTTGCATAATTACCATTCTTGGAGGTAATGCTACTGTGATTAAAAAACAAATTAGAGATAGTATTATGAGTAGGGTAAGCTACTTGAATATCTCCTTTCTGAAATAAATCTGTTATCTGTGTGATGGCTGGAATGCTATAAGACTGCAAACCCTGATTTTTTACATGTATTGGAGGGATAACTTAGAAGAAAGCTTCCTGTTAACTTTATTTATAATTCTATTGATAAAATCTGTACTGTATCCATTAGACTCGGCTATATTGCATAAATATTGTATCTCTTAAGACCGTTCAGCCCCAGAAAGAGGCATTTGTGTAGATGTTAAAAAGGGCTGGTGCAAGTACACTACCTTGAGGTAATCCATTTTTCTGCATGCTCCACCTGCTTCTCTTTCCTTATAATTCCACAAAGAACCTTGTATTCTAAAGGAGGTTTCTGATCATAGAGGTAAGCTGATAGTCATATGTGATTTTGTAGAGTTTCACCATAAGGAGATTACGTTTGACAGTGCCATAGGCTACCGAGAGATCTATAAAAACACCACACCTGTTATCTTCCACCTTCCAAAACCTTCTTTGATTTGTTGAGTTAATTTGAGGACCTGTGACGTGCAACTCTTACCTTCCCTGAAAACTGCTTTTTGAGGAATGAGATAAGGTTCGATTTCGTCCATCATTCTTTGAAGGATGAGTCTTTCGAGCAGCTTATAGAGAGGACATAGTAATGAAATGGGTCTATAACTTATTGGGTCATTCTGATCTTAACCAGGCTTCAGGATGGCAAAAACCTTACCTTTTACCCCAAACTTTTGGTATCTTAAAATTAAAATACTGTAATCATCTGCACACATTTTTGGAAATACTATAATTTGTATTTTTCATACTGAAGTCTCATTTATTCTTTTTTTTTTTTTTTTTTTGTGCATATGAAAGATTATATAAAGCATTTTTTTCTGTGTTAAGTGTTGGTAACTTTGTGTGAATGAAGAGTGCAGACGTTAGCTAAAGTACAGTGGAACTGACAAAGAAACAGAACTCTGATGTTTCGATACACTCAGTTTTGAGATATTTAGTCATAATGGCGAAAACAGGAAAACTAATTTGTTAGGCTTGGTCTCATTTTACATGCAAACATATATTTGAGTGTTTGTATAGTAACAAGGAATTACCAAAGAAATTCAGGCATAGTGATAAATATACAGTAGCTGCAAAGTGGAATAAGTGGCAAAGTTCATGCTATGCAGAATTTGCTTGTGAAAGGAATATGTCAGCATTTTAAGATTTAAAAATATGATAACCCTACATGAATACAGAAGAGCACACAAGAGCTGTGGATAAAAGTGTGAGGAGTTGTGAAGAACGCAGCAGAAAATCATTCTCAAGAAAAAGAACAACAGGATGCCAGATGGTTATCAAATGAGATACTGCAAACAGCAGAAGAAGGAAAGCAAAAAATCAAGATCAAAAGTGTCTTAAAAACAGATTTTCAGAAACTAGCTAGAAGAGACAAGAATGACTCCTTGAACAAAGAATCCAAGGAAGCTGAGGGAAAAAAACAGAATGGACAAGAAAAGGCATCTTTACATGAAAATTGGAGACATCAGAAGAAGATTCCAGGAAAAAAACTGGAATTATAAAAGATAAGAAAAGTGAAAACCTAATACAAGCAGAGGAGATTAAGGAAAGGTGGATGGAACATTTGTATAAGGCAGAATTAAATACTCTGGATGATGAAGTTAATGTGATCTTAGATACAGTAAAACCTCCCTATAAGAGACACCTTCAGGACCAAAAACAAAATCTGTTATATACAGGGGTGTCTGCTTGAGAGAGGGTGTGAAAAGTCATCATTAAAAAGTAGAAAAACAAGAACCCAGGTGTTGTATGTGACAAAAACTCTTGCAAATTAGTGTACAGTAAATAATACTGTGGAAACCTCTATAGAACACACTGTACACTATTTACGACTAACATGTGAGTTTTTGTACTTTAAATCAATATCTACATGTAGCAACTATATTAAAACATTTAACACTTGAAAAAAATCCTTAACATTAGTTTGTACACACTTTGGTTTATCAACAAGATTTTCACTATGTACAATTAAATCTGTGTCAAATTTACACCTGTTCCATTATTTTGCGTACAATAGAATTCCTTCAGTTGCTTAACAAAGCCGAGAGCCTCACTGTAAGAGGTTATTGGCAGCACATCAATTTCCATATTTTCTACGTCAGCATTAGCATTGCCTTCACTGCTGTGGCAGCATTATGCCCAGCACATCATACATTTTACTTCACCAATCATGTAAATTATATTCTTGGAATGAGACTATGATTCTTTATGAAAATTTAAACTAAATATATTAAGTAATATAAGTAATAAGAAATATAAGTAATACATTAAGTTTCAAGTAAAACTACAAATAATGCACCCATATGTCGAATTGGCATTAAATAATGAATTATTTTATTCAACATTCGAGCATATGAGATAGCCACTGCTGCAGATATTTCAAAAGGCAGCCTGACAAGTCCAATAAACATTGGCAAAAATAACTGCACTCCCAACAATCCTCAAATCAAACTTACGAGCTGACAGCTAAGTACTTGGGACAGCACTTTCTCACGGATACCAGGATGTTAGAATCATAAAACCGCACCCAGTAACTGAACAAAACCGACAGAATAGAGTGAGAACGCACGTTTGTGTGAGAGGGATGGAATGACGACGGACCTCCTTCAGATAAAAATGGTTTGTTCCGAACAGACAAAAATCGCATATCCTGAGGCGATATCCAACCAATCAAAGAGCATAAAAATATTCTTTCAAACCAAGCGCTCAAAATAATTTAGCTGATTGTCAACATCAAATAAATGTTAACACATATTCATGGTGCTCCTGAAAGCATACAAAATTAGCATATTTTCAGCATGAGTATGGCAGTTAAAATAATGGGCTATGACATTATCTGTTGAAGTGTGTAGTGGCAGCAGATACCTCGTGCCACGAGTCACCGGCAGACATTTTACACTGACGTACAGTGCATCGCTTAGACGAAATAGTACCACCCACGCATCTTAATTTGTAATGAAACCTACAATCAATTGGTGATAAAACACTGGTGAAAGAAATGTCAGCAATATTGTGATTCCGATACAAATTCCGAAATTGTGGATATTACATGTGAAATAGAAATAATTTTTTGAGGGGAAAATATCCATAGTACGCACGAATTTCAGTGATGCAAAACCCAGAGGGACCTGCACAAATCCACGTGGGCAGTGCCAGCCATAAAAAGAACCCAACAGGCCAGCCCGCAGACAGTCGCAGTCTCATAGTGTCTTAGAATTGTGCAGCTCATGTCAGTGTCTCAGAAACTTACAGCATTCTCTGTATGTATTCTCAGTGTGTCCGTGCCTAATTCATATCAGTTGCGCAATCGTCATGTCCCACGATACACAAGACTTAGTACTCAAACTCTCACTATGGGGAGAACAACATTTCCATAGATTAGAAGAGCCTAGTAGTCATACCTTCCTAGTATTCTATGCACCTATGACAATTTCGAGAATGTCAAAGAGACTCATCTGCGGTGAGTATATTTTTATTTAGGAAGTAGCCGCAGCAGAACCCAGGAAGCTGGATTCATCGTAGACGTCATCATGTGAAGGGTACAATCTGTACTAGCAATGTTGATCAGACTAGCGAGATTAATCTATCGCAGTCATGTGCTGGCACCTAGTGGCTATGAAGTTCTTAACTTTAAACCTAGTGGCTAGTTACGTAAGCAATTTGAGTCCTCTAATTGCTCCTAGAGGGCGCTTCGATGTCTGTGTTTTCTGTCTGTACCGAGCTGCTGAGCGAGAAGGAAGCAGCATGTAGTAACTCTCTCAAACAGATCAAAATGGCTGCCAAATGTCTCACAGCAGTGTGCCGTTGGCTCGCCTGTGATAATGGGTAAATGTATTCATATTTTGTGTCAGCGCAAACTTACGGCAAGGGATTGTAACATGCAACAATTTGGACTGCTGCCAGCTACTGACGTATGTTGTGTCTGTTGCAAATTCACCTGGATCTTGAGTAAGTACACACCAAACTAATTTCAAATTCAACGTTAACATGAAGAGATGCAGGAAATTATTAACCATGTGACACTGTGCAAATCTACATCTTGAGATGCATTTTTGTGTCTGCCAGTGTGATTTCGAAGTGCTAATGAAGGTTAAATATGTTGTGTGCAATTAGGCTTAAAATTAACATACCTTTTCTGTGACTGTTTCAAACCAAACTTTTGGCAACAGAAAAGTTAGTGAATATTAATAGACATGTGGCATAAAAAGTATTCTTATTGATATTTAAGCCAGTAACACAAGTAAAATTCAAGTGTGTATTTGAAATTATATTTTAATGTTTTGCTCGATGTGAGCGTGTAGCTGTGTATATTCCTCAAGGTAACTGCGACCATAGCTATATCTTTTTAAATGTAAATTTTATTTTTCTTATGGAGCCTTTTGCTCACCATTATTGTAATTTCCTGGATTTAATGAAGATGATATTATTACTATTAGGGAAACTTTATTCTATATGTATTTCAAGTAGTTTTTAATAATGTGAAATGGGCTGTAGGCTGAATATTTGAATCGTTTGAGATGGCCAATTGTTGGATTACGTATGCTTATCTCATTATTCTTTCTTGTAATTGGTCAGATGCACCATTATCTCATCTCTGACCATTATCTTATTATTATTATTAATAATTTTGGATTGCATAACTTGAGGTCGGTGTTCCGCTTTGTCTGTGTTGTTTTTATGGTGTGCTACATAATCTGAGAATGACCTTCGTATTCTACCTCTTTGACGGTCACTAAATTGTTCGGTGTGGCAGATGTATAATGTGTCAATTTAATTATTTTTAATTTATTTTCCTTTTCTGTGAACCATTATTTGTAAAGTTTGTGACTTCTTCGTACTGGTATTTGGGCTGGACATCGTGTAATTTTCCTCACTGCGATTCAGATATGAAGGTGTATTTTGCCCAATTTCTAATTTTGGTTTTTAAGGTGTAATCAGTAATGAAAAATTATTTTGAGAATTTCTGGGATTGCAATAAAATAGGATTGCAATCCCTAGTCAGTAAGTCTCTTGTCTTCAAATCTTATTCTTGGATGTAAGTTCTTGTTCTTTTCATTTGATTATTAAAATTAAGTTTGAATATCATTTGCGATTCATATGCTGCTTCTAAAAATTTAATTTTCCAAAGCAATATATTGCAATTTAGAGAATTACTTATTGTCCCTTTATTTAAAGAATAGCTGATACACCCGTGCTTCGCTACGGAATTCTACAATGTATATAGAATCCTAGGTAAGGCAGTGTACACATTGTAAGCTAGATTGTACTAAACTGCGTAGCTTTTAACATTACCCCAGAAAAGAACAGGGAAGTCACCATACATCTTTTCTCATGTGAAGACTGGGTTAGGGAATTTTCATTGTAATGGTAGGCCCTCTTGCCTACCATCGGTCACAATCAAGTTGGGAAGTTTTCATTATTACGGCAGACACTCACTATCCACCTGCCTTTGTACATCCTCAGAAAGACTGTCTGAATGGTTCTCCCAACTGAAATCATCATAGGTCATTACGATGATGTCAGTAGGTATGTCGCTATTAAAAGCAATGCCATCATATAAAATACTCGATCAAATGAAAAACCACACATTTTCGCACTTGTAACAAAAAGTACTACACTGCCGATCTAACAGTCTAAAGTTCCAGAGATGGAATGACCAGGCCGCAGACTGCCGTGAACACTCCTTTACTACTACTACTACTACTACTAAATGTTTTCATTCCTCCCTGCCATTATTTCATTAACTGTGCACACTGGTCATTCCAATCAGCACCTCAGAGTATGGATCAAACAGCTAGAATAGGCTACTATGATGAACCACTGTGTTACATATCCAGCAGTATCAGAAAATGTATAAACCAGAGTAATGGCATGCTAAAGAAGAAAGTTATCTTCAAACTCTGAAACACCACTCTTATCATAGCCGGTACGGTAAAAATTGAGTAAAACATAAATGATCAGAAATTGTATTAACTCTATAACTTTTGTTATGTAGTACTTTTCGATAGGACCAATAACATAGGTATTTAAAAATTTAATTTTAGGTGTCCTCCTCTAAACTACCATTTTAAACATGGTGAATAAAATTATTTATAGCCTAGACTGTAGTTTCTTACTTGCCGACTTTACATACCGATTTTCATTAAATTATATTTACCCATTTTCTCGTGTCTCAGCACTGATATGGACTTAGCAACAAAAATACAAATTCATGAATATCTCTGTTATCACATCCGGTACGGTACAAATTAGGAAATTTAATTTTATACAACTTAAGTTGTGTAGTATTTAACGATAGGACCACTAAAATAACAAATATTTAAGAATTAAATATTAGACCTTCCCCTAAACTACCATTTCACTCAGCATGATTGCAGTGGCTCATCCCCCGACTTTACGTAACGAATTGCATTAAATTATCTTTAGCCGTTTTCTCATGGTGCGTGTACATACATACATACATACATACATACATACAGACAGACATTACGGAAAAGTAAAAAGTGCATTTCCTTGTTACTATGGACATGACCGATACAGTAATACCATTCTTTTCAAATTCTGAGCAATGTATAGACAAAACTCTTATTCTATGTATATAGATTACTTACTCACTTCAAACTCTCGTCCATTATTTGGATTTTTCATGTTTGTATTTTTATGCCGATTATTAACATTATTAATTCAATGAAATCTAATTTAATTAAATTCTCTCTCTTTTAAATGGATCTCACGAATTATTTATGTAGTATGACAGTTCCTTGTTATCATGAGAATGTGCCCTTGTCCCAACCTCTTTCATTGTGGTTTATGCCCAGCACATTCTTCCATGAATTAGCCATTTGGAGAAACAACTATGTTTGGTACTTTTCTGATGTCATGTTCGGTATTGGTTTGCTCCTTGTTGATTAATTTATGTTTCCGTTTCTCCGTTAACTCACTCCTGCACTGTACCCAATTAGCGACCTGGGAAAGCGTAGCACTGACACTAATACAGGGTTATATGTATGGGATGGGGCACTGCTACTTTCATCAGATTCGTCATTTTTGTCTTCCTTCCCTTGGACTGACTGAAGAACCATTTTCATATCTCCACTCTCACATTCTGTTGGAATAACATCAATTTCGATATAAGTGTTCGCTCCTACCCCGTAACCTGATGCATTAATTATCTGTTGTGTCGCTTCCATGCTGTCAGATATATCAGATTCCATTTAGGATTTCCACAAATAGCAGAAAACTCAGCTTTGAGAAAGGAACAATAAGTCGGACAGATGTAACAGACAACAATGCTGGCGAGGAACAGGATTACAATTTGGAACACTGAATATACAAACAATGACTGGTAAAGTAGGAAAGGTTGAAGACATGAGAAGAAAACTGGATGTATTAGGGCTGGCAGAGACTAAATGGAGGGGAGAAAATAGGAGAGAGCTGCGGAGTGGTTTTTGGTTGTACTGGATAGAAAATGAAGGAAAGCAAAATGGAGTAGAAGCAGTAGTAAGAAATGTATTAAAAGAGGAAGTAAAAAGGATATGAGGACGGTCTGAAAAGTTCTCGCAATCACCACTAGATGTCAGTGCTAGAGCAACGAGGTTCCCGCGCAATAATCACACATCCTTTGTGAGTGAACACGTGGCGCGTCAGTGCTCTAGCTGCAGGAGTGTGGTAGTGACGACTTTTTGTTGTTGTTCCCGCATAGTGATTTGTGATAATGGAAAAAACTGAGATTCGAGCAGTGATTAAATACTTTGTAAAGAAAGGTATGAAAGCAAAGGAAATTCATGCCGACTTTCAGAACACACTGGGGGACTCTGCTCCTTCATTTTCAACTGTTGCCAGGTGGACCAGCGAGTTTAAATTTGGTTGGGAGAACTTGGATAATGATGATGCGCGTAGTGGACGGCCAAAAAGTGTTACGACCCCAGAACTTATCGCAAAAGTGCATAAAATGGTAATGGAGGATCGTCGACTGAAAGTGCGGGAGATTGCTGAAGCTGTAGGGATGTCTTCTGAACGGGTATATTATATTTTAACACTGTTTAGATGAAAAATATATAAAATTGACAAAGTAATGCTTTAGAGGAAGTGTCCTTAAAATTAACAGTTATGTGGCTGAAGATGTTGATAATATACGAAACATGTACCACTTTTGACCATTAAAAATTGCCTTAAGCAATCATTGTATCGACTAGGTGGAAAATAAATGAAATACTTAATTGTGAATGTTCTAAGTATATCGCGCAGTTGTCTAACAGATTTCGTTGATGTCTCTTCATTGAGTTGAAGTTCAGATAGGCAGCGAGTTTTTATTGCTGTGAAATTTTGAACAGCATTTACGTGCGAATCATTCACAGCTTCTAGCTTAAGATTGATGTTCAGCTGTTGAAGGTACGCTTCCCAAGTAGCGCGCATTAGTGCTAACCCTTTACATTTGTGGCTCGAATATATTATACTTGTCGGTGTGTCACTCGGAAGTTGTAGAATTTCTTTAAGTGCGCTTCTGATCATGTTGTCGGCTTTTAACAGACTTGATTTGGGAATTTTCTCAACCGAAACAGTCTGGAAGGGGTATATCAGTGTAGGGCCAATAAACTGATTTATTACAGTCAATTTTTGATGCGGTTGGAGTAAGTGAGTCCTGGTAATCTGATCTAAGTTAGCTTTCAATTTTTCAAGTACCTGATGTTCATTGAAAACTAAAGTCTGTCTGAAAATTGCCCCTAAATATTTTATTTCTTCACTATCATTTATACTTCTAATGTTTCCAGAGACCGTCACGATATCGTCAGAATGAAGTTTACCATTTTCTATAATAATGGCATTTGATTTGTCTGCATTTATATGCAAACCTATTTCTTGAAGCAGATTTATGACAGAAGTGACTAGGATTGAAGCTGCTGCTTGATCTTTAGCTATGATCACCAGATCGTCGGCAAAGCATAGGGATGTTAAAGGTACAGTGTTAGGACTCAATTGAAAACCATACATTTCTGATACTTTGATGTCTGTGAGTTCATCAAGGATGTGGTTTATACCCCAGTTAAATAAGAAAGGTGAAATGGGATCTCCTTGCATCACTCCACATTTGATGTTTATCTTATCTGTATGACCACGAGCAGTTTGAACTTGTGTTGTGTTTTCTGTGAGAAGGTTGACTAGTAACTTCTTAATGGATCTGGGTAGTATAGAGTTCTCTATTGTCGCCTTTAAGTGATTGTGTCCAATACTATCGAACGCTTTGCTGATGTCGAGGAATACTACGCAGCCTGAAATCTTTTTCATTACAGCTGTTCGTAAAATGCCATCAACAATATTCACGTTAATGAAAGAGCCAGGGGTCATGACAAAACCTCTTTGGAACTGGTTCAAAGGGATGTATTCCCTTACAATTTTATCAAGGATCTTACTTAATATGCGCCGAATAATGGAGCAAATACTAATCGGTCTCCATTTGGACAGATCATTCTCTTCACCGCCTTTATGAATAAGAACAGTTCTCGCTGCCTTAAGAACCTCAGGAATGAACCCACTTTCAAATATTCTTCTGATGATATGGGCTAAAATATTAGCAGCAAGTGGATCATAAACAGATTTCAATAAAACCTTATCAGGACCTGGGCTAGTGTCAATTGCTATGCTCTTGATAACAGAGAAAACTAACTCTTGAGATATTGAAATTGTATCATCTAAGGTTTCATTCGTATAATCGATATAGGAGTCTCTCATGCAATCATTAGGAGTTTCAAATCTGTTCCTAAAATATCCTTCAACAACATCTTTCTCTAGTTTCAAATTATTAGTTCTTTTGCCACTTAAAATTTTTCTAATTGCTTTCCTCCTTTGGTAAAAATATTCATATTGAGTCACTTCATACTCGAATTTAGCCTTCCGACGTTCACGATCATTCTTAGAGGATCTCTGTGGGTTACTGGAGGTTTTATACTGTCGGTTGTTATTTTTGTAAGTGCCACGTTTACGAGCTTCAATATATCTAGTAACTGGACTCTTTGGACCTGGCAGTAGGTCTGTAGCTGTGGCAAGGAAGTTTACAAAATTAGTGACTTGTTCATTGAATTCAGCATCACTCAGTTCATGCTGAAAAATATCTAGCCATTTACTCAGTTCGTCGTGGTAAGGTTTATTTTTTTGCTCTCTTTGATCAGAGGTTATTTCCAACTTCGTTGACTGACCATTTTTACTAGAAATAGGAATAGGATCTGAAGGTGGAATTTTAGACTGGCTAGGTGTAGTCATAGATGGATTCAACAAGCAGGCTCTGTATTGCTCTGGGTGTGATTTACTTATATGTATCTTAAGGCCTTTATACATTTGCCCGCAAAATTGACATTGTGTTTTGTTATCAGTGGTACTCTTATTGGTGTCATTTGCAGCCATAGTACAGGATGTATAACCTCGATAATATAGTTACAGATTATATTTGTCAATGATGATAATTTATTAGGCCCATAGATAATATTACTATGAAACTGTCGAATATATCAGAAAGTAGGGATGTGCAAATTATTTCGTCTTGTAAATGCAAACCATGAATTGAACGTATTATAGTGGGATATTTAAAGAGAGTTAAAGATGGCAAGAAGAGAGAAACAAAAATATTGAGAACATAGCCTAATTCAGACGTTGAATGATTAATGGACACAGAACACTTATATGATAACAAGCGGCTACCTTAGTAATATGTTGGAATTACCGCCTAGATGTCGTTGGTTTATCTTTAGCTTCTCTGTATACACTTAAAGCTACTGGACATACAAATCAACGCCGAACAATATAAATCGAAATGGCTGTCGTCTTGGCAAAAATTCAGCACACTTATTTCGTGAAAATTTTCTATAATGGGAGCACAGGTATGATAGATAACATCAACTGGGGCACTATACACCTCAATACGCCACAAAGTACACGAATCAGCCTATAAATAAACATAATTCAGCGTGTTATTATTAAAAGAGGCACATCCATTTCTTGTTGCTCACTACGATATCACTACGATATTACAAGCTACAATCATGAAACATTTCTTATTCTGCGCGTGTTTTCTGAATGATAGAGTTAGTTGAAGAGCCTAGACAGATAATTACTTACCAAAAATAAAAATAGAAAAAAATATTCTCGAATTCTTAAGACTGAAACTTTGTAAAATATCAATAACCAAAACTGAATGTATGTCAGAACTCGACATTCTGCTGAAACTTAACAGTAGAATCTAATATTTCACGAGAATTTGACTTTATTCATAAACGGGTTTCATTTTTATTTTACTCTTGTTATGTCATTTACACAATTTCAAGATAATTCATTAATCTAATGAATTCCTAAATGTCAATATGAAGAATTATACAATTGTAATTATTTTTTATAAGAGAATGAGAAGATGAAGATAGATTGTAATTCATAATAGGTGAGGATGAATTCATCAAACAATTTTAATCCATGAAAAATTTTAGGAGAAGAATTATTTGATAGGATGAGACCATAGGCAATAATGAGATACTTTTTGATTAATGATCATGGATTGAAGGCTACGATTAACGCACAACTTCAAGACCTTTTTTTGTTTGGATGAAATACCAATGTACATAAAAGAAAAATATTTACAAAACATTTAGCTCATCTGAAAATAAGATATAAATTTGAATAAATGTTAATAATTTAGAATTTAAGTGATTTTATATTATTTATAGATTATAAGATTAGTTTAAGATAATATCTTACCTGATGATGGTAATTAATTGAATTTAAAACCATGTCTTCATGACCAAATATTCCAATCGATGTTTGCATGTAATGAAAGGTAGGGAGGGTAATCCCAGTCGGATTCACGGTAAAAAAAAATGCTGATGTAACTTATTCCCTGAGATATTATTCGAATAATGAATTTCCTTGATTGCCGAGGAGGACCGAAAAGTGAGATAGGCATTGTAGCACGGCTCAAGATAAATAGCTATCCATAAGCACGGTGCAAGAAAAATTGTTACCCAGTCGTAGAGCTCGAAAGGAGAAAGACGCAGCGGGACTAAGCGTTCGATTCAGGTAAAAGTAGTCGCCCACTCGAGGCAAGAAAAATTTTCCTTAGCTTGGCTCAGTACATTATAAGAATATGGCAACCAAAGACAATGTCTGACTTTAGGGTAGCTGCAAGTCCCATACATCAAGAGATAATAAAAATTAAAATGTACGTGGATCAGCCACACCCTGAGAAGACCGCAAGAAACTGTCACAAGGCAGGCATTGTCCTGGAATCTGCATGGTAGTCGGAGGCAAGGTAGACTGAGAATCACCTAAAAGGAAACCACAGAGAGGGAGATAGCTGGAGTCAACAAGACATGGAGAGAGGTGAAAGGATTAGCAGTACATAGCACACACTGGAGAAATTTCATGAAGGCCCTATGTTCCACCTAGGAATATGAGGTAGTGTACCCGATGCATTTACTGGACGTATTCAAAATGGCGCATACGGAAGGTAGAGGCCAGCCAAGGCAAAGAAATATATGACAAGATATCGATATTGATGTATGCTAGGAGGCCTTGACTAATTAAAACCTACCACTATGAAGGCGGTGTACAATGGTACATAATCGATAGAATTGTTTTTAAAAAAAACAAGAAGGATAAATGGATTATTACAAAAACTGACTTGAAAAATTAAGGTGGTGAGAACAAGACGTTCCGAACTTCGCACTCTAAGATGAGCAATATTGGAAACATTTTGCGAGAAGTATTACGCTGAAAACAAGGAAATACTGAGCGAATCGTGTAAATAAGCGTTAAATTACTGGAAAGAGCAAGTAAAATCCTGAAGCTTAGAATAATACGTCCAGATACTCAGACGCAAAGCCGTTTGAAAATAGGAACTTGATTGAGACGAAAGAGCTCGAGATTAAGCCACGCTGAGTGAAAATAATTACTAGAAAAACCAAATAAGGAAGCAATTACCATAAAATATATATTCTACGGAGAGCTATGATGAGCTTATATTTTTCAGAGTCATCGCATTTTGTCTACTGTCTTGCTGAGCAGATGATGGCTTGCTAAATCGGCATAGACCAACCTGGAGGGAGATGTCGTCCTGGCCGTTAAAACCACCCGACCCGTGCGGAGGAGATCATTCTACCTGACATCCCACTGGTGGAATTTCTACCCAATTCCTGACCCAAGGACTACGACCGCACCGAGAAGCAACTAAGGCCCGAGATATTGAATGGCGAGCTAAGTAATAGTATTAAGTAATATAATTTCTTATGTGGAGTATTACCAGTATATACAGTAGATCTGAATAGCCTAAGCATGTGATAATTAAGTGTGCTTATGAGTATAAGAAAGTGCAATGTGAAATACTTAAGTTGACATCTCGTTATGAGGTGATAGCGTGTTACTACATTATTTTATCCAAGGATGAAGGAATACCATTTTAAAATACGACATAGTGCAACAGCTATTTTCAAGGAATCCCGGTTAGTTAGGAAGGTCCATGCGTGATGTAGTAATAGTCGAACCCGGTTACGTCACAGAGGGACGCACGTTAAATTGATTAAGACTAGTTACCATATTCTTTGCTGTATGATTTTATTGAAAGGAAAGATATTGAATTTGGGGTTATATACGGAATTGCAAGATTAAGAAATGCGTTCTGAGGAACGAATTCTGCGCTATTCATGGGATACATATGATTGTATAATTAAGTATTGGAGGCTAAACGCGCTAGTTGTGAATGCTAAATGTGTTAAATAAGAATTGAATTGGAGGTTAATGGTGAGATAATAGAAGTGTGTATAATATTTGAAATGATATATTGCGCAGAGTAATAGGAAGGAAAGCGTATTTGATATGTTTAATATGTGATGTTGGAGCACATGCAGTGCCATTACAGAATATAAGTATGCCCCAGCGAGGAACTACAGCAAGGTACGAACTGTAATATTATATATATTTTAATGATGTGTGAAAGTGGTTTGACAGGAATAACAACCGGTGATGAATAAATGAATACATGGTTATGTCATATACTGAATGAATGGATATTGCATGGCAGAATAAGCGTGTATGCAAGTAGTAACCTAATGTAGTATTGAAATATCTTTGTGATGGCATTAGCACACATATATATGGTAAATGCTTACTGGCTGTATGTATATTGAGTTGGTATACGATACATAAGAAATTATTTAGCTAGAATAGGGAATTTAATTGACATTTACGCAGGATATCATCGATGTTTTGTTATTACGGAATATTATTAGAGCGAATACTTAGTTAGGAGCCGTAATTTAAATGGCAATAGGACCGAGGAACTTAGTGCGTCATTCAATATTTCATTTTCTTCACGCTAACCAGCACCAACGAACTCAGATACTCAGATACTCAGATACTTCTCAATATTATAGGTCACTGATATTTGTATTCAGGACATATTATTCAAATTCAATTCTTTTTCGTAGAGATTTAAACAACGTGATGGGTGTATTTTTAATGAACTATATAATCATACCGTGATTGATGGAATAATTTATTGGAATAATGAATTTCGACCGTCGCCAAAGGACTGTGATATAACATATTTAAGTAACCATATGTAATTTTTAGAAAGGAAGATAATTCATTTCAGGAATACGTTACTCAATGTATTCAGATGAAAGCTTAGTTTAGGGAATAGGCAGCGCTGACCTAACATATTTGATTCATTGATTGAAATATTAATTTATTAAGTTGATAATTGAAGATTATAAGTCATACTTGATTTTAACCATTTCTATTGCGAAACTTGATAATTTAATAAATGTGTTTCTTGATTAGTTTCTTATATAATGAAGTGAGTTTTTATTTATATTGGTAGTTAATAGTTTTATTTAGTATGTAAGGTGCTCGTTGTGCGAATATATATATTTTTTATTTCTAAATGGATGACTAAAATTTGCGTTTACGAAACAACTACTGAGCATTGGATATCGTTACTTTCTCTACACCGCGCATTGCATCGTTATTTTCTCTGAGCTGCTCATGGCACCGGTATTTCTCCTCGGACACACGTAAAACCAAACATAGAAAAATTAACCATTTTTCTGGAGGCAAGGATACCCTGAGATGTATTTAACTGACTAGTTGGGAATTACTGTGGTTACCCTGACCCGTAGGGTGCAGTAATTTCTGGCGCCTCAACGTGATGCAAATGGAGAAAGACGCCGTGGGAACTGTTGGTTGCCAAAGGAAGTAATTTTTGACACCGCAACATGTTGCGATTGAAGAGAAAGACACCGCGGGAACATCGAATAATGGACCGCCAAAAGTAATTTTTGGCTGCCCAATCGTGAGGCCATTGAAGAGAAAGATACCGGGGAGAGAAACGTGTCAGTCACCAAGAATAAGGAAGTAAAAGTTGTCGCACAAGAGTAAGGAAGTTGAAGAGAAAGACACCGCGGGATCGAATATTTAATTGAGAGTCAGACCCGAGAGAATAACCCGATAACTTACTGCTGAACGAACATGCAGCTCAAAAGAGAATGACATTGCGGTACGTTGTGGGAAGCAGAGGAACCCAACGTGCAGTTGATGTAAGAAATACTTGGAGATTTCTCAAGAAATTAGGCTCAGATGAGAAACTGATAATTAAGTATTGAGAGAATGATGGGTAAATATGAATATTTTCCAGAAGTAGGTTATTAGATGGAGTGATAGGAGGATATTTTATCATTTTTATTGAAATAATTGTAGTTCTTCATATTTCATTTTATTTTTAAAGTATGATTGAATTTGCTTTTGATATTTCAACTGATAATTAGTAAGTAAGTAAACGATGAATACCACATGGTCGATAACCATTTTTCTCTTTTTGGGAAACTATTTCTGAAATGAATTCAAAGGAAAATGATCTGAGTTCGTTGGGAAGTTGCTCATATTTTAACGGCTAGGATGATGTCGATCTTCAGGAAGGTCTATATTTCAAATAATTTTGAGAAACTAAGTGAATATTTAGTATATAAGACTTGATTGCTAGTTTTAAGGATATTTTAGATTTAGAAATTGAATATTTCACATATTTATTGACACTGTGTGACATTAGAGTATTTGAAAAGTTAAAGTTGGTTAGGAAATTAAGGCATTATTCGAAATTTAACTGAAATTGACGAAAAAAATGGCAACTCAGGGAAGAGTGCAAACCAGAAGGGAACAAGAAGAAGAATTGAAAAGAGCACAGGAAAAACATGAAGGAATGCCGTTATGGTTTCTAGAATATATGAAGAAACAGGAGGAGAAAGAAAAGAAACAAGAAGAAGAGAGACAGAAAGAAAAACAAGAACGTGAAGAGAAAGAAAAGAAACAGGAGGAGAAAGAAAAGAAACGAGAAGAAGAGAGACAGAAAGAAAAACAAGAACGAGAGGAAGAAAAGAAGAAAGAAAAACAAGAACGTGAGGAGAAAGAAAGGAAACAGGAAGAAGAGAAGAATAGGAGACGGGCAGAGAAAGAACAGAAGCAACGTGAAGAAAGAAGGAAAGAACAGGAAGAACAACGAGAAGAAAGGAAAAAGGAACAACAAGAGTTCTTAAAGGAGTTCCGGAGAGAACAAGAAGAGAAACAGGAAGAATGGCAACAAAAGCAACGTGAAGAATGGAGGAAAGAACAGGAAGAACAACGAGAAGAGAGGAAAAAGGAACTGGAGCAAATAAAGGAAGACAACACAAGAACTCGATTGGAAATACAGAATAAGCTAGATGAAATGACTCAGAGTATGGAGAATGGAAACAAGCAGATACACGAAGAAATGGACAGAATTAAAGGACAGGTTACAGAGAACCAGGAAATCATCAAGAAGTTGAAGGATGAGGAGATTAGCAAACTGACCAGCGATCTCCGAGAACTAAAAATCGGTAATGAGAAGAAATGGGACGAATTAAGTGAAATAACAAGCGGCATGGAAGGATTGAAGATCAGACATCAAGAATTAGAGGAGAAATTCGATCAGGCAGCTGGCACAGTGGCCGGAAAAATTAATGAATTAAAAGAGAAGATCGAGAGCGATAAGAATGAGGCGGACCAGAAGATGGAGAGAACAGAAGAGGAGTTAAGGCAGATTAGAAAGGAGATGCAAGAAATTAAGATTGAAAACCAGACAACGAAATCCGTTATTTCGAATTGTAGTGAACGGCAAAAAGCGATAGAAATTCAGATTAATGAAAGGGAGACTACACCATCAAGAACACTGGATCCAAGTAGGCAGAGCATAGATTTGGTAAATGGAAGCAGCCAAAATGAAAGCCCAACCATAATAAATGTCATAAAAACTTACGACGACCGCCCAAAGCATTTTGATAACACATCAAAAATCTCGCCCAAGCAATTTCTCAGAGATATGGAGGAACATTTTCGCGAAGGTAGAATTCAAGAGGATAAGAAGCTGCGCGTGATAGAAAAACATCTAGACGGAAACCCGAACATCTGGTTCCAAGCTTTTAAATATACTTTCCACAGCTATGAGGAATTTAAAGCAGCGTTCCTAAGAAAATTTTGGAGTCCAGAAATTCAACAACAATTAAGAATCGAACTCTACGCAAGAAAGTTTTCGTTAACAGGACAAACCCGATTCAGTGATTACTTCTCATTTCAATTTCACAGGTTTCAGGACTTAGACTCAGCTCCAAGCGAGCTAGAGGCCATAAAAACTATTCAAAGGCAATTCCCACCGGAGGTGCAGAGGTTATTAGCAGCCTCAGATGTTGAAACCGCAGTCGATATGGAAAGGAAGCTCAGACAGATCGATATGACATCCTCATACCCATTAAATAGAAATATACGGAATACGGCCCAAGAAGAAGTAATAAATACCATCAGTCCCGAGGAAACAAACCATCGGGAAAGTTATAAATCAAAGAATAGGCCAGAGGACCATGATGAACACAGAGAGAAGGGCAGAAAGAGATGTTGTTGCCAATGCAGTGGAAATTCTAATGGGCAATGTGGACAGAATAATAATAGACACAACCCATATTATACAAATAATTCAAGGTTTCGAGGCAACAGGAACCAACAACATTTCAGAAACAGGTCATGGTTTAATAACCGGAAAGGGCAGAACAGTTATCGCAGGAACGAAGAAAATCGTAAATATATACAACAACTGCGAGAGGAAAGACGAAATAAGAACAGATGGGAAGAAGCGATAAAAGACAAGGATATAAATGGAGACATCGAGGGAGCGGAGAGCCTCGAATTACAATCGTATAAACGAAGGAAAGCTGAAGAAGGGAGACTTAACCCAAACACTCCTGAATTCATAGGAAATTCGGAGCCACCTGGAAAAAAAAAAAAACTCCGATTTCCAATTGAAAAGTGAGGAGACATCAAGTAGCAAAAGAAATGGAAAAATTGACAAAATTCGTAGTTGGATAATTGCGCAAGTAGACCACTGGGATATTCGACCTGATGATCTGCTTGACGAAAATGAACAAGGCAAAGAGAGAACAAACTTTAGGTTACCCGTAATCATAGTAACAGTGGCCGACATAAAGTTGCATTGCTTGGTGGACTCTGGAGCAAGTATCAGTGTAATGGCATCGACATTTTTCCAAGAACTTGCTAAAAGAATCGACATACCGACAATCCCAGTATCAGGAGTTAAAATAAGAGGAATAATCCCAGATAAATCTGTTGATTGCAAGCTGCAAGCATACGTTACAGTCATGATAGGAAGACACAGATTTGAGCATCCATTCATGATCATGAAGAGGATAAAATATAATATCATCTTTGGCATAGACTTCATGTTAACGACACGGATGACCATTGATATGGAAAGACGAGAAGTCCGGTTCCCAGTAACAGAAAGTGGTGGAATGCAGTCTATAGAAACCATACAACTCAATAATCTTACGGACGAAAATGAACACTTAAAGATTATGGTGAAGGAAATTGATCCTGAGATCATGGAAGGTCAAGATCAAAAGAATGACGTGTATG
Organism: Anabrus simplex; assembly: GCF_040414725.1. Lineage (NCBI taxonomy): Eukaryota > Metazoa > Arthropoda > Insecta > Orthoptera > Tettigoniidae > Anabrus > Anabrus simplex. The sequence continues at coordinate 73,838,416 of NC_090271.1, read as the reverse complement.
AACAAGAGATAGATTTAGGATTAATTGAAAGGCTCGAAGAAATAATGGCTATCGAAGAGGAGGAGGAAGAGAAAACTGAAATTTGGAAAACTATGACCGAAGCCGCAATATCATCCACAGAAAAGCGGAAAATCTATGAAATTTTGAAGAGATATATCGAAGTTTTCGACAATAAACCGGGTCAAATACCCAACTTTAAATACAAAATATTAGTCAATGACTGGACACCATATAAAGGAAAACTATACGATGTACCAGAAAGGTATTTAACAGAAGTAAGAAAAATTATTCAGGAAATGATGGCTGACGGTATAATAGTAAAGACAACCACACCTTACTTGAACCCGCTGGTAATAGTAAAGAAAAGCAACGGAAAACTCAGGCCGTGCGTGGATGCCAGGGTCCTCAATGACAGACTTATTCCAGAGTACAATAAGGTCCCAAGGATTAAGGATATAATAAAAAAATTTAGAGGTCTGCAGTACTTTTCAAGCTTAGACTGCACATCGTCCTTCCATCACATTGTACTGGAGGAGAAGTCAAGGATATTGACAGGGTTTATGTTTGATAACCAAACGTACGCCTACTGCAGGTTGCCTTTTGGGTTGAAAAACAGTTCTGCTGTTTTGATAAGGGCCTTAGATAAGAACCTAACCGATGAAGTAAAAGGATTTGTCAACTGTTATGTCGATGATCTAGTATTTGGCAGCACAACTTTCGAAGAACACTGTGAAAAATTAGAAAAATTGCTGAATAACCTGCAGAAAACCGGATTTAAAATTAACCTAGCAAAGTCAAAATTCTGCCAAAACCAAGTGCTTTTCCTTGGACATATAATAGACGGCGAAGGAGTTAAGCCAAACCCGGTAAAAATCAAAGCAATTTGTGATTTTCCACGTCCTTCTAAAGTGAAGCACATAAGACAATTCCTAGGTATGACTGGATTCTTTTCAGACCACTGTAGAGGTTATACAGAAATAGCTGCACCGCTCCAGGAACTCTTAAAGGCGAATAACCGTTGGAAATGGGACGAGGAAGCCGAAAACGCGTTCATAAAAATGAAAGAATTGCTTAGGCAAAGCATCAAACTAGGGTACCCTGATTTCGAGAAAGATTTTATTGTCCAGGCAGATGCGTCAAATATTGGTGTTGGAGCATGTTTATACCAAGAGGAAAAGGAGAGTAAGAGACGAACATACTTAGCCTTTACGAGCAGGAAACTGCGAAAGCACGAGCTACATTATACAACGACGGAGCTCGAACTCCTTGCCATAATACATGCACTACAGCAATGGAGACGAATTATTTATGGATACCCCGTGATCATCAGAACGGATCATAAGGCATTAACCTTTGGGTTAAAAGCAATGATGACCAGCGAAAGAGTAACTAGGTGGATGCTTTACACACAGCAATTTAATCTAAAAATTGAACACTGCAGCGGGAAAGAAAATATATTAGCTGATGCATTAAGTAGAAATCCAGCAGACCATGAGGAGAATGTTTTACAGTTAACGCTAGATAGTCAAGACCAGGAGTTGCTATCAAAACTAGAAGACCTTGCTGAATATCAGAAAATGGATGAAAAATTAAAGGTCATAATTGACAAATTAATGGCTGATGAGAGGGAACCGTTAATAGGAGACAAATATGAGATGTTGAGCGGCTTATTAACGAAAGTCATAGATAAGACCACAAACAAGAAAAGAATAATAGTACCACAAAGTCTACAATGTGAATTAATTTGGCACGTGCATAAAGTAACAGGACATGCAGGAATTGATAAAGTCATTGCAACACTATCAGAGAAGTTCACATGGTCAGGATTGAGGAAGTCAGTCAGAAGCACAATTAAGACCTGTGATATTTGTCAGCGGGTCAAACACAACAATTTTATCACTAGTAACCAACCTATCGCCATATTGCCATCTAAAGTAAGAGAAATATATGCAATCGATATTTTCGGAAAACTACCGACAGCCAAAAAGGGAAACAAATACATATTGGTAGTAATTGACATCTTTTCGAAGTACATATCGCTACAGCCAATACAACGGGCAAATACGAAGCAAGTTCTACACAGATTAGTGGAGAAGGTATTTCCTAAAATGGGCAAGCCCGAAAGGATATTATCAGACAGGGGAACACAATTCACATCTATGCTGTTCCGAGAAAGAATGAAAAATATGGGCATAAAACACACATTATGTTCAGTTCGACACCCATCTGCAAATCCAGTGGAGCGATACATGAAAGAAATAGCCAAATTCTGTAGGATATACTGCAGTCATTGTCACTGGAAATGGATTGATATAATAGAGACAATAGAAGAATGCCTAAATAACACCATAAATGAATCAACTGCTCAGGTCCCAAACTTGGTACATCACAATAAAGAATCACGAAGAACATGGGACAATATATTAAACATATCACTTGAACAGAAACCAGACATCCAGCAGATCAATAAAATGGTCCAAGAGAGGCTAAAACAACAGTCTGAGAAGAGACTAAGAAGGTTACGAAAGACAAGATTTCGCGCACCATTCAAGAAAAACGATCTCGTTTTAATTAAGAAGGCACCAGTAACGAATGCACCAGCTAAAATATGCGCTAAGTTCAACCATTTATATGAAGGACCGTATAGAATTGAACATGCTTATGGAAATAACGCATATCTTATTACAAGCATGGATGGAAAATACAAAAACGTGCACAATGCGTGTAATATGAAGTTATATTTCCCAGAAAATAAGGCTGGAGAAACGATAATATAAGTCCCACAGAAGTACAAACCAAGTCTAGAGTAAACATATTTGTGAGTCAGCTGATATGCAAAGAGAAAGGCTTATAGAAGTTAAAAAACATCAATCATAATAACAGAATAATCGATACGATTCCATAGAGAAATAAAATCCAGTAATCGATCAAAGAACCATGGAGAAATACCAGAAATGCATCGTCACATTTGTCAATCATAATTCAAGAGAATAAATATATCGCAAGCAATATATTTAATCTGTACTGGGGGAATAAAATGTACCCGATGCATTTACTGGACGTATTCAAAATGGCGCATACGGAAGGTAGAGGCCAGCCAAGGCAAAGAAATATATGACAAGATATCGATATTGATGTATGCTAGGAGGCCTTGACTAATTAAAACCTACCACTATGAAGGCGGTGTACAATGGTACATAATCGATAGAATTGTTTTTAAAAAAAACAAGAAGGATAAATGGATTATTACAAAAACTGACTTGAAAAATTGAGGTGGTGAGAACAAGACGTTCCGAACTTCGCACTCTAAGATGAGCAATATTGGAAACATTTTGCGAGAAGTATTACGCTGAAAACAAGGAAATACTGAGCGAATCGTGTAAATAAGCGTTAAATTACTGGAAAGAGCAAGTAAAATCCTGAAGCTTAGAATAATACGTCCAGATACTCAGACGCAAAGCCGTTTGAAAATAGGAACTTGATTGAGACGAAAGAGCTTGAGATTAAGCCACGCTGAGTGAAAATAATTACTAGAAAAACCAAATAAGGAAGCAATTACCATAAAATATATATTCTACGGAGAGCTATGATGAGCTTATATTTTTCAGAGTCATCGCATTTTGTCTACTGTCTTGCTGAGCAGATGATGGCTTGCTAAATCGGCATAGACCAACCTGGAGGGAGATGTCGTCCTGGCCGTTAAAACCACCCGACCCGTGCGGAGGAGATCATTCTACCTGACATCCCACTGGTGGAATTTCTACCCAATTCCTGACCCAAGGACTACGACCGCACCGAGAAGCAACTAAGGCCCGAGATATTGAATGGCGAGCTAAGTAATAGTATTAAGTAATATAATTTCTTATGTGGAGTATTACCAGTATATACAGTAGATCTGAATAGCCTAAGCATGTGATAATTAAGTGTGCTTATGAGTATAAGAAAGTGCAATGTGAAATACTTAAGTTGACATTTCGTTATGAGGTGATAGCGTGTTACTACATTATTTTATCCAAGGATGAAGGAATACCATTTTAAAATACGACATAGTGCAACAGCTATTTTCAAGGAATCCCGGTTAGTTAGGAAGGTCCATGCGTGATGTAGTAATAGTCGAACCCGGTTACGTCACAGAGGGACGCACGTTAAATTGATTAAGACTAGTTACCATATTCTTTGCTGTATGATTTTATTGAAAGGAAAGATATTGAATTTGGGGTTATATACGGAATTGCAAGATTAAGAAATGCGTTCTGAGGAACGAATTCTGCGCTATTCATGGGATACATATGATTGTATAATTAAGTATTGGAGGCTAAACGCGCTAGTTGTGAATGCTAAATGTGTTAAATAAGAATTGAATTGGAGGTTAATGGTGAGATAATAGAAGTGTGTATAATATTTGAAATGATATATTGCGCAGAGTAATAGGAAGGAAAGCGTATTTGATATGTTTAATATGTGATGTTGGAGCACATGCAGTGCCATTACAGAATATAAGTATGCCCCAGCGAGGAACTACAGCAAGGTACGAACTGTAATATTATATATATTTTAATGATGTGTGAAAGTGGTTTGACAGGAATAACAACCGGTGATGAATAAATGAATACATGGTTATGTCATATACTGAATGAATGGATATTGCATGGCAGAATAAGCGTGTATGCAAGTAGTAACCTAATGTAGTATTGAAATATCTTTGTGATGGCATTAGCACACATATATATGGTAAATGCTTACTGGCTGTATGTATATTGAGTTGGTATACGATACATAAGAAATTATTTAGCTAGAATAGGGAATTTAATTGACATTTACGCAGGATATCATCGATGTTTTGTTATTACGGAATATTATTAGAGCGAATACTTAGTTAGGAGCCGTAATTTAAATGGCAATAGGACCGAGGAACTTAGTGCGTCATTCAATATTTCATTTTCTTCACGCTAACCAGCACCAACGAACTCAGATACTCAGATACTCAGATACTCAGATACTTCTCAATATTATAGGTCACTGATATTTGTATTCAGGACATATTATTCAAATTCAATTCTTTTTCGTAGAGATTTAAACAACGTGATGGGTGTATTTTTAATGAACTATATAATCATACCGTGATTGATGGAATAATTTATTGGAATAATGAATTTCGACCGTCGCCAAAGGACTGTGATATAACATATTTAAGTAACCATATGTAATTTTTAGAAAGGAAGATAATTCATTTCAGGAATACGTTACTCAATGTATTCAGATGAAAGCTTAGTTTAGGGAATAGGCAGCGCTGACCTAACATATTTGATTCATTGATTGAAATATTAATTTATTAAGTTGATAATTGAAGATTATAAGTCATACTTGATTTTAACCATTTCTCTTGCGAAACTTGATAATTTAATAAATGTGTTTCTTGATTAGTTTCTTATATAATGAAGTGAGTTTTTATTTATATTGGTAGTTAATAGTTTTATTTAGTATGTAAGGTGCTCGTTGTGCGAATATATATATTTTTTATTTCTAAATGGATGACTAAAATTTGCGTTTACGAAACAACTACTGAGCATTGGATATCGTTACTTTCTCTACACCGCGCATTGCATCGTTATTTTCTCTGAGCTGCTCATGGCACCGGTATTTCTCCTCGGACACACGTAAAACCAAACATAGAAAAATTAACCATTTTTCTGGAGGCAAGGATACCCTGAGATGTATTTAACTGACTAGTTGGGAATTACTGTGGTTACCCTGACCCGTAGGGTGCAGTAGTAAGTCATGTAGTAGGAACATGGCCAGTCTGTGTAAAATGAATGCCCTTTCATAATGGGTGATGATGATGATGATGATAATGATGATTGGGCAGCTTTACTGTAGAAGTTGGGAGATGTTAACTTAGGTGATTTTGTGTCAGCTGACAATCACATCATCAGAAACCAGCGATCTCGACAAATTGATTGCAAATCATACCAGCGCTACCGCCTAAGACGAAGATGGCAACAAAATTGTCCTGCACAAAAAACAAATCCCTCAGAGCAGTAAATCTGCTTTGAAAATAGATCAGTATTGCTCCTAGCAATGTTTAAAGTGATGAAATGCATGTGCACACGCATACACACATGCACGGACATACTCACTCACTCACACACTCTCCATAGAAAACGATAAAAGTGTATTTTCTCTGTAACTACTGTATTTAATAACAAAATGAATTTCCAATGAAGTGGTGTAAAAATTGCTTTCCCCCGAGGAGCGTGTTAATGGGGTTGTACTGTAACTGCTTGGATTTTAACATTACATAACAGATGTTTACATATTTTATTAACAAATCCTGTTCGGCAGTTCAGCAGTATTACAATTCTTTTTTTTTAATGTCAAAGCATCTGTGAGATTGAGACATGGCAAATGTTGCTCATTTAACTTGAATGACACCCAATGTCCCATTTTATTCCGTTTACTTGTTGATAATTCTATCATGTGATTTTGCTTGTATGTTTCAACAAAATTTTCAGAGATTTTCTTCAGTCTTGTTGATTTACTTTAACACATGTTGACAAAAAGGACTATAGCTCCACTGTTTTGCAGGATACTTGCTTATACATAAACCTTTATATTATTACCTCATAACAACTACTGCACTGTATTAATCAAAAGAATTCATTTCATTTTGAAACATCTATCGGTAGTGAAACCTGTTCGAACATTAAATAAAAAGCTGGTGTTTTTAACATAAGATGCTGACTGACAAAACATTCCATTTAAATCTAAGTTGACCGAGCTTGATAGCTGCAGTCGCTTAAGTGCGGCAGTTTCCAGTATTCGGAAGATAGTGGGTTCAAACCCCACTGTCGGCAGCCCTGAAGATGGTTTTCCTTGGTTTACCATTTTCACACCAGGGAAATGCTGGGGCTGTACCTTAATTAAGGCCACGGCCGCTTCCTTCCCACTCCTAGCCCCTCCCATAGTCGCCTTAAGACCTATCTGTGTCGGTGCGACGTTAAGCAACTTGTAAAATAAAAAAATCTAAGTTGTAGCAAGTGATGTTAACCGTTCCTGGTCTAGAAAGCCAAGAATAATGGCTGAGAGGAATTGACATGAAACCGCACAACACTTCATAATCTGCAGGCCTCCGGGTTGAGCAGCATTTGCTTGTAGGCCATGGCATGTTGCGAGTGTTGTGCCATGGAATTTGTTTGGATGTTAACAGTTACTTGAACTGGAAAAAAAATCATGTAAATTCTATAACAGCATGGCAAACAACAAGCAAAACAACATACTGTATTTCATAAGAAATGAAGTTGTACTTTATCCCAACTGATTGATTGAAAAATAAACTTTCTTTCTTTCAAAGAAAAGATTTCATTGAATAAATGTCTGCCTCCATAGTGTGAAGTAGACTGAGGATCACCTAGAAGGGAACCATAGACAGGGGGATAGCTGCAGTCAACAAGACATGGAAAGAGGTACTGAGCAGCAGCAGATATGTAAGGCTACCATCAAGATATCAAACTTATAAACAAATATGCAAAAGAAGATGTGTGTATCAGCTTATAAAGGAGATCAATAGGCAAAACAAGCATGAGATGCAAAGCATAGTTTTGTTAAAAGTCATGCATTTTTATAAATTCAAAAGGTTTCATTATTTGTTTTACATCGCACCAACCCAGGCATGTTTTATGGTGATGATGGGACAGGACAAGGCTAGGCATGAGAAGGAAGCGACCATAGCCCTAATTAAGGTACAGCCTGCTGTGGGAACTAGGAAACCACTGAAAACCATCTTCAGGGTTGCCAACAGTGGAGTTTGAACCCATTACCTCTCAAATGCAAGCTAACAGTTACACACATCAAGTCATGTAGCCAACTTGCTCAGTAAGTCCAACAGGGTATCGTGCCTAACATATTTGCTAGCACTTGATAAAAACAAGTTATTTAATTGTAATTTACTGAATTTTAAAAACAGAACAATAAGTATTCTATACCCACCAAGAGCATAGTGAATCTGTGGAGTCACTTGCTTATTTACTGCTGCCACTAGTAGCATAATACCACCTTCCATTAATGTCTGCATATCCAACATCCAAATATCCAGATCACTACTACTTCCAGCACAAGACTCCTAAAATAAAAATTAGCATAATTATTAACATAATACATTATAATTTGCTCATCTTATTTCACAAAGAAAGTTAAATATGTATTTTATTTCATAAAATTTTATACGCAGTGCATTAAACAAGGACTACATCAAAAACCTGAGGGAGCTATCAACCAATTAAGAGATATACAGGTTGAAAATACTGTGATTCACAAACTGAAGTTCGGTAATACTAGCCATAAGATTTTATTAATTATAGGTGGGCCAGCGTAAGGTTGCACATGACAGCTGCGCACAATATTGGTCACACTGCAATGGCGCACGAAGCGATGTTGCCGCAGCAACAACAGCTGATTGCACGACACATGGGTTTTTAAAAACATGGGAGAAATGTTTTTAATGTCATTGCGATGATACGCAATACAAATGAAATCTGCCGACAAAAATTAAACTTTCAACTCACCGATTATTCATCACACAAAATTATACGAGATAAATATACTACGAAGTTCTTATTATCGCGATGTTAGAAAGCACGGAAGAAATCGGCCGACAAGGATCTCACTTCATATACACCTACACCAATAAATGTTAGAATAATATACACCGGTGCTAACACAAAATATTTCAAGTAAATTCTATAAAATTTACAAAAATTCAGAAACCTTACTTTCATACCTGATTCACAAAGGCAGAGGCTCGATACCCTCCAGTTCACTGTCATCCTACCGTCGCCTTTGTAGTCATTGTCATCATCGTCTAAGCAGATCATCAACTCCTGAGAGTCACTGATGATGCCATGTATTGCCATTGCCGAATTAATGAATGCTGCGACATGGCTAAATTTCTTTCTGCACAAAGCCGCATTCATTCGAGCAATACTCTCCCAGAACAGTCCTTCCACTTCAGTAACTGTGAAGGACTTGTTATAAGTGCGTACATAATGTTTTACTTCACCCCATACCGTACCAACTCAATGAGGTTGAAGTGACAGTGGTACGGCGGCAACCTAATAACCTCGTGCCCTTGCTCCTTCGCTACCTCGCTGACTATTTCTTTTTTTTTTTTCTCTACATCGCACCGACACAGATAGGGTTATTTTTTTTTTCTTTTGCTAGGGGCTTTACGTCACACCGACACAGATAGGTCTTATGGCGACGATGGGATAGGAAAGGCCTAGGAGTTGGAAGGAAGCGGCCGTGGCCTTAATTAAGGTACAGCCCCAGCATTTGCCTGGTGTGAAAATGGGAAACCACTGAAAACCATCTTCAGGGCTGCCGATAGTGGGATTCGAACCTACTATCTCCCGGATGCAAGCTCACAGCCGCGCGCCTCTACGCACACAGCCAACTCGCTCGGTACAGATAGGTTTTATAGCGACGATGGGACAGGAAAGGCCTAGGAATGGGAAGGAAGCGCCGGTGTCTTAATTAAGGTACACCCCAAGCATTTGCCTGGAGTGAAAATGGGAAACCAGGGAAAACCATCTTCAGGGCTGCCGACAGTGGAATTCGAACCCACTATCTCCCGGATGCAAGCTCACAACTGCGTGCCCCTAACCGCACGGCCAACTCGCCCGGTGTCGACTAATTTAGTCATACACATATGAGCTGGGATATTTCTTTACTGCAGCCATTCCACTTACAGTTCCTTACGGGCACTCGAAGAAGGGGTCTTGTCCATTATTACGGAGTGGTAAGGTGCATTGTCCATAACAATGACAGAAGGGACTTTGAGCTGTAAAAATCGTACCCGTGTCTTCGTATTGCATCAGCCTGGAAAGAATTAATTCCTGTTACAGGAGATAGCTTCATTCATTTCTTTCCTGGAGTGCTGTGAAACAAGTCCCTACTATCAGCCCCGTTTTTGCTACTGCTATGTACCCCAGTCACTTTTTCCTTCTGTTCTTGGAGGCGAACACCTGTTTGAATGACAGTACGCTTTGAAAGCCCTAATGTTTGGGATATGCGATCCATAACATGATCTACAGGAACGGAGAGACGGCTATACAAGCGTACGAATTTCATCTCCCTCTCGTAAAACTCACGAGTTCTCCGCACTAATTCTAATGCCTGACTATTAAGGGACACTCCGTGGCTCAAAGGATTATCACTTCGCACTTCATGACTATGTTGTCATTTCCGAGACATCGCACTGCATTCGTTAAAATAAAATTTCACAATTATCTCAAAATGAAAACAAAACTTTCATAAACACGCAAATCACACCTGACCACGCACTAACGGCGACAGACAAAACGGCAACACTTCAATACAGTAGTCAAGCTACTTAGAGATGGCACCACTATACTACCTATATTGCCAAAAGCAATCAACTGAAAATAGTTTGTATTTATTTTGTAGCTCGCTTAAACCTTATAATATCTTTTAAATGCTCATATTTGTGTAAGCAAATAAAATATTATGAACACTATACGGAATTAAATACGAATTAACATGAATAAAACGCGTAACTGTATCTGACATAAAAAGTAGTGGATTGGTGATTCTGACTGACGGGTGACGTTCTTCATATCATTTTTGTAGTGATGCCAACATGACTTACTACTGTCAAGTGCAACCTTGCGCCCGCCCACCTATAGGTATTAAACATGAATAGTGCTCCCAAACATTGTCTAATTATGCCGTTTAGATAAAACAGTAATAATAATAAAATAAACCATTTGAAATAAGATCAGGTGTACAACAGGAAGATGGTTTGTCACATCATTATCACCTTCCTTCAAAGTATTGGGCCATGTGTCCTATTACGGTCTTTTCCCTCCATCTCTTCATAGGACGTCCTACAGATCTTTTTCCTCTGGGTTGGTATTGAAGAATTTCTTTTGGCAATCTACCAGGCTCCATCCTTTGTATATGAGGTTTCCAGCTTTCCTGATAACTGTATTGGTTGTACTTTCAGTTCTTTTAGCACCTCTTCATTCCTTTTATGGTCCCATTTTGTATACCCTACTGTACGATGCATGAATGTCATTTCTCATGCTGTAATTCAAGACAAGGCTTGAAATCTTAACGTCCATGCCTCACATCCAGAGCAAAGTGTTGGTTTAGCGAGGGTATTATAAAGGCGCAATCAAGTACGTTTCTGAACAACTGATGGTTTCATGATGTTTATTATTACTGTAGTTTTTGTAAATTTATTCATTTTTGCTGGTATATCTAATTTTGATTGGTATGATAAGTTGTACCCAAGATAATTGAACGCATTTACTCTTTCCAATGTTGTATTATCTAAACATATTTTACTAGGAATTGGTTCTCCTCCTTTGAATGCCATTATTTTTATCTTTTCTGGTGAAATAATCATATTAAAATCTGAGGAAACATTTTTTTTAGATTGAAAACTGATCTTTGTAGGTCATCTTCCATCGTAGCCAGCAATGCAACATCTTCAGCATATAATATGGCGTCTAGGTGTTCGAGGCGTCTATTTATTGATATTGATCCATGGTGTCTTTGTTTCCAAGTTTCCATTATTGCATTCATATATATTACAAAAAGCAGAGGGGAGAGTCCACAGTATTGTCTTACACCACCATTTATTGATTTCCACTCGGTCTGGTTCTTGTTCAGTTTTATAGAAATGAGATTGGATTTGTAGATGTAGATATTGTTAAGAATCTGTTGAGAGACATCGTCTTCTTTTAGAATTTCAACAACCTATGAGAAACAACAATGCCAAATTTAGACTACGATCAAACAGAGAGCTATATTTAAAAGTTGAAAACTGACAACTGTAATGAGGAAAAGAAGAATCCAGCTTTTTGGACACATTTATAGAATGAATAACAATAGACTAATTAAACAAATCTTCAACTTATTGAACAGTTACAAAACCAAGCCAACCTGGTTCAGTGAAATTAAAAATGATATGAAAAACGCTGGAATTAAAACAGATATGATAGAAAACAGAACAAGTATCAGAGAAGTAACACAAAAGGCAGTATTTCAGGAGAGAAACAACTGGAAGGAAATGGACTCAAGAGGAAAAGGAACAACATTCTCAGAAAATGAAGGAAGTTTCGAAACGAAGAAACTTAAATGCAAAGAAAAGTAACCGAAGTTCATTTATTGTACCCTCAAAAGGGTTATTAGAAAAATAATGATGATAATAATAATAATAAAAAATAAGCTATCAGAACCATTTGAAATCAAGACAGGTGTAAGGCAAGGAGATGGCCGCTCCCCAGACATTTTCAACTGCGTCTTGGAGAAGGTGATGAAAGAATGGCGAAAAGAAAAGTGTCAGCAAAATATCCTGAATGGAATCAAGATAGGAAACAAAAAGGCTGGACTTAAATCTGAATGTCTTGCATTTGCAGATGACTTATAGCTCTTCGCTGAAAATCTAGAGACTGCCACTAAACGGATAGAGATTTTGCAAGAAATAGCAGAAAAGGCAGGACTGCAAATATCCTTTGAGAAAACTAAGTACATGGACATAAATCCTAAAGAACCAACATGGACAAGAAGTATGGTGACATAAAGAGAGTCTACAAATTTAAATATCTAGGGGAGATTCTGACTCCTAACAACGACAACAAGAAGCCAGCTATCGAAGAAACAGCTGGAAGATGGAGATTGCATTCAGACTATGCCAAATCTCTCTCCTATCAATCCAAACTCAGACACTATAACACCGTGGTGAAACATGAATGCATCTATGCAGCAGAGACAACTGCCAGAAAGGGGATTACGAAATAGAAAAGAAAGAGCATAAATTTCTGGGACCCAAGAAAGCAACTGGAAGTAAGTTTACCTTCCGTTTGAGATCAAATCAAGAGCTGTATGAAAAATGCGAGAACATTTCAACCTCAATAAGAAAAAGGCGAATGACTTTCTATGGACACTTGAGAAGAATGGGACCGGAACGCCTAGCAAATAAGATCTTCACCTTCCAGGAAGAAAGGCCCAAGTACTATGGCTGAAAGAATTTCATCAACATCTTAAGAAATGTGGCATTGAGGAGGGAGTTATTACAAACAGAACAGTGTTCAGAAGAAAAATTGTAGAGGTGACGGATATGTTCGTAGAAAAACCCAGGAGAACAGGAAGGATGTTCTCGGATGAGGAACTAGTAAAAGCAAGCCAGAGAACGAAAGAGTACTGGCGTAAAAGGAAAGAACATAAACAGTCAAGGAAGTTGTGTAATCGTAACCCATAGGAAGTTGAAACGATCCTAAATAAATAAATAAATAAATAATAATAATAATAGTCGGCGGTGGCTGTAACTCGATCCGAGTATATATAACTTCTTCCTGCATAAAGTGAGCAGTTCAACTCAGTTTATGGATGTATTTGCAATGACTAAACAGACCAATCTTCATATAAAACATATGCCCACACAAATCATACTGAATGGATACAGGAGGGCGGGGTATTAATTGACGGAACTTTCTTGTTGTCGTTTGGCCTCTTGATGTCTGTGCCTTTCTCTTTCAAACAACTTGACAGCGGTGGATGTAGTGTTCCGCCACAGTGAACGGTCCACAGCACATTCTTCCCATGTCTGTATATTTATACCAGTTGTCCTCATGATGTGTTTCAGCTGGTCTTTAAAATGCTTAAGAGCGGCTCCACGAGGTCTACTGACGGAGCAAAGTTCACCATAAAGAATTTGGCAGGGAAGCCTGGTATCACTAATGCGGTGAACATGGCCTAACCATCTCAGTTGGTGAGCAATGATTGTTGCCTCAATGCTATTTAGCTGCGCTTTGTCGAAAACTGCAGTGTTGGTCACATAATCCTCCCACTTAATATTCAAGATGTATCTCATTTTTTGTTGGTGGAAGCACTCAAGTTTTTTGATATCACGGCAATAGTGTGTCCAAATTTCACAGCCATACAGTAGCGTGGAAATGACAACAGCTTTGTACACCATGAGTTGGTATGCAGTTTTAGGTCCATATTCATGAAGACTCCATGCATTAACCGCCGGAATGCTGCATAAGCAGCCCCAATTCTTTTATCAACATCTTGTTCGCAGGTACACTGTTTAGACAAGACAATTCCAAGATATGAAAAGTGATCACCCTGCTCCAGTGTTGTAAGATGGAGATACTGAACTCAGGAAGATAATATATATAAAAAATAAAATAATGAAATAAATAACGACCAAATATATGGATGTCAGACCTGGTTTCTGAACATCTGCCTAATCATAATGAAGTCTTGTTACCACTGATGCTTTCACGGGCCATAATTGTAGACATGACATAGCCTATATCATGTCTATAACAAAATATATTTCATACCTTCCAATGTCTCCAGGTCTCGTCCATGATTAGCGCTATCGTTAGTGGTGCTTCAACTCAGTATTAGCAAAGACTAAGTTATGATCGGTGAAGAATTCAACCAGCTGACTTCCTCTTCCATTCCTTTGTCCCAGTCTGAATTCTCCTACTGCATTAACTTCTCTTCCTCGTCCTACCAATGCATTCCAGACTCGCATCACAATTAGATTCTTGTCATCTTTTACATATTGTATTAAATGTTCTATGTCTTCATATATTCTTTTGATTTTTTTGTTATCCACTGAACTAATAAGCATTGGCTTCTTGCCTATCGTCACTATGCTGTTCATAGGAGCTTATCCACTGCTCTATTTTCTTATTCAGTATTAAACGAACTCCTGCATTTCCCGTCTGATTTTGAGTTTATAATTTTGTAGTCGCCTGATCAAAAATCCTGTTCTTCCAGCCAACGTACTTCAATTATACCTACTGTATCTAACTTTAGTCCATCAATTTCCCTTTTCACATTCTCTAACTTACCACAATGATTCAAACTTCTAACATTCCACACTCCACCTCACAGAATGTTAGTATCCATCTTCCTGATTATTGCTCCCTGTCGTGCAGTCCCCTATTTTACCTCCAGAATATTTTACCCAAGAGGAAGCCATCATCAGTACACCATTCATACACAGAGAGCTGCATGTTCTCAGGAGTTAGTTACGGCTGTAGCTTCCTGTTGCTTTCAGCTGTGTAGCAGTAACAACATAGCTAAGCCATGTTCAATATTATTATGAGGCCATATCAGTCAATCATTCATACTGCTGCCCTTGAAACTTCCAAAAGGCTGCTAACCTCCCCACTCTTTTGAAGAACTATTCGTTAGTCTGATCTCTCAACAGATAGCTGTCCGATATGATTGCACCTTTTGCTAGGCTATCTTTTTCACCAGGACGCACAAGCCACCCCACCATGATTAGGTCACATGGTTCAGAGGTGAGAAAATCAGGCTTATCAATAAAATGTCCTGAGTCCATCCAGCTTTCACTACCATGCATCGGAAACAGTCTGAAAACAAAAATGTTTAGATATTCTGTCATCCAAGAACTAACTCCTTTCTTAGAGAATACTACAATCGCAACCACAAGCCCACTGCATTAGTTTTGATTATCTTGGTTCGAATTCCGTTACATTAGTATCATTCTGGGAAAATGCACATCCTAAGTACTTGAAATGATCCACTCATTCCAGTTTAGCATTCTCTACTTAACATTCCATGTACGTTTTGTTTCCAAATACCATCAGTTTAGTATTTTTTTATTTTTTTTTTTACAAGTTGCTTTATGACGCACCGACACAGATAGGTCTTATGGCGACGATGGGATAGGAAATGGCTAGGAGTGGGAAGGAAGCAGCCGTGGCCTTAATTAAGGTACAGCTCCAGCATTTGCCTGGTGTGAAAATGGGAAATCTCGGAAAAACATCTTCAGGGCTGCCGACAGTGGAGTTCGAACCCCCATCACTTTAGTCCTAGAAAAGGTAGTTTTACCAGAAATAAAACAACACTGCATGGATAACAGAAATAGGATCAACATAACTTGAAAACATAGAGAAATATCATAATAATACACAGAGCCCTTACCCATACAGTATCACAAAATGCATCTCGAACAATACGATTTATGTCACATTCGTAGACAAGTTTCTCAACCTCGCCTGGATATAATGTCCATTTCTGCAGAGAATGTTCGGCAAGAACATATACACACCATCCTCCAGTTCTTCCTTCTCTAATGCTCACTGCAGCAACTTTTGCAAGTTTCTGGAAATAAATACATAGAACTCATGTAGAAGGTAAGTAAAGATGACAATGCCCCCCCCTCAAAAAGGAACAACTACAATCTGAACCACATAAATAAATAAAAAAGTAGTCCTATATCTGAAACGGTTTTATAAGTAAATAGTTGTATGTAAAAATGACTTACGTATAATTCGGCACAGATCTTGACAGAGATGTCATTTAACCTTATAAATAACATAACTCTAAATTTTGTGTTTCTTATATGTAACTGTCTATAGTATAGAGAAAATCTAAGAGACTTTTTCCAAAATTGTAAGATGCTTCAAGAACAAACTCCAATGTACTGATAACACTACCCAGCATGATTTTTGCGGCAAAGCATCTGATACGTGATTTTAACTAAATAAGGTCTCCTGATTTCAGAAATGTCATTGGTTCTGTTGTATCACATCTAGTTTTCGTGTTATTTGCCATTTACTGTCTGAAAATGTGTCATTGCGGCACAGTGCTGCTTTGTAATAACAGCAAATCGGCTGTTGTTAGAGTGGCCATGGTCTGCTTATAGGCTGTACTACTTCATAACTGAAACATTCTAACTTCGATTCCTGTGGCACATTCCATTTCACTAAAAGAAAATTATATCACAATGCAAACTGTTTTAGATAAAATCAAATATCATGAGCGCCGGTGGGATGTGTGTAGTGGCTTGAAGGTGTGTGGTATTCTATTAGGACAACAAGCAGGCTACACTAAATTCCCTTGTTATTTATGTGAATGGGATAGTAGAGCTAGGGATAAACACTGGTCTACACCTTCCTGGACCAAGGGACAAGTTTTGACACCTGATGTGAAAAATGTTACAAATGCTGCCTTAGTTGACTCACAAAAAATTATTCTGCCACCGCTACACATCAACTGGGAATCATGAAGCAGTTCGTTAAGGCCTAGGACAAAAGTAGCTCCTGTTTTCATTACATTGCAAGCAAATTTCCACATTTATCTGATGCAAAAGTCAAGGAAGGCATTTTTAATGGACCACAAATTAGAAAGTTTCTGAAAGGACAGAACCTTCGAACAGACGAATGCCATGGAACTTGCTGCATAGAATTCAATAAGAGACGTCATAACGAAGTTCCTAGATAATGTAAAAGATGAACAATACGAAACAATAGTGAAAACGATGTTGGATGATATGAAAGAGTTTGGGTGTAGAATGAGTCTGAAACTGTACTTCCTTCATTCTCATCTCGATCACTTTCCGGAGAATCTTGGGGCTGTTAGTGAAGAGATGGGAGAGAGTACCACCAGGACATCAAGGAGGCAGAAAGAAGATATAAGGGGAGGTGGGATGAACCAATGATGGCCGAGTACTGTTGGTGTTTGAAAAGAGAGAAGACAAACTTGATGCAGTCAGACGCGTGGCAGCCAAGCGTTCATTCCAAGGGGACATCTAGGACTGTTAAAGTTTATTTTGTTCACATTTACGAATTCATAAAGATACTGAATAAAAGTTACACTGTTTACTTGTACATCACGTTTAATTGTCAAAAAATTGCTTTCATCGTCTCAGAGTTGTTTATGTGTTTTTGTGTAAATCAGTATTATATTACTATAAATGCTAAATATTTCATTGTAATTTTATACTCAATAATTATTCACTGTATATAATAATTCAAGACAATATTCAACTATTTCAAAATATATATAATAATACAAAAAATAATAATATTTCCAAAATTATCAACATTTTTCAGTACTTCTTATATGCAATACTCAGGTCCATCTCTTATTTTTATATACCTATTGCGAGAAAACGCGATGTGATACGTAGAAGCGGACAACGGATTCGTGTTCAACGACCCAAAATTAGTTAAGATCACCTATCACACCTCTTGTCACAAAACATTTTTGAAAATGCTGGGTTGTGTAATTTTGTGTTAACTTCTATGTAATGGTGTTGTAAATTAATGTTCAGCTAGTAGTAAATCACTGTGCTGTTCAATCCAATATAAAACACACTGATCTGATATTGGAAAGATTTAAATTATGCAAGAGTTTCTCAGTCACTGTGCTACAATTATTTTGCTACTCTGCTTGTAATGAAATATTTTAAGTTATACTTCGTAAATCTTGTGTCAATTCCATTGTGTATGTGTTGCAAGTATCATGTTATACTACTTGTAATATACGAGGGTTGAGTCATAAGTCATGGCAACTACTTTACTCCTCGCGAACAGGAGACAACACGGAAAATCTAAGATATGCATTTAGAAACGTATGGTACTGTAACATGTTGGAGGGGTAAATAACTGAATAAATAAGTACAGAACATGGTAGCGTCCTATTTCTAAGATTTATTAACTAGCAATACAATTACAGATTTACACACACACAGACGATAGCCGAGATTACAACTTACGCAAGTACACTCACACGGTTCGTGCTCTCTCTCTCTTAGTTTCTCATGTCCCATCTACGACACACACACACACACACACACACACACACACACACAGAGAGTCATGGATTATTTACAGTACACTCTCTCAGCCACTCAGTCACACTCGTTAGTGTTGTCACGGTCCACAGCCTACACATCAGTCTCGCAGGTCGGGATAGTATCCGCTGTTCGCTCAATCCGTCGAACCCCGTTCGCAGTCCGCACACGTCGGCACCCAGTGTTCCCTTCGCGCTGCTCCAGAACACTCCAGGTTCTCCTCCAGCAGCCAGCCTCAAGGGACACACACACACACACACGACATCAGAAAAACAGGAACGAGTCCTTGGCTCCAACAGGCAGATACTTCATCAGGCTGCACTCTCCCAGGCCATCACTGAGCGCGCTCCAGCGAACTCAATCTCACTCTCGCTCACTCACTAACTAACTCTCACTGACTGACGGCAGGCAAGTAACTGCTCTTATATACCTGTGCCAGCCCTTCTGGAATAGTCCGGATGTTCGATGGATCCAGGAACCTCGCGAAATAGAACACTCCAGATTAATCTTCCAGTCGTTTCCGTAGTCCTCTACTGCGGGACCGCGGGCGGAGGCGAGAGTGGCTGGCCTAGCACTAAAGTGCTGCACGTGACTGGCGCAGCTGAAGTAAGGGGGTGAGCCGAATACGGTGACGAGGTGGGCCCGTAGCAAGTTGGCATGGCGGACACTATAACCATTACAGTATATACTTGCATATGATGCCACTAGATGGTGTATGTAAACAACAGTATGGGTCTAAACATGCCCCCAAGTTTAGTGTGTGATTGAGAGCGTCACAAAATGGAAGTCAATAAGCAGGAGCAACGATCGTATATTAAAATAGCAGTTCTCTGCGGCAGAAATGCACGCCAATGCCATGCAGAGCTGTGGGAAGCATTAGGTGTGCATGCCATGCCCTGAAGAACAGTGGCGAGGTGGGTGGAGATGTTCAAACGAGGTAGAGTATCAACTGCCGATTTGCCTCGCCCAGGCCGTCCAGTGTTCATGGACAAAGATGTACAGATAATGGAGATCGATCAGTGTTTACAAGAGGACAGGTGCTAGACTCTAGCAGAATTGCAAGAACATACAGCAATACCAGCAGCAACAATATGGCACATTTTATACAAGGACCTACACATGCATAAACTTTGTGGGAATTGGGTGCCACATCACTTAACAGAGGTACAGAAGTGGACTTGTTTTTTTGTATAATATGTTTCAGAGTCTCCACTTCCCACTTGTACACTGGTTTTACTCTCATGATACAACATTTTTATCTTGTTAATTAATGATTTTGGCACATTCCTTATCAGGAGGCATTCCCATACATGTTTTCTCTTAACTGTATCATAAGCTTTTTACAAATCCAAAAATACAAATATGATTTATTTAAGGTACAGCCCCAGCATTTACCTGGTGTGAAAATGGGAAACCACGGAAAACCATTCAGATGTTTTTCCATTATCGTTCGCACTGTAAATATAAAGTCTATTGTTGATCTATTTGGTCTAAAGCCTTATTGTTCTTCCTCTAACTGTGTTTCTAATATATCCCTCAGTCTTTTGTCCATGACATTCTCCATTACTTTTAGCCCATGTGATAATAGGGTTATACCTCTATAATTTTCACATTTATTCCTATTTCCTTTTTTTAACAGTGGTACCATGCTTCCTTGTTGCCAATCTTCAGGTATCCTTTCATCCTTCCATACGGCATTGAGAGCTCTGTATAACCACTGTAGCCCACTGCTTCCTGCTGCCTTAATCATAACAGCAATGAATTTGTCTTTTCCACTTGCTTTACCTTTGGTCATTGCTTTCACAGCCCTTTCAAGTTCCAATCATGTTATTGGGTTCTCTTCTTTTTCTCCATCTATTATTTCCATTTTCTTTCTCCTTCGTCCTCTGAACAATCATCCTAATAAAGTTTTTAAAAATACTTTGCCATCACCTTCTGAAGACCCTTTTCATCATGTACTATGGATCCATCTTCTCTCTCTAATGCCTCAGCCCCTATACTATGTAAATATTGTGTGAATTCCTTTGCAGCTGTGTTTATCATGTTACGCTACTACTTGTAATGGAATATTTTAAGTTATGCTTTGTAAATTTTGTGTGTATTCCATTGTAACTGTTGCAAGTATCATGTTACTTTGCTTGTAATGCAATATTTTAGGTTATACTTCGTAAATCTTGCATAAATTCCATTGTGAGTGTGTTGCAACATGTTATGCAAATTGTCACAGAATACTTTAAGTTAAATTTCGATAATTATGTTTGAATTCCTATGCAAATATGGTAATTATTATGGTTCACTAGTCATAACAAATTTTCATGAATTTGTTTTTTATTTTCATTATTCTATTTCATTTTTTATTCCTTCACTTTTGTTATGGAACTTCTTGTTTTGATATCACTTCTTGCAATATTTTGTTTCCATGTAAATTTTTGTTGGCAATAATTCATGCTTTCATCTAATTTTCTTACTTTATTAACCCCTTAAGTGGGTATGACGTCTTTAGACTTTCTCGCGCTGGGCTCCTACAGTGGGTATGATGGCATTAGTCGATCGTAAAATTTATCGCGTATTTATCTTGAAGGTGAAGGCATATGGTGTTGCCATGGAATCTATTGCATTAGTTGATATGTTTTCCACGAGATCACGCTGTGTATTGTTTTTTAGAGCTGTCGCAGCTTCGTGAAATGTATTCGTTTTGGTGCCTTGCACAAAGTTCCCGCTAAGCCATTTATGTCGCGAAGCACGGCTTCCAAATGTAAAGTAGATCAGCTTGATTGTGCGGGTATTTCAACAGTTTTAGAAGCGGAGACTGATGATGAGTTATCTTCTTTATATGATGATGATGAGTGGATTCATACTGATCAAGAGGACAGTGAAAGTGATCCTGAAGGTGAAAGTGAAGTTGTTCCAGACGAACCAAGTGACACGGACTACGTTCAGAATGTAACTCAGCCGGCTCACTTCATTGTGAATGGTGTCCCAAGGCCAAGGTTTGCTTTTACAGGTGTAAATAAGATATAGACTTTAGTGACGTGCACAACGCTGCAGAAAACTTTAGCGCGTTTGTAGGTGATGATATATTCCAGTTATTAGCTGAACAGACTAACTTGTATGCTAGCCAATTTCTAGCTGCTAACCCTAACCTAAATCCACGATCCCGAGCAAGAATCTGGAAAGACACAAATGCTGCTGAAATGAAAACTCTCCTTGGACTTCTCCTTCTACAGGGTGTCATTCACAAACCAGAAAACGGTCTCTACTTCACAAAACGTGAAAGTATACCTACCCCCTAGTTCTCCAAAATTATGTGCAAAAAAAAATTCCACCTGTTTTGAAATTCCTTCACTTTGTAGATAATTCCAAGTTTGATCCTCAGATCCTCGATAAGAAACTGTACAAAATACAGCCAATCCTCGACCATCTCCTAAATAAATTTTCCTCTATCTATACTCCTGAACAAAATGTTGACGAATCCATTCTCCTCTGGAGAGGACGACTAAGCTGGGTACAGTTCATACCTTCGAAACACAGCAGATTTGGCATGAAACTCTACAAACTGTGTGAGTGTAGGTCTGGATATGTTTGGAAATTTGCTGTGTATACTGGTAAGGATACTCTATAAGGTCAGAACCATCCAGGAGTGAGTACAACTGCAAGAATAGTTCTTGAAGTCAGTGATGAGTTACTAGACAAGGGATATTATTTGTACCTTGATAACTGGTATACCAGCCTGACATTGGTAGATAAGCTTTGTGAAGGAAAAACTGATGTTCTAGGGACCATGAGGACTAATAGAAAGAAGTTTCCAGACTTTGTGAAGAAGGCAAAATTACAGAAGGGCGAAAGAGTTTCAGGTTATCGAAAGAAACAGATGATAATGAAGAGGAAAGATAAGCGTGATTCACTCTTGTTAACACTTTCCATGATGATTCCATGAAGAAGATGAACTCGAGAAAGGGAGTTATTGAGAAACAAGTGGTAGCCCTGGACTATAATATGAATATGGGACGGGTGGATAAGAATGACAGTCAATTTCACAGCTATAAAAGTGCTCGGGAACATCTCAAGAAGTATTACCAAAAGATGTTCCGATACCTGATTGATATGGTTTGCCTAAATGCCTACGTCCTCTATGAGAAACAAGGCGGGAAACTTCAGAGACTCGATTTCCAATTGACACTTGGGGAGATATTGTCATCGTCTGGCGGGGTGGTGCAGCCAACAATAGGTCAACCTTCTAAATCAGCAAAGCATCTCATCTCCTCGGCCGCTGCTTCTTGGAAGATATTCCCAGCACAGTGTCAAGGAAAAAACCTCTCCGAAGGTGTGTTGTGTGTTGGTCACAAGGGAAGAGGAAGGAAACATTATGTCACTGGTGAACAATATAGTGGAAGTGGAAAGTGTTTTTGAAGACTTTATTTGTAAAGTATGATATATTTATAATGACCTAACCTGTACTGTATAATATTTGTAACATATGTATTTGCAAATAGTAGATTTCAATTCTGTACCTACTGGAAGTATCTAGAAAATTGTTGAACAGGGTGTGTGTGCCTTCTGTGGGTTATGTTTTCTAGAAGGAATTTTCTAACTATTCTGGAAATGGAAGATTCGTGAACGTGTGTATTTGAGAATGTTAGTTACAGCTCGCGACGGGAGTAGGAATTGTGATTGGTGAACCTAGGAGGGGATGGGCAGACTCATGCATTCTGATTGGCTACTCCAAGGCCAGAGTTTTCCTATATATATATAGTGAGCGAGGCTGCGTTCGCAATAATTCGGTCGTGTCTTGGCCTGATCTGCCTTTAGTCTGTGTTGGTCTGCATCGTGTGCTACGCCTCGCTTCCGGGATGGGGCACCCTCGGGTAAGCACTCTTACTTTCCGTTCCAGTTAAAATTTCCATAATGTTCGGTTGCTATTTCGTAGAGGAGTCTGCCCTAGCCTAACCTAGATTCGCCAAATTGATTATTTACGATGCCTTAGCTTTTCTGCTTGGGTTCCCTGTTTGTTTTCAAGGCATTCCCATTTCTTATTTCACTAAATATGTAGATTGAGATTTAATACATTTACCTTGGGGTTTGCCTCTTGTAGTTCAGTGTCACTTGATATACCCTACAGTTTAGGAGAGTACATTCACTTCACTATAAATTGAAAATGTTTTTACGTTGCTTTTAACCTACTAACTTGCATTGTATTACTGGATTTGTAACTAGTTGTATAGTTGGTTTGAAGTTTGAAACTCGTAGTGAAGCCCATTATCAAAGAACTTCTAAGATATGTGTATCACGGAGCTTATAGTTCGTAAGTTGTAATTTGGTGGATTTTGTTCGGAATGTATTTGTAAAATTTCACTTGTAAATAATATTTTTCAAATTTAAGGATCACGGCGATTTATTTCGGAATCTGCAATCTAAGCCATGTCCATGCCCTCGGTAGGTCCTGCCTGTTTGCACTTTCCTGGTTTATTATCCACTAGTTGGCCCCACTGATATTTCGTATTATGTTGTTGATGGCTGAGATCCGCGCAGGCCAGCTGATGTTTCTCTCAGTGTTTAGTGTTTTCTGATAGTGTGTAGTTGTTCTTACTACCCTCCTTTATTGTGTTTAGTCCTTGTTTTGTGTAACCACCGTAATTAAGGTTACACATTATACTGGTGTTCTGACTGTGAAAAGGCTTTATGTGTAACACCTTGTTTCTGCCTATATCACATAGATAACAATCTACAAAACCTATAATCATCAGAATTCAGAACAATGTAAATAATGTTAGTAAACCATTTGGATTCATAACAATGTAAATAATGTGTACAATGTTAGTATCCCATTATTGAAGAATAATAATTACTATCGTATTACATTAAACTAATTGTGTACACATTTATGAAGGAAATATTTAAATATCACAAAGTGGGGAAAAAGTACTCGGGGCAGGTTACGCATGTGGAGAATTTGGTACCCAGTTAAGGGGTTAATATAATCAGACACTGAGGTTTTCTTCTTTTTTTTTTTTTTTTTTTTTTTTTTTTCCAAGTGGTAATGCCACTTAAAAAGTTAGTCCCAAGAAATCAACATTTACGTGACTATAGATGATGTCCACCGAGTTTTCTCCTCCTGAAAAATGGTTCCATTGTGAGGGAACTGGATATCCTCTATGCAAATTTTTTTTTTTTTTTGCTAGGGGCTTTATGTCGCACCGACACAGATAGGTCTTATGGCGACGATGGGATAGGAAAGGCTTAGGAGTTGGAAGATAGCGGCCGTAGCCTTAATTAAGGTACAGCCCCAGCATTTGCCTGGTGTGAAAATGGGAAACCACGGAAAACCATTTTCAGGGCTGCCGATAGTGGGATTCGAACCTATCTCCCGGATGCAAGCTCAGAGCCGCGCGCCTCTACGCACACGGCCAACTCGCCCGGTGCAAATATTTTCCACCAGTTTTTATTTCATGAATCCATCAGAAGACTACAGAGACATTAATTATTCACAATGTAGCCCTCTTCTTGATCTAACTTTGGCTCTCTGTACACATTCTACAGCAACTTTATTTCTATCAACAACAGTAGAAGTTTCCAACAGGCAAGAGTAATTTCCTTTCTGGTGCAAGCCTGACCAGAATACTATCTTGAGAAATATATCAGAACATAAAGAACTGCTCCTTAAGCAGTTTAAAATGCATCACAAAAAACAGAATCCCAAGGTATATGATCCATCCAACAAAGAATGTGAATGAATGATAAGTTCCTACTATAATGATATCTGTGCATGCCAGTATGCTCAAATGTTGTTTTCTAAGGGTCTTACTAATAAAAAGTCTTTATACAGTTGTTTAACACTTGTTTATTTATACAGTGAATGAACCCTGTATAAGCGTTGTGCATTTTTCTTACTAATAAATGCGGTATACGCATTGTATTACTATACAGCACGTACACACTCGTTCCAAGGCATAGGAATCTCTACCTGCAGTTCACTGACGTATTTCACACGTTCACCGCCTTTATGATCACTTCTGGTGGTTATCTACGAGCAAAACTTTCCGGAAAGTCACGCAGTAGCCGGCATATCGAAAAGGCAGTGGCAACACAAAGTGAGACAGCTGGAAATTGGCTTCTACTGATATCACCATTTCTTCAGCTTGCTTGTGTAATGAACATCAAAAAGGAAATAGAAAAACTTAAGAAAAGATCAATAGCTCCTAACTGGGATAGTACGGAAAATGTAAGCAACTGTAATTGAATCGGCGAGTTGAAAAGGGTACACATTCCAAAATCCTTACTTTTCAGGAGAAAGGAAAACCTGTTTTGTAAATAAAAGAAAGGTCTGATCAAAAATGTTTCTATTAAGCATTTATACAGCATATTTCTGCGTATTCAACTACGAAGTATGGAAATCATATTACGTACGGTTTTCAAGTTATACCATTTTTATATCATGGAATATGTCCCTTTTTATACGTACTCAAATCTGAGAGAGATCTTTGTAGAGGCAGATAATGTATAATAAACTCGCAATTTCAAAAGTCTATTAAGCAGTAGCACATTATTACACAGAAATACGCCCAACCATAATTTTTTTCTAGTTATTCACTGTCATTCCGTAAGACGGCTGGAAACTAACTTATATTGATATCAACATTTCTTCAGCTTGCTTGTGTACTGAATGCCAAAAAAGAAATGGAAAAGCTTAAGAATAGATAAAAAGCTCCTAACTGGGATAGTACGGAAAACGTAAGCAATTGTAATTGAGTCGGCAAGTTGAAAAGGATACACATTCCAAAATCCTTACTTTTCAGGGGGGAAAAAAAAAACCTGTTTTGTAACTAAGAGAAAGGTTTGATCAAAAAAGTTCCTAAAACCATAAAGCCATGATGCATTATTTAGCAGACTTTTTATTTTCATTAGCATTAAAAATAAAGTCTCGATTACTAATACATATTTAGGGTTGTCAGTACTATACTGATAAACAAAATCACATTTTATGTAATAACAATGATATTTCCATTAGAACACACTAGAAAACCCACTACCCACTGTCATTGATTTTCACCTACTCACTCAACACTAAAAGCCTCCAAATCTAGCGGAACAACCGCTGAATTGGCAACACTGGGCCCATGCACAATTACACACATTTCCCAGCATAGCAACCCCATACAGATTTGTATATATTTGTAATAGTTCATACATCTACTTCCTTTCAGTTGCCAGGCAACTGAACTAATGTTGGCGAACTAATGCCAACATCGAAAACTAGGTGAGAAAGAAGCGTGAAGCGACTACAGCTGGATAAAGGGAATTGGTGATGATGATCTACCCCACACACTGTAATGTAGTTACGGTTTGTGCATCATTCCGACAGATTTTTGTCAGTGAATGCAAAACCACTTCGGTTTAAGGTTGTTCTTATAACGTTATACATGATTTTCAATAAGTCGGGAAAGATACCAAACTCGCACAAAAACACATTAAAATCGGTATGAAACAGCAACTGATTTGTTTAAACATTTTCGTGGATATTTTCCGAGCAATGGCTTACTCATTACCACATATTTTCTCATTTCAATGGTCTTAACACGCATATTCAGTTTCATTCTTAAAAACTGTAATAGCATCACTCCAGACTCTTATGCGAACATTTCCATTTTCTTACTTCAAATGGCGTCATCTAACCTAGGTTTACCGTGCACATAGGCCTATTATAAAAACATATTTCAAGCTCCCTGCAGAATAATAACAAGATTTTCACTATAAATTTACATGAGAATAGCCTTTCTG
This sequence comes from Anabrus simplex, assembly GCF_040414725.1. NCBI lineage: Eukaryota > Metazoa > Arthropoda > Insecta > Orthoptera > Tettigoniidae > Anabrus > Anabrus simplex. The sequence goes on along the minus strand of NC_090271.1, from coordinate 73,810,992 downwards.
AAATTAAAAAGGATGCAGAACATAAACTAACCTCTGAAATTAGTTATACACACCACTGTATCCTGAGAAGTATCATTTTCTTATTTTATTTCAGTACACAGTAAAATTAAGCTACCACTTACTTCAGCCTTTATTTCTAAGGAGTCAACAAATGCTTCATTGCAGACTATAAATCTCATGTTGAACCCAATGCCGGGTCGAAACAAGTCTACGTAAAGTTTCGTCTTAATTTGACGTAAATACTGTAGTATTGACTAGGAGGATAATCAACATAATTTTGAACCATTATGTAGGAAATGCTGTCATTGCACGTATTACGGAAACATGCTATCCCGATGTTTGTTTACACCAGTCGGATTTGTGAGATCTCGGGCTCGCTCAAGATCGACTTGCTCGCGTATAGCAAGGTATCAATACAGGACATGATCGATCGCATTAATTATACAGTAAACGCTGGAGTAGAGTGTATAAATATTGATAACTGATAAAAACTAACAAGCAGGAATTTACCCGTAATAACTGATGAATCAGTAAAAGGGTTCTTCCTCATTGTAACCGAATATTGCACAGATTAATGTAGGAATTTTAGAAGGTTATAATAACGTCATTAAAACAGGGGTTCTCTTCTACAACAGCGACCATGGTTGGATATGTATCTGAGTTTGACATCTCACTTTAGCCCTAAGTGCCCGCGCTCTAAATTCCTCTTCTGCCTTCAATCATCCTTAGTAAACGTATGTCTTTTTTATAGGTTCTAATTGTCCCACAACCAAAACGAATAGAAATAAATATATGAGAATTTTAAAATTTCCTTAATGCTAAATGCGGGATTTGCCCTATTGTGAATTACGTTAAATCGAATGTAAAATTACATTGCTCTTATGGAACAATTTCTGGGACTGGAAATTTCTTCCATTAAATGTGGGCTTACACTAAATCGAGGTCGCACAAAATCGGGGTTATACTGTGTATATATATATATATATATATATATATATAAAATGCTAAATTCTTATTGAAATTCAAATGAATAATAAAATCCTTTGAACCTACAGTATCTTCTAACCATTCTTATCAATGCAGGAAGAACATGTCTTTGCTAAGTAGAATTAATTTCGCCTCAACATACCTATTCACTGATGTTTCAATAATTATGTTAAGAAATACCATTTTGCAAATGATGAGGAAAATTAAGACTATCTATATTATACTTACAGTTTCTGTCACCTGAGATGTAGGGAGACTCCCAAATATAAGGGAAGACACTTTACAGCCAATGCCTCCAAGCCAGCCATGTGGCATCTTGAGTGTGCGGCATGAAATTGCGTGCCTACCCCCAGTAATCAATGGTTCAACCAATAAAATTGTGGATGTAGTCGTAGCAAGCACACAACCAATTGGAGTAATGTTAGTTAAGGAATCACATTCCTGACCCTGAAGATCAGCATTGTCCTCCACAGAAACACCTTCGTGAGAAATACTGGGCCAGTATCGTACTGCACCCTCTGGAGAAACGGCAATACATGATGGAACCTGAAAATATTCAACAATAAAATAATAGATTAGGTGATGAGGTCAAGGAAGAGACATCCACACACACACACACACACACACACACACACACACACACACATGCAGATATGCATCTGTTACAGACTGTTGTGCTTCCAGTGTTCAGCCCTTAGAGCCCTTTAATTTCTCCCAAAACCACTACTTCTACCTAAGAAAGTGGCCCTTTCCCTATCCAGTATTTTACCTTGAAATCATTAAAAAGAGTCTATTCACTGTCTTCTATTAAAGATAGCTATGGACACAACATGTTTACCATGGAATCACTCATATGTATTTCTATCTAGCTATCACTCACGTGTTAGATCACATCTAACTTACTTCTTGCTAGTGGCTTAACGCCACACAAACACATTGAAGGTTTTTGTAAACGTAAGGATGGGAAAGGGTTAGGATTAGAAAGGTAGCGGCCATGACCATAATAAAGGTACACCCCCAGCATTTGCCCAGTGTGAAAATGGGAAACAACGGAAAACCATCTTCAGGGCTGCCGACGATGGGATTCAAACCCACCCTCTCCAAAATGCAAGTTCAGAGCTACACTACCCTAACTCTTCAGTCTCACGTATTTCGTATTTCGTTCGCACTTATACAGTAACTACTTACTACAATCAGAGTAAATTTACAAACATATATGCATGATTATTAAAATATTTATCAAGGATGGTTCTAATAATAATGGGTTTCAGGTTTCCATTTTTAATCAATTTCAATTTAATTTAGCAGCATTCAATAAAGAGATTAACTTGATTTAAATAGCTATATTTGCTGGAGTGACATCCTACTTACTGAGACGTCCATACAACAGCTCTCTCACAATTAGTTCTTCTAAACCTGTTACCTGCCTATTCCAGGAATAGAAACAATATATCTAAAACAGTATTTTGAAATCCTATGTTTGAAATTTAATGCAGATAACATGTACCTTATTAGAAACAAATGTAAACAAAAATGTTCAAAACATAATCAAATATGTCTTTATACAACTAAAATGACCAAATTATGACAAAACAATAATAATAATATTTGCTTTACGTCCCACTAACTACTTTTACGGTTTTCAGAAAAGCTGAGGTGCCAGAATTTAGTCCTGCAGGAGTTCTTTTACGTGCCTGTAAATCTACCGATATGACACTGACGTATTTGAGCACCTTGAAATACCACCGGACTGAGCCAGGATCGAACATGCCAAGCTGGGTTCAGAAGGCCAGCGCGTCATCCGCCTGAGCCACTCAGCCTGGCACCAAAACAAGTAAAAATGGCCAAAATATGCATTCATGTGCAACAAAAAATTGCTTTAAACTGGGTCAGGGACCCAACATTCACGCTCACATTTCAGGTAAAATGAGCTCAGGAATGAAATATGACGCGTCCATAACATTGGAACCTTAGTGATAAGGTATCTAATTTTCTTTGGATTTTTATTTTAATATATTATTTTTATGCAAAGAGATATAGTGAGACAATAATTCACATCATATGCAATACCAACACTCATACATGAACTCCAAAAGACAAGGACATGACTGAACAATCCAAAAAAAATTCAAACAATTTGTTTTACGTTGCACTGACACAGAAAGGTCTTATGGCGACTATGGGATAGGAAAGGCCTAGAAGCGAGAGGAAGCAGCTGTGGCCTTAATTAAGGTACAGCCCCAGCATTTGCCTCGTGTGAAAATGAGTAACCACAAAAAACCATCTTCAGAGCTGCTGATAGTGGGACTTGAACCTACTATCTTCCCGAATAAAGCTCACAGCTGTGTGCTCCTAACCGCGCGGCGAACTCACCAGGTAAAAAATCTCAAACAATAACCAAGGTCTGAACCTAACCTGAACATGAATAATAATCCCAATGACCTGTCATACCCACTAGATAGTTTTCAAAATAATTCTTAAAAGAATAACTTCAGTATCTGATCAAAGCTGATATACTTTATATTGTAAATGTAAACCTTATGATTTAATTACCAATCATTAGGACGTAACGATATAAAATTTGAAAAATCTCTGAAATGTCACATAATTTAAATATTCTCAAAATTCTTAGGAAATACTGTTCAGTAAATGTATACAAATCCCAGATTTCTTGTCCAACTCGACAACATATGGAGCAATATACAATTACAATCATCTCGCTTCATATATAAACAAGCTGTAATTATACAGTATTTACTATACTCTTTGATGATCCAATATACCTTACTGCCTTGAGAAGAAAACACAGCAACAAGTTGAGCTTTGTGAGCTAAATCACTGCGGGGCAGAGTTAACTCGTAACAGTGGCGGTTAACAATATGACGCTGTGAACCAACGTTTACTAGTTGCTTATACTCCCAGATTAATAAGCGTCGACCGCAAACCACCCATGCCCAGCCATCTGCTGATATAGAGACGCTGACAGCAGTGCTTCCTGAAAAATAGAAGTCCTCATTATTTGTTGATCAATGAAAAAGGTGCAATGAAGCTGAACATTCAAAAAACTTACGTTCTGAAAATGTGAGAGCATCTGTAACTAAGACTGGTAATGGAACTCCAAATGTCTCAACAACATGATATGGAGTTCTAAATACAACTTGCATCAACTGGCTGGACCGCACAGATAAGCTCCGACCACTGAAATATAGAAAATATACACCATTTATTCAATGATAGTTTTATTCATTTTGCAAACAAATACATAATATTAAATACTACTCTTGCATTAAAGTAATGAGCACAAATGAAAGAAATATACCATAAGCAAAAGAGGCCTTAGAATTCTGGGCTTCAAACTAACTGTCTCTCTCAAGTCCCTTGTCCATATCATAGGTATGGACTGGAATTTTTGAAAATGCATATGCACATATGCAAATGCATATTTTGTGTGTTTGTTGGATTTATTGCATATTCTAAACATAACAGCATATTTTAGCATACATATTTGAAATTAAGCATTATTTAAAACATCTCAGACAAAATTCAATTTGCGTGCATGTTGGACATTCCTTGTAAGCAGTGAGGAATTCTTTCATACCGGTACTTAAAGACCACAAGGGGTGGAGCAAGTTGACCACCAGCATTTCCTGTAAAAAGGACAGTTAGGCACTCTTTTTCATCTGGATTTACTTGCTGGTAAACACTTTTGTAAGTACTTTGCTTCCTTTTGGATTGAGAAAAAAGGCTGACTCATCAGCATTGAAAACTCTAATAGGGTCCTGGAGAACAGAAAATAAACCTTTGTCCTTCAAGTAGATCTACTTCCCGATACCAGTTTTGTATGTGCTCTTCTCTCACTGCAGCCCTGGTTGAGGTTAAATTCTGGGCAACACGACTAGAGATGTTGGGATTTCTTCTCAAAAAGCTACTGAACCATGTCCGACCAGGACGGTCATTTACAAATTTGTTCTCCCTTTTCAGTTCCTTAATTAGCTGCTGAACACTGTCCAGTACATCTTCTTTTGAAACAGGAAATCCAGATTTAGCCACAGATACAATCCAGTCAGAAATAGTTTTTTCTTCTTTGGAGTTTAGAGTGGAACAAGGTCCTTTTCTTCGGGCTATTGGAGACTTTCCCTTTGCTTTGTACATAAGTGCATACAATATATAAAACACATAGATCTTATTTGCATTCACTGAAAACGAGACTATTGAAAAAATTTTAAATTATAATTCAGTAATAGACATGCTGGTGCATCAGAAATAGACACCCCTGTAAAATGGACTCATCAGCATTGAAAACTCTAGTAGGGTCCTGGAGAACAGAAAATAAACCTTTGTCCTTCAAGTAGATCTACTTCCCGATACCAGTTTTGTATGTGCTCTTCTCTCACTGCAGCCCTGGTTGAGGTTAAATTCTGGGCAACACGACTAGAGATGTTGGGATTTCTTCTCAAAAAGCTACTGAACCATGTCCGACCAGGACGGTCATTTACAAATTTGTTCTCCCTTTTCAGTTCCTTAATTAGCTGCTGAACACTGTCCAGTACATCTTCTTTTGAAACAGGAAATCCAGATTTAGCCACAGATACAATCCAGTCAGAAATAGTTTCTTCTTCTTTGGAGTTTAGAGTGGAACAAGGTCCTTTTCTTCGGGCTATTGGAGACTTTCCCTTTGCTTTGTACATAAGTGCATACAATATATAAAACACATAGATCTTATTTGCATTCACTGAAAACGAGACTACTGAAAAAATTTTAAATTATAATTCAGTAATAGACATGCTGGTGCATCAGAAATAGACACCCCTGTAAATTGGACTCATCAGCATTGAAAACTCTAGTAGGGTCCTGGAGAACAGAAAATAAACCTTTGTCCTTCAAGTAGATCTACTTCCCGATACCAGTTTTGTATGTGCTCTTCTCTCACTGCAGCCCTGGTTGAGGTTAAATTCTGGGCAACACGACTAGAGATGTTGGGATTTCTTCTCAAAAAGCTACTGAACAATGTCCGACCAGGACGGTCATTTACAAATTTGTTCTCCCTTTTCAGTTCCTTAATTAGCTGCTGAACACTGTCCAGTACATCGTCTTTTGAAACAGGAAATCCAGATTTAGCCACAGATACAATCCAGTCAGAAATAGTTTTTTCTTCTTTGGAGTTTAGAGTGGAACAAGGTCCTTTTCTTCGGGCTATTGGAGACTTTCCCTTTGCTTTGTACATAAGTGTAATTCGAGGAACACCATGTTGCCTCGCTGCAGTAGCGATAGGAACACCTCGCTTCACGTCTTGAATTGCATTGAGCATACTTTCTTCTGGATAATTCCAGATATTTTTTGCTTTAGGCTTAGGTCCCATTACTTTGCTCTAGAAAGAAAATAATATCCTGCATTACCACACAAGGAAGTCATACAGTATATAAAACACATAGATCTTATTTGCATTCACTGAAAACAAGACTATTGAAAAAATTTTAAATTATAATTCAGTAATAGACATGCTGGTGCATCAGAAATAGACACCCCTGTAAATTACTAGTTCATTTAGTCAGAATAAAATAAAACCAAAACAGACATTCCCCATTAAATACACAGTGATCATTCAGAGCAAAGAAACAAGTGAAAAAAGAAACGGTCAATATAGGCAAATACAGTAGAGATAATACACGACACTGAGCGAGATATCGAGGGACAGCTATTGGAGCTCACTCTAGCGGATAGACCTGAACAGTACTGATTCTCTCATAAGAGCACGTGTATTTTTGTGTGAAGTTTTTGGTGTTATTTATGCGTTTTCAGTGAGTTGACATAATTAAATAGTAGCGTGTGTCATTCCTTGATATCTCCTCTCAACATGAGGGGGAAGGTATGTGCTGTGTTTGGCTGCAGTAATTACGAAGTAGAGAAAAATGTGCGTTCGTTCTTCAGGTTCCCTCGTGACAAGAACATGTAATATTGTGTTTGCATATATATTCTTCCAGTGACAGATTTTTATAGTACTTCATAATCTTCTGACCTGCTCGACCCATGTTTTAACGGGCTTAAAATATAATACGCATATTGTATTGTATAGTGCAGCAGTTAACCTTCAATACCGATGTGTTGTTGTAGGTGTGATCTGTGGGTTTTGAAATGTCACAGAAGCGATTTGGATAAAGTGTACAAGAAAGAAGGGACGTTACGCTTGTATAAGAATTATAAGATCTGTTCAGATCATTTCCAGGCCAGCGACTTTAAAATTCCTCGACTATACAGCCAAGGGTATGTTACATTTTTACTCTAATTGTACGTAAATATTCCTCAAAGCATCACTATCGACAACATTTTCAAACTTTTCTTTCTTTTATCCCTCTTCTCAGATTAAAGCTGGGATTTTACAGATTTTCTTTCTATTAGTAGGCTTCATGTTAAGAGGAAAATTGTCCAGCTATTAAATGTTAATTCATTGCATCATATGTGTAAGGAATGTGCCGATATTTTTATTGACAAATGTCTTAATGTGATGATACATTGTTTTTAAATGAGGATAAAAGACAAATCCAACCGTAAGATTTCAGGCAGGTATGCTAAAGCTAAAAAAGTAATGCATAAATGAAAGATCAAGCCATTTCACAGCAGTCCTTATTTATATGTCTAATTTCAGTCTTTGAATAATAACCTTTTAAATAATTCTTCATTCATTTATCCAGAATTGCTTTAGCAACTTCAAAGTTAATATCTCAATACCACTTTCTTTCTAGACGTAATTTATTTATCCATTTCCGTATATACATTTCCATTGATATTTGAATTTAGCGCGATTTGTTCAGGTCAAGTCACTAGGAGCGCCACCGTCGAATTGTCTCCCATTTTAGCAAGGCGAAATCCGTAAGTGTCGTGTATTGTCTCTACTGTATTTGATATAGGCTACCCAGTAATAGACATAGCTGTCTATAACTAATTTCGCATTGAAATAAGGACCTAGTAATAGACATGCGACTATTTCTGCACGAGGTCACTTCAGAATTTAAAAACCACAAGAAACAAAATCTACACTGTTTCCTGACTAAGAAATGACCGGAATATATTTCTAAACTATAAGTACTTAGAATTTACAGACTAAATTAAAACTCACCTCCTTAAACAAATCCTTAAGAAATTCACTTGAATACACACAACTGACATGCTCGCTTCACAGACATCAGCGTGCGACTGCTTGCTTGGCGGCAGCGCTAGTTCATACGGCGGCTCCTAGAGAGTGCGATATACACCAGCACGCTTGGTTCAAATGTACACTTCCTGCGAAAACCTTATTTTTCATGTTTTAGTGTGAAAGTGTCAATTACTAATGGAGTGTCTAATACTGGTACGTTTACCTTACCTGGGAGGAACACTCCACCAACATCCTGAATCCAAAAAGATTTAGTAAGGTATTTAACCTAAAATGAGTAGAAACAAACCATGCACTTGCCAACCCCTTCAAGAAAGAAGAAATGAAGAAACCATAATGGTCCTAAAACAAAGTAAAGTACCTTGACCGGTTGGAATTTTCAACTAACATATAAAAGCTTCTAGAAATGTTCTGCTAAAAGCCTTCACAGACCTGCTGAACTTATGTCTGCTGATGGAATCATACCAACCCAGTGAAAGTCTACAATAATGATACTTTATAAACGAAACTGACCCGAATTCATATCATGGAATCTCTCTGGAAAACAATTTCTTGTAAACAGGTCATTTGACGTAAACCAAGATTGCGAGAGACGTCTCAATTGTACGTGCCAACAAATAAATTATCTTTCATCTAGTACACAGAAGATCACCAGTCTAAGAGTCACGCATTATTTTTAATATCAATTTGTTCAATTGACTTAACACACAATTTTATGATGTATTTCCATAACAAGAAAGACAATTCTCATCGCTCTTAAGATGAAACAATTTTAGTGAAAAACCCAATTATTTTACTCAAGTGCATGTGTATTCATTTGTAAGTGTGTTTGTCAAATGCTTGCTCTAATTTTGTGTATGTTGAGCTAAAGATGACCCCAAAGGGGCCGAAACTGGTACTCAAATATTATTGATATTGTTGATTGGTGGAACATACTTTGTAATATTTTTCAAAATCATCAACACAGAAATGAAAATCATTGACTAGGTCTATGACATTCAATGTTGTCAACACTACCAAACAGCTAAGAGAAAAAATGATAGAATACGTCTATGAACATGATAGGGTCAATGAATCTTGAAGGAGAATATAGAACTGCAAAGAAAGTTATTAACACACTACAAAAATTGGTGGATGAAAAGAAACAGGAGATCAACTCTATAAATATAGTACAAATGTGGGAAGGATGACTACAGCAGACAGAATTCTCACCAAAAACAAACCATCTCAAACAGGAACCTCTTAAGTAGGCCTACCTTGCCATGATCCTCCAAACAATTGTGAAGTCCTTTAAAATCAACATTGAAAACAGAGTCGCTGCAGCCACAAAAGCAATTTCTGACATCAAACAATGGAAGCCATCAGGAAGCTGGGCAGACCACGCAATACATGCCACCAAAAGCGCAACGGAGACCTGCGAATATTTAACATCGCTTGGGACGATATCAAGAACACTACTTAGAACAGGACTCGCTGGTGGAAGCTTGTTGCTCTATGATTATGATAATGAAGAATGCACTGTCCAGATTTTTTCTAAACACAATGTTTCCCTTAGATTCAAAGATAATGTATAAATGAATTTATGAAATAGAAGTAAACTGGGAAAACTAAGCATGAAACACCTCGATACCATAGTCAGTGAAGGCACATTTCTTGAAATAGCCCTATCACCTGGAAATATCCAAACTCACTCACTCTACATTAAATTATGAGGAGTAGGCATGATTACAGATCATGGTCCGGCACAAATCAAGACCCTGGGGTTGTACCTTAATTAAGGCCACGGCCGCTTCTTTCCCATTCCTAGGTCTTTCCTGTCCCATCGTTGCCATAAGACCTATCTGTGTCGGTGCGACGTAAAGCAAAATAACAATAAATAGCAACAAATCAATGCTTACAACTCTGCAAGACAGAATGTTATCACGAACCGAATGAGAGATGTAGCCTATACGTTATGTGAACTGTGTGACAGATACCTACCATGTGTACATCAAAGACACATTGAGACAAAAAACTACGCGAAGTCAAAAATAATGGAACATCATCATCATTCTTGAATTTCATCAATGCCTCCCTCCGAAACCAATTTCTTATAGTTTGGAGATCAGTAAAAAATGTTCTTAATTGTGTACCTAACTCTTCATTGATCTTAAACGCCGAAAACACACAACTGAAAACTGACGTAAATCAAGTCATCAGTGTCTCAGACATTAACACACAATTCTATATTTATAAAAAGTAAAAATAATAACAGATTACTTACACATTTTTACTAGATCCCAAGGAGGGTCTTCCTCCAGGTCGAGGAGACATGATATTTCGGGAGGCACTAAACGGGCTACTATAACCCTGCATGTTTAATTGTAGTAGTAAATATCTTCAATAGACCTTTCCAGTCATACAAATCCCCATTCAAACAAAACCTTCATAACACATAACCCTACCGCTGTTTACCACGTACCGGCATATTTCAAACTTTGGAGAAAAGCAGAGCAACAACCAAAGAGCACGTATAACACAAAAGATACACACTGAAGACCAAAGAAGCCATACAGCAGAAAGCCGCTAAGAATCAGTTACTACTGATCTGCATTGGGCAGTCAGCCAGGTGGCAGGTTCTATATCTGTTGTTTTCCTAGCCTTTCCGTAAATGATTGCAAAGAAATTGGAAATTTATTGAACATCTCCCTTGGTAAGTTATTCCATTCTCTAACTCTCCTTCCTATAAACGAATATTTGCTCCAATTTGTCCCCTTCAACTAAAACTTTATCTTCATATTGTGATCTTTCCTACTTTTAAAGACACCACTCAAACTTCTTCGTCTACGATGTCATACCACGCCATCTCTTCAATGACAGATCGGAACATACCACTTAGTCGAGCAGCTCGTCTCCTTTCTCCCAAGCACTCCAGCCAAAACTTCGCAACATTCTTGTAACGCTACTCTTTTATCCGAAATCACCCAGAACAATCGAGCTGCTTTTCCTTGGATTTTTTTCAGTTCTTGAATCAAGTAATCCTCGTGAGGGTCCCATAAACTGGAACCATACTCTAGTTGGGGTCTAACCAGAGACTTATATGCCCTCTCCTTTACTTCCTTAATACAACACCTAAATACCCTCATAAACATGTGCAGAGATCTGTACCCTTTATTTACAATCATATTTATGTGATTACCCAAATGTAAGTATTTCCTTATATTAACACCTAGGTAGTTACAATGATGCCCAAAAGGAACTTTCACCCCATCAACGCAGTAATTAAAACTGAGAGGACTTTTCCCTTGAGGGTTTTCTTGCCTGATCCCCTATCGGGCGCAGCCCAGGTGGCGGATAGGGGGACCCTCCGGACTTGTCTGAAGGGTCTGAGAGAAATAAAATACCCTATCGCGGACCAAAAACAGGTATTGCCAGAAAACGTCTTGAGGCAGTGTGATTGTTACTAGCCCAAGCCAAGGCTTGGAATGGGAAACCTCGCCCACACGTGCTAGAGGGGCATCCATGTTACTTCCGCATTGGTGATACGGTGGTCCAGGTGAAGTGGGTGTTGGTGACTGAGGTGAAAGCTCACTGCGCGATATGCCGGAACCAACACATCACTTTGACCTACGTAGCCAGAACAAGCTACGGTTTGGGAACAGGGCGAACCCAACCCAGGGGGGAACCCACGGCTGTGAACTCAGTCATGGTAATGCCAAGAGGGAACCACGTGAGTAGGTCTCCTGAAGGTGGAACAAACCTGGTCGGGTTCGGGCCAGGGGCGGACTGCTGGGTAGACGGCTGAGGGGATTGCCGCCTACTACGGAGAGCCTGAGTTGCGGGAGGACAATGATTGGCGGAATGCCTCATCGGATGGTGAGAACGCCGCTCAGGGCCCTAGAAGGGGCAAAAACCCTACGTCATATGGAAGCACGGACATTCCAAATGAAACCCCTCTTGAGGAATGCTCATAAACTCTCATCAAACGACGTCAGTAGATACGGCCGGCAGAACCAACGACGTAGCGAGAAATGAAGGCCATCAGGCTGCAAGTATTCTGAAAAGTATTCTCGGTAAGCTGACCCATACAAATGTGACAGTGACAAACGTGTCCCATAGACATGAGTTAACTGACTGGTCAATTGTGAATAAAGCTGTCAAGGACACAAATGAGAAATTCAGGCAAATACGTAGTCATTTCAAAAATGTTACACTGGTAGACATTCGTAAATTAAACCGAACTTCTCATACCCGGCTTGGCATGCACTTGAATAGACTGGGGAAGCAATATGTAAGCAAGTTAATAAGTAACATCATTACAAGTAAAGATCATGAAAAGACTGCCCTATGACTACCTAGTCCGGGAAACATGTGTTCGATTCTGGAACCAGTAACATTTCAATACAGAATGTGGGTCCAGAATTAAATACCGGTAATGACTTGGCGGGTAGGAATAGGCAGTTCCAAATATTTCATCAGAATATTCAATGTCTTAAAAATAAAATGTTGGAATTACAAGTAATTTTAAATTCGATGGAGGATGTTACGTTTATCTGTTTGAATGAACATTGGTGTAATAATGATGAACTTGAACTCATTAATATTGAAGGTTATTATCTGGCAATAACAGCCGGGTTAATAAAGAGCATGGGGAAGTTTGTATTTTTGCTAAGTCATGAAATGAATGTAAAGAAAGAAATGATCTTGAAGTGCATAATTCTGAATTAGAATGTGAACTAACTTCAGTGGAATTTAAGCTTCCCTATGGTAAAAGGGTAATTCTGTTAACCGTGTACCGTTCACCGGATGCTGATGTGGAGGTTCTTTTAAGGAAAATTAGATCATTTTCTTCATAACATTTATGGTAGGAATAGCAGCGCAGAAGTAATACTTTGTGGTGATTTCAACACAAATTTTGCTGAAGAAAACCTTCCGTCAACATCACAACTACTGCATGTTCTTCAAAGCTGTAACATAAAACACTTAATTTTTACACACACCCGAGTAACTGCCACCTCAGCTACAACGATAGGTAACATTTCTATTAATTTCCATTGTTCTAAAATGCAAGCGTCCAATATAAATTTTGGATTATCAGATCATCATGCTCAAATTTTACAACTAAAAATTGAGAATGATAACAAGCATTCAACCAAACTGAAGCAAGCACAATTAGCTCATTTTTCCCCTGCAGCTGCATTTGGTAGTTTCATTGAAAGTCTTAAACTTCAGACCTGTGATCCAACAACATTTGGTCATAGCATTGACCAAAAGTATAGAATCCGTTTAAGCATTTTAATGCAATTTAAATTACATTTTCCAAAAGAACTTGCAGTAATTAATGAATCTTCCAAAAAGCCATGGATCACGACGGGTATACAGATTTCAAGTCAAAAATGTAAATTACAGCAGAGTTGTGACCGGGCTTTTGTAAGTATGTTAAAAACTACAAATTAGTCTACCGAAGAGTTCTTAGGGCGGCTAGATAATGCACAATAAGACGAAAGTTAAAGAGCTGTGCAATAAATTACGAACCATATGGAGAAACCAACACACACGCAGATGTTAATTAAGTTGCTGCCATAAAAAATGATAAGGGAATACAAATGAATGACCCTCATCATCTGGCTAATTACATAAATGATTTCCTTCTATCGCTACCATGCAAACTTGAAAATGCAAATAAATCAGATATATTACCAGAACTCCCAACATTTGTGCAAAACTCTATGCAATTAACTCCAGTAACAGAATTGGAAGTTCTTAAAATCATACAGTCTTTGAAGAATAAAACTTCTACAGGTGTAGATGATATTCTCACAATACTCATTAAAAAAGTGCTCCTTATCTGGTACAGCCTTTAACTTATCTCATCAATTAAACACTTTCTAGTGGTCAGTTTCCTAATATCCTAAAAATAGCTAAAGTTATCCCAGTCTTTAAAAGTGAAAACTTACACGATTTACATAATTACAGACCAATATCAATACTTACTAATATATCAAAAATATTTGAATGTGCTATGAAAGGTCAGCTTACTAAATTTTTAATCATATATAACTTGTTAAATAATGCACAATACGGGTTCAGAGCTGGAAGAAGTACTTTGCCTGCTTTATCACATAGTAGGCCCTACACAGTTGGTCGTGAATGTTCTTGATAATTATGAAACTGTTATAGGACTATTTCCTGACCTTTCAAAGGCATTTGATGCTGTTGATCATGAAATATTGTTGCACAAATTATATCAGACTGGAATTAGACGAATTGTTAACGACTGGTTTAGATCATACCTGGATAAACAATACTGGTTTGTTGAAATTACACATTGTAACAGTAAAGGGCATAATGAGATGTATCACTCAATCAAAATCTCAAAAAACCTATTATTACTAATAATCCACGGAGCAGATGAAATACATTTACATATAAAATAACATAATACAAACGAAATAATTTAGCCCGGTGAAAGTAAAGTTGGTGTCCGCCTCTGTGGTGTATTGGTTAGTGTGATTAGCTGCCACCCCCGAAGACCTGTATACACAGGGCTACTATATCAACTCTCCACTCATTCGATATAGCTCCTTCATGCAAACAATAATCAAGTAAGTACTTCAGATATGGTACTATATCCCAACCCATCGTCTTCAGTATATCCCCCGAAACCTTATCAATTCCAGCTGCTTTTCTAGTTTTAAACTGTTGTATCTTACTGTAAATGTCGTTGCTTACATAGGTAAATTTTAATACTTCTTTAGTATTAATAACCTCCTCTAACTGGACATTATCCTTGTAACCAACAATCTTTACATAATGTTGACTGAAGAATTCTGCCTTTTGAAGATCCTCGCATACACACTCGCCCTTGTTCATTAATGATCCCTGGAATTTCCTTCTTGGAACCTGTTCCTGCCTTAAAGTAAAACAGGAGGTGGAATAGTTATTTATATCAAAGGGCCTTATAAAGCAATAGATATCTTGTGTATTAACAGTCTTGATATTCCATTTAACTTACTATTCCTTGAAGTACCGGTACTTGGTCTCAAAGTTGTAGCATGTTATAACCCCCAAGTACAATATACAAGATTTCATAACTTTATTAGAAGACGTCCGGAATAAACTCAGCAAACATCTATGTATTACTATGGGTGATTTTAATATTGATAAATTAGAGCAGACTCCACTTAGTAAAGATCTAAAGAACCTCTGTGACAGCTTTAACCAGATTGCTTTTAATACAATTTTTCCCACTAGAATCACCAATAACTGTAAATCTCTCATAGACCATGCATATATAAATAAACCTTGTAAATGTAATTTATATAACATCTTCCATGACTTTAGTGACCATAACATGTTGGTTTGTGACTTAGAGATATTACCCATGACTAACATAACTAGAAAACTCATAACATTTAAGAAAACTAATATTAATAAAGTGGATGAGTATATGTCCAAAAATCCATTAACGATTACGGAAGACGATTGTTGTGATACCATAGTTAACAAAATTGTTGAGTATGTAACAAAAGCTAGTACAGAGGCTACAAATAAAAACAATAGGCAGAAAAATATTAAAAGAAAAAGACGTTTTTGCCCATGGATAACTCCAGAACGTTTAGACCTTATTAACCAAAAAATTAAATTGTACACTAAAATTAAGAGGCAACAAGTTAGATTAAAAATGGGATGAGGTTATGTATCACAACAAATGAGGATATATTACACATTGGTGTATAATAGGGTTACCAAACTCAAGAGAGAATTAGAGAACTCATACTATAATAATAATTTAAGGAACACAAGTAATCAGTGGAAAGTTATAAATGAGATATTAACAGAAAATACTAACAAAAGCAAGGATATTCATTTGAGAATACATGATAAAATAGTTACGAATCCAAAAGAAATTTCTACAACATTCAATGAATATTTTACTAGTACAGCGAAATATATGCCCAGCAATATCCAATTTAATGATCCTTCTAATTTAGGGAGTGGATCGAGTAATTCTTTGTTTTTTAGTCCAAACAATGAAAATGAAGTTGCTAATATAATAGGAAAATTAAAAAATAGTCGTAATGTGGACTTCTATGGTATTAGCAACAAAACAAGTAAGAAATTGGCATATCATTTAATTCCTCATATAACTAAATTAATCAATAAATCTATACAAGAGGGCAAAGACGCTAAAAGACTTAAAATAGCTAAGGTCTTACCTATCTCTAAAGGAGGGGACAAAACTGAACTTAATAATTATAGGCCTATCTCTATAATTCCTATTCTGCTAAAAGTTTTGGAACATATAATTAAAGATAGATTATTCGAATTTCTAGATAATAATAATTTCTTTTATAAATATCAATACGGATTTTTACAAAATTCATTTACTTACAATGCTGTTGAAGATATTGTCATTAAATTACAAGAAGCTTTAGATTTAGATCAATTAGCATCGGACATATTTATAGATATCAAGAAAGCTTTTGATACAGTTGATTGTGGAAGCAGCTGGCGTAAGGAGTGTTGCGCTATACTGGTTTATAGACTATCCTTTTTATAGGGAACAATATGTGAATTGTATGAATACCAACAGTAATTACCAAACTATCTCAGTCGGAATCCCACAGGGCTCAGTGTTAGGACCGTTACTTTTTCTTATTTTTATTAACGATATTGGTAACTTACATCGCAGAGGTAGATTATCACCTTTTGCAGATGACACTAATATATTCTATACTTGTGATAATATTCAAGAACTTGAACAAAACATGCATCAGGATGCAAATTTAATTAAAATGTCGTTCTGTAAAAATCGATTCACAATCAATCTGAAAAAAACCAATTATATTTTATTTCATAAACCTAAAATAATTATTTTTTAGATTTACATTTTACGTTTTTTGGGCAATCAGTACCTAGATTAAAGGCTGATAAATTTCTTGGACTAATTATTGGCGAATCACTAACGTGAAAGAATCATGTTGAATCAATCTGTGACAAACTGATCCCAGATATTGGCATTCTAAATAGACTAAATACAAAGTTTCTCATGATTTATTGAAAAGTGTTTTCCAGGCGCTAATCGAGAGCCATATTACTTATATGATCCATACATGGGCATGTTGTACTGAGGAATTATTCACTAGAGTTGTTATACTGCATAAAAGAGCATTGAAAATACTTTTTAAATTGCCTCTGTTAACTACTACTGAACAATTGTACGGACTATGTAATGTTCTCTCACTTGATAGCCTACGACAGAAATCTTCATTGGTTATGATTGAAAAAATTATTCGTAATTTGGCACACTCAAATACATCATGTGAAACAAATTCAGTAATTCACAATTATAATACAAGAAATGCTAATAATATCCACTGCACTATTATCCATTCAAATAAATACGGAATTAATTCCATATGGCATTATTCTGTTAGTCTCTACAATAAACTGCTGGATATAAAGAACGCCTCTTCAATAAAAATGTTCAAAAAGAAGTTTAATAATTATCTTAACCCGTTATAGGGCAGTGGTAAAATAATTTACCATCGCCATTACATCCTAAAGTAATTGCAGTACTACTTATTTCTACCACTGTATATATGGAGTAAAAATTGCGACCAATATATACACACTATTTTGTTTGCTCTTCCTTAACATGGAATAGAACAAAAAGAAAACGCCACCGGTGGTAAAATAGTATACCACTGCCCGTGTTGTGGAAACACGTTGAGGCTGCTCGTGTTTGTGTGAAGTTGATACCGAATTACGAAGTCATCTACTAACTGCAGAAGTCTGGGACATGTTGACAACGAATACTGATATATTTTAGTATCAGAATTACGTTTTCATACAGTTCTATTGTTTTTAACTTTGAGATAATAATGAGATATCTGAAAGCATGCATGAGATTTTCCACCAAGGGCAGTCAGTGGGCTACTTTGTATAGCCGTTTTGTGAAACATTTATGAGAAATACAAACTGGAACGGTGTAAAACATTATTACTGGAGCTTCAAGCATTACGTTAGCAGTATTCCATATTAGTAATTACATTTGCCCAACATGTTATATTGTTATAGCTGTCGTATTTATCACATAACATCAATCGGGCATGGAGATACGTACAGATTGTATGTGTGGTGTTGCTTTTCTATACCAATAAACCAAACCCCATGGCACTACAACCCTTGAAGGACCTTGGCCTTCTAACCGACCGGGGCCGCTATTTCACCGTTAGATAACTCCTCAATTATAATCACGTAGGCTGAGTAGACCTCGAACCTGCCTTCAGGTCGGGTATAAATCACTGACCTGACCGGAAATCGAACCCGGAGCCTCCGGGTAAGAGGCAGGGACGCTACCCCTACAATACAGGTCCGGCTGGCTTTTGATACACCATCCTGTAAATTATCGGTATCAGGGAATAATAATAATAATAATAATAATAATAATAATAATAATAATAATAATAATAATACCCGTGTGGGGATTTACCAGTTACCTCCATCGGGCGCGACCCATTGGAATTGGGGAAGCTCGCTGGCTCTGCCGCCAGCAGAGTCAGAGGGTAATAGGGAAATAAAATACCACCGTGAAAAAAATTGGTCCCTTGCCAGGGTTACGGCGAAGACTGGTAAATGACCAGAAGCCAGAAAACATCTTGAGGCAACCCCTAGGGCTAACAACCCTGGTTGTAAAAGGATGGGTACCCGTCCAAAGCAAAGTCAAGTCAAAAAGCATGATGGCACAACATTTCAAGAAACATACCCCAGGGGCTAAATCTTCGAATAAATCCCTCGTCGTGAACGCCACGGCGCACGAATCTCGTTCCGATTCTGGGGGAGACTCGACATCATGCAAGAGACTAGTCGGAGCGTCTCGGTGTACCCCGAAGAGTCAAAAACTCAGGCCAAAATCTAAAACCTTTTTAGCAACTTTCAACATAAATTCACTTACACAAACTGGCAAGCTGAAAACCCTCACCAAACCTCTTCACGAAAATCAGATATCCATAATGGCCCTACAGGAAACAAGATACCCAGATGAAGAGATTTTTGAATCCGAAGGCTACCGATTCTTCAAGAGCAAAGCGCAAAGAGGAATCCTCAATGGAGCTGTGATGCTTGGAACTGCGTTTGCTGTTAGAACCAAGATCCTTAAATCGGTTGCAAATTTCGAACCTGTGAATGACAGATTGTCTATACTCACAATTAAATGCGCGAACAGAACGTATGCTCTAGTTAACGCACATGCTCCTACAAACGATAAGAACAAGTCTGATCCAGACGAAGTTGATAGTTTCTGGGACCTACTGGATGAAAAATTAAACAAAATCCCCAAACACCATGTCAAGCTTCTTTTGGGTGACTTCAATGTCCATCTAGGTCGTGAACAGAAGTACAAGAAAGTTATAGGAAATTACCCTGCTCACAAAAGAACCAATCCCAATGGGAAAAGACTGGTGTCCATTTGTGAAAATCACAACCTGCAGGCCATGTCGACCCACTTTCGCCATCTGATCTATTTTATGCGTTACCACACGGTATCTTGGATGTAACAAAATGTATGTGTGGTGGTAAATTATTATACCACTGCCACCCTGTGCGGTCGGTTGATCTACATGGGCAGTGGTATAATAATTTACCACCCCATTAACCCTACATACACTTAACTCATTTCTGAACTTTTTATTGAATTGTGTTTCAAGCTCGGCAGAGATGCAGTTTACAAAGTTTCAGAATTTTTGAACTATCCCCGGACTTCTGCTCTATAAAGGGTTAAGTAGAAAAATGTAGATTTAATGAATTTTGAAACTAACTTTTACACTTTCCTTCTTGTATATTTAGTAGTTGGTGTGTGTACTTGTTTATTCTTACAGCGTATCATTATGAAACAATTCATCATATAAAACAAAACATATGCATATGATTATCTTTATAGCATATATTAATATTTTATGAAAAACGTAACTTATGTGTGATATGTAGTATTTAGATCTATTCATGTAACCAAAATTACTATTAGCTGACTTGATGTAACACACTTTTATTACTGGAGTGTATTAATTTACTTTATAAATACCCTGTAGCCATGATAATATTAGAATATAATGCACCACAGTGAGCTTTAGCTCATGCGCCTCAGCTAATAAATAAATAAAATAAAATAAAGTACCTATACATACTCTTCCATTTTTCACTAAAATTTGTATGACCGTCAATTATGCCATCAGGTTTTTTTGCTAGTTGCTTTACGTCGCACCGAAACAGATAGGTATTATGGCGACGATGGGACAGGGAAGGGCTAGGAGTGGGAAGGAAGCGGCCGTGGCCTTAATTAAGGTACAGCCCCAGCATTTTCCTGGTGTGAAAATGGGAAACCGCGGAAAACCATATTCAGGGCTGCCGACAGTGGGGTTCGAACCTACTATCTCCCGAATACTGGATACTGGCCGCACTTAAGCGACTGCAGCTATCGAGCTCGGTACCATCATGTTATCCTTAGCCGACTTCTTTGCTAGATTCAATTTCCTAGTAAGTTCCTTCAATTTCTTTTTAATTTCACAGCCATTTGTAATCCTAATTCTTTCCAACCTGCACCTCCTTCCTTGTCTCTTTACTTCTCTGTTATAATAGATCTTCACGATTCCTTACCAACTTCAAATGTACAAACCTATATTCACATTCCTCAACAAAGGCTTTAAACCCATCCCAGAGCCTGTTTATATGTTTATGTATCGCTTTTTACCGATCATTGGACCTTCCTAATTAGAGGCACATAAATAAGTTCCTCCTTGCGCAAGTATCCGGGTGCAAGGACTTCACGAGGACCGGACATGTTGACAGAAAAGTATAAAAATTTTGAAACTTTCCAGCAACCGAGGAAATGTTTAGAGTTCGATGTAGATTTCTATGTTAAGTTGTCAAAAGGGGCCTTATCTAGACCCATTCAACCACGCTTTACTACCACTTGTTACCGTGTTTTGTGGTGGACAGAGGGGAAAGAAGGTGCGGGCATGAATGTGTCTATCTGCTACAATAAAAGATTAATTAAACGCTTTAAAATTAAAGTTATATTTCTTCCCTCCTCTTTTTTCAAATGAAAAATACTAAAAAACCAGTCGCTCAGCAACGGAACAAGATTTCAGGTACAATAGTTTAACTAAATGTAGGAGAAATCAGAAAATCAACATCATTTGCCAATTAATCATCTGAGCTTGAAGGCTCCCAATTTTACAAATATTATTTGAGCACTATTGCTCCATACACTCAACAGTCAAGGAGACTGGTCTCCCAATTTCATTTACAGAGTTTTACTTTCACTTCTACAAAATGGAAAGAGCGCCAATGCACTAAGTATTGTCTAGGAGACTGCGCTCCGAACCTAATACCCTTACTGACTTATCGAGGCAACCTTCAACAACCAGAACATCTTTGCTCACTAAAATTACACATTCCCCGCCTCTCGAGAGACAACCTAGATTTGATAAAACAAAACAGAATTAACTGTCTTAAACTCTCAACAGTCTAACCGCTTTACGTAAAGATTTTTTACAGGAGTATCGAATATTCTTTCTACCGGGCCTTGGTGGGAAGAAAAAAACACAGGTTAAAGTTACTGGCCCAAAAATTAAAATGATGTGGAGGCAGACATATGCACTCCTGACATTTACACTCAGAAATTTAAAACTGTATTTGGGCCCACTGCCCTACGTTGCAGATGCTAATCCTATATTACTGAGGTGCCTAGCTGGAGAATTTTTAAGTTTAAAATCTACAGACAGGAAACGGTTACAAAACGTAGTCACTAAAAATCAAGTTGATGGGGAACTCGAGAGGTTGTCACACTCTCTATTTTCGAATTTAAGCTAAGTGCTTTTAGGCTTGTTTGAAATTTACAGTAGAAAGTTGCATTTTAGAAGATTGGAAATTAAAGGTTACATTATTGAAGATAGGAAATTCAAGGTTACATAATTAAAGACAGGAAACCTTCCCCTTGAGCTAGCTTTCAGAGGCTATCACCAAGTTATTAAATGGCTGCCATTACCTTACTGCGCTGGACTGCTCGATGAAGAGCGAGACGCCTCCACCTACACTATTAACAAACACTCAGTAAACCGAGCGATCAAGAAGACAAGGTAGCCCGAAAAATTGCCAGCTATTATACCAGAGATGAACGTTCCAGGGAGATCTGGACTAAGTCCCGACACATACCGAGTTTTAATTGGATAATTAAATACGTAGAACTAAACGCTGATTGTTGGAAAAATACACATAAAATATTTCTTATTGTTTGATTTTGAAGTCGGCGGCAAGGGATCGAAGTGTTGACACATGTGATACATCAAAAAACAAATACTAATTAAATCAGTTTAGGAAACCTTAAAATAACAAAATACTTCGTAGTCTTGATCGTTCCTCTTCACACTAGAGGGCAAAACATACGTTCTTTTGGTAGAGACTTCTCTGAAGAAAAGTACAAACATCTTGCCCAAGTAGTTGGAAGTTTATAAAGAAGATGGCGTTTTACAAGGCGCGTCATTTGAATGAACGGGGCGGGTGTACTCTCGCGGTACACAGAGGACAGTTTTCAACGAATGAGTCTATAATGGCCTCTTCTAATAGTTCCACTGCCTCATTCAATTCTTTCTGTCCTCTCACGTTAGTTGGAATTTTGTGTACAACCTTCCCTGGAACTTCTCTGTATCTGTCCCATTTAGTTCTTTCTGGGTCTCTGTACACCTCAATCCCACATAGTCTCGCATCTATTGCAAATTGGATGTGCTGGTGGTCTGCCAATTATGTTTCCTCCAGTACCTCCCTGTCTTTAATAAAGTTTGCAATATGCGAAATGCTTAGCGTAATGTCTATTACCTAGCTACGATTTTTATTTAGAAATTTAGGCTTGTTTCCTAGGTTTGGTATCGTCTAGGCAGTTCCAATAATAAACTCTAGTAAAGACTCACCTCGTGCATTGCAGTTCGTGCAACCCCATGCCGTGTGGCGTGAATTTGCATCTGCTCCAAGGACTGCATTTGCATTGCAAATTAGGCTCTCTTCTTCTTCTGATGTTGGGAGATTAGTTGAGTCATATGGGAAGTATGCAGAGCCTATGGTTATTTCTCTGGGTCCCTCCGAGTTTCCAAGATTAATCTTGGCCGAGGTTAAGTCCCATGAACAGTGTTCCTGCAACATAAGACATTTTAATTTCCCGTTCACGAGAAGACATGTTCTGGGTATCTTCGATGTTGTATCGTACATCAGCTTACCTCCATATTCCGCCAGTCCTGTTACTCCGCTCTCGACAACATATGGCTCTTGAATAAGGGCCACGTCAATAGCCTCGGATTTGAACTTCCTAGCGAAATTGGCCACAGCTGCTTTTTTATTTTGAAGATTGGCCTGAAGGACCTCAGTTCCATCTTTATCAACATTGGGTTTCGTTTTCCCCCTGATGACTTGAAACTTGATCTGCCTAAGTCCGAGCTTGGCCTTAAGGCTTCTCTTTTTAGCTCTTTAAAGTCTCTTTCACCAAGGGCTAAAACGACTGTCCTTCTTGTCTTATCGACTGAAGTGGCCTTCAGCACTCTTCACTCACGTGTGAGAAGTTTGGTGTCGTGCTGATTGATTCTGACAGCAGCCTGCTCTACTGGATCATCTGTTGGCATTTCTCGTTTTGAGTTGGCGACAGCCTGTCCAAGTTTTTGCCTTTGACTACTTGTAATTAATAATTTTACCATAACCTGCGAATTGAGAAATAACGCTTATTTATATATTTTGTCATCTATAAATACCCAGTTTTCATATATTGTGAGCAGTTGTAATGACATTAAGAACAGACTATATGGCAAAATTATCATCAATTTTTCAGCCAGTAGGCCTAATTTGGTATACCTAAGCATGAACAAAGTAATATAATGATCAAAGAAGTGCGAAACGTTAAAATAAAATAATTGCATATAGGCTAGGGCCTAACACAACATTAGGCCTATTATAATAATGTTAAAGCCAGCAATTTAGGCTACATTTTTTGTAACAGTAATAAACGCGTATATTAGAGAACTGCCTTCGTGATGCAACTCTTTATGTAATTAACCGCAATCCCGTAGTTCGATTCACGGTACTGCGGGAAATTTAAGAATGGCATGTGGTCGAAATGGTACATGCAGGTCACATCTCTTGGGGGTGTCCCTGAAAAAAGAACGAGCCGCTCCGCCACGGAAAAACGACACAAGTTTACTGTTATAATGTAATATATTTTATTGCAATTCCCTTTACGATGCAACGACACAGATAGGCCTTATGGCGACGATGGGAGAGGGAAGGAAACGACCATTGCCTTAATTAAGGTACATCCCCAGCTTTGGCCTGGTGAGAAAAAGGGAATCGACGGAAAACCATCCTCAGTTTTGCCGACCAGCTAAATTACAGGAGTAAATAAAATTAAACTGGATGAATATTTATTTTTATCTAGCAAGGATTATACTAACCTCACACATCTACAAATGTTCCGTTGGCTGTGACTTTTGACGTCGGCAATTTCGAACCGATTTTGCCCTCCTGTTCTTATCTTTCGCTAATCTAAATAACCTAGTAATTTTATATGAATGACTTCTTCAATTTGGAGTGACACAATAACCCACAACAACTGAACCACACTGCAGTGTATAACACACAGTGGAGACCTTTGGTCCCAAAAGGCCGCTGCAACAAAAAGTTATGGAAGGGTCACCAGACATATGTATATAGACCTTGGTTAAATCGTAGGGATTTATTAGCCGGGGATAGATAATTCATCACATTCATTAACAGATATGATACACCTATGGTAAAAAGAAAACATTAATTTCGTCTCTTAATAAATAACTACCTTAATAGTAAACGTTAAATACATGTACGTTCTCTGCTCCACAATGAGAATAATAACATCAGCACTTTCCGACTCAGAGGTATTGTCATGAAATTCTTCACGAAATCAATGTAATTTTGTTACATTTCTTGCATGATCGTCAAGTATTGGTTTGAGGAACTTCGTTACAGTAATGTCAGGGAGTGGCTTCTAATTACACTCCTCACATATTCCTGTTAGTATTAATTTGGGAACAAGGAACAATTTCAGTGTCCTAAATATATTTTAATTTTGTACATATTGTATATTGTATTTGTGTCAGGATACTCGCTATCATATTCCTTATCCGACCTCTGTTGGTCAACTGTTGTTCTTTTTCTGTTCCGACGGTGTTAGGTTTCCGAGGCCCGGGGAATCTTTCATTTTCAAGCCCTATATGGTGCTTGTACGTCTTTGGATAATACATTCATTCTAAACATTGTTGGAACTTTTCAAATTTTACTTTGGATGGTTGCCCAGTTATACTTCCCCTTGAAGCGGAAGAAATTTGACAATCTGCATTCCTGCAGACCATTTACAAATGAAACTGACCAATTAAAGGATGGTGTACATGAAATACAGGCATTAGTGTAAGTAACCGTCAAACACACTTTCCTTGAAATACAGTATACTGGTGATTCAAGTTTTGCATAATGAATGATGATGACATTACATAGATAATAATAGTTTGTATGTAGATACGATAATACGGTTTTGGGCTTTTTTACACAGAACTCTGCTCTGCGTCTTCAAAAAATAATCTCGTCTGTTCACGAGTAAGACCTCTAAAAATGAATGAAGTTTTGAATGACTTGAACTAAAGAATGCTTTAACGTTGCTATAGTATGTGGTACACTCGTTCACCACTAGATGGCTCCCTGTTCGCAGTGCGAACCACTTCGTGATGAGGAGAATACGAATTTGGAAAAAATCGGAAAGAAATAATAATAGTGAAAGGACACCTATATAAATCCTTAATGGCTGGCAACCAGGTATTACTTAAGTGAAAAAGAGTGTCCATGTTGAAATACGTATTTCCACAGCTTCGCGTATAAACTCAGACCTGTACTGTTTAGTGTAGGTAAGAGCTTGACCATCGGGTCGGCGGATGCAGGGTGAGTCTGGGCCTACATGTGGTCACGGCTTGTCCGTGTTCAAACACCTCTGCACACTGACCGGCCAACCGAGAAAAGGAGGGATGGCACAACTCTACGCCTCTGAATTCTGGAGGCAGAGCGGGGATGGTGCACACTTTCGGTTGTCTTGAAAATTCTTTTCGGTGGTTTTCCATTCTCCTGCACTAAGGTGAATGCCGAGACAGTTCCTAGTATAGGCAACGAATGTCTACCCCCTCGCTATCTCCAAGCATCTCCTGGTCTGAGAAACGGCGTAGCCGTCTAAGAGTCTCACCTCCCGCTTCAAGGAAGGAATGAAAACATGTTAGTAATAGTCGAACATCTTGGAACGCGACATAGGTAGGGCGTGTTCAGCTATTGCTTATTTGTCTGGGTGGTTGAGACGGATATTACGTTGGCGTTCCTTGATAAGAGTACCAATGGAACCGGAATGTATGGCCAATGTATACCTTGCCGCAAATACAGGAAATTTTGTACACCCCAGGGTGTACTTTGTATAGCTTATTACTAGGAGTGGTGCAGCCTTTGTAAGGCAAACCCTTCAACGATAACGAGACACCATGTTTTATAAGTTCAATGAACCTTTATAAAATATGAAACAAGATCTTGCACGGAGAAACTTCATTTTAAAGTCAGATAAAAGAATAGTAGTACACATTACTACTCAACATACTCATTATTCCTACCCAAGCTCTTGTTCCTCTACATCAAGACATCGATGTTGGTTAAGACAGAAATCTGCTTCCAGTTTCCGAAGCCACGTCATGACGTTCATCCTCGTGCTACATCAACGATCCGAAGAGATGGTAATCGCTGGAGGCGAGGTCGGACGGTCGTCGCTCACCCCAGCTCAACAACGTTAGACTTTTCTACGTGAGATAAGTAGAATAGAGCTTTGTTCGTAAGTGTCTTTTGGGGGGGGGATGCCGTGAGGCTCCACCCCGCCTCACAGCCTGTGGTGACCTACCTGTTTGGACAAATCACCGACAAGCGAGTACTAACGCAGGAACATAGCCTAGTACAGGAGTACAGAAAATCTTGAAGTGCAAAGGCTAGTCTCCTGCCAGCTACTTCCACCCCTCCGTAAAGGCGAAGTTAAGAGAAACCTCCCTAAACCCACCAGGCAATCCCATATCTCCTTTCGGCACTGGTTACCCTGTCGCGGTCATACCAAGACATCCCGGCGCTAGACCACTGCCGCTCAAGAGCCACTGTTACCCAGGTGCATGGCCGCCTGCAAGGCTTTCAAGGTAGAAAATGGAGAAGAAAATAAAATAAAAAAGAAATTTTGACGCACGGTCGAGAGAGGATAAATAAACAAAAAGTAGTCTCGCAAACGAACATGTGGATGGCCAGTAATGCGAAAGCTCTTCCCAAAGGAGCTACTTCGCATATCCCCTTCAAATAAGGATAATATTGCTGCCACCACTTAATAACATTAAGGACGGACCGCATAGACAATGTGGTGCCGCACCATTGTTGTCACAGCGCTGGTGGTGTTGCTGAATATTGTTTTACGAGGACGTACAACTGGGTAATCATCCTCCAATAACACTAATAAAAGGGGGGAGTAGCGGGGATCCGACAATTGAGTGGCTCAGTGCCATAGTTGCCAAACCCACATTTACTTCATTTTGAGATATTTTAGGTTAAATTTAGACTACGTTTGAAAAATGACGAGTGCATCTTAAATATTACTTTTATTGCATTACTTAGTACAAATATGTTTTTTCACATACATAACAATAACAAATTGGCACTAATTATCCCCAACCAAATTAAACCACAAACTTATAGGCAATTTTGGTGCTAAACAAGAACACAATTCAAAAAGAAAATTGCTGGTTAGGCAACAATTGTCATAGATATAAGGAACTTTTTAATGCTCATTTGCAGCAGGAACGGTTGAAATAAGTTCAGTCTTTACCTCTAAAGGAATTCAAATGACAGAAATTACTAATATTTGAATCTGCTCTTAACAATACATAATCTACATAATCTTCGTCCAATTCACTTTCCTCTTGTTCCTGAAGTGGTCTGTAGAAATGGTGGTGTTATGGTAGAATATATATGATCAGATCCAGTAAATCTTTTAATTCCTCTTTTGATATTTTCCTGCCTGTGGGGTAGTGGAGCTCTGGAGATCTTGGAAACTGGCGGATGGGTCGGCCTCGAACAGATTTCTTTGAGAGATCAACTTTCTGGAATATCCCATCTTCATGGCTGTTGTAGCTATAAAACAGGGTCTTTGAGTACTCTCTCTGTATCTTAAGCCACCGTATCGTCAACCATTCCTCTTTTTCCTTGTGCGAACTTACTTTCCTGTTTGTAACACATTCTTCCATAGCCTTTGTGCTGAAGAACAGATCACTAGTCATTATGAACAACAAATCTTGGTTGTTGCTTCTTAGCCTTCTCTCTAACATCACACCAATCTTCTAGATGAAAAATGTGAGGATGATATTTCTTTTCCCTTTCCATAATTCCAAATTCTTGATCACAAGTGGAAAACCTGTACCCAGGTAAAAAGAACTTCTGGTGGATCACTTCAATGTTTTCTGAAGTTTGAATGATATAATGTAGCATCAGAACCATTTTGATATTGCGGTTTTCACCACCACAACTGTCATTGTACAGCACAATCTCCCTCGTAGTTGATGGAAGACAGTTTCTGATATGGTATAAAATACATGAAGCAATTTCTTGAGGACCACGAGATGCAATATGTTCTCCCCAAACATACATGTGTCCACAGTTGGTAACCTCATCATGGACTCCAAGGTTATATACCCATAGCTGCCGTTTATAGTAGGCTATTCCTGTTGTTAATAATGGAGTAGGGAGAATTTTCGGAAGATCAAATACAAGAACTTGTTTCCTACAATTAGAGGCACGAGCTTCCTCAATATCGTTCTTTCTTAAATCCCGGATGCCATCTGCCCTCCGCAGGTGAAGTTCATGTAGCTCAAGTAGCTTCTGCTTTTCAAGATCATCTGATAATCCAATCATCTTAGCTTGAAGTTCATCACGTGTTGCATGTGTCTTTTTTGGTTGTTTAAAGTGTAAATTAAACTTTGTATTCAAAATGTGGCGAAACATGTAAAGTGACACAGCTTTGTGCCCATGACTGGAACATTCTTCTTTGTAGAGCTTAAACATGATAGCCATATTCAGATCTGGGGATAAATATTTACGGGAACTGTCTCGACGACAATAGTGACACTCGTAAGTTGGGAAATTATTTACAAAGTCACAAACTCTCTTTTCATCACCGGGCTTGTTTCGTTGTGTGGTACAGGTCTTCCACTTTTATCACTTTGCGGTGTACCACTGGCTTGTTTCCTTTTAAGAGCATTAGTAATTGTACCACCACAAATTGCTAATGTACTTTGAAAAAATTCCTTACACAATATCTTATCCCCAACCTTCTCATCCTGGAGTCTATACACTCTAGTTTTGCTTGGTCGAGATACCAATTTCTTAGTACCGGTACCTACAGATGGCATATGCCGCTCACCCTTATCGGAGGGTCTGCCTTACAAGGGCTGCACTCGGCTAGAAATAGCCACACGAAATTATAATTATTATTATACCTGAATCTGAGGGCTGGTGCGAGATCCACTCAGCATATGTGATTAGAATTGAGGAGCTATCTAACGGTGAGATAGCGGACCCGGTCTTGAGAGCCAAGAATAACGACCGAGATGATCCGTCGTGCTAAACACACGACACCTCCGTAATCTGTAGGCTTTCGAACTGAGCAGCGGTCGCTTTTTAGGCTATGGACTTCGAGACTGTTGGCGCCATGAGTTTGGTTTGGTTTATTATTACACCCATTTAGGAATGCTCGGCTTGGGCCGGTAAGATATTGGGCCGACTCGGCCTAAACAAAGAGTCACCCTCTTCATTATGACACTATACAGACATCTACAAATATTTACAACATACATATATGCAATAAATGTTCACAGATGATATCCCTAAACATATTTTTATCTCCCCGTTTGGGAATCTGTCCTTCAGTACAGTATTTCCGGAACCACGGCATGGAACTTCATGTTGTTTGGTATAACTCAGAGGAAAAGTCATTCCTATATACTTTCTCACAATGTGGGACGTTCGCATGAGGCTGGCTTTCTGTAGTTCAATGTAGGTGTGGTGATGCGGGTTTAATGCGTCCAAAGACTTGTACAAGCTTTTCGAAATATGACCAGTACATGATATTACAATTGGAACTGTTTTGGCTGATCCTAGTTTTCACAGGGGGTGTGTTCTATTGCAAGTTCTGTGTAATTTGATATATTTGTGGCTATTGTTGTTTACAGACTGGAGGTGTCTGGTAAAGCAATTTCTATAAGAGATGCGGATCTTTTTAATTTGTCGATTAGAATAATATCTGGCCTATTTTTTTTCTGAGCGTAACATTGCTTATGACTATTCGGTGCCATAGTAACTTGTGTGAAGAATTTTCGAGGACGGGTAGAGGTGTGTATTTCAAATTTTCAGTTGAGGACTGATGAAATGCACATTTTACAGAAAATTTCATATGGATGATTTTAGCTACATGATCAAGTTTGTGCTTATAATCAGGCATTCGAAAGGAACTCGTTTCACGATCCGGGAGGACATTACGTCTGCCAGACTGACAGTTATGAAGGCGGCTATCTCCAAGTTCCCCGTCAGAAATGTCTGGACCAGTCATGGAGTTATCCTGTTTAAGTCCCCTGACGGCAGAATGCACCGCGCGTGACATTCCATTAGTTTACTCATATCCAACCTGTGTTTTACTAACCCATAAGTTGGTAACCCTCTGTATTGAGTTGTGTCCTCTTCCAGGACACATCTCCCTCTCCCTATCTCTCTCTCTCTCACTCAATCTTCCCTTCACTGCGATTTTATTCCACCCTGCTTGGCTGAACGTCTGTCGTCTACCTGCTTGACCTTCACTAGCTCGCTAATTACGGTACCCTTCTGGACACTGACTTTGTCCCAACCCTCTGTACAAACTCCGTACTTACAGTAACTTCCTTCATAGTAATAACTAACAGCTGACTATCACGTTTTCCTGTAAACAGTCAGAATAGTTTTAGAAGATGATTATGTAACATACCAACCTCTTTTAGAGACGAGAAGTGGCATCAAAGATTGCACAAGTAGATTGCAGAACATGCGGAAGGGAAAAGTACATTAGAAGTTTTTCATACTAATATTAGAAGCATAAGGAAAAATAAGAACATTTTAGACGTTGTTTTCAAAGCTAATGATCATAAGTTTGATGTCATAATTTTAACAGAAAGTTTGTCACTGAGTAATGTAAATATAAGTAACCATGCCTTGTATAAATCTTATTACAATGAGGGTTCAGTTAACAAAACCTGATGGTGTTGTCTTAATGGTAAAAAATGGTTTGGAGCGCGAAATCGCAATTATTGAGTATGATGACTTTAAATTTCTAAGAGTAGTAATTAACTATGGGAACAAGAAAGTAGCTATTACTGGAGTAAATCGGTCACATGAATATCACAAACAGCGGTTTCTCAGTGCGTTAGATCATTATATCCAAGATAGATGTCATGTTGAAACCGAACTGATAATAGGGGACACAGATAGAGACTGTTACGAAACCACATTTATTCCATGGACTGCCGTGTTATATCTTACTGGCATACCTATGAACATTACAAGTGACACAACACTGTTTATCTTGTTTGTGTAATCTTTGGTTGTGGTGTAGATCATGGCGTACAATGTATCTCTTGGTCAGTGCAGTGAATTGTAAACTTGTTTATGTAAATAAATTGGAGCATTTGTGTTAAATTGTGTTAACGTTACATTATAAGCACTTTTCTCAACATCTGGCGACCGTGGCAGGACTAGTTTCCGCGTAAATATGGCAGAAATTACGAAATTGAAATGTGAACCAACACAATTGCGCCGATTGTTTACACGTGCTGGCAATGACTTTGAACAGAAGTTAAATGCAGAACAACCCACAAGAGAAGAGGTCTCCGCAGGATTCAAGATCTTCGAGGACAAAGCTGAACGATTATTCGTGCTCGATGAAAAAAATCGTGATGTTTGGTACGCCGGAGAGCACGAAGAAGGAGAAGAGATCGCTGCCGAATACGAAATCATGGAGGGATACCGCGAAAGGTGGTTAACCTTAAAGACCAGGTATGAGAATTTTTTGCATGATGACACGCTCAGTGACAATGGGGCAAATAGTATTGCTAGTACTAGTTCTAGTAAATCCAGGAGTAAAAGAAATTTAAGATTGCCTAAATTAGAACTTAAACAGTTCGATGGAGATGTGCGTAACTGGATAGCCTTCTGGGGGCAGTTCAGAAAGGTGCATGAGGATGACGAAATCGAGGAAGAGGATAAATTCCAATACCTTTGCCAGGCTACTGTACCCGGGACGTCAGCTAGAGAACTCGTGGAAAGATTCCCACCCTCAGCTTCAAATTATCAGAAAGCTATAGAGCAATTAAAATCGAGGTTTGCAAGAGATGAACTTCTGAATGAGATTTACGTTCGTGAACTCTTGCAATTAGTACTTCAAAAGAGTAGCATGCTAAATGATATAAGTCTACGGAGTCTTTTTGATAAACTGGAGACCCAGTTAAGGGCACTAGAGTCACTAGGGGTTACTAGCGATAAATATGCGGCAATGATCTACCCGCTTGTAGAATCAGCACTACCAGATGACATTTTGAAAGCATGGGAGCGGTCTCGTATGTCGCAGGCATGTAAGAAGGGTGACCAATGTAATTATCTCGAGATACTTTTGAGATTTTTGAGACAAGAGGTAGAAAGTGAAGAACGTCTCCTTCTGGCTCGTTCTAATTTCCTAGGTGGCTGTGGGAGTGCATCGCAAAATAACAAAGAAAAGCTACCGACAGCAGCAGTAATTTTCTCGAGTGAAGAGAAAAGGGGTGATAGGGCATGTATTTGGTGCGATAAAGGGAACCACATGTCTCAGGACTGTTTTAAAGCTAGAGGTCTCACTACAGAGAAAAAACAAGAAGTTTTGAAAAAGAAAGGAGCATGTTTTCATTGCCTCAAGGTGGGCCATAGTGCAAAAAAGTGCAAAGTTGTACTCAAGTGCTTGATTTGTTGCAAGGGGCATCACACTATTATGTGCAAGGGTTTAAAGGATATAATTCCAGTCGATAGCAGCAAGAAAAGTTCAGTTGAGAAAGGAAACGAACCAGGTAGAACAGAGAACTTACTGTCTCATCAAAAGGGTCAGATATTGTTGCAAACGTTGGTAGTTAAAGTGCCGGTGGACAAG
The DNA here is from genome assembly GCF_040414725.1 of Anabrus simplex. Classification (NCBI taxonomy): domain Eukaryota; kingdom Metazoa; phylum Arthropoda; class Insecta; order Orthoptera; family Tettigoniidae; genus Anabrus; species Anabrus simplex. The sequence goes on along the minus strand of NC_090271.1, from coordinate 73,777,555 downwards.
GTTGTTAAGTTGGCAAGAGTGTTACTAGACTCGGGATCTCAAATATCATACATCACGAAGGACAGTGTTCACAAGCTTGGGCTGAAGAATATAGGGGAAGAGACGTTAATACATAATCTGTTTGGTGGAGTAGAGACAGGGCGAGAAGTGCATGGCATTTATGAAGTAACTCTTAGAAGTTTAGATGAAAAATTTGAGTGCACCATTCCTATGTTGGACCAACAGAAAATTTGTGATTTTGTACCCCGGCTTGAGACACAGCGGTATTACCCAGTGCTTCGAAACCACAACATAATCTTATCAGATGTAGGCTATAATGTTCCTGAGGTAAAGGTATTACTTGGGGCAGACGTAATGGGGCAACTGCTAACAGGCTGCATATTAGTTTTAGATGACACGATGGTTGCACTCGAAACTAAGCTGGGCTGAACGGTGATGGGGCAGCGTAGAATATTCAGCAACTGCAATACAGTAACTGACCTCTTTTGTATGGCAGGTTTTAATGTAGCTGATTTGTGGCGTCTGGAAGCCATAGGCATTAGCGATCCTGCAGATGTCAAAATCAACGAAGTTCTAGAAGCAGAGACACTTGAATTCTTCGAGAAGACAGTGAACGTTGACCAAGAAGGAAGATACGAGGTTTGCCTTCCCTGGAAAGAGGGGCACCCGCAGCTGAGGTACAACTACGATTTAGCGGAGAAGAGATTGTTGAGTGTAAGCAAAAGACTAGAAACCATTGGCAAGTTGAAAGAGTATGATGAAATCTTTCGTGAATGGCTGCGGGAGGGCATAGTGGAAATGATACCCTCTGCCAGCAAGAATGATGGTCATTACCTCCCTCACCAGCCAGTAATAAAGGAATCTAGTATGATCACCAAAATTAGTCCTTTGTTCGATGCCTCAGCCCAAGATAAAAGAGGCAACTCACTTAAAAGCTGTCTGGAAAAAGGGCCCAATTTGGTGGAATTAATACCCAAGCTGTTGATACAATTCAGAAAACATGCTATTGGAGTGACAGCTGATATCAGAAAGGCATTTTTACAAATCAAGCTAGCCCAAGGTGACAAGGATTTTTTAATATTCCTTTGGTGGAAGGCCTGTCGTAACGAAGAGGTGGCAATCCTCAGGCACTGCAGAGTTGACTTTGGAGTGTCGTCTAGTCCATTTCTACTGGGTGCGACTATATCACATCACTTGAGACATGCGCCTGAGGAACTGAATAGTACTGCAGAGCGACTCAGAGACTCTTTCTACGTGGACAACTGTGTTACCAGTGTAGCCAATGAAGAACAGTTGCAGAAATTTGTGAGGGAAGCTACTGCACGGATGTCTACAGCACAATTTGATCTTCGCGGATGGATCAGCAGCCCCGTTCATCAAGAAGAGAGAGCTGCGATTCAAGATGGAGTTGTTCCAGTCCTGGGTCTCTTATGGGATGTCACTACAGATGAGCTTCTCTGTGATGTCAAAACCATTGCGATGACTACTTGTCGAGTTACCAAGAGGAATCTGTTGTCTGTGGTTCAGCGTGTTTTCGACCCAATTGACTTCACATGTCCGTCTACCTTACTACCAAAGCTGATGCTGCAAGAAACATGGAAACACAAATTTCGATGGGATGAAGAGCTTCCGGATAGCATTACAAGTAAATTCAAGAACTGGGTGGAGCAGATGCAATGGTTAGCTAGATGTCGCCTTCCAAGGAGAATGGTACAAGTGGACTGGGGAGCGGAAGATATCAGTCTTCATGTATTTTGTGATGCGAGCAAACTTGCTTATGCAGCTTGTGTATTCTTAAGGGCAAGGAGAGGCGCAGAGGTATCGGTCCAGTTGATCCAGGCTAAGGCGAGGATTGCTCCTGTCAAACATGTCACTATACCACGTTTGGAACTGTTGGCAGCAGTCATTGGTACCAGAATTTCTACCCAAGTGAAAGAGGCGTTGGGACTACAACGGTGCAGAACATACTTTTGGAGCGACTCGTCAGTAGCCTTGACTTGGATAAAGCGGATGGAAAACTGGATTACATTCGTGGGTAACCGTTGTCATGAAATACGACAGTACACCAATACTGATGATTGGCGCCACCTACTGGGGACTCTGAACGCAGCAGATCTTCCATCAAGAGGATGCAGTCCAAAGGCACTCTTTGAGAGCAAATGGTGGGAAGGGCCACGGTGGGTAAAGGATAATCCAGAGCAGTGGCCTTTTTATGAAATTGCCGCACCTGAAGACGAAGTCAATATTGAGAAACGGAAGACAGTTATATCGAGTGTGGCGTGTAGTTCACCTGACTTTGCTCGCGTCTCTTGTATTTCTCAAGTTATGTCAAGATAGTCAGAATGATTGGTTGGATCATCAGATTTTTCCGCAACCTTACTAAGGCAAAACAAGCAAGAAGAGGTGAACTCACTGGTGAAGAAATGCAACAAGCCGAGAACACCTTGTTGAGAGTTGTGCAGCAGGAATGCTTTCCAGATCACGAGCAGGAACTTGAGAAGAAAATCAGGGTATTCAAGGACGAAATGGGAGTTCTGAGGGTTGAAACAAAACTTACCTTTGGGGAAGATAGTGAAGCATTCACGAAACCCATCTTGTTGCCGTCAAACCATGCCATCGTGACCAGATTGGTTTGGGACGAACATCATCGGTAACAGCATGCAGGGCTACTGACGCTGTTAGCTAGACTCAGGGAAAGATTCTGGATTCTTGGAGTTAGGAAAGTGGCCAAAAGAGTTATTGCAAGATGTCTCAAATGTAAAAGGTAGAAGGCTAGTCCTACAGTACCAGCTTTTGCTCCTTTGCCCAAGGATAGAGTGGGCTCAACAGCAGCTTTCGAGGTCTCGGGAGTGGATTATGCTGGACCGCTGTACCTAAAGTCTGGAGAAAAGGCATGGGTTGTATTATTTACTTGTGCGGTGTATCGTGCGATACATGTGGAGCTGGTGCAGTCTTTGACAACTGATGCTTTCATTCTGGCGTTAAGAAGATTCATTGCCTGGCGTGGAAGAATTTCTGTGCTGTACTCAGACAACGGGACCAATTTCATAGGACTTAATAATGCCCTGAAAGCGTTGGATTGGGATGAGATTGTCACCCACTCGGCTGTGAGAAAGATTACTTGGAAATTTATCCCACCTACAGCAGTCTGGTGGGGAGGATGGTGGGAGAGACTAATCAGAACAGTGAAAGAACTACTGCGTCGTATCTTGGGACGAGCCTCTGTGTACTATGAAGAATTATATACTGTGTTATGTGATTGCGAGGCGACGATCAACTCTAGACCACTTATATACATTGCGGACCATTCGTCTGAACTAAAGCCTTTGACACCAGCAACATTTCTGCAGGGTATTGCTACAAATGAGACTCCAGATTTGGATGCAGTTGACAAGGTTGACTATGTTAAACGATCTAGGTACCTACAAAAACCACGTGAGGACCTACTACAAAGATTCAGGAATAAATATTTGGCGCTCCTAGTTCACCACGGCCAGAGGAAGACCAACAGCACCAAGGTGGGAGATGTGGTATTGGTAGGAGCAGATTCCACAAAACGCATTAACTGGCCCCTCGCGGTCGTCGTGGAAGTGTATCCAGGGAAGGATGAAGTAGCAAGAGTAGCCAAACTGAAGACATCTGAGGGAGAGCTGATCAGACCACTCCAGAGTCTCTATCCATTGGAGGTGCACACAACTCCAGAGGATTGGAACCAGCCTGAAACTGTGACTATCACTTCGCCTGAGACAAAGCCTCCACATGAAGAATTCAAATTATCAAAAGGGGGGCGGAGAATTAAAGTGCCATCAAGACTTGATTTGTGAATACTCTTGACGTGACCTTGCTTTTGTGTTCATTTATTTATTGTGTTTCAGTTGTGGTACGGAGTATTTTGTAATTGAAAATAACAATTGCAAGGTGGGAGGATGTTACGGAACCACATTTATTCCATGGACTGCCGTGTTATATCTTACTGGCATATCTATGAACATTACAAGTGACACAACACTGTTTATCTTGTTGGTGTAATCTTTGGTTGTGGTGTAGATCATGGCGTACAATGTATCTCTTGGTCAATGCTGTGAATTGTAAACTTGTTTTATGTAAATAAATTGGAGCATTTGTGTTAAATTGTGTTAACGTTACATTATAAGCACTTTTCTCAACAGAGACCTTTTAAATGAACAAAACTGTGATGAATATCTCAACATGTTACAAGAAAGTAATTTTCAGTCCTTAATAAACAATCCTAATAGAGTGTCTCGTACGGGTAAATCCTGTATTGATTATGCTTTGATTAAAAGTAGGTTGAGAAATGGCGACATTCTGTCTATCATCTCTCAAAGTAAAAGTTTAGATCATTGTCCTATAATGGTAAGTCTCAACATTCAAAATGTCTCGGTCCCTAATAATATACCAAATATTCGACATAACTGTTTTAAAATAGATCATTTTGAGCTTAAAAATCATATAAGTAAAATAAATTGGGGAGACATCTTAAACAGCAGTGATTTAGATATCAAACTTGATAAATTCGTGAATACGATTAAAAGCTGCATGAGCCTGTCCACTGTTAAATTGAAATCAAAAGATGTTAAAAGAACAGAATGGACTTCTTGCGGTTTGGTGAAATCTATTCACACAAGAGACCGACTTTATCAACAACATTTAAAAATAGGGATAACTTGGAAATTAAAGAACAGTACAGGAAACATACGAACAAACTAAATGATATAATTACGAAAACGAAAACTGAGTATCGTACTATAGGAATTTGATCAACCGCAATTCAAATAACTGGGGTAAGGTTTGGGGCATAGTCAATGAAATAACACAAAGGTCAGTTAGAAAAGTAGAGATCAAGGAAATCAGATATAAAGGTGAAATCTGTAAGGATGACATAATTATTTCTAATAAGTTTAACAATTAATCCATTAACGAAACCGCTGAGAAAGCAAAACATCACAGACAGTTTTCCGACTCCAATTTAAATATCGCTCGCAACCCTCATACTTGCTTCCTTGCACCGGTAACAGAATACGATCTGAAGAGATGTTTGTGTGAAGTACATGAAAACATGAAAATGTAGGAATAGACAATATTTCGGCTCGAATTATTAAAGAAAATATAGTCTTTAAAGGAACCGTTGCTGAATATTATCAATGATTCCTTCACCTTAGGTTACTTTCCAAAGCACCTTAAAACAACAATAGTAAAACCTCTTCACAAGTGTGGAAATATTAATGACATTAGAAATTACAGACCCTTTTCAATAACTACAACAATATCAAAAATATTCGAGAAATGCTTAAAGAACAATATTTACCAATTTTTAGAAAAACACCAAACACTTTCGCCCAGGCAGTTTGGATTCATTAAAAATCTTGGAACGACTGATGCTATATCCACCTTAACAAAGGGAATATATGACAATCTTAATTCTCTGCTCTCCACAGGGATATTTCTCGACCTTGAAAAGGCATTCGATATAGTGTGTCACACCGTTTGCTCCTCCAGAAATTGGAAAAATACGGCTTTAGGGGTAGTGTGCTGGATATTCTTGAGAGTTACTTGACAGATCGAGTACAGTATGTCAAAATTAAACAACATCTAAGCACACCGATGAAGAAAATAAAGGGTGTCCCACAAGGCACCGTATTAGGTCTACTATTGTTTATTCTATTTATGAATGACTTACAGAAAACAATAGCAAATGTCTAACATACTCACACCATAACATATGCAGATGATACAGTCATTTACGTAGAGGGTGATAGCTGGAATCTCGTCAGACAGAGAGCAACTCGAGCACTGCTTAAAGTTAAAGCATGGTTAGATAATAATGAACTATTTTTAAACATTGACAAAATTTATGAACTTATCAGTAAAGATCCATGGAACGATTTTAATGAACTAACTGTACACAACATCAACTGTAAATTTAATTGTAACTGCTACAATATTTATAAAGTAAGTAATGTTAAGTATTTGGGATTATTAATAGATTCGAACATGAAATGGGTAAGTCACATTGCCGATTTAAGAAAGAAAATCAGAAGAACTGTTTATATATTTCAAAATTTAAAATAGCCTACATATCCAGTATGAAATTGTTTAGAAGGGTTTATTACGCTTTAGTTCATTCTATTCTTAGCTACGGAATATTAGCATGGGGAGGAGCCTAGAGAAATGTAATCAATAAAATACAGGTTGTTCAAAACCTTATATTACGAACAACGTACCAGAAAGGAAGATTATACCCAAGTAGTCAATCATATGCTAAAGAAAATATATTTAATGTAAAACAGCTCTATGCCCGTGAAATATACAAATATATTAACGAAAACAAAAATATAGTTGAGAACATTAAACATGAATATTCAACACGCAGTAAGATGTACCACCGTTGTATGTTATACAAACCCAAACTTAGCATAAAAAAGCGCAATTTCGTATATTTCATTCCAAAATTCTTTAACGTCCTTTCCGGTTCTTTACAAACTGCTACATTAAGTCAGAAAATGAGACTGAAGTGTCTTAAATCCTTTGTCAGGGATAATAAAACTGTTATTGAAGAAATAACTAAATGAGAAAATCACGTCACCTTATTCAATTTCTATTCGATGCTCCACCATGTGCTGTTGATCATATCCATCATTCATTCAACCCATACTCGTACTCCAGGCATCATTTAATAATATCTTTCTCTCTATGTAATGAATATTCTAAATTACCACACACAACCTTTCATTTTTACGTGGTATTTTACTATGTCTACTCGACTCTGTTGAGGTTGGTGTGATTTTGTTATGTATAATAATAATAATAATAATAATAATAATAATAATAATAATAATAATAATAATAATAATAATACCCTGCTCACAAAGGAACCAATCCCAACGGCAAAAGACTGGTGTCCATTTGCGAAAATCACAACCTGCAGGTCATGTCGACCCACTTTCGCCATCTACCCTGAAAGCAAATGACTTGGCGTTCTCCCGTCCAAGCTCTCGGAGAGTTCCAAATTGATCATGTTGCAATCTCCAGGAGAAACAGCCCAGAGATTATGAATGTCAAGGTAAAGAAAGGCATCAATGTGGCCTCAGATCATTATATGTCTCTTATCAAATTCAAATTAATTCCCGCAAACACAAGGAAGACAACCAAACAGATCACACGCTTCGACAATGATAAACTTCGGCAAATGGTCGAGGAGTTCCAGGAGAAGGCTAGACCAAATGACTGTGACTTTAACAACGCCAAAAGTCTCCTTGTTGAGGCCGCCAAAGACGTTGCAGAAATCAAGAGAAGCAAAAAGCATGCCTGGTGGAATGGTACCGGCGAATCAGTCCTCCAAGAAAGACTCAATGCGTGGAAACAGTACTACTCTACGAAATCAGAAAATGATTGGGAAACCTACAAAACCCAACGTGCCCAAGCAGCTAGGGTTTTCAGAACTGAGAAACGTAAATACGAAAATCTCTCATTGAAAAGATAGAACAAAACTTTAGGAAGAATGAAAGCAGTGAGTACTGCAGAGCCTTCAAACGCAAACTCACTGGCTATAAACCACCATCTCTATGCTTTGAGCGAAAGGACGGCACACTGGCGACGTCAAATGAAGAAAATTGCAGCATTCCGGCAGATTACTTCAAGAATTTACTTAATTGCTCTAAAGCGCAAAGCACCATTGAGACCAACGAACTCTTACTCAGGTACCCAGATTCCAGAGCACCCGACAGAGATGAAATCAAACGCCACATTGCCCGTCTCAAAAATAACAAAGCGCCGGGGGAAGACACAGTAGTAACAGAACTATGGAAATATGCCCCAGAGGAATCACTTGATATCTTGCAAAAGCAAATAGAACAAATTTAGAACAAGGAGACCCTACCCGAAGATTGGAAAATAGCTTTGATCCATCCATTACACAAAAAAGGCAGCATGAAGAACATCAACAACTACAGAGGAATATCTTTGCTACCCGTGACTTACAAAATTCTATCACTTGCCATCCTGGAGCGTTTGGAAGCACAAGTCGAACATCAAATAGGTGAATACCAAGGAGGGTTCAGAAAAGGTCGCTCAACAGCTGAACAAATCCAAAATCTCAAAACGATCATCAGATATTGTACACTAAGGTCCAAGCAGTACGTGTCTGTCTTTGTGGACTTTAAGAAAGCGTACGTCTCCATTGACCGGGAAGTCCTGCTAAACATCTCAAATGGATTTGGAGTTGATTTGAAACTGTTGGCATTAATTAGAGCCACCCTGACCGATACAAAATCCAAGGTGAAGTTCCACGGATGTCTCTCGCATTCCTTTGACATCAAAACAGGGGTCCGACAAGGTGATGGGCTATCTTCGATACTCTTCAACTGTGTTCTTGAAAAGATCATCAGAACCTGGTGGGTGAGATTACAGGAAATCAACTACAGTCCATTGAGAATAGGAACCAAATCCAAGGGAATCGCAACAGACTGCTTAGCATTTGCCGATGATATTGCTGTTCTCTCAAACGACATAGAAACCGCTAGAGCTCAAGTTGAAATTTTAAAGGAAATTGCCGAACAAACTGGTTTGCAGATATCGTTTGAGAAAACAGAAGTAATGACTAACATCAAAGAGGCTCCACCAAAACTCCATACAAAATACGGGGACATCACCCGTGTAGACAAATTCAAATACCTGGGTGAGATCATCATGAAAAATGGACTAGACAAAGAAGCACTTCAGGAGCGAGTACGCAAACTGGAAATAGCCTACCAAACATCCCGCACAATCAACAACAAAAAAATGCCTTTCCCAAAACACCAAGATAAGTCACTATGAAACAGTTCTGAATCCATTAGTTCTATATGCAGCCGAAACCCTGTCTCTAAATGCCAACAAAAGACTCCTTGAAGAACTGGAGAAAAGAGAACGCAAAAGTGTGAGAGGAATCTTGGGATCAAAGTACAGAAATGGAATGCGTCAAAAGAGATCCAACAAGGAAGTCTACAGCAATATAGAGAAAATTACCGACACAATCAGAAAAAGACGGGTACGATTTTACGGTCATTTGAAAAGAATGGACGGAAGAAAGTTAAGTAAAGAAATCTTTCACTTTTTTGATTCAAACGCCACAATTCCCTGGTTTAGAAATACCAAAGAAGACCTGCAAATGCTACATATCTCAGCCGAAGACGCCCTTAACAGAGATCTCTTCCGCAAGAAAATATTGACGAACGGGCTAAACCGAGACGAGCAACCGAAAAGAAGACACGGTGCCCCTTGGACAGAGGAGGGTAAGCAGGCCCACTCACAAAGAATGAGAGAAATTTGGGCTCTAAGGAAGGCCAAGTTTAATGTCAAATGCAACAAGACTTTACGTGGTCCTTGATGGCCCCAGCGAATTATATACATAATAATAATTTATTTAATGTGTGCACGAGAGGGTAACAATTTCAATTTATTTTAAGTATTAATATGTTAATACTACTACTACTACTTCTGTAATATACGTGGTTTAGTTACAAGATTAATTTTTCTCAAGTAATATTATTATTATATGAGTTATGTATACAGGGTGTTAGGTGTATACGTGCAGATATTTCTTGTAGCAATAGAGAACGATGTGACGAACCACTGTATATCAAACTTTTAGTAATCCGCGGAAGTTATTTTCGAGAGCAAAGGGATACGATGTTTTTAGAATAGGTAGTATGCCTTGTTCTGTGAATGAATAGCTTTCCGTTGATAACAGGCAAGTCACGCGCCATCCGTGCCAAACCGGTTTCTGTTTATGTTTCAGAGCAAATATATACTACTGTAACAGCTGAACGCTAATGCAATGCCACGAGATGTTACGTAATATACTTGCCAAACTGGTTTTATGTTTACGAGCAACTGAACTACGATAACAGCTGAAGGCTGCTACCGGTGTACGTACCTACATTTCGTGCTTCCTGTCGGGCTGTATGGCTCAGACGGTTGAGGTGCTGGCCTTTTGACTCCAACCTCGCAGGTTTGAACCTGGCCCAGTCCGGTGGTATTTAAATGTGCTGAAATACGTCACACTCATGCCGGTAGATTTAGTGACACGTAAATAGAACCCCTGCGGGGCTAAATTCCGGCACCTCATCGTCTCCGAAAACCGTAAACGTAACGCAAATACCATTATTATTATTATTATTATTATTATTATTATTATTATTATTATTATTATTATTATTATTATTATTGACTACTCGCCAATAATGTCTGCCCAGAAAATACTTCTCATCGTTTATAACTATGGATCTCGTCAGTTGTATAATGTCCTAAATATGATGATTTTCAAAATTGGCTTTACGTCGCACCGTCACAGATAGGTCTTATGGTGACGATGGGACAGAAAAGGTGTAGACGTGAGAAGGAAGCGTTCGTGGCCTTAATAAGGGTTCAGCTCCAGCATTTTCCTGATGTGAAAATGGGAAACCACGGAGAACCATCTTCAGGGCTCTCGACAGTGGAGTTCGAACCCAGTATCTCCCCAATGATAGTTCACAATTTCGCGCCCCTAAACGCACGACCAACGTATTCCAAGCTCTAATGCCGAGCTGAGTACCTCGGACGATAGGGCGCTGGTATTCTGATCCCATCTTGGCAGGTTCGATGGAGGCTCAATTCGGGGGTATTTGAAGGTGCTGAAATACGCCAGTTTCGTGTCTGTAGATTTACTTGCATTAAAAAAAGTCCTGCGGTACAACATTCCGGCGCCTCGGCGTCTCCAAAACCCGTCAAAGTAGTTACTAGGACGTAAAAAAGTACATTATTATTTCGTGCTTACAAACGAAAAGCATATGTGTAATGGTAAAATAAAGCATAACTTACTGCTTCCTTTGCAGTGCTTAATAAATTTATCAAAATAAAAGTGGCCAGTCTGAGTTGCTCAGACGGTTAGAGCACTGGTTTCTTGGTTCCAACTTAGCAGGCTCGATCTTGGGTCAATCCGGTGGTATTCGAAGGTGCTCAAATACGTCAGCCTCGTGTTGGTAGATTTACAGGCACGTAAAAAGAACTCGTGCGGGACTAAATTACAGCGCCTCCAGAAACAGTACGAGTAGTTAGTGGGACGTAAAGCAAATAACATTACCGGTATTATTATTAATTTTCAGTCTTATTTTTATTGCTACTACTCATATTGAACTTCTTCTTATTACTCTCTTTCCTCGTCTGATTATTATTATTATTATTATTATTATTATTATTATTATTATTATTATTATTATTATTCACCTGTTCATATTTTCGTCTTATTCCTCTTTTTACTCTCCTTTTAAGTCGTATACGTGTTATTCATATTTGATATTTTGTTATTAATATTATTGTTATTTTTATATTATTATTGTTATTTTTACTATTTAGATTTAGTTTATTTCGTTCATTTATAACTTCTCTTTAGCTTCAAGTGACACAATACGTTTTCCGTCTTTAATTCACCTGTTGTGTCGTGTGCAGGTGTACATCTACGTTTCTGTTCTGTGCTTCAAGACAGTGCTGCACGGTCTGTGTTTGTTTCCCCAGCCCGGGTTGCGTTTCGTTTCTCATCTGTCACAGTTACATCTTACGTTCTGTTACATGTTTAAGTTTGACCTTGTGATACATCGCCTTTAATCTGCTCTGTAGCCTTTTAGCATGGCCAATGACCTCAGTGCTTATTTTGTTCACATATCTGGACTAAGAACTCGTCTCACTTGGCCCAGCAAGTTCAAGGCCAACTACTTCTCTCTGTTTGTTTATTTACCCATGTATGTATGTCAACATTGTACTATGTCAACATCGTACCATGAAAATTTACTCAATAAACGGAGTGTTTGTGGGGATCTCTGTCCTGGGTGGGGTGCTCTGCGGGCCTCCTCTGGGGTCCGTGTTGTTGCTGCGGTTATCTCTCTGCGCGGTCAGGTATTTACTAACAGGGCCGATGACCTCGATATTAGGCCCCTTTAAACAACAAGCATATTTACTAACATATTCAACTCAATTTATTGTATGTACAAGACATACGTCCAACTTGAATTATTTCATCCCCACAACTCTACTTCCTTACTACATGGCCCAAGAGCTACACGTATAGCTGATGGCCCACCCACTCCTCCACGAGGTGTGGGAATGAAATAACTAATTTGATTGAATTTTTTCCTATTTCAGTAATGATGAATATAACACAAGCATTTTATTGAATTTTTATACGTGTTAATGATGATGATGATGGTGATGATGATGATTGCTGTTTTAAGGTCATCGGCCCTTAAAAGCGCGTGTCTTTTGTTTTAACTCGTAGTGAATAAGAAACAAAATATAAATTGCTCGAACACACGTAAAAAACCAAAACCACATGCAGGGTAGAATTGAGGAACTGCCAAAATGCGTTCAAGGTCAATGTCTAGCGTTTTAACAAGCACGTCTTCCCTGTGTTGTGTTCAGCTTTCGGCACGTACAAGTCACTCGCGCACTGAAACTCTCGATTTATAATTTTTGTTACCGGTACTTCAATTTCCCTGCTCGGATTTATGAGAATATCGAACTATCGAGACTCAAAATACTATATCGATACTGTACTGTACTCCCAAGCCATTACGGTGCAGAAATGGCGTAACATCTGACATACCAAAGCGAAACTCGTAGCAATTGTTCACAGTGACCACCCTGGGCTTCTCTGCAGGCTTCACTTCTCCGAATCCAGTTGCGACACATTCGAGACAAGGAACCTGTGTTGTTCAGAATATCCTCTGGTGCCTAAAAAATACGTTTACGGAGGTCATCCGAAGTGGTTACTTCAGTTCAGTATACTTTGTGTTTCATGTCCCGCCAGACATAACAATCCACTGGAATAAGGGCTGGCCAATTGATAGTTTCACATCGTCCTGTCTACCGTTGAGGAAATGTCTGCACCATCGTGTAAAATCCACGTGGTTCGGCGTAGTCGAAGCGACACATCCTCTGAAAGCTCCAGTAACGTACTGTATCTACAGGAGCAAGATAACATTAATAAAAAGATGTAACCGACCTCCAACTACACCCATCCAGATGTTAATTAGAACCGGTGCTGGAAATCGCCCTGTCCTATTGAATGGGGATGTTCCACAGCTCATGAGTGGGGTATAGTGGGTTCGAACCTCTCTGTTGGCAGCCCTAAAGATGGTTTTCCGTGGTTTGCCATATTCACAACAGGCAAATGCTGGGGCTGTAACGTCAAGAAGGCCAAAGTCGCTTCCTTTCCGACACTAGCCCTTTCCCATCCCATCGTCACCATAAGGAAAGCTACAACGATCAAATTTATGCAAGCAAGGTGATTGGTACCGGTCTGAGTGTCTGAGACGGTTGAAGTCCTGACCTTCCGACCTCCAACTTGGCAGGTTCAATCTTGGCTCAGTCTGATGGTATTTGATGGGGCACACATACATCAGCCTCGTGTCGTAGAAATACTGGCACGTAAATGAACTCCTGCAATATTCAATTTCGGCACCTCAGCGTCTCAGAAAACGGTGAAAATAGTCATTGGGACGTAAAGCAAAATAACTCAAATAAAAATACGATTGGTTAAAGAAACAGACCTCCCACTGCATCCATCTACATATTCATTGAGAGCCGGTGCTAGAAGTTGCCTTGGTATACTGAGAGGGGATGTTCCACAGCCCATGAGTGAGTTATGTAAATATTAAAAACTCCTTGTGTAACAATTGACTCATATGTCACTAATACACCTGACAGAAATTCTGGATTGCGTGCTTGCTCAATTAACCAGCGGCAGAAATCCACTCTTAAATCATCACCGAGCTTGATAGTAGCAGTCGCTAAAGTTCGACCAGTATCCAGTATTCGGGATATAGTGGCTTCGAACCCCTTTGTCGGCAGCCTTAAAGATGGTCTTCCGTGGTTTTTCATGTTCACACCACTCAAATGCTGGGGCTGTACCTTAATTAAGACTACGGTTGCTTCCTTTCCCGATCCTAGCCCTTAGGTATATCTGTCGCCGTAAGACCTATCTATGTCGTGGCGATGTACATCAACTTGTAACAAAAAATTGGTAATCAGCTGGTGAAAGACACTGCACTCGTTGAATGTGGTCAGGGTGCATTCGCTCTTCATGCAGTGTCCTACGTATGGTCCAAATTGGTATACCAACGGCACGTGTTATACTACGCGTACTGCGCCCGGGATCATCGTTTACCATTGTGAGGATGTCTCCTTCCGCGTCGAATAAATTAATGTTATTTGCTTTATGTCCCACTAACTACCTTTACGGTTTCCGGAGACGCAGAGGTGCCTTAATTTAGTCCCATAGGAGTTCTTTTACGTGCCAGTAAATCTACCGACACGAGGCTGACGTTTTTGAGCACCTTCAAATACCACCGGACTGAGACAGGATAGAACCTGCCAAGTTGCGGTCAGAAGGCCAGCGCCTCAACCGTCTGAGTCACTCAGCCCGGCCTTTCCGCGTCTAGGATTACACGTGGCCGTGCAGACCTTGGCTTTTCATAGCATGATATAACCCAGCCTATACCGCACACATGTTGCACTACAGCAAGTATCGTTGCTGGATTAGGCACCCGTATGTTGGAAAACCTTTCCCAATAGGTTCGTTGCGCGCGTATTCGTGATTTTCATACACTGGCATTATTCAAATACTACTACTACTACGACTATTACCACTACTACTACTACTACTACTACTACTACTACGTAACTCGTGAACGACTAGTACGGACAATAATTCGCCGCTCTGACAGCTGTTATTCATGTGAAAGTCAGGCAGGCTGCTCATACGTCTAGTCCGGTGTCACGTAGGGGGCGGGGACCCGTCTAACCACATCCCTCTCGCTAGGAACAGGACAACCGGACCAGCACGTGACACGTATAGTGCTTTCTTCGAACTGCTTACGTTGGATGTTCTCCCACAATGTGATTTCATTATTATGGATTCTTGGGAGAACTATTAGCAGTATGCAGAAACACCCCGGACTTCATTTCTTATTTTATTATAATGCACAACAAAGCGCAAACACAAAGCCTATAGGACGTCCGATTAGTCTGGTAGACATCTCTAAATACCATAAGGTAAACATTTTTATCGCTAAACCACACACATTTTACTATGCGATTTGCGTGTGTTTTAAGTCTCTATTCTAGCTCAGTCCGGTGGTATTTAAAGCTCCTAAAATACGCCCCGCTTCTGGTCCGCAGATTTACAGGCACGTTAAAGAATACCCGCGGGCAAAATTCGAACACATCGCATCTATAATAATGTTATATGCTTTACGTACCACTAACTACTTTTCCGCTTTTCGGAGTCGCCGAGGTGCCGGAATTTAGTCCCTTATGAGTTCTTTTACGTGCCAGTCAATCTAACGACAAGAGGCCGACGTATTTGACCACCTTCAAATACCATCGGACTGACCAAGATCGAACGTCCCAAACTGGGGTCAGAAGGTGAGTGCCACCTCGAGTCTCCAATGGGACGTAAACAACATTATTATTATTATTATTATTATTATTATTATTATTATTATTATTATTATTATTATTATTATTATTATGATTATTATTATTAGTGCATTAGTCTATTACTACTATTATTATTCAAATAACAATTCAAACTTCGTAGCTCTTCATCTGTCGGAAAACACTAAGGAAAGTAGTGAACTGACAACAAGTCCGAATTATTAATCTTGAAATTCCGGACATGTCTCCGAGATTAGTGGAACATGTACTTACAAACTGTTTTTCGTCGCACCGACACAGACAGGTTTTATGGCGTCGATGGGAGAGGAAAGGGCAGGAGTGGGAAGGAAGCGGCCGTGGCCTTAAGTTAGGTACCATCCCGGCATTTGCCTGAAGGAGAAGTGGGAAACCACGGAAAACCACTTCCAGGATGGCTGAGGTGGGAATTGAACCCCCTCTACTCAGTTGACCTCCCAAGGCTGAGTGGACCCCGTTTCATCCCTCGTACCACTTTTCAAATTTTGTGGTTGAGCGGGAATCGAACCCGAGCTTCCGTGGGTGGCAGCTAATCGCACGAACCACTACACCACAGAGGCTGGCGAACATGTACTTGAACGTCCAAAGTTACAGTTCTATTCTTTTATAAGAAATGCTCGAAATGCCTTCCGTTAGCTCGACGACAAGCTTCCATGCGGTGACACCACGAAGCTCTCACCCGCCTCCACACATCCACGTCAGCTCTCACAGTTGCGACGGCATCCCAGATTCGTTGTCGTAGAGTTGCTTCATCGGCGATTTCCACTTGGTACACCAAGTCTTTGAGGTGCCCCCAGAAATAAAAGTCCAGTGGATTTAAATCGGGGGACCGCGATGGCCAGCTGATGGGACCATACCGACCAACCCACCGATTCGGGAAACAGCGATCTAGAAATCGACGAACGTCCATACTGACATGAGGAGGTGCCCCGTCGTGCATGAACCACATCCGCTGACGTATCTGTAGTGGAACGTTGTCCAGAAGCTCTGGCAGAGAAGACTGCAGAAAATGGAGGTAACTAGAGCCAGTTAGTCGTGCAGGCAGTTCCAATGGTCCAAGAAGCTGATCTCCCAATATCCCGGCCCAAAGATTTATAGAAAACCTGTGCTGGAAATGACCTTGGTGAATGGCACGAGGGTTTTCCTCTGCCCATGTATGGGCGTTGTGAAAATTAATGATACCCTCACGAATAAAAGATGCCTCATCTGTAACCAACACATCGTGCGGAAAGTCTGCATTACCTTCACATTGTTGCAAGAACCAGGTACAGAATTCAACTCTTGGTAGGTAATCCGCTTCTTGGAGATGCTGAACCCTCTGGTAGTGGTACGGGTACAATAGCTGTTCACGCAATGTACGGTGAACAGTCCAGTTAGATGTACCTACTTGCCTTGCCAAGCTCCTTGTGCTTATTGATGGTGTCTCTTCGACAAGTCGTAAAATTTCTTCTTCCCGCCGAAGCTCCGCAGGATCACGATGCGGTCCACGACCCTCGAACCGAGGAAGAAGCGAGCCTGTGTCCCGGAGCCTTTGATGCACAGCGACGAACGTTCGGCTGTTGGGAATACGGCGGTTTGGAAATCGTTGTCTGTACAGCTCCCTCGCTGCATGTGCCGATTCTCCTGCTGCACCGTAAACGAGGTGAATATCAGGTAATTCTGAAAACGTAAATGTTTCCATTATCTGATCAATTGGATACAGTGATGTTAGGTCTACAACTGTTCCACGCCTTGGGGACAGCAAGCGACAATGTGCCCGCAATGAAGATGGGGCAGTGGGTGGAGCCTACGTCCAGTGCCACATTCACTTGTTCACGCGCCACCGCTGAATGTGCAACAGCTGCGTCAAACCGTTTCCTCATGTGATTAGTTTACGTAGAGTTAACAGTGTGTTGAGGCTAAAAGGGTACATTTAAAGTAAAAAATAAGAATGCATTTTGGAATAAATCACTGGAGCGAAGGCATATGTAATAATAATAATAATAATAATAATAATAATAATAATAATAATAATAATAATTTGCTAGTTGTTTTACGTCGCACCGACACAGATAGGTCTTATGGCGACGATGGGATAGGAAAGGCCTCGGAGTAGGAAGGAAGCGGCCGTGGCCTTAATTAAGGTACAGCCCCAGCATTTACCTGGTGGGAAAATGGGAAACCACGGAAAACCATCATCTGGGCTGCCGACAGTGGGATTTGAACCCACTATCTCCCGGATGCAAGCTCACAGCCGCGAGCCTCTAACCGCACGGCCAACTCGCCCGGTAATAATAATAATAATAATAATAATAATAATAATAATAATAATAATAATAATAATAATAATTTCCTAGTTGTTTTACGTCGCACCGACACAGATACGTCTTATGGCGACGATGGGATAGGAAAGGCCTCGGAGTTGGAAGGAAGCGGCCGTGGCCTTAATTAAGGTACAGCCCGAGCATTTGCCTGGTGTGAAAATAGGAAGCCACGGAAAACCACCTTCTGGGCTGCCGACAGTGGAATTCGAATCCACTATCTCCCGGATGCAAGCTTTCAGCCGCGCGCCTCTAACCGCACGGCCAACTCGCCCGGTAGTAATAATAATAATAATAACAATTTTTTGCTAGTTGTTTTACGTCGTACCGACACAGATAGGTCTTATGGCGACGATGGGATAGGAAAGGCCTAGGAGTTGGAAGGAAGCGGCCGTGGCCTTAATTAAGGTACAGCTCCAGCATTTGCCTGCTGTGAAAATGGGAAACCACGGAAAACCATCTTCAGGGCTACCGACAGTGGAGTTCGAACCCACTATCTCCCGAATCCAAGTTCACAATTGTGCGCCCATAACCGCACGACCAACTTACTGCAAGCTCTAACGCCGGGCTGAGTAGCTCGGACGATAGAGCGCTGGTCTTCTGATCCCAACTTGGCAGGTTGGATGGAGGCTCAGTTCGGTGGTATTTGAAGGTGCTAAAAAACGCCTGTCTCGTGTCTGTAGGTTTATTTCCATTAAAAAAGTACCGCGGTAAAAAAATCTGGTATTTCAGCGTCTCCGAAAACCGTGAAAATTAGTTAGTACAACGTAAAAACATTATTGTTATGATGATGTTGATGATTATTATTATTAGTAGTAGTAGTAGTAGTACCGGGCGAGTTGGCCGTGCGCGTAGAGGCGCGCGGCTGTGAGCTTGCATCCGGGAGATAGTAGGTTCGAATCCCACTATCGGCAGCCCTGAAGATGGTTTTCCGTGGTTTCCCATTTTCACACCAGGCAAATGCTGGGGCTGTACCTTAATTAAGGCCACGGCCGCTTTCTTCCAACTTCTAGGCCTTTCCTATCCCATCGTCGCCATAAGACCTATCTGTGTCGGTGCGACGTAAAGCCCCTAGCAAAAAAAAAAGTAGTTGTAGTAATATTATTATTACGGAAGGTCTAATTAAACGGGTCCATTACAGTCATCATTTTACCTGTCGGCACTTACTGTCCAGTACTAAGCCTTCTGTCCGCCTCTGTGGTGTAGTGGTTAGTGTGATTAGCTGCCACCCCCGAAGGCTCGGGTTCGATTTCCAGCTCTGACACGAAATTTGAAAAGTGGTACGAGGGCTGGAAGAGGGTCCACTAAACCTCGGGAGCTCAAATGAGTAGAGGTGGTTCGATTACCACCTCAGCCATCATCCTAAAAGTGGTGTCCCGTAGTTTCCCACTTCTCCAGGCAAATGCCGGGATGGTACCTAACTTAAGGCCACTTCCGCTTCCTTCCCTCTTCCTTGTCTATCCCTTCCAATCTTCCCATCCCCCGCAAGGCCCCTGTTCAGCATAGCAGATGAGGCCGTCTGTGTGAGGTACTGGTCATTCTCTCCAGTTGTATCCCCGACCCAATCTCTCACGCTCCAGGACACTGCCCTTGAGGCGGTAGAGGTGGGGTCCCTTGCTAAGTCCCATGAAAAACCAACCCTGGAGGGCAAACAGATTAGGAAAAAGAAGAATAAGACTTCTATTACAAATGCCCGGCGGCAATTCCACAGTAGGTCTTTTTCCTTCGAGTAATGTTCACGCATGGATGCAACTACGGTTTATGAAATGTGTCTCTTTAATAATAATTTCACTGAATATGTATAGCCTTTTCTTTCAGTGTCCATCGTCCTTTCATTGACATAAAATATTTATGAATAAGCATAGACAACCCGCATGGTCTATCGTCAGAAATTCATCGCAGACTGTCGCAATAACAGCACAGAAATGTTGCGCCCATTTTTCATTTACTTATTAACTATTTCCTTTCATTTTGTCAGCTTGGGTCACTGATTAATGCCACTGACGTCTTATAAATCGCACACAACTACACAACACTTGATTTGCATGCATGTGCTGGTACGGATCTTCGACGTCAACGTAAGGATTCTGTGTACTTTTCACACAGGCTACCCTAGACCGGTTTTCGAGTACAGCAAGTGGCCTGGCAGGTGAGTCAACCTCTCCTACTTGCCAAGCCTTTAGGGGAAGTGCACAACATGTGTTGGCCTGCGATAAGAAACAGGTTCAACAAACTCTATACTCTGCTACTGTACTTGGACTACGCGTGGACAGAATGACATCACCGGCGTATCCAGCTACGGCCGTTCAAAACACATTGGGTCCTGAAATATTTGGTTCAGTTATGGGCAAACTAATAGGACAAGGTAAAAAAACATAGCATATATTGTGAGATGTCTTTTTCTTTGTCGACTAGCTTAATATCTGCACGTATACCCCTAACACCCTGTATAAGTAACAGAGTCCAGTAAATATTTAAAGAACATAATGAGTGAGTGAGTGAGTGTTGACCAAGTGTGGGCAGCCAGAGGCGACGTGCTGTATGCTATCTGTAGTTCTAGAACAGCGGCGACAGTTGACTATGACAACTGTTGGATCATTAATATGATTCTACGGCAGTTCCGTGTAGCAGTTACTTGATTTGGCTAGAACAAATCCTCCTGTCTCTGGAAAGAGACCAGGGTAAGTCAGCCAAGCGTGTGACGCAGGTTTGTCAATATGAGGCTGATCCAGTTCGTGGGAGTATATCCCGCAAAAGAGTTTTCTGCTTCCACGTGGCGATATTCATCTACTCTGTAATAGTAATCCACCATCTGTGAAGATCACATAACCGCATTTCAGTTGAGAATTGTAGTGTAGATACAGCATATTAGATAGTATCTTGCCTGTTATATTCGTGTGCAAACGACAGTTTTCATTTCTATTACAGCATGGCAGGACGAAGTAGTACTAATATTAATCTGTATACGTGTTACACTTCGTTGGTAATCTTTGAGTACCGGTAGTTCTTGCGAATATCTAAATTTAGGCCTATTTGGAATTTTCATTTCTATTTGTCTGAACGTAGTTTTAACATTATTGTAGTGTATCATAGTAACTTATTAGAAATTAGCGTGCCTATTCTATAATTTTGAGCACTTTTGCGAATTTCGAACTTTAATGGTAATTTTCTTTTCTGTTTATGCTTGGTAATAACCTGTTGTAATTAGAATATATCTGAATTATTCCAGTGTATTGTAGTATCTGTACTTAGTCTGAACGTAGTTTAAAATAATTGTAGTGTATTATAGCATCTTGTTAGAAAGTAGTGTGTTTATTCTTTTGCTGTGAAATATTTGTATAGTATAGTACTGCTTCTGTGGTATCTGTAGTAACTCTCTTACTAAAATTCTGTTGTTGTAATTAGGGTAGACTTAATAGCAGTTATGAATTGTGTTATTCTTGTGTATAATTCTGTTTCCAGTAATTAACAGCAATTTTCATCGTGTTAGCGTGTTGTAGGAATAAAAATAGTACACTTAAGTAGTATAATAGTGTAGTAGTAGCTTGTATTAAATAACTGTCGTGTGATCTTTGTGAACTAACCTAGACAATATTTCTTTCCTTTAATTTTTATTTTGCACAGAATAAGTTATCTTGTTTTTCCTTTTCTTTTCATTATTTAGTAAAAAATGGATATGCAGTACAAGTGTAGGAACTGTAGCTGTGGCCAGGCAAAAAGGAGCGTGAGGGAGGACCTGGAAAACTTGAGGAAGATAATTAGGATTCTCTCAGAAGACAGGAGGGAAACTAGGCCTCCAAACAATGCACACGATACAGTAGGTGTAATATAGGGATTGGAAAGAAAGAGGGGAATTGTGGAAGACAGGTTGTCTAATGTTTTAGGAGGAAGGAGGTTGCAGGCTAAGGGCTCCATTCAGGATCAAAATTCAAGACAGGTTTCGGTGAGAAATCGGTGCGAGTCACTGCAGGTAGAACAACGGAGGGAAGATGAGGAACAGGGAACTATTGCCGAGAAGTTTGGAAGTAGGAGAAAGAGAAGAGGTAGGAAAGGAAAATGTGAAGTAGTGGATAGGAAAAGACAGGTGGAACAGGGTCATGTGATGGAGAAAATGGAGGAGGAACTAGCTTCTGCAGCAGTCAGGAAAGATAGGAATAACCAGGAGGGAGGGGATCAAATGAGTTGGGTAGGGTTGAGGCTCTGGTCATGGGGGATTATATCGTTAGACATGTCGGAAAAGTGTGTGGAGGAAAGGGTACCAGCGTAGAGTGTTATCCAGGAATTAGGTTAAGGCAGATGTTGAGAAAAGTAGAAGAGGCGGAGGAGGGAAAGAAGAAGGTGGTAGTGTTTCACGTTGGTACTAACAACGTAAGACAAGCAGGTATAAGTCCCAACGTAGTTGGGGATGAGTGGGATCTGGTAAATGCAGCATAGGTTAAGTTTAAGAACGCAGAGTGGAATACTGTGTAGGAGGGTTACTGACTGGAAAGTGATAGGGGATTTAAATGAGACTATTGAGCGGGTATGTGGGAAACTGGGAGTGAAATTTCTAGATCCTAATGGGTGTGTAGGAGATAGGGATCTGAGCTCAGTAGGCCTTCACTGGTACATATAAGTTAGGAAATTTGTTTAGAAGGGTTATAGGGAGGTACATTCAGGGAAACAGGGTGGCCTCGGGAGCGGTGTTAAAGGAACAGGGCACTGGAAATCAAGTAGGGATAACATAAAACTGTTAGTGCTCAACTGTAGAAGTATTGTAAAGAGAGGAATAGAATTAAGTAATGTAATAGATATATACTTACCAGATATTGTAATAGGAGTTGAATCATGGCTGAGAAATGATATAATGGATGCAGAAATTTTCTCGCGGAACTGGAGGTTGTATCGTAGATAGGATTGGAATGGTAGGAGGGGGCGTATTCATTCTCGTGAAAGAAGAATTTGTAAGCTACGAAAAAGTGAAAGATGACAAGCACGAAATTCTATGGGTAAGTCTCATTTCTAAAGACAATAGGCAACTTGCTGTCTTTGGAGTGTGCAGACCAGGGAAGGGTAGCGCAATGCTGATTCAGAATTATTTGAAAAGATAATCAGCTATGTGGGAAACGATGAGGAAAGGAACGTGATCGTAACGGGTGATCTCAATTTACCAAACGTCATTTGGGAAGGTAATGCGAACGACAGGAAGCATGACCAACAAATGGCAAATAAGTTAATATGGGAAGGGCACCTGATTCAGAAAGTGATGGAACCAACTAGATGGAAGAATATTCTGGATGTGGTGGTGCTAAAACCAGGTGAGCTCTATAGACAAACCGAAGTAATAAATGGTATTAGTGATCACGAAGCTGATTTTGTGGTAATTAAAAATGAATGTGAAAGAAAGGAAGATATTAAAATTAGGACTGTTAGGCAGTACCATATGGCTGATTAAATAGGCATGAGGGAGTTTTTAAAAAGTAACTATGGTAGGTGGGAGAAGGTAAATAAAAATGTAAACAGACTCTGGGATGGGTTTAAAGCAATTGTTGAGGAATGTGAAAATAGGTTTGTACCTTTTAAAGAGGTAAGGAATGCTAAAGAGCCACTATATTATAACAGGGAAGTAAAGAGACTAAGAAGGAGGTACAGACTGGAAATAAATAGAGTTAGAAATGGCTGTGGAAGTAAGGAGATATTAAAGGAACTTACTAGGAAATTGAATCTAGCAAAGAAGGCAGCTAAGGATAACATGATGGCAAGCATAATTGGTGGCCATACTAATTTTAGTGAAAAATGGAAGAGTATGTATAGGTACCTTAAGGCAGAAACAGCTTCCAAGAAGGACATTCCGGGAATCATTAATGAACAAGGGGAGTGTGTATGCGAGCATCTTCAAAAGGTAGAAGTATTCAGTCAGCAGTATGTAAAGATTGTTGGTTACAAGGATAATGTCCAGATAGAGGAGGTGACTAATAATAAAGAAGTATTAAAATTTACCTATGACAGCAATGACATTTACAGTAAGATACAAAATTTGGAAACTAGAAAAACAGATGGAATTGATAAGGTTTCGGGGGATATACTAAAGACAATGGGTTGGGATATAGTACCATATCTGAAGTACTTGTTTGATTATTGTTTGCATGAAAGAACTTTACCAAATGAATGGAGAGTTGCTATGGTAGCCCTCTACATAAAGGAAAGGGTGATAGACATAAAGCTGAAAATTACATGCCAGTCAGTTGGATATGCATTGTGTGTAAGCTCTGGGAAAGCATTCTTTCTGATTATATAAGACATGTTTGCAAAATTAATAACTGGTTTGATAGAAGGCAGTTTGGGTTTACGGAAGGCTAACTTGTAGGATTCCAGCAAGATATAGCAGATATCCTGGATTCAGGAGGTCAATTGTACTGTATCGCGATTGACCTGATGGGGTAGATCATGGGAGACTACTGGCAAAAATGAGTGCAATTGGACTTGACAAAAGAGTGACTGAATAGGTGGCTCGGTTTCTAGAAAATAGAACTCAGAAAATTAGAGTAGGTGAAGCTTTATCTGTCCCTGTAAAAATTAAGAGGGTAATTCCTCAAGGCAGTATTATTTGAACTATATGTTTTCTTATATATATATATTAATGATATGTGTAAAGGAGTGGAATGAGAGATAAGGCTTTTCGCAGATGATGTTTTTCTGTACAGAGTAATAAATAAGTTACAAGATTGTGAGCAACTGCAAAATGACCTCGATAATGTTGTGAGAAGGACGGTAGGCAATGGTATGATGATAAACGGGGATAAAAGTCAGGCTGTGAGTTTCACAAATAGGAAATGTCCTCTCAGTTTTAATTACTGCGTTGATGGGTTGAATGTTCCCTTTGGGGATCATTGTAAATACCAAAGTATTAATATAAGGAAAGGTCTTCATTGGGGTAATCTCATAAATATGATTGTAAATAAAGGGTACAGATCTCTGCACATGGTTATGAGGGTATTTAGGGGTTGTAGTAAGGATGTAAAGGAGAGAGCTTATTTGTCTTTGGTGAGACCCCAACTAGAGTATGGTTCCAGTGTATCGGACCCTTACCAGGATTACTTGATTCAGGAAGTGGAAAAAATCCAAAGAAAAACAGCTCGATTTGTTCTGGGTGATTTCCGACAAAAGAGTAGCGTTACAAAAATGTTCCAATGTTTGCGCTGGGAAGACTTGGGAGAAAGGAGACGAGCTGCTCGATTATGTGTGTGATGTTTGGAACATCACAGCATGTGATAAATTTTTGAACTGTCTAATTAATTGATAAGATGTGTATATTTAATCACTGATAAGTCATTTTAAAATTTATATATATAGGGTTTTAATCGTCCATTTCACATCATCATTTCATTTCCTTGTATCGCGGCTATAACGTATTCTGAACGAACCAAATTTTGGGTAAAGTATTTCAACATCATTCATATTAATAGCTTGCAGTAAATTTTCCAATAGCCGTTGTGAGGTGACCAGAGTCAGCAGGCTAATTTCAGCCCATTTCCAGGAAAAGTACGTCATCAAGGTTACGAGGGACCTTACCCTCTCCACCTCATGAAGAGACAGTTGATACATTATCAACGCCCACTTTTCGAACTTCGCTACCTGACGCTTTATTTCAGCGGGAAAGTTCAGCCTATGTGAATGAACGTAATGAAGCAACGTGATGGATTCACAGCAATACATAGGAGAAGGGATGAGACCTCGAATCTTACTGGACCATGTGATATGGCTGATGGAAGGAGACATTTGAACCTATATACGTCGAAGACAAGAGCTGGAGAGGACATTCTTATTCTCACTCTTAGACACTGAGACACTCTTGGAAGACACTCTTACTACGATTCTACGTCTGCACATCGGAGAAGATTCTAACTTAGTTCACTTCCAATCTGAGTAGCCCCGTAGGACACTACTTAAAAGTTACTCTCATTAGGACTTGTTATCTCAATGACGAGAGGTGTAGTCAACGGGAGACCGGTTTTGACTAGTACAGGGAAGGTGAGCTTTTATTATGAATTTAGCTACGCTACTGTTCCGTAATACGGAAGAATACAAGTGTGTTCTCTCCATGAACATAACCCATGGCAGTTTTGCGTTTAAAATTAGGACTCATTACGACTTTATGTAAGGAGTATAGTAGAAAGTGTTAAAGGCAGGAAATGCATAAGTAGGACTGGAATCCAACAACAGATGAGGCAGGCTGTACGAGAGATCAATCGATCATCGGCTTCAAGACAACAGAGTCTACAAATTGTAAGCTAAAGGCATAAGTTACGGCAAGTCATCGCGCAAGAGTTCATTTTCTTAGAGTTAATATAATTCAATTTTTCTTTTGTTTCCGTAAGTTCAGATTTCGTTAATACGCCGTTACGTCATGTTTTTCATCCTAATAAATAGCTGTTTTTATTTGTATTTTATGAAATGATTATTAATGATCCTTAAATTCCAAGTTAGTGTACTTAGTGGTTAGTGTCCCGTCACCCTACCCCCGGGAGTTTTTTGAGTCTCATGACGTATTATTATTATTATTATCATAATTTTATTATTATTATTATTATTATTATTATTATTATTATTATTATTATTATCAACTATCGTTTTCTAGCCATAAGCTTGAATGCAGGCGCCCATGGGATATTGTTTATTGAGAAACAATGAAATATCATTTATTTATATTACTATTAAAGTGACCCGCCACGTTATAATACTGTCACACATCTGTGGGCTGAGTGAGTACGTCACAAATGGTATGTTCCGAGCTGTCAGTGGAGAGATGGCGTTGGAGGACATCAGTAGACGAATAAGTTTGGGTGGTGTCTTTAAAAGTAAGAAAGATCACAATATGAAGCTAAAGTTGGAATTCAAGAGGACAAATAGGGGTAAATATTCGTTTATTGGAAGGGGAGTTAGGATTGGAATAGCTTACCAAGGGAGATGTTCAATAAATGTCCAATTTATTTGCAATCATTCAAGGTAAAGGCTAGGAAAAGAATATTAGGGAATCTGCCACCTGCCCTAAATGCTGATCGGTATTGATTGCTTGCTTGCTTGATTGATTGATTGATTGATTGATTGATTGATTGATTGATTGATTGATTGATTGATTGATTGATTGATTGATTGATTGATTGATTGATTGATTGATTGTAGGTACACTAGGGTAGAAACAGATATTTCCGGCGACGATAGATTGAGAGGTGTATAGTTTCTATCAGCTCTGCAATCATTTTTATGAAGACACAAAATTTTACATCTCCAGTGGAAATATTCGCTTAGATTTGATATCAAATTATTGGGTAAATTGACAGTCGATAAAAGGTCCTACTACGTTCTGATCTCGGAAGTGTAAGACGTTGTTTGCATTTTTACAATGATGCATAATATGGTACAAGGTGAGCGAAACTGCCGTTTTTGTTTGTAACTGCTGAAGTTCTGATTGGATACATTTTATGACGTCAAAGGAGTATGTGAGCAGTTGTACGGCGCAGCGGGGTGCACTCAGCGTATTAGCTGCCCTCCTCGGGACCTCGGGTTCAATCCCCTTAAGCCAGAAATTTAAGAATAGCAGAATTGCTGGTATGTGGTTAATATGGTATTTGCAGATCACCTCCATAGGGTGTGCCTGAAAAGAGCTGCACCACCTCGGGATGAGGACACGATTTTACTTTTACTTTACTTTAGAAAAAGACAACTTATTAGAAACTATAGCAGCTCATGAAGCAACAAACGCTCGGTTGTATGATGTGAATACGAAATTAAAATTACGAAACAAAGGACTTGCGAATAGGCGGTCACTTTCACAAAGTGATGTTCACAAACAAAAGAATAACCTGAGTGTTTTAGAGTGTGTCGAAGGTAAACGAATATTGACGAAAGTATTTTCACCCAGCCAAAAAAAGACGTGTGTTGAATGGATCTAAACGAGTTGAATGGAATAAGGAGGACATTTGTAAAGCGATTGTCGTACTCTACATGAGGCTATTGGTATCAAAAAGAGCAATCTCCACCTTCCTGCACTTTACAGTGGGAGTGATATTTTATCTAATGCATTTCAATTCACTCTATCTGGGTGACTTTTGTCTTGTATACACAACAGACAGGCTGTGAGCGAGTAATCAAAGAAAACCTACCATATAATTAATGGTTAATTAGGTATTTTAAATTGTATTTCGGAGATTGTCCCTTTTGATATTAACTTTCAGATTTTCGTGGATATTGCTCTTTTTGATACCAACATGTAAGGAGATTGCTCTTTTTGCTAATAACTTACAGAATTTTGATACCTACACTAGATTCTTTACACTAGAATGAAAGGTCAAGAATGTCACTATAATGTACTGTACATTTATTTAAGAGTTACAAAAGAGATGAATAATATTACCTAGACTGAAAAACGGAAGACCACCAGCACGAAACACATCAGTTTAGATTTGCAAACAATCTTATTACCAATACATTCAATATAGGGTACAATAACATTTAAACATTAACATTATCCTTCAGATAGTCAGTAAAAAGAAGGAACAGAAGTCGGTAAACTAAGGGTAGCTGTTATATTTTTTGCTAGTTGCTTTACGTCGCACTGACACAGATAGCTGTTATGGCGACGATGGGACAGGAAAGGGCTAGGAGTGGGAAGGAAGCGGCCGTGGCCTTAATTAAGGCACAGCCCGGCATTTGCCTGGTGTGAAAATGGGAAACCACGGAAAACCATCTTCAGGGCTGCCGACATTGGGGTTTGAATCTACTGTCTCCCGAATACTGGATACTGGCCGCAGTTAAGCGACTGCAGCGAATAGCTGTTATAATAAAGCGCCCTGAGTTTATGATCAGTTCATATGGATATTGACTATATAAGTGCATTTCCCAATTGAATTTCTACCTGGTAAGAAAATATTTACTGACTGAATGTCATTGCCACTTTTTTGCAACAACTGATTTCCATTTCCCATGATCGTGAGTCTATTCCCTCACTTTTGTGGGTGACACAGGTGTCACGTTTTGCGGTAGCATGTCCATCACAGAACACACTGAAGAAAGCTACAGTTTATTTTGGTAATATAATATGTTCATGCACGTTCATATACTTTCAAAACAACGAAAATACCTCCAGTATTACTCTAAAACCGAAAAATAGGCATGCATAAGCAAGACAGTCTCAATTTATAACTTAGTTGAACCAATATGGCAGCACTCACATGGCGTGAGCAGAAAGAGCTGATTGGTGGTTCTGGAGATTGTCCCTTTTGATACCAACCGATGGCGGAGATTGTTCTGTTTGAAAGTAACACTGTACTTTCGTGCTCTGAAACGATATTTTCTTCTTTTTGAAAAAGGCAAAAAGTTTTATAGATGGCTATTAATACAATATAACGGTATCAGTAACTCATTTCCAACGAAAAGTGGAGATTGCTCCTTTTGATACCAATAGCCTCCCATGCTGTTTCGCACAAATGATACATTTTTTGCAAAAAATGGGATATCCACTGCCTGCAGTTTCAACTTTAAGAACGTGGATAAACCGCTACTTTCCCTATCGGACAGGCGTATTGCAACACGTTCTACTTCCGATGAAAATGCAAGCTGAACAACTGAATGACATAGAACGAATCTGTATTGTACCACACGATGAAATGAACTTCGATGACAGAATTTGTTATGACCAAGAAGAAGACAGATTAGTAGGATCGCATAGCAATGTTCTTGTTTTTATCATACGAGGCTTGTTCGCATCTTGGAAACAACGTGTCTACTTTGATTTTGATACACCTATGACAGTTACGCTTCTGAAAGTATAATATTGTCCTTGGAGTGCGTCTCGTACAATGTTGTAGCTACTGTGGCAGAGATGGGTGCCAAGAATGCATCTGTGTTGAAAGAACTTGAGGTAATATACCTAAACACTCATTTTCCTAATCCTCACAACGTGAGCGAAAATGTGTGGGTGTTTGCTGACGTACCTCATTTATTTAAGTTAATGCGAAATCATTTCTTGGACAAAGGTATTGTCCTACCTTGCAAAAACCCAGCAACGAAAATTATAATTGAAAAAATATTGGTTCTGGGTAGTGGTGAATGTGTCTTAAGCTTTCTCAGCAACATATAAATGTGATAGGCATGGAACGACAGCGTGCACGATTAGCAGCTGAGTTGTCTTCTAACACAACAGGACAGGCTATCCGGTACTTGATGCTAGTTGAAGAACATGTTAGTGCGTTCATACAGCTTGCCGATGAGACACTAGATGTTCGTGACTGTTGTACGGTATTTGTTATTCTAAACTTCACCTACAATGTCACAGGACCTTTGCCTTTTACGCAGAACTTGAAAAACAGCATATTTCATATCCTGTCTTTCTTTCGTCGACTACTATTCGAACTTTGGCCCTTTTGATGAAAATAGTGTAGGTAATGAATATACCAGTCTGTGATACTCTTCTTGACTTATGTGAACGGAAAAAAGACAAACCATTTATTTGATGCTACTATTCCAAGACTTGAAATTATTACATATCGCATTGTGTCCTTAAGTTTTCACTATGAAGTGCTGAACAAATTAGCAATGTTTGTGATATAAATCAAACTCTTTCTGTCAGTCACAGTGAGGTGCAGATTCTATGCATTTTGTCAACATCATCTTCACTAAGGTACTAGTGAATAACAGTTAATATATTGTGGTCTAATTTGTCCCAAATCTGTTGATTTAAACCTAAAATATCGCACACTTCGAAGTACCTCTTATATTCGTGTCCACATCCTGAGGTGGTGCAGCTCTTTTCTGGCACACCCCCGTTGGAGGTGAGCTGCATGTACCATTTCAACCACATACCAGCTCTCCTGCCATTCTTAAATTTCTGCCAATACCGGCAATCGAACCCGGGCCTAGAGGACGGTAGCCAATAACACTAACCGTTACGCTACGGAGGCGGATACCTCTTATATTGTAGCGCTACGATATTATATTTTATCTTGTACAGAATATCTATTTCTATAGAATACATTGGTTTACGTTCGAAAATTATAAAACATCACTTCGGCAGGTTGTGAAATATTACCTGCACGCTAATACAGTCTGCCGTCAGCGGCTACTAGCGATGTTCCATGGTGACGTCACAGTGACAGCCAATGGCACCCCGTAACGCGGAATGACTAACCTTACTGTTCCCTATTAACCTTGGTACGGCGTACGTATTGACTGCTTTGGTAAGATGTTTAGCTATCAGTTTTATCGTACTATTCCTGTGTGACATTTCTCTTGATGTTGGCGTGGATTCGGTGTTCGGCTGTTGTGCAGTGCACACGTCTCGCTCCGGTCACTGGTGCAGCGGCTTTTTCCTGTCTGTAGGTAAGTAGAGTGTTTTATGTTTGTGTTTGTATCCTAGTAATTTTCTTTTGTGTTTGTTCCGGTGCTAGTATAGTGTAATTCCCTTTTGGACTACTATGCCTGTAGATAGTGGCGGTGGCCCTTTAGGACGACCTCCTGATATTGGTAAAGATGCCGTGCGTGAGGATTTACACATGGACGTTAGTAATACTGCTACCCAACGAGACAGTTCTCAAGATACAATACGTGACTCGGATCAGCGTCCGCACGTTCCTGTATCTACCTATTCTAACACTCATCTTGGCCCTTACATAGTATTTGTCGAATCGATTGACTCTACAAATAAAATAGGACATATTCACCCTATGGCTCTGGGTCGGATTTTCTACGAGAGGCAAATTGGTGACGTTAAGGCCATCCAAAGGAAGGGACGAAATAGAATTCAAGTTACTTTCATGTCTAGTAAGGCTGCAAACGCCTTTCTTTCTCATCCCATTCTTACAGAAAAGAAATTGACAGCTTTTATTCCGTCTTCGAATATTCAGCGAGTAGGGGTAATACGGGGAGTAGACACTACTATTTCCGAATCCGACATTCTCACCTATTTAGACTCACCATACCCTGTAGTGAAAGTACAACGTCTAAATAGACGTTCATCTAAAGACGGAAAAACTGAATATATCCCTACAGGTACTGTGAAGGTTGTATTCGAAAGTCAACAACTTCCGAAAAGTGTGTCCATTTTTAAAGTCATTTTAGAGGTTCAGGCCTTTATATTCTCTCCCTTATTATGCAAACGATGTCAGCGGTATGGACACACCGCTACTACGTTCCAGGGAGCCGAGATGTGGAAAGTGTTCCCTTACTCATTCTACTGAAGATTGCACTCACCAAGTCGTTAAATGTGCTAACTGTGGCGGAAATCATCCTGCGGGAGCAGAACATTGTGAAATCCACAAACAACAAAAAGAAATTAAACGCATTATGAGTGTTGAAAACAAATCATATTTCGAAGTGAAAAACTATTTTGCCCCATTACAGTCCCTATCTAACCCCCTCCTGATGCCCCAACATTTTCCTCCTTTACCCAACAGATCATCTCAATCGGACGAAACTCTCCCTCGAAAGCGTAAATTTACTATGGTGGTTAGTAACCCTTCCCGCCCACCCGTTAAACCAGGTTATGACAGGGCATCATATCTTTATTTGATCAGTAATCCGAAGACGGTTCCAGAACATTCTGGCACTCCAGTCGTGCGTTTGATACCTGCTACTTCTAACGAGCCTGCATCTACATCACGGAAACCAAGTCCTCAGGGGCAACCTTCGGATTCCCCCGAGCCAATATCGGCATCTCCCTCTGTCATGGCTTTACATTGTAAATCAAACGTTAATCCTAATGAACAGTGTCGAAAAATCTTTAACAACTTTGCAGATGTACTCGCAGAAATAGACCCAAACGACCCATGGAAGCATAAGTTACAATCAGTATATGAGGAGATTCTTCTATCCATGGGACTTTCCTCTACTGCCAAGTAAATCATGCGGATACTACAATGGAATTGTCGGAGCATATTAAATAAGAAACATCATAAAATATTCTGGAATATTAACAGCTCTCATTTGTACTGACTCCTTAAGCACCTTGATGGCTTTAGACAATCCCGCACATACTAATAATTGGTACATTTAAAATTTCCGCAAATTAAGTTATGACTTGTCCCTCCGTCATGTTAAAGTATTATTCGCATGGCTTCCGGGCCATTCTGGAATACACGGCAACGTCACAGCGGATATCCTATCTAACGAGGCCGCCCAGGGTACTGGATTGGTCTACTATATTGCAGTTTCACACACAGACTTATGGGAACACTGTCGTCACTTCATCCACGATCAGTGGTGTGCAATGGCGCCGAACTTCCCAGTTGAAAGGTAAGCACTTATTCACGTTTATGCCTGATATTCTTAATACAGCGTGGTTCGCCTTTGGTAACTACACTCGGCGTCGTATTACTACAATCATACGGCTCCGCTTAAATCATGTGTGTACGCCTGCTCATCTCTATGTCCATGCGGTCGGTCAGTAGGTACTGTCAATCATATCTTTTTTCAGTGTCAGACATATGAACATCACCGTCGCGAATTCATAGCTAAGCTTCTTCATGCGGGTTACCAACTGCCGTTAAATGTTTCGTGTTTAGTGTTTCAACCGACTTTTCGCGTTGTAGACTTAATACTTACTTTTTTAGTTACCTGTAACATCCAATTGTAACATTTTCCTTCCCTATAGGTACGAACTTTCGCATCCCAACCCCTATTTGTGGTCCGGTCTAGTTTGTTTGTAGTAAGACGTCGTGGCAGACCACACAGACGTGAAGCATTAGAACACTGTGTTCCAGTGTTTTTGTGTTTTCCTAGATAGTTTAGCCTCCATATTATTGGTATTTTCCTCAGTTTCATTATTACCGGCTGTCATTAGCTTCATTACATAGCTAACCCTACTATCTCGTAGTGTACTAATTTCTTCTAATGTTGGTACCTCTCCCAGACATTAATTATCCCGCAAACCAGTGACTGGACGTAGCGTCTTACGACGATGTCCAAAAACTAACCAAGAAGAAGAAGAAGAAGATGTTGGCGTGTTTCATACAAGTGCTCTGATTAAATCCGAGTCCATTTACACAATTATTCTTCGCCCAGCACTTGTATGGTTAGGTTCCTGTGATGACAGTTTGGGTTCTGCATTTGTCCAATCCAAACCACAAGCCTATATTATTTATTTAATTAATTTTAAACATTTTCATTGACGATCAATACCTTACATATGCATACAGAGGTAGTAAAAGAAACAATGTGAATCCTACATAAAGTAAACTTTGTGTTGTCTTCAAGAATACAATAGCTAGATTATGTACATCATGCGAAAACATCCTGGTAATTGAGACGAGATGTTGGAGATGGAGTTTGGTAGCGGCATACAGCTTAATGTCATCCATATAGAGTAGGTGGCTGATGTTGAATAGCTCTTCTCGCTTGTTCTTAAGGTTAAATCCATACCTACTTGTGTTCAATAGATGGGATAGTGGATTTAATACCATGCAGAACCATACTGGACTGAGTGAGTCCCCTTGGAAGTTACCTCGTCGTATTGGTATGGGTTTAATTGTAACATCGCTCTTTATCAGAGAAACTTGAAGTGAGGTGTTCCAAAATGCCATTACAGTCTTCAGGCATGAATCATTGAGGGGTCAACTTTATATAGTTCCAGAACATGTATGCGTCAAGAGTGTGGTACTGAATGAAAGGCCTTTTTGATAGTCAATGTAGCACGTGTGTAGGTTCCTGGATCCTGTGCTTGTTCGACGAACACACTGTCAATAATCAGTTGCTCCTTGTACCCCTTGGTTTTCTTCTTGCAACCCTTTTTTCTAATCGCTAATGATGTTGTTTTCCACGCAGTGCTTCAAAAATCTGTTGACTATTATACATGTGAATATCTTATATATAGTAGATAGACGCGTTATAGGCGCAAGTTTCCTTCGCATATCTCCTTCAGTACACCAAATATCCTTTCGTTCTAAAGCTGTTAAATCAATAGGAGTTACTGCTGCTACTGTGAGAACCGCAGGTGCGGACACCATACGATTTGCATATGTAATTCATAAAGCCACTCACCGCTACACAGCTGTCATTATTTTCCGATACTTTTCAATATTCAAAGATTCGGCTCAAATTTCAGAGCCATATAAAAGTATAAATTGGATAGTCAACGTAAGAAGCCGCCCTTTTCTAGATTTCGGACCTCATCAATCTACTCAGTGCAGTCATTGATTTCGCTGCCTTATCTGTTACCTGGTGAATATGTTCCCAGAAAGGGAGCTTGGTATCAAGCATTATACCTAAGTACTTTATACTCCTAAATGTTTCAATGACTATAATTATGCCCAAGTTGAATTGACACAAGAATATTCATTCTTTTCCTTGTTCGAAGAACTATTTCCGTTTTATGATCAGCTAATTCCAATCTGTGATTCATCGTCCATTCTTTATCCACCACATCACCTTGTTCAGTTTAAGTTGAGCTATCTCCAAATTACGGGCTAGTATGAGAGTAGTCACATCATCAGCATATCCCACATGTCTTGCACCTTCTGGCTTCTTCAGCCGTAATAATCCATCATATATAATGTTCTAAATATTTAGATCTAGAATATGCACTTGCACTACACTAGCTTTGTTGGCGTTTTGTTCTCTGACTATCTTCCATACCATATAAATGAAATACGATCTTTCAAATAGTCTCTCAATGTGTACATAAGGTATTCTTTTAACTCAACGTTTCCTTCCCACTCCTAGCCCTTTTCCCTCCCATCGTCGCCATAAGAACTATTTGTGTCGGTGCGACGTAAAGCAAGTTCCAAAAAAATATTAGTACGAGAGGACACGTGCAGCTGAATAGCATTCGTTATAAATAGGTCAAATGATGTTCCTTAATATAAAATAGTTTCATACGCTGCCCGGGTTCTTTCTTGAACGTTTAGGTTCAGGACTTGTATAACGCTGAAGCAATATAGGACTGAGTTAAAATCTCCATGGTCACCAATTTAAGAGACTCTTGGGCCTCTTATGACATTCACGGGATACCATGTGTGTTAATCTACCGTCATCCACAGGGCAAGACCAAATCCAATACTGAGACCACAATGCAGAAAAAACATGGCTGCCGTTCCGGCCAAAGCTGACATTGCGACGAATACCGTAATAACAGTCGTAAGAAATTTGTTGTACGAAAATATTTATCCATGTTTATCAAACACGCAATATTTGAAACATAAAAAACAGTGGTAATTTTAATTGCGCTTTATCTATGAGAGTATGTCACATAGAGCAGACTTTGAAAGCTTTACAACAAAGAGTACGTTATAAGTACCTACGTCTTAATTTAAATGTAAACACATATTTAAGAAAATTACAGACTAAGTAAAATAACACCCAAAAAAATCAGTTTCCTTCTCTTAACACTAGCACAACATACAATTCAGCTCATTATTCACCCTTCACCAAAATATGCATTCGAACAAAACTAGTAGTGCACACGTGTAACCTACAAATTAGACCTACAGGCTAAGCAACATAACACCAAGAAAAGAAAAAGTCAGTTTTTCTCCTAACTTATTAACACTCACACATCATACCCATAAGCTCGTTATTCACCCTTCACCAAAATATTGCTGTCGTACAAAACCACAGTGCACACATCTAACAAACAAATTGCAGACTAAGCAACATAACACCGAGCACAGAAAAAATCAGTTTCCTCCTAACTTATTAAATCCGGTCTCCACTGATAAACACTTAACAATAATGTACCCTACGTAGGTTTACAAACATTCCCACAGGAGAAGGAATGAAGGAAAAGCGCACGGGCCTGGGCCTGTTTCAAGCTAACATTCCTTTTAGCAAATAACCACATTTATTTCAATACAAATCCCCTTACTGGGTTTTCCTTTAGCGTGTTAACACGTACACTATAGTTTAAATCTCAAGACAGCCTCAGGCTGTGAACTAAGTACATTAATACTGGGGATTAAGCCAGAATATTAAAAACAGAAATTCAACCTTTCAAAACTGCCCTCCGTTCAAAAGCACTCAGTGCATACAATAGCAGAGAATATATTATCCTTAACCAATGACGATGGAGGTGGCAGCTAATTTTCAAGGTGCCTGCACGTATAAAATAACATTAAAAGGCACTGGATTACACTCATGTCGTAGGACTGAATATTTCGGAATCTCAATAGTGAGATCCTCCCTTCGTTCTACCCCGCGCTAGTACTTCAGTTTTATCTAGTAGAAGGGCTTACCTCCACACCGTGGACAAGGCAGGGTTCGAAACCCAAACGGTCCAGCCGCCGTCACTCAAGGCACCGAGTACATCTGCAGCCGCTGGCTATTAGGCAAGTCAAGACCCTCACCTCCGTCCGTAGCTCGACAAGCGAGCGGCGGACGGGAGGGAGGGGAGGAAGGCCAGCCCAATTGGCTGGAAAAGCGGGGAAGGCACGTTGCCATAGCAGCGCGGCGGCAGGACGAAGGGAGAAAATCAACGTCGAAAGAAAGTGCAAGTTAGTGACACATTTATAACTAATAACCCGTAAAAGGCCGAACATAGCTAATAATAATAATAAATAAGGGGATTTGCCTAAAACACATGGCACAAATAACATGTTAAATGTTAATTGGTGACACCATCAATATGTTAAATGTTTAATACTGTTTCATTTAACATTATGTCCACACTTGATAAACATTTTAAACTTGACTTCCTTTTTCTATATACAGGTAGTTCATTATATTAATGTGTGGTGATACATTTAGGTGGTGTCTAGTATTTTCAAACAAGGCTAATGGACTCAGATGAAGAGGATTAACAGGCGAGTTGGCCGTGAGGTTAGGGGCACGCGGCTGTGAGCTTGCATGCTGGAGATAGTGGGTTCAAATCCCACTTTCGGCAGCCCTAAAGATGGTTTTCTGTGTTCTCCCATTTTCACACCAGGCAAATTGCTGTACGGTACATTAGTTAAGGCCATGGTCGCTTCCTTCCAAATCCTAGGGCCTTTGCTATCCCATCATCGCCATAAGACCTCTCTGTGTTGGTGCGACGTAAAGCCACTAGCAAAAAGAAAAAACGATGAAGAGGATTTCGCCTTTGTTATTGCCACTGTTGCTTCTTGTTATGATTTAGAAATAGACACATTTCCTCCCCTCATCCTGCTCATTGCTTCAAAAGCAAACCACTTTGAAGTATAAACTTCTTCCGCTTCCCTCCACACCTCACCAGAGTTTTCAGAACTTTTTTACAATTCTCGACTGTACTGAGAGCGGGAGGACGCTAGTTTTTTCGATGCATTCGAGGGAACAATTATAGATAATTTCGAGTTCCTGGAAACTGTCGGCTTTCTTCGCTTTATTTCTGTATTCCTTTGATGAGACATCCCACAAACAAGGCCAATCTATTATATCATTAATTAAGTCCAGAGTAATCTCCTTGCCCCACTCCATTTCTAACTATAAATTTTAGTACTGGTATAGTGCAGAGAGAACGACATAGTGCTCGTACTGTATTTCTAGCTTATAACAAAGAAAAGGAGTATTGCTGAGTGTTGTAACTATAATCCTACTTCACGAGAAGTACATCGTTAGAGTCGTTTAGGCTATCTGTTGGAATGGAATCAGCAAGGAATTTGCCGAAGCTGTGCCGACATCTCACGAACAACGAATTGACTTGCCAAGTTTTCCACTTGGAGCAATCAAAATATACATGTCAATTGTAACATGTTAAATTTAATATGTTGGTGTTAAATATTAATCTGTGGAGGCCGGCCTTTAACATTGACACAACATACCCATTAGCTTGCTAATCACCCTTCGCCAAAATATTGCAGTCGAACAAAACTAGTAGTACACACATCCACCATACAAATTAGACCATCAGACTAAGCAACATATTACCGAGCAAAGAAAAAAGTTTTCCTCCTAACTTATTAACAATAACACAATATACCCATTAGCTAATTATTCAACCTTCACCAAAATATTGCAATCGAACAAAACTAGTAGTGCACACATCCAACAAACAAATTACAGACTAAGCAACTTAACACCAAGCACAGAAAAAATCCGTTTTCCTCCTAACTTATTAACATTAACACAACATACCCATTAGCTCACTGTTCACCCTTCACCAAAATATTGCAGTCAAACAAAACTAGCACTGTACATATCCAACAACCAATTTTAAAGAAAGTTTCTACACGTTTCATTCGTAAGTTTTAGAACCTCCATTGAGGGTTTCAATAGTGTTTCTGAATTTAGTGTTGTTACCGGGAAGAGTTCAATATCATCTTTGTTGTCAGAAAGTATTGAAGATGACATATGAATCTGAATGGTAGTAGCTGGATCAAGTTTAGAACTATTTTCTCTCACTCCTAAAAGTCTATTCAGCTTTAAATATAAGTTTAGAACTGACAAAGACTTCATCCAACATCAATGCCATAACTTCATCTTTGTTTTGGGGAAGTTTAGCCTTCTCCTTTAAAATGCTTTTTGAGATGGCCCAATGCCAGTGCTATTTGGACCTATTCTTTCAAAAAGTGTCCTAAACAGTCAGGATGTGGTAGTCATCACATGTGTATTCCTCAACATGCGATAAGCCCCCAGGAAAAGAATACTAAAAAGTTGCTGCCCATATTAATAACTCAGGAGTATATCTCACTTGCTTCAGTAAAATAAGTTCCAACTGTTCTACAGCAAACTTAATTTTATCGTGTTTCAGTTTTTCTTTTTCGCAATCTAAAACAAGGTTTTTTCAGAAAGTTCACCAAAATAAGTACTCTATCACTCAGTTCAATATTACTTTCTTCATAACCAAGATGACTTACCATTGTTTCGAATTTTCTCCCTCTGTCACATTTCAAGCGATCCTCTCCTTCACATTATAATATAAAACTTAAATTTTCTGCAGGTTGAGGAATGTTTTTAAAATGCGCTTTCACTTCCAGGTTACCGGTACTCATCACTTTAAAACTAACCACTATTGATGGAATATCTTGGTCTTGAAGTTTTAAGAATCGAACACTACCATCTTTTACAATCACATTAAATGGGCTCACATTTATCTTCTTCACTTCTGTCGTGAAAACCTGAAAATTATGTATCTTGTCCTGTTTACACCAACTTTTAAACGCTTCTTCGTCTCTCTGTAGCAATTGCTGTTTAGGCTCTTCGGTGTCCTTTTTTCTCGAGGCAAACTTATGGTATAATACGAAGGCTGATTGTTAAATATGGTTGGATAGGCATCAGGTGCTTATTTAGGATTATTCGTAGGGATGCGAATCGGTTCACCATTCTCAACAGGAAAAACATCTTCACGCACAATAAACTTAGGGTCAAAATGTTTGATGCTGACAGCAGTCTTATTATTTACAGTGAATTTTTCTCAATGAAGGTAACGAATCCATTCCTTGCGTGAGACTTTGTCCCTCGGAAATGTGAAGGAAGAAATTCCCGAAGAATTGACATAATTAGACTTACAGAGAGGTACACAACACGATCGAACAATGCTAATACAAAATATGTACATTACATTCTAAAAGGACACTAATAATATTAACAATAACTCATGAACTCAAAGATAAACAAATACATAACCTATACTTAATATATAAAATCTCCCAAACTATCTCCTAAACTTCCTTATCACTTCTTCTTCTTGAAACGTTAATGGGCTTTGAGTTTTGACCCAGTCACAATACAAATGTAATGAAGCACAATTAAAACATTCTCAAAAGCACACACATAGCACACCTAACTTCCGATCAATGTGACTATTTAAGATGTGCATGTTTTTATCTTACAGAACGCGAAAGAAGTGCGACTAACAAGTGGTATACTGAAGGAAGCACTTCTGTAACCAGGAGGACCAGACAACATGACTTTGTAATAAGTAAATAAATTTGCACTTGTACTCAGTCACTATATGGGGGAAAGAGACACACACAGAAAAGGTAGTGTAACAGTTCACTCAGCCAGAAAAGGTCAGAATCAAACACAAATGGCATATAGACATGCATAGAAAGGGAATCCTAAGAAACTTACAAAATACACACACAGGAATAACACAAGGACACAAGGTGCAACTCTTCACGCCAGAATGATACTTCTCGGCGTCTTACTACGACACATACATGACCGGATCAACATACAAGGGAGATGAGATAAAATGAGGAAAGGAAAATAATGTTACAGAACCGAAAGGAAGTATACGACGACACAAAATGGCGTGGAATGTGTTACCAAAAACAGAAAATTTACATGTAGATCGCGAAATATTTACCTAACACTAAGTGATGACAAACAACTGCTAAACAAATGATAAGATAGATGAACTAGCAAGGGAACAAGCTGAATGAAGTGCAGTAGAATATGTTTTGCCGTGAGAGGGCGCTCTGATAACAAAATAGAAAAACTGTGAAGAATTGTTGGTTTTTCGTTTTTGTTTTGTATTTGTGTGTTTTTAAGTATTAGCATGTAAGAAGGCATTACATAACGTATAACTATGACAAAAACGCTACAACTGTATATGTGCATCATCCAAATTTGTATTAAGCGCTTTAATGTTATCTGATTTAGGTTCATGTAATAATTAAGACACATTCGTATGCAACGGATATCTTAGATGAAGTATTCGTGAAAATAAGGGGCGACGGGCAGATTTATATACGTGGCATTGGAATATTAAATGATTTGTATCTGCATAGGAGAAACCACATACGCACAGGGAATGTTCATGAAAATTGAATCCGAATTTATACTGTGGGGTTAAAAATGGTTAAAAAGGAAGACGGACTATATTAATAATGTGACGACGGGTATAAGTAGCGAGTACATACCAAGGTTTAGATGGTATTATTGGTTTTACGCCTTAGTAAAAGGATCCCATATACACGGCAGATTCACACCATAGCTCTTGCCATTGGCAGTGCACTTTTGCTTGAGCACGGGTAAAAATCGAAGACAGGAACAACAATTTTTAGGTGAAGAGTGGCTGAAAAAGATGCACCTTTAACTAACTGATCCGCTCGTTCACTTCCTGGTATACCTTTATGGGCAGGAATCCATACAAGAGTAACTCTTAATTGATATAAATGATATAAAAGCTTTTTGACATTATATAAATACCAGTTGAGGGTATATTTAGAGGTTCGTAAAGATTGTAATACACTGAGGGAATCAATGTATATGGTGGCAGATTGAATAGAAGAGTTTTTTA
Organism: Anabrus simplex; assembly: GCF_040414725.1. NCBI lineage: Eukaryota > Metazoa > Arthropoda > Insecta > Orthoptera > Tettigoniidae > Anabrus > Anabrus simplex. Next base: position 73,735,588 of record NC_090271.1, on the reverse strand, counting down.
CGTAGGCCTACATAAAGCTTGACGGATAGCAAAAAACTGAGCAGAAAAAATGTAAAATGAGATGATAAATGATACGACACAACATTCTTAGTATTTCCAAGATTAAAAGCTGCACCAACACCGCAAGCATTTTTGGTCCATCAGTATAAAAATTAAGTCCTGTATTTGTAATGAAGATACGGATTTTTTTGGAGTAAGAGTTATGAATGTATGTATGTATGTATGTATGTATGTATGTATGTATGTATGTATGTATGTATGTATGTATGTATGTATGTATGTATGTATGTATGTATGTATGTATGTATTACGCACCTAACGTGGCCGCGCCATTTTGTATGCACTTTCCAGGGTTCTAGTGCATAACAATTTAAACTTAACTGGCTTATGAAGTGGCTGTAAGTATTTATTTGACGAGACCCTCGAACAGTCCCTGGAGTCGAAGTCCATCACCCCTACTTGAGTCTTTCCTCGACTGGCTCAAGAGCTTGGGTACGTGGTATGTCCAGAAAGGGGCTTAAACAATTTAATTCTAAGTAGGGGGAAAGAGTCTCGGATATCAGAGGAATACGAATACACTACTAATGGTAAGGAAAATCATCTATTTTTGCACAAACACCTTTAATTAACTAAAGAGACACTTGTATAATACGCTACACAAAGATATGCCGGAATATTTACATATGCAATAACATTAATTCATAAATTAGATCTGAGCTTTGAATGTCCTTTTCTGTCTCTTTCAGAAGAGCATTTATCACTTCATAACCTTCAAATTAAAAATACATGGAAAGGGCGCCCCTTCCAGAACTATTTAGCACACGGAAGATCTTATCATACATTATATTAAACACTTGATACACATCTTACACAAAGGCATATCTTCTTTACCTTCATTCAATTTGTATATCACGTGTTAATTGAGGATTACTGCAAATTCGCTGAGCGCATTTTAAACTCATGATAGTTATGTCACATTGTCTACGTTAATGACCTCGCCTAACTTATCGTGCGGAGTATTAACTCCCTCATAACACCTGTTTCAGTGGGATCGCCTATGCGTTAACATAACATGCGACACTCCATTTCAACGGTGTTCCAAAAAGAAAAAACATATAGCAACTCAACAACCAGTATATTACATTATATGACGCATAATAAATATTCACTTGAAGAAATAATATAATATTCTGCACTTCATTTCCATGGAAAGAACAGTATCTGGCAAGACCCATCTTATTTGCCACCCGTGGACAACAATGCTCGCCAGAATCTGGGACTCGAACTCAGGAACTTCGGCGTTTGGGGATATAACAACCTGGAAACACTATAACGTTCTTTATTTTAATTAAAAACAAATAACAAAAGATGGGAGGATTTCATTCATTTGTCAAATCTGAGATATGTACGACGATGTCAATGTCCTCATTTATGCAAGTCTTCGTTATACTACGGACAGAAGAGAACGAACTGAATGTATCGCCTTACAAAGTGGCCAACAAACTTCGTTCGAGTTCCCTTGACCATAAAACTGTCTGACGGGTCGTCTCGCCCGCCCATAGTTCAAACAAAACGTAATTTGCATACAAGATACAAAGAACACAAAAACGCGATCAGATATAGTCGGCATTCAGCCTTCGGGGAGCACATCTACGACTGTTCACACCATTTGACAGACATCAACACTGATCTAAAAATTTTACACCTCAAAAATAAAAGTAAATCTTTGAATATAAAAGAAGCAATAGAAATTTACGTCGCAAAAAATGCTAATGCCAGTAACCTGAATGAGCATACACATTTAAATAATTTCCCCCTATTCGCTCTGCTCACATAATATCTGACAACACCTACTCATTAAAATTCTTCTATCGTAATAATAATAATAATAATAATAATAATAATAATAATAATAATAATAATAATAATAATAATAATAATAATAATAATAATAATAACGTCCCTTACTTTATTCACCTAAAAAATTGTTAATTTGCATTCATCCATATTACATAAAGGTACATTTAACATGGAAAAGATCAATAACATCTCTCCAATGTTAATGGAAGGTAAATTGCTTTTTTTCATAGTAATAATAATAATAATAATAATAATAATAATAATAATAATAATAATAATAATAATAATAATAATAATAATAATAATAATAATAATAATAATAATAACGTCCCTTACTTTATTCACTTAAAAATTATTAATTTGCATTCATCCATATTACATAAAGGTACATTTAACATGGAAAAGGTCAATAACATCTCTCTCATCCCCAATGTTGATAGAAGTTAAATTGCTTTTTTCATAATAATAATAATAATAATAATAATATTAATAATAATAATAATAATAATAATAATAATAATAATAATACCGTTCCTTACTTTATTCACCTATAAAAAATTATTAATTTGCATTCATCCATATTACATAAAGGTACAATTAACATGAAATAGGTCAATAACATCTTTCCCCTCTCCAATGTTGATGGAAGGTTCCACAGCGCTCCAGCCGCTCCGCCCTACATCTCCCTCCCCTCTCCACTTTATAGTCTACTCGATTTAATCATCCAATAGGAGAGATCCACATCGCTCTACAAGGCCCCTCCCTTTATTGCCCTCCCCTCTCCACGCGCAGCGTGGCTCACCACAAACTTTCCATGACCACAGTCCTGAAAAAGTGTTTGGTGACAACGGACTTAACATCGGCAGTCTAGATAAATACGTAAGTTTTTCATTATATTAATAATTGTATATATTTTATTTTTTGTCATTACTGTTTCATGTTATCACTGATCTCTCTATCATTGACAAGTTTACGCTACGTAAACAATACTGTACATATACAAGCTTGTTTTTAAGTGATTTGATGGAATCTGAGGATGTTCTTGTAGAACGAAACATGTCATTCTTTGTATGTTAGTGTGTGTTTTACAGATATGTTTATAGTGTTTTAATTTACATTGTATTTGCTGTGTGTTTGACAGACTGAAAAGCCTTTGTTACATACACAGAAATAAGTGGTTCAAACCACGAAGAAAATCTCACAGAAAAATCTTACAAAAACGATAATCCCTCTGAAGCTTTTGTTATAATCAAATAATATTCAACGTATTTACATGCAAATTATTTACCTCCCTAAGTGTGACTGTAACTATCACGATAATGAGTTAAAAGGTACTCAACACTCAGATTTCAGCAATCAGCTATCCTCAGGGAGTACAGCCAGGGGTTTAAGTTGCCATCAGGGCGTCTTCACTTGCGATGGCCTCCAGAGTCGTCCTATGTCGGTTCACCTGCATGTTGGTTGAATCCTCGTCTGGCGTCGGAAGCTCCAGAGTATCCCTGATTCGTTGGAGTGACTGTACAGCGGACCGCTCACCGGCCCTCTTCAAACTCGAGGCTCTCGGAGGTCAAATATGCAAATGAGGAGGAACTAACTTGTCATAAATGCACTAATAGTTTCATGCATTATAACTTTGTTATGACTAAGGATACTCATAAATTCAAGCACCCTAGCACTATATCGGTGTTTGTCCCGCAGCCCGACATCGATACCTTCATTTGCATACACCAGTTCTCCACAGGTAATTCAATCTCGTAGCATCACACAATAGCCAGTCACAATCACAGGATATGAATGTTAGGTATTAGTATACTGTTTTTACTGGTCATCAATCGACCCACTCCATTTCACCAATCATTGATACGATGTACAACTCACTGCGTTTCAGAGAATACGGGGAGTGCCGCCCGATCTACTAAACTGGTAGCCGATAAACCGCTCGCTGTTATCGTTGGTTCAAGCATGACTGGAACACTATTACTGAACTATCTTGTATTTTATTACTTCCTTCATTTAACCATATATATATATATAATTCGTGTAATTTGGCTTAATCCGCCACACTAGTTCAAATCAGTTTCATAGCTACACACGTAATAATTCGCTTTAATCGACCACCTCCCTTTTTACAATCCCGTGCCGCTGTGACACATAATTGAAGAAAAAGTTTTCCTATCACATACGAGTCATAACAAACTGAATTAAAGACGTAAGGAATATCTGGTACTCAGTGCACTGTCACTCACTATGTGGTGTCATTTATCACTACACAACATTGTTCAATAAGAACCTTCACAATGTGAAACACTGAATATTAAAACTGACTGTTCACTAAAGAATAGGTCTGCTGATTAGATCGAATGCACTGAATATACTGTGTATACTCCCTTCTTGCCACATGTCTTTACAGTGGGAAGTCTTATTTTCTGGAGGTGGAGTCAGTCTACGCCCCCTTGTCAAACAACGGTCCGCTGGCAGGTATATTTTAACGTTGAATTTAACATGAAATTAAAGCCTGTACATCCCTCTTTCCACTGATCAGTATTCGTTTCGAATCCTTCGCGGGTTCGTCTGCAATCATCACAGCGTCAGTATCAATTCTCAGTAGCTGGAGACTGACTCCGGGGATTTTTCAGTTTTCCTGGTCCTGTCAGTGTCGGGCATCTGGTTTTACTCTCTTTATGCCATCAAATATCTGCGTACTTCCTATTATTTTTATTATGTAGAATGGTTCTCGGCATGATAAATCCGCATGAAATCTCTTGATTCATCGAAGTCGTAACTCGAAATTATCCATCAAGTATTTCCGAGTTATTAATGTTAATACCCTCGAAACAGTTGAAAGCTACACATTGGTACCACTAGAACTAGATAGTTAGGGGAATACATGGGGTGATATCGTCTCGTATGTTGAGTCGACTTCTCTGAGGTTGTTTCGTGACCTCACTTCTCACTCATGTGACATCTTTCTTGTCCCAGCTCTCCCGCTCAGAGAGAGAGCAAACTCCACTTACAAGCGCTTGTACTCGCTCTTTTTCCCAATTGCGCGCAACGAGAGGAGGGGCGCGCGACTCTAAAGCGAGCAGCTCGAATCCCGGAACCGTCTAGAATATCCTCGTTTGGCGGCTATTTAACGCAGAACTGCGCGGAAAACGGCATTTTCTCTATACAGGTTGTCTTTATGTCCATATGACGATGTCATGAACGGTTACAGTGTGTATGTATGTATGTATGTAGGTATGTATGTATGTATGTATGTATGTATGTATGTATGTATGTATGTATGTATGTATGTATGTATGTATGTACACTGACTGACAGAGCAAATGCAACACCAAGAAGGAGTGGTCAGAACTTTATGCCAATTGCAGGGTAGACTGACGTCACTGAAGTATGCTCATGATGTGAAATGCGCCGCTTTGCTGCGCACGTAGCGAACGATAAATGGGACACGGCGTTCGTGAATGGCCCAATTTGACGAGCTACCGTCTCTAATCAAGAGAGCATCGTGCTGAAATCTTTATAACACTAAACTTTATTCTTTGACATGGTGTGCTAGGTAATATGCTTAGCAGCCATCTTTAATCCAGAGAGCACCGTGCTGCCCTCTTTATCGTAGTAGCGTACCATTTAAAAGAACATGTCAAGGAATACCCTTGTTCTAAGGAAAAAAAATAAGACTACAATTCTGAACAGCTTGCGTAAGATAGCGATTGTTATGACCTCCTTTTTCCTGCTCTGTCAAGGCATAGCTTTAACGAACATACAACGCGATCCTATGCATAAAACTGCACACATACCGCGTACCTGCAGTGATGCATGTTTAGACTTGAACACTTACTAATGTTCAAAACCTATTACAACTAGAATCGCATACTATAGTTCGATGTTGTTGAACACTGCATTGCATGACTAGAATCAAACACTGTTTAGATAGAAAAAATTATCTTCTCAACATACTTACTAAGCTGCTCTTCTCCTCTGTCAAGGTACATCTCTATCGAACATGCATTGCAAAAGCAAGAGTGTGTAAGTTTAGACTTGAACACATACTACCGTTCAAAAACATATATACATACTAGAGTTCGATATTGCTGAACACTGCATTGCAAGACTAGAATCAAACGCTGTTCAGAAAAAAATTCTCTTCTCAACATACTTACTGAGCTAGACGATAACAAACTTACGAATCTGCTCAACACCTTCTTTCTTGATATACTTACTCTTCTTCTTTGAGTGATATAGTATTGAACAAAACTCTATCTTGCAAATAAGGAGCGGGAGGAAGAGGAGAAGGTAATACCTAATCTAAAATAAAAGAATATACCAATTCTACTTTATTTATTTACATCTTGTATGTACAAGTTTTATCTCGTATAATTTTACCGTAATGATGATTGCGTACTTCTCCTATTCTCGACGCAATTCTTGTATGTACAAGTTAAAAGTTGAATCATTTGCCGTACTACGCTCTCAGCGTACCTCTCCCTATCTTTATACAATATGTACAGTGAATTGTGATGTAAGACAGCTTAACGTATATATTACAAAGTGCACACCTCTAGCATAATGTTTACACACACACATCTGCCTTATGTAAAGTAGTACCTATCAATACTACTATGCCCCCAGGCTAGAGTGTAGGTAGAATTTGGAATGACAAACCGTTTGCAATCATCATTATTAAGGGCTACCTTACTAATTAAATGAGTGTACAACTGATGCTTCTTGCTTCTAATGACAGACATTTGCTTATGTAAAATAGGTGGATTGCTTTTAATACAATTTTTATAATTTTCTAAACTTAGCTGATTCTGAACTACATTCTTTTAATCCCGTTCAATCTCTTTATTTGTAATTCATTTAAGAGTTTTATGCAATATGACTTGGATTTAATACCTACAAATGAATCGATAATATTTCCAGCACATTCATCTTTCATTTCACCTAGAACCTTTTTGTTTACTAGCGGTAAATGATATTGATTATTTGCAGGATAGTTACTAGTATCAAACCTACCCAAGTCTGGCTTAATATCATTGTAATAGTCATCAGTTTTGATTTGCTAAATAAACGAATCGGTATCTGTGTAGAGCAATTGCGCATTATGCGCGTACTTCTTCATCATATAATCGTAATGGAATTCATACATGAGTGTTTTAGCCAATTCAAGTACTGCAATGCCGACGTAGGTAGGTTTGGCGTACTTAACCTTAACACGAATCATCTGTATTAAAACTAAATTTTCATGTATGATAGTACAGCTGTGGAAATTTGGTTTACTTATTAAATAGTTAGTACCATACCTTTTCTTAATATTTTCCCAGTTTGTAATCAATTTTACATCAACGCGTTTGTCAACATTTTCCATAGTCTTACCAAACACACTGGTATTCATGAGCTTGTAGAAATCTTTCTCAAACTCGTTAACTGCATTTGTTCTTATATTATTATTGAGATCGATATATGGCTTTAGCCATGGTGACTTATGAAACTCTAGTACGCGATGAATTTTGGATAACTTCAAACCATACTGCAAACACTGTTTTAAATTTCGGTAAATTTCGGTATACTTTGATTTTTCACACAAATTAGCACATAGCATTTTTGTCGGTGATGTGATGTACGGGGACTTCATATTTTCAGGGCAGAACGTTAAGTCATTATGAGAAGTGTGTAACTCTTTAGGATACTGTAAGTCAACTTCGAGGAAATAGCCTTTATTAGCTTCACCGTCTAGGGCGTGCAGCTGTAAATCATCAATTTCCCACTGCGTTAGCCAGCGGAAACCAGTTACCGGTAGATGCTGACTCATCGCCCACCCATACTGATTGTTAGCATCGAGATAAACAATATACTGAGATTCCTGACTAGAAGCGAAACTCGGCATATGCTTATTATTTGCCTTAGAATACCGCCCGCTACACTGACTTAGACAGCCTCGAATAGACGATTTTATAAAGTGCACCATATCAATATCAGTTAGCAGTTCCAAATTCACCTGCGTGTATTTTAACATGGCATCCCAACTTAACCCAGGTACTGTAAATTACTGACATGGATCAAGGCTGTAGGTTTTCTTGCAAACACTGCGAAAATGTTCGAAAACATCAGCTAACAAACGTACATCCGTCTTTAAATATAAGTCAGAGTATTCACCTAGCGTTTGAATGTGGAACTGCTCCCAGATATGTTGCGCATGTAAATAGTCATCATCACTAATATCCGCTGAATTTAGCGAGCTGTAAAATGATTGTTTTGATGGTAAAACACGTTCTTCGAGGCGTTCTAAGCAGTCAAGATATTCATAACAAAAACACCCTTACGCCGAAGTAAATTAAACTGCGCTTCTTCAGGAAAAACGCGTCGATTTTCCGTAAATTGTTCTGCTGCAAATTACTAGAAAGCTTATCGAGGCTACTCGCCATAAAGCGAAACGAGTCAAGGAATCTCAGTATTATAGAATGCTGCTCATGTACTTTTACACACTTTATAAATGCAATGTACCGCTCTTTGTTCTGAGGGATTATATCTACTTTTTCATCTGAAGCACCAAATTGCGAAATGATGAAACGTGAGTCGTAACCAGATAAGTTATGAAAAATTACAGGGATAAATTTGGAACTCTACACTTAAGATTACAGCTATTATGAACGGGACATCTGTACAAACCAGTTAAATGATCATGATCGAAAACTTTACGGTTATTTTCGGAAAATTCCCCATCACATATACTACATTTTGTAGCACGTTCATGTTCATGTAACTGAATTTCGGTGAGCGGTTTCATGGGAATATTACTATTTAGAATACGACCAAGACGTACTGCATCACTTTCAAGTCTTTCTAAAAATACTTTAGCAGCATCAGGTCCTCGATACAGCTCTAACTTGCTAAGCGTACTATCATAACTACACTTGATGTAATACGCGAAGCTATACGGGACGTGCATATGTGTAGTATTAGTGAAAGAGTTGTCAGTATTAGGCGAGCATATGCTGCATGGCTTGAGGATGGCTTCAAAGTCTGCGTAAATCACGAAAGGTACCCACATCTGCTTGTCATATTTTGTAAATTTTAAAACATTGTTGCCTGTAGTAGGTATCTCTGTACGTACATGATTGCAGTCATTCTTGGAATGGTTCGTTAACTGATCTTCAGTTTTAAAATACTGCAAGCATCCATCGCATAGCCACTTTTTACCATTACGTTTTGACAACTGACTACCAACAAGTCTACTCAAATTTTTAATCCAACAAAAGTGGCTATTCTCACTGTTTTCGATATAGAGTAAGTTAACATGAGTACTCTTCTTATTACATGTATAATACAGAGGAACTACTACAGACTTTTAGTCTACACCATACACATTGATGTTAATATTATTTAGTTCTTCAAAGCGCTTAATGTCCTTTACCTGCATAGGAAATTCTATACTATCTAAAGTTAGTTGCGTTGAATAGTGTGGATACGATGGTGTTCTTTTAGCTACGTCTGATTTAGCAGGATTTAAAGCCGACACCACCGCCCATGCAAAACACGCCTCGTCATCGTTTTGGATGTTTACAACAGCTTCTTTTCGCTGAATCCATGTCGGCAGCTCGATCTACGATGGACCTCGCAAGGGATTGTAGTTATTGATGTTAACTTCTAGATACAAAATTTCAACTAAAGCCCCCTGATTCCTTTTCCTGAAATTCCTCGCTCTTAATTGAAATAATGTTCGAGATATCCCTAACTTCTTCACCAAAATTAGTCGACTCACTTACTACAAAATTCTTCGTATTAAATTATTTAATGTCAGTTATTTCGGATTCATCTGTGCTCTTAATATACAACGCAAAAAGTTCGTAATTAACTTTAAATAAATTATGATTGGACAAAGTTTTGCAAGAAGCTGTTGTACATTCGGTTGAACGCAATTTAAAAACTTTTCACTACTTTGAAACTTTTGACTAAAACGAATTCTGCAACTAAAATCCTACTTTTAAATGCAGTATTAATTTCCTCGATGTTTGTATTACCACTACTTCTACAGGTATTATTTTTATGCACATTACTCCGTAAGTGTCCCTGAAAATGTGAGGATGGTACATCAGTGTTACAGTGCTCGCAGTGTATAGTTTGAAGTTCTTCATTTTTCCTCGGTTTTTTACTACTACTACTTTCTACAGCTACATCCGTATTTACACGCTTTTTCCACTATCTGAGGGTTATAGTTGTAAGAGGATACCTGATGTACCTCTACTAAGTGAGCCTGGTATTGCTCCGCATTAGCGAAATACACCCCACAAACTTCACATAAAGCAGATGTTATGCTAGGGTGTTTTGTTTTTAAATGTCGCTTGAGGTTATCTTTTCTCGTAAATATAAGTTACACTGCCCGCAGTGTAACGTATCGGATACCTCTTTATGCTTGATTTTTAAGTGACGTGTCAGGTTGTCCCGTCTTCCGAACTTTTTGTCACACTGCGAGCAGGGAAACATGATGTTTTCACGTTCTGAAAAGAGAACAACCATTTATCAATAGGGATTAGTCTAAAGTTGCAATGTTCGGAAGAAACCAAGTTGCAACCTATAGAGGTCAGACATTGTCGTAAATTTAAAAAGCAGACTGAGAGAGATGAATGTTCTATACCTAACAAAGTAGAAGCACTCTTGTTGTTAAAAATATAGTAAATCAATATCCTTCTCTCGAGTCGCAAAAAAACGAAAATTCAATTAATAACGATCAACCAACATGAAGGATTGAAGAGAACAACTATTTATCAATAGAGATTAGCCTAAAGTTGCAATGTTCGGTAGAAACCAAGTTTCAACCTATAGAGTTCAGACATTGTCGTGAGTTTGAAAAGCAGACAGAGAGATGAATGTTCTATATCTAACAAGGTAGAAGCACTCATGTTGTTAAAAATATAGTAACTCAATGTCCTTCTCTCGAGTCGCAAAGGAAAAACAAAAATTCAATTAATAACTATTAACCAGCATGAAGGATTGAAGAGAACAGCTATTTATCAATAGAGATTAGACTAAAGTTGCGATGTTCGGAAGAGACCAAGTTTCAACCTATAGAGGTCAGACATTGTCGTGAGTTTTGAAAAGCAGACATAGAGAGATGAATGTTCTACACCTAACAAAGCAGAAGCACGCGTGTTGTTAAAAATGTAGTAACTCAATGTCCTTCTCTCGAGTCGCAAAGAAAAAACGAAAATTCAATGAATAATGATCAACCAGCATGAGGATTGAAGAGAACATCTATTTATCGATAGAGATTAGACTAAAGTTACAATGTTCGGAAGAAACCAAGTTTCAACCTCTAGAGGTCGGACATTGTTGTGAGTTTGAAATGATAAGATTAACCTCTTCTATGTCTATGCTTTCTAATTCTCCTAACCTAGAATGCTATTTTATAAAACAATGTAAACATATAAGATCGAAAAAATTCGAAACACACCTTAAAATGTACGCGCTGCAGGCTGTTACTCGGATGAATAAAATGTACACGTTCAAGCCTGTAACTCGAACGATAATATTTTTGTTCTACCTAAAAAGAACAAAAATATATGAATGTAGTGTAGGGATATGAAAGGGTTAGTCAGCTAGCCTAGCTATCTTTACAAACATGCAAGTCAAAGTTCGAAACATACCTTAAAATGTACGCGTTGCAGACTGTTACTCGGATGAATAAAATGTGTACGTTCAAGCCTGTAACTGGAACGATAATATTCTTGCTGTACCTAAAAAGAACAAAAATATATGAATGTAGTGTAGGGATATGAAAGGGCAATTCAGCAAGCGTAGCTATCTCTACAAACATGCAACTCAAAGTTCGAAACATACCTTTAAATGTACGCGTCGCAGACTGTTACTCGGATAAATAAAATGTGTACGTTCAAGCCTGTAACTCGAACGATAATATTCTGGTTGTACGTAAAAAAGAACAAAAAATATATGAATGTAGTGCAGAAGCACTTGTAATGATAGGATATGAAAGAGTAAGTCAGCTAGCCTAGCTATCTTTACTAGCGTAAAAGCACTTGTAATGATTAGATATGAAACGGTAAGTCAGCTAGCCTAGCCTTCTTTACTATCGTACAAGCACTTGTCATGATAGGATATGAAAGGGCAAGTTAGCTAACCTAGCTATCTCTAACTCAAAGATGTTTATTACCTAGCGTAAAAGCACTTGTGATAATAGGATATGGAAGGGCAATTCAGCTAGCCTAGAGTTGCGATATTCGGAAGAAACCAAGTTTCAACCTATAGAGGTCAGACATTGTTGTGAGTTTGAAATTTTAAGATTAACTTCTTCTATGTCTATGCTTTCTAATTCTCCTAACCTAGAATGCTATTTTTAAAATCAATGTAGACATACAAGATGGATAAAAAAACTTCGAAACATACCTTAAAGTGTACGCGCTGCAGACTGTTACTCGGAGGAATAAAATGTACACGTTCAAGCCTGCAACACCAACGATAACATTCTGGTTGTACCTAAATATGAACAAAAAAATATATGAATGTAGTGCAGAAGCACTTGTGATAATAGGATATGAAAGGGTTTGTCAGCTAGCCTAGCTATATTTACAAACATGCAACTCAAAGTTCGAAATATACCTTAAAATGTACACGCTGCAAACTGTTACTTAGATGAATAAAATGTGCACGTTCATGCCTGTAACTCGAACGATAATATTCTTGTTGTACCTAAAAAAGAACAAAAATATATGAATGTTGTGTAGGGATATGAAAGGTTAAGTCAGTTAGCCTAGCTATCTTTACAAACATGCAACTCAGAGAAGTTTGTTACCTAGCGTAGAAGTTGCTTTCGAACAAAATTGCTAACACTAACCAACAGTTCAGGCTTAATTAAGTTGAAGGCTGCAAACTGAAGAATAATATTCACAGCAGACAGTAATTAGACGGTAAGAAGCTAGAGGATGTGCACACAATAAACGCACACAGAGAACTGTGAGCGCTTGACACAGGCTGCACCGAGTAAATATGAAGCTTGTTACTAAGCGGATGTAGAAGTTGCAAACGTCTGCAGTACAGTTGGAACGAAATGTTTATGCAGCAAGAGTTCTTCCGAGCGCCTTACGCTGAGTTCTGCAGGCTGACGTATTTAAGCACTAAGCCGGGATCGAACTTGCTGTTTTTTGAAAGATGCCGAGGTGCTAGGATTTAAGAGTTCTGCTGGCTGATGCGGATCGAACCTAAGAAGGTCAGCGTGCGATTCTCGATCTCTGAACTTAAACGGGAGGGCACTAAGCTAAGCAAAAATCCAACATCTACGGTATCCCTTGCCTGTAGGTACTTAAAGGTATTGAGCTAAGATCACATCTACGGTATCCCCTACCTGTACTTAGCAGGGTGCTGACCTAAGCAGAAAGCCGTCATCTACGGTATCCCTTGCCTGTAGGTACTTAAAGGTACTGAGCTAAGATCACATCTACGGTATTCCCTACCTGTACTTAGCAGGATGCTGAACTAAGCAAAAAGCCGACATCTACGGTATCCCTTGCCTGTAGGTACTTAAAGGTACTGAGCTAAGATCACATCTACGGTATTCCCTACCTGTACTTAGCAGGGTGCTGAGCTAAGCAAAAAGTCGACATCTACGGTATCCCTTGCCTGTAGGTACTTAAAAGTATTGAGCTAATATCACATCTACGGTATCCACTACCTGTACTTAGCAGAGTGCTGAGCTAAGCAAAAAGTCGACATCTACGGTATCCCTTGCCTGTAGGTACTTAAAGGTACTGAGCTAAGATCACATCTACGGTATTCCCTACCCTACTTAGTAGGGTGCTGAGCTAAGCAAAACATCGACATCTACGGTATCCCTTGCCTGTAGATACTTAAAGGTACTGAGCTAAGATCACATCTACAGTATCTCCTACCTGTACTTAGCAGGGTGCTGAGGTAAGCAAAAAGCTTACATCTACGGTGTCCCTTGCCTGTAGGTAAACAGAATGAGCTAGGCTAAGAAGCGGTTCTTAAGAGTATTGAGCTAAGACTGCGTCTACGATATTCCCTACCTGTAGGTAGACAAGGAGAGAACTAGGCTAAGAAGCTATTTTCAAGATATTAAGCTAAGACTGCATCTACGGTATTCCTTACTTGTAAGTTAACAGAGGCGCTAGGCTGAGAAGTAATCCTCAGGAGCACTAAGCTAAGCCTACATCCACAGTATCCCCTACCTATTAGCGACCTTTGAGCTAGGGTAAGAACAACACGAGACGCTGAGGTACCGAAATATAGAAGTTCTACCAGCAGACGTATTTGTACTACGATTAAACGAGAAGGCCTACATATCTGTGCTCAGCCCGACAAGCTGCTGCTGCTGCTAATAATTTTGATGTGGACTGTAGATGTGCGGTGAACTACGTACTCTGCGATAGTAGCTGATGCTTCACATTCCAACGGCAGTTCACCGGCCTGATGTAGTTTGTGTGTGTAGGCTTGCTTCAAACTTCATCTAAAAACACACATCCCTGATATTTTTTCTTGTTCATGTACTCTAGAGTCTGCTTATTCGAAACCCGGTGCTAGTACATACTCGCAAGATATAACGTCTCAACTACACTAGGAAACAGCTAGCTGCTGATCTCCTACTCCTAATCCTGTTTTACGACCGGTTGTCCTTCCTGACACGATATTTTAAGTCGCAAGATCCTGTTCCACAGCCGGATGCCCCTTCCTAACGCAAGAATCTGTTTTTACAGCCGGATACCCTTTCAGAATTTTAAATCACAGTATCTAGAATTTTACATCATGAAATATTGTTTTACGGCTAGGTGCCCTTCCTGACGCTGAAGGACCAGGATTTAGCCAGTCACCCTTCCTGGTGTAACAAGACTAGAATTTATTTTTTTCGCTAATTTACAAAAGCAGTTTAGGTGCAAGTCATGCTAAGCAAACAATCGCTATCTTACGCAAGCTGTTTACAACTGTAGTCTTATTATTTTTTTCTCTTAGAACGAAGGTGTACCCCCAGACATGTTCTAAACACATCAATCGATGTTCTGATCAAATGTTGTATCGAATACAGTGTTCGATTATATTCTTAATCACTTCTTTTGTAATATAATCTTCAAGTATTCGATAAAGCTATGCCTTGCCAGAGCAGGGAAAAGTAGGTTATAACAATCGCTATCTTACGCAAGCTGTTCAGAATTGTGGTATTATTTTTTCCTTAGAACAAGGGTATTCCTTGACATGTTCTTTTAAATTGTCCGCTACTACGATAAAGAGCGCAGCACGGTGCTCTCTTGATTAGAGATGGCTGCTAAGCATATTACCTAGCACCACATGTCAAAGAATAAAGTTTAGTGTTATAAAGATGGCAGCACGACGCTCTCTTGATTAGAGATGGTAGCTCGTCAAATTGTCCGCCACCACATTTCAACTAAAGAGTGCGGCACAGTGGTCTGTACATTAAAAATGGCGGATGTGGAATTTGCCGCCACCATATTTCAACTAAAGAGTTTAGCACTGCGCTCTCTTGATTAAAGATGGCGCATGACAGCTGACAGAACTTTTCAAATTGCCCGCTACTACATGCCATAAAGAGGGCAGCACGGTGTTCTATAGTTTAAAGATGGCGGATGGCAGCTGACGAAATTGCCAGCATTTTAGCAGCACGGTGCTCTGTTGATTAAAGAGGGCGGATGACAGCTGTCAAAAAAGCACGTGGCTATGTTTCCAAACAAGAGCATGTGGAATTTAGCGCGACCACATTTCAGCTAAAGATTGCAGCACTGTGCTCTGTTGATTACAGATGGCGGATGACAGCTGTCAAGAAAGCACGTGGGTTTGTAAAGCACGTGGAATTTGCCACCACCACATTTCAACTAAAGAGTGCAGCACTGTGCTCTCTTGATTAAAAATATCGGATGACAGCTAACGAAATTGCCCGCAAGAGGGCGGCACTGTGGTCTGAGGATTAAAGATGTCGGATGACAGCTGATGAAATAACCTGCAAGAGGGGCAGCGCTCTCTTCATTAAAGATGGCGGATGACAGCTGTCAAAAATGCACGTGGATTTGTTTACCGATTCAAATCTCGCGCTAGTAAGGTTAAGTTGGCAGCACTAAGGTTTAGGCCCGTCAAGATAGCAGCACTGAGGTTTGCGATACGTTGTTGTCTGTCAAAAGCACGTGGCTGTCAAAAAGCACGTGGATTTGTTTACCGATTCAAATCTCGCGCTAGTGTGGTTAAGTCTGTACCACTAAGGTTTAGGCCCGTCAATATTGCAGTACTGAGGTTAGCGATGCGTTGTTGTCTGTCAAAACAAAGCACGTGTCTTTGTTTACAATTCAAATTTCCCGCGGAAGGAGGAGCGGGCCCCTGGGAAGGCCTCCCGGAAGGACGAGTTGTAGCAGCCCCCTGGGAGGCCTCCCAGTGCGGTGGCCGTGGAGGAGGCCCCTGGGACCCGGAGGACAATGAGGCCGCCGAACTCTCCCATTATACTACTTATCCATCTTTCTATACCGTTACAGAACAACTGGATGGGTGGATGGATATGTTCACAATTTACGTACAGTATATTGCGTTAACTTGCAACCCACAATTTAATTGAATCCTGTCGCGGTCGCCATATATTAAATCTAAAGCGTATCTTGCGTTCTCAGGTTTATTATCATATACCGTACTTCACACCGTTTTAAAGATTTCAATGTATCTTTATTTCATGCCTTATTGTGAGATTGCGAAGATTATTATTCCTCCAAAATGAGTATGCAAGACAAGGAAACATTAGCTAGATAGTAGAGTTGACACGTCAAGGAATCTGTATACTTACATGGCAGAGCCCTCTTCAGTAATCCTAAAACATATTGTATATCACGTTCATAAAACATGCGGCCGAGGGCCATAGGGTGTAAATTTTCTATATTATTTGATCCATTTGCAGCAACAAATACAGTATATAGACCTGGATGTTTGACCAAGTAAGTTTCAATATCGGCAGGAGGAGGTGTTGGATGAAGGGAGCCAGTAGACTGATGGTTATTATATGGAGGTGGCAAAGAATTGCCCGTAGTAGACCTATTTGACAAGTAAGTTTGCAGACCAACAATTTCTTCATGATGGACATTCACATGTGAAGCAGGATCCGGAGCCTCATCACCGCCACTGTCCTCATGAATGGTAACACTTAACTACACAATAAACGTCGAACGGCACACAGTATACGACCGCTACAGACCACGTAAACTCGGCAAACTACCCCGCTAGTTCGTTGCAACTGCGTGACACGAAGGCTACGAGGCGACTTGTCACTCGCGATTATTCACTAATTTTAGAACACGCTTCCTTATCACTATTGAAAGCTATTAAAACAGCCAAAACTGCAGACTCCATATACTTCAATCGGAACGATTACTTTAAACTGGCATCCACGATCACACTGAATTCATTCATGTCCCGTGTTCAGCCTTCTTTCCACTAACTGAAACCTGCCTATTTCTCTTACATAATACCTGACTTGCATTGTGGTCTGAGTATTGGAGTTGGTCTCGACCAGGGTAAACCTTCACGTTAAATGTTTCAAGAGTGTTCATTTATAATGATTTGATTTTATGATTACCTAATGATTCACCTTAATTCCGGCGTGAATAAGGCAAAAATCAAGCAAATCGGTCCAGTAGAACGGACAGACAGAGTGGAAAAACCTGCTCTTAGTGAACTTTTTTCAATATAAATATAGGAGATTCAACCTGCCGTATTTATTTTGCTACAGGATTTATTATTTTGATCTTCGTTGTGTGAAAATTACCTTCCTTTCTTTAAGGGTAGTTGGTGTTTCTATTTTCGGCTTCGTTCGTTTGTTTCTTATCCCGTGCGTACCAGGGTTGCCATCTCTAGTACTTTAGTACTAGATCTAGTACGTCATGATCATTTTTAGTACATTAGTACTTTTTATGGAAATCTAGTACCTTTTACGGGGGTAGAGTATAAACTCTTCTAGTGCAGCAAAAGAACAAGAAAGAAATTGATAAGAAGCTTCAGAGCCATGTTGAAGTTTGTAAACCGATTTTTTGGACGGTGGATTTTCGTGGTCTTATTTTAAGAAATCTGTCCATGGCGAACCTGGAAAATTACTAATGAGGTGGCAGTTTCATCAGTATAATTCCATTAGCTATATATTTCCCGGCTGTAATTACAGAAAGGGTTAATGAAATCAGATGGGAAATAGTGGTAAGCGAAGTCCACAGAAACTTAAAAGATTTTCAGCCTGGTGTGAACATGGGAAACCACGGAAAACCATCTTCAGGGCTGACGACAATGGGGTTCGAACCCACTATCTTCCGGATGCAAGCTCACACGTGCGCGCCTCTAACCGCACAGCCAACTCGCCCCGTGTTTTTGAAATTAAAAATCCTGTAGGATTTAACGAATTTTGTGAAGGCAGGGTTCTGTTTACTACATTCTTCTGCTGCAACAGAACGGGATTTTTTTTTTCTGCTGTTACTACCAATAAGACCAAGTTGAGAAACAAACTCCAATCCTGTATGATGAATGGGCCCCTTCTGACAAATGAGAAACTAAAACATACATAATTTTCACATTTCAAAACAGTTTATTGCTTTGGCATTGTTTTCCAAGGATTAAGAAAAGAGTAAAATATGAAGATGAAAACCAGTAGGTTCTGTTCTCATTTAAAGAATGTGTATTTTTGATAAGTATACTTTGATTTCTATAACGTACTGCCTTTATGGATAACCCTATTCCCTTGTTAATAAATATTTAGTACCTTTTACCATAATCTAGTACCTTTTTAGGGGAAGATTTTGTACGAAACTATTTTTCCCGGTGACAACCCTGCCGCTAAGTTCTGTTCTCATTTAATAAATGTGTATTTTTGATAAGTTTACCTTGATTTCTATAACTGACTGCCTTTATGAATAACCCTATTCCATTGTTAATAAATATTTAGTACCTGTTACAATAATCTAGTACCTTTTTAGGGGAAGATTTAGTACGAAAATATTTTTCCCTGTGGCAACCCTGGTGCGTACTGCGTAGTTCAATTGTTTGTTTACATCAATTTTTGTGTCATTGAATAGGATAGGAGGAGTGTCCAGTTAATTGGGTTATGAGTCGCACGTGTATCTATTCTATTTGAAGAGCTTTTAAAAACTGTCGGATATGAACACATCGTTTACTTCTTTAATTTGTTTTGCGCTTTTTGCATTAGCGGGTAGTGTACAAAAAGATAACTTTAATGAAGAACTGCTTTTAAAGCCGTTACCAAGTGGACATGTTTATGCACATTTCCAATTTACGACACTGTGGGATGTTGATTTTGATTTTAAATCCTGTAAGTTCTTGAAGTGGAGATTTTAAGAGTGGTGTGTTTTGAGAAGTTCTGTTTTAGTGTTGTGCTATGAGAACAGAAAATATATTTATTCGAATTATACTTCGTTTGCGTTCTGAGCCGGCGAGTTGTAATATTACGCTTTTAAAAATGTATTTTATTAATCATGTCGTCAATGCCTTTTAAACTCTCACCGAGCGAGTTGGCAAGTTGGCTGGCAACTTGCTTTCGGGAGATAGGTTCGAATCTCACCATTGGCTGCCGTGACGATAGTGTTCCGTGTTTTTTCATTTTCACACAGGAAAACGCTGTGGCTTTGCCTTAAGGCCACAGTTGTTTCTTTCCCAGTTACTGTCCTGTCCTAACCCATCGTCACCATAAGACCTCACTTTGTCGATGCGTCGTAAAATTAATATTCTGACAAGAACGTCAGGGCGGTACTTCCGTTGACGGATACCTGAACTAGCTTAGAGGGGAGATCCTTCCTTTATGCTTGTCAGGGTCCCACCGATACACCCTAGAAATGTTCTTACTTATATAGAGGAATAAAAACATAGACTGTGTAAATGTGGGATTTGTGACCAATTTATTTTTAAACTTTAAAACTTTCCAGTCTGCCGAACACACAATTTCAATATATATTACACTACAGCTTCTTCTTCTTCTTAAGCATTTGTCCCACCTGGTGGCAGGGTCCATTGTGTGGATTCGTTGTCTCCATTTAATTCGGTCATGGGACATGTCTGGATGTAGTCTTACAGCTTTCAGTTCGTTGTGCACTGTATCGGTCCATCGCTGTCTTGGTCGTTCCTTGGGCCTCTTTCCAGCGACTTCTAATGTATACGCTGACTTTGCCAATGTATTGTCTGCTGCACGCTACACGTCCAAACTAGCGCAGATGGTTTTTCTGCATTTTCTTTTTCTGTAAAAAACCTCCCACATTAAACAAGGAATAAATACACACTATTAAGAGTGTAATATTTATATTGAAATAGTGTACTAGTAATATTTATATTGATATTGTATGTTTGGCAGACCGGAAAGGTTTTAAGTTTACATTTAAACTTAGTCAACACTGAAAAGTATGGCTTCCTTCGTAACAATCAATTTTTTTGTTTCTGTTGACCAGCTTTGGGCTGGAAAACAAGTTTTCTATGGTCTTCAATAGTGTTTGAATCTTGTGTTCTCTTAATTTGTCATCTTTGTTGAAAATAAGAAAACCGTGCAGTTTCACATTGTTCTGGTGGACCCTTACTGTTTGTTACACTTTAGCAGGACTCCAGGGGATACTAGAGGCCTGGTGGTCACCTCACAGCCCTAACCTGGGGGCTTGCACCCCCAGCTCAATCATCTTGTCACCAGCTGGACCTAACCAACAGTGAGCAGAGTAGGCTTTGGCTCAAAAGTAGCTAGTTTTTTTTAGCTCTGCATTTGGGAGTCAGAGAGGCTGGTCCTACTGTTGGTTGTCCAGAGAATGGTTTTCCATTCTCCTGCACTAAAGGAAATGCTGGGACAGATCTTTTCATAGGCCAGGGTCTCCATTCCTTCATCTACTCCATCCCTTTTATCACCACTACTCCTTGGCCTGAGAAAGGGCGTACCCCTCTAGGAGGCCCGTCATACCCCATCAGGATACGGAATGTAAATGTTTTAGAAGTAGTGGACCTCAGCAGTCCAGTCCAATGGACTTGTCACTAGCTGGACCTTACAGATCCTAAGGTCCAGTGCACACAGAAGTGACGATGGGTGGGTGCACGGTGCAGGGAGGCTTTGGCGTGTATAAGCTATACAGAAAGGATAGCCAGGAGGTACAGGTCTGGCAGAGAAATAGCTTAATGGCTAGTTTTTCACGTGGTGTTGTTCAACATGTATTCGAACGATGAAAGTGACGGGTACATTATAGATCTTATTGTCTTATCAAACCTGAACAGCCAGAGGAACTTTTGGGTTCGCACTTTGAGGTTTAAAAAAAAAAAAGGAAGGGTGCAACCTTTGACGTAATGAGAGCTAGGTAGAAACTTATCTCTGGATAGGTTTCAAAACTATTGTAGAATGTCCTACGAGCATTTTTCTCAGTTCTAGACTCGGTAAAGGATAGCTTCATGAAAAAATAGCTTCTTGCACCTCAGTGAATAAAGCAACTGAGTAAGTATTGAGAAGTGAGGAAGAAACGTGGTGGTGGTGGCGGCGAGTGGGCGTCTTGTCACCTAGTGTGCATTGGTCCATTTGTTTACATCGAGGAGGTGTGAAAACATTGCACATCCTGCCTCTCCTGTGGTTCGTGGGTGGTAGAATAACACCCATGGTATCCCCTGCTTGCTGTAAGAGGCAACTAAAAGGGGTCCCAGGGGCTCTTAACTTGGGAGCGTAGGTTGGCGATCACGGGGCCCTCAGCTGAGTCCTGGCATTGCTTTCACTTATTTGTGCCAGGGTCGTCACTTTCTTCTATCCTACCCGATCGCCCTTGGCCGACTCTTGTCCTTTCCCGACCCCGGCGGCATTAGAGCATTCGAGGCCTAGGAAGTCTTTCATTTTCACGTTTGTGGCCCTTGTCTTTCTTTGGCCGATTTATATATATATATATATATATATTTAATTGTATGGTGATTATAACAACAAATTCGTAAGTCCAGGTCCCAGACTTTCAGCCACTCTACAGCACTGTCTGAAAGATGAAACAGGTCGCTGGGGCTTCGAAATTAGTCACGAAGAGAGCAGCACAGGATGACATGGTCCATGGTCTGCTCCTCTTCACTGCATTCACACATTGGAGAATCCATCCAACCCCACGTATGCGTAAGAAATTGCAGCATCCATGCTCAGTTCTCAGTCTGTTGAGGCGACACCACAGTTTTCTTGGGAGATCGAAACCCTTCATTTTCCGAGTTGGATTTAGCTCATGAGCATTAGTTTCAGGTGTTGAATTTGACCACTCATCCCGCCAGGTCTGGTTTAGATTAAAATTATCCCTCAAGATTCGGCCGGCCACTACACTTGCTGGTCTAGATCAAAGTCGTCGTGGCAATGGGTGACAAAATTCCTGGTGAACTGGTATTTTTTATCTTCACAAGTTCTTCTTTTTCAGTTTTGAGGTACTGATCAGTTCTTCTTTCATTTTTAATTTGGAGCAGGGTTTCATAAGTTTTAAGTGGCTTGTGGGAGAGTTACGGTTTTATAGTGTTGGATGGTCTATTGACAGGAGTTTCTTATTATATGTTGACAAGGTGAGAAATAATAATCATCATTGTCATCATTATCTTCATCACAGATTTTTCATTGTTACTAACCAGAACCTTATTAAATATGCTAGACCAATGATGTTATTTATCTTTTAGCCAATTTAGCATGTGACGCATTCACATCAAAATCTTACGTAGGCCTATGTAATAGCCAGATCATCTGTCCCTTGTCCGGACAAAAAAGTCTCAAAGTTTGCATGCAGACAAATCCCTTGTCTGCTGGGGTTGTAGCAGTGACCAAAGATTCCTTCAGGTGTTACAAGAAGGGGAAATTTTCCAAAAGTAAATTGAAATTGCAGAAGGGTGTGTAGATAACATCATAACATCTTTTTTTGATGGCGAAGTTAAGACTCAGGCCTTCTCACTCACTTAATCACTTAAAGGATTCAATTTTCTATTACAAATATTTGTTCTCTGTATTCACTAACCTCCTTTCAAGTAAACATACTTGGGCAATCAAGGATTTATAAGGGGGTGGAATGGAGGTGTTTTAGAAAAAAGTATATGAGAAGAGAATTCTCTAGACACAAGGAGGCATAAGAAGCTGGCAAGTTTGCATGCAGCTAACTTCTAACCAGTAAAGATGAAGGAATATTCAAATACTAAAACTTGCATCTAATTTTATTAGGTCTCTGGCAAGCTTCATTTGACTTCCTCTCACAAAACAAATGCATCAAGAGCTCTGCTTTATTTCTTTGATCTCTACAGTCTGTCTCACTGTGTTTGAGAGTCCAAGAAAAAAATCACAAGAATGTGTATTCTGAAGTACTACCTGTTCCAAAACATTTCTCTTTAATTAGACTGTTTTGTCTGAGGAATAATCCAGATTACTATGATTCACTATCAGAGACGGGTTAGAACAATTTGATTTGTCGCTATGAGGTAACCTAACTTTAAGCCATATATAAATATCACATCTAAAAATAGAAAATTGATCATGCGTTAATGGATAGCAATAAGATTCACAGTTTAGTTGCTGTCCTGAAGTTGTTCTCCTCCTTCTATGTCAGTGTTGTTATCAGTATCTGTGTCATCAGCCAAGTTGATGACAAAGTGTTCAAGGACTGCCACAGTGCCATCCAGCTTCCACATATTAGCTTCCTCTACACTGACAACGTGTTGAATTCATGATTTCCAATGGTCAGCTGTGACATTATCAAGTCTTTCAGTCAGTAGTTATTGCACTTCTTTAATGGTGAAATTGACATTATTTCAAGCCTCATATCCCTTAACGTGGCCCCATATAAGCTCTATGGGGTTTAAGGAGCAATGATACGTAGGTAATTTTAATACATGCCGCCCCGACTGTGCTGTGGCCTTGTCAACACGCTACTCGTTACAAGCAACACAAATCTGTTATGGTATTAGCGCCAGTAGTTCAACTTTAATGCACTGGGGGTCATAGGAATGCTTTTCGTTTCTAGCCAATTCTGTACGTTACCCTTTCTCCAAGACTTATTCGGAATTCTCTCGACTTTAACGCAATGGTAGGGAGCATTGTCTGAAACAATCACAGCATTATTATGCTGCCAAAGAAGAATGTCTCAAATACATTTCTGTCTGTTTCCTCACGATAATCCTAAAAAAATAACAGCCCACCTTCCACAAAACCATTTTCATTTTTTATGTGGAGAACAATAAGCCATTTACCCTTGCTGGAGGGAGATTTCAACCCAGTTGATAATACCCTACAAAATCCTCTTTGCTGCTAGATTTTATAGTTTCATCTTTCCATAGTACTATGCCCTACGTTTGACTTGACTTATTTCCTTTAATTCCAGGTGGAACATACGGCCTCAACGAAATTTCTCCGGCTTGTTCTATCTGCCACCAATGCTTTCACCTCCCTCCATATCAGGGCCTCTCAAACGCTCAAAATCTCACGCGTGCATATCGAGGCGCAGAGACTCCGTGCACTGTGCATCGTTCCGAATTCGGCTGAACTTGGCTTGACTCGGATGGTGTAATGAGCTGAGAGCTGAAAGCAAAGACTTCCGAAAGTCCATTTCAATCGAACTGGGAACTTTCGTATTTGTTTGTCAGTCATGACGATAAAGCCAAATGCTTAATCCATGGGACAAAAATTATGTGATAAGTTAATCATAAAGATTTTCCAATACAAAGGCTTAGCTCAAATTCTATGAGAATTTGTCGAAGGAAGATTTTCCTAAGCTGCATCGAGAAGCAGCTAAGATTATTTCTATATTTGGTTCCACATGCATATGTGAAAGGTATTTTTTTCTGCTTTGACTTGTACAAAAACTAGATTGCGTGCGAGTAGGCCTGTTTCTGATTGTAATTTAAAGAAGGCTCTCAAATTGAGTCCCTTGTTCCAGGCATAACTAGTATCATTGCAAAGATAAAGGAAAAGAAGAGCTAGAGAAGATAAATTATCTGCTCAAACCAAATTGAAAGAATAGTGTTTTAACACCGGTAACGTCCCATACAACAGTGTCCCCGCTCACCGCACATAAACATTTCGCAGTGAGGGGAGGATCAGAGGGGAAGATGGAGAAGGCGAAGACAGGCCGAACGGGTGAGACAGGTGTAGGAGAAGTGGAGTGGGAGTTTGCACTCTGGTCAACCTAGTGAAGTCGTCTCCTGCACCTTGCGCCCGTGCACCACACGGCGCATGCACCCTGAGAGGCCCTGCTCCATAGCTTGTTAACTCCAGCAATCTCCTTGTCTATTGTTCTCTTCCAGGTAATCCTTGGTCTGCTTTGCCTGCGACTGCCTTGTGGATTCCAACTCAATGCCTGCCTTGTGATACTTTCTCGTGATCTCAGGGTATGACCAGTCCATCTCCATTTTCTTCTCATTATCTGTTCCTGTATGGGACTTTGACTTGTGGCCTCCCAAAGGTCTTTGTTTGAGATGGTCTTTGGCCACCATATTCTCATAATGTACCTCAAACACCGATTTATAAGTCTGTAACCTTGTGGTAATGTCTTTGGTCACTTTCCAGGTCTCACTTCCGTACAGTAACACAGAATTAACATTTGAGTTGAATATCCTTAGCTTCGTTTTTATACAAATGTGAGGGGATCTCCATATTGGTCGTAACTGTGCGAAAGCTCCTTTGGTTTTATTTATACGACTCATCACATCTCTAAAAGCACCTCCATCCTGGCTTACCATGCTTCCTAAGTAGCAAAATTTCTCTACCCTTTCTATATCCATTCCATCTGGAGTTAAGCTACAATTATTATGATGGTTTATGCGCATTTCTTTAGACTTTTTGTTATTAATCTTTAAGCCTAATTCTTAAGCTTCTATTTGTAAGTCATTCACTTTGATTTCCATGTCCTGAAAACATTCTGCAAGAAGACAGAGATCGTCTGCATAATCTAGTTCTTCCAATCGATTATTTAATCCCCACTGAATGCCACGCTTTTTATTCGTCGCCTCTCTCAGCATACAATCCAGTGTCATGATAAACAAGATTGGCGACAGTAGGCATCCTTGTCTTACTCTAGATTTTACAGCAAAAGGTTCAGACAGCTTCCCTTTATGTTATACTTGACAAGTGTACCTATCATACATTGCCTGTGTAAGACGGACTATCTTTTGTGGAATTCCGAACTTTTCCATAGCCTTCCACATTTTCCTCCGATTGACAGAGTCAAAGGCCTTTTCAGAATCAATGAAAAGTATATACAGAGATGTCTGATACTCAGCAAATTGTTCAATTATTAGCCTTAGTGTGTTAATCTGATCCACAGTAGACCGACCTTCTCTGAAACCTGCCTCTTCTTGATATAGTCTCCTGTCAACGGCTATGATTATTCTGTTCAGTATGACTCTTGACATCACTTTTCCCCCCATATGAGAGCAACGTTATTCCCCTCCAGTTATTGCAATCTGAAAGGTCACCCTTCTTCGGTATCTTGATGAGGACGCCCTTCTTCCACTCCTCAGGAAGATGTTCTTCGTTCCATATTAGTGTTAGAAGTTTCTGGGCCGATGACCTTTGATGTTAGGCCCCTTAAAACAACAAGCAAGTGTTAGAAGTGGCTCCATGATTTCCGCTGTTAAATCTGGATCTACCTTTAGGGCTTCTGGGATAATGTTATCTACACCTGGTGCTTTGCCACTCTTCATTTGTTTCACTGCTTGTGCAATCTCATGTCATGTTGGTGGTTCTACCGAGATGTCTGGATCCTCCAAAATGGTTTCAACTTCTTCATTTCTCGATTCCTCACCAAGATTATTGAGTACTTCCATGAAGTGATGTCTCCATCTTTCCAATTGTTGTGTCTCAGATGTCAAGGCTACTCCGTTTGCATCTCTGACTGGTTTCTGCCCTGAAAAGTTCCTCCTAGAAAGCTTTCTCGTAATGGCATATACTTTTTTGCTGTTGCTGACTCTTGATGCTGCTTCTGCTTGTGTTGCCAGTTGGTCTGTAAACACTTGTTTATCTCTCCTCACTTTCTTCTTAACCTCCTTGTTGGCCTCCCTGTATTTTTCTATTGCTACTACTTTCTGGTTTCTCGTTCTACGGGAGTTGACAAGTGCCTTGCACTGTCTTCGCATTTGGATTGATTCCCAAGTGTCATCCGATATCCATTCTTTCTTCCCTGGCTCTCTGTAGCTCACTATCTCTTCACATGTGTCATGAAGGAGTTCCTTGACTGTTTTCCATTTAGCATTCACATCTTCATCTGGTTGTTTGGCGAAGGCTTCAAATGTGTTCTTCAAATGTATCTTAAATTAATTTTGCACTTCAAATTTCCCAAATTTCCCGGAGTTGAAACGTTTTATTCGTACTGCTGCCTGTTTTACTGGTGTTGTCACTTTCAATCTAATATCAGCAATCACTCCTTACACATGCTCCACGTTTATTCCTCACATCCAAGAATGAATGTCTCCATCTTTTACTTATTGCCAAGTGATCAATTTGGTTTTCTGTTCAGAGATCAGGTGACACCCATGAGATCTTGTGGCAGTGCTTATGTGGAAACCAATCCAAAATTACTGCATAGGTCTATGAATCTCTGGTCATTATTATTTTCTTCTTCTATTCCGTGTCTACCCATGATGATTTCTCTTCCTTCATTTTCACTACCAATTTTTGCATTTAGATCTCTCATCAATACTACAATGTCCTTCTTCTTTATCCCTGCCAGTGTTGATGTCAGCCTATCATAAAACTCCTCCTTCTCTTCCTCTTCTACTACTTCTGTTGGCGCATAACACTGTACTATGGTCACAGGACTAACTTTGGTTCTTATTCATACAGTAATTATCCTGTGTGATACAGGGGTCCATTCCATTATGCTATTTTTTGCTTTCTTTGTGAGTAAGACACCCACTCCACTTGAATGCTGATCATTTTCTTCTCTTCCAGAGTAAATGAAGACACCACCCTCTTCCGTCCTCGCCTCTCTGTAGCCTGTCCATCTTGTTTCACTCAACCCAAGTATCTCTAGTTTATACCTTTTCATTTCTGCCATTACTTCTCTCAGTCTGCCAGTTTCATACATAGTTTTCACATTCCAGAATCCGATTCGTGTCCTGTATTTCATTGCAAAAGTCGTCTCCATAAAATCCGGCCAGCATAAATTTCGTCTGGTTTCTGTAATAAGTTTAATTCAGGTGTGTGAGTTATTAGCCCACAGCACCCTAAATCCAGTGGAGGGGCTGCCTCCTGTCTGCGCTAGACCGCAAGATTTTTCTGTAGGGGTTATCTCCCTTAGCTTTTAAAGATCCCTCTTTACCACAAGGCAGTGGGTTCTTCTTTATTTATCCCCAAGAGGAAGGGTTGCCTCATTCGCCAGCTTCCCCGTACCAAAGGACTCCTCCTCCGCCGTTGCTGCCGTTGAGGTCTTCACCAGAGCCCCGTTAGCTGTCACTTTTCAGGGTTCCTGTAGGGCCTTCACAGCTACCGTAGTGGTCATGGGGCACACACAGTCCCCACTGTACATCACTCCTACAGGAAATCCCCTACTTCATGCCGTTGCCCACCTCCCACGACATGGACGAGGGGTTGGCCTTGTGGGAGGCATGCCCTACGTTTACCCATGTGTAATTAAGGAAATAAATAGATCTCCCCTCTTCATGAAATTTCTAAACTGAATCTTTAAATCTTCTCCACAACAATATTTCATCCTTTTCAATAAGTGTCTGTTGGCGATTTTGAGATGTAAGTGAAGTTCATGGTTTTTAAAAGTCTGTGAAAAGTGGCACAATAAAATGTAGTAATGAATCATCACTGTTAACTGAAGGTAATATTTTACTGAGAGTTGGTATTTCATTTTTTTAAAAGAAGTCATGAATTTTTTTTATAGATAATGTATTTTGTAACATTTTTGTAGATTTCACTTAACCTTGTTGCTTTACATGTTTTCTTAAGGGTAACCAAATTCTTATCAATGTTAAGTTCTTTCCTAGCATGATAAATGCTCGCTTTAGAAGTACGTGTTACATCTGCTACTGCTCGTGTTACTTCATCCAGAGTACATTCAGGATTTTCTTAATGGACTTTGGAAAACACATTAAACACATGTTTTCTCACAATTCGTTAGTGGTTTTCCTTTTCTTATTTTTAATCACAGATAGTGATGTAAAATACCCAGGTATTTATAAATCGGGGTAAATACCCAGGGCATATACCGTACTCGGATAAATACCCGGGTATTTTAGATTTTTCATTAAAAATCCTGTGTCGTGGTAAGTTGAACCTTAAAAGAGGGTACCAGTATGTAAACTATTCTACATTAACTATTCTACATTGACTTTTTAGAAATGTAACAACATTAGATAGTTAATAAAATTAAATTTAATTAGAATTGGGACTTAAAAACAGAATTAGAATTGGGAATTAGATCAGGAGATAAAATTCAATAGTTATAACCTGAAAAACTCACAATTGAACCAGGCCTTTTACAAACATTGAGATAAAAGTTGGGGGAAATTTATTCAAAGCATTGGCCAAGATCTACAAAAGGTATAATATACAGTTTTCAACACACTGTACATGTTTTTCAGAACAGTTTGTAATATCATTAATATATAAAATAAATAATCAAATACCGGTAACCAAAAAGACTAGTAAATAGAAAATTAACAGTTAAACTAAAAAAGTTAAAAAAAATAGAGGCCTTACTTATTTTAGGTTTAATGAAGCTTAACAAATGTATTAGGCTATTCATAATCATACATAATGAATCTCTTTAGGATTAGGCCTATATTCCAATTTACAATGAAAAATATCAATTGAGTAGTATAAGTACAACTAATCTGAGTTTTCATCATGCTCAGAGATGTACTCTTCATCTGAGAGCGAAATTTGGCCATCATCAATGTCTTCATTTTTGTTGCTACAGAAAACTTGCATTTGATCATTATTGGTGTTTTCAACTTCTTTTTCGCTGCACCTGCCTTGTTTCCTTGGACTCTTTTCTTTTCTTGGTTTTGGAGTTTTATTTAGCAGATTCCAGTTGTGTGACAAGTAAGGTAAGGTATCTATCCAGCCCTTTCAGTCGTAAGTCTGTTTCTTTTCTTACAGTGGATCCAGCTGAATGTGCTAAACATTCTTTCAATAGCAGCAGATGTTACTAGGCGCCTAAAATTCTCACAGCAACATCAGCTAGCACACATGTTCCTTTCAAGCCCCTCCATCATAACATAGGGCTAATTGCTTTCTCTTTTTCAGTATCTTTTAATCCTTCCCGAAGAAAGGGCCGCTGCCACAGCCCCTCTTTGTCTCTGTAGTCCGCAATGTTTTGCCAAAGTTCAACTACTTTTGTTCCCATGCTACTGCCAACTTTACAGACAAACTCAATAGCATCAAACAGTTCATCAGGTTTCAAATTGCAACCTTGAGATGAAGGGTTCAATAAGTCTTCAGCCAGATGAATTTAGCCGACACCAAATTTCACACGTTTCTCCAGTTTGGCTAGCACAGTTTTCTCTTCAGATTTTTGAAGAGGGGATTCCGGAATTTCTTGCTGGAGAGTGTTGTGTAGTTTGTGAAACTTTGTGAAAACATTGTGGATTATGGGGGTGTTGGACTCAAAGGCAGTAATAAGTTCAATGATTGGATCGAAAATGTTCACCAACTTTTGAACTCGAACCCAAAACACTCCATCATCAAGTAGCTGCCTTTTCATTTCTGGTTTGATTTCAGCTTCCTCATTAATAGCAAAGCTTTTGAAGCACAGATTTATTTGTTAGTAAACTTTGTAAACAAAACAAGTTCTTCCCCACCTAGTCTGCCCAGGAAGTTTCAAAGATATTCTGTCTTCAAACTTTTTGTCCAATTGAAGTCGGTCAAATAATGCTTTGAGGATGTGGCTATTCATGATACTTTTCACTATGCTAATAACAGTTGCCATGAAAGATTTCACGGTGTTACATTTTAAAATATCTTCGCATAAAAGATGCAAGAGGTGAGCAAGGCAACCCCAAGTGGTATAATTGATGGATATTTCTCCTTAACCAAAGCCAAAGCAGCTCGTATGTTGGAAGTATTATCTCCAATTACTGCCAGAAACTTCTCAGAATCATATCTTTCAATTACATTGATCATCAACTCAGCCAAGTAAGATGCATTGTGTCTGTTTTCCTTTGTTACTACAAACTCCACAAAAAGCGGTTCTGGTTTTGAGATGACAAAGTTTACTATTGACTCATTTCTGATATTACTCCAACCGTCACACTGTAAATGTAAGTGCTTTGAGTCATTTAGCTGGCTTGCGACTTCATTTTGTATTTCTGCATACTGAGCTTTGAGATATGAAGAAGTAAGATGATGCCTGGATGGTGGTTTGTAAGATGGACGAAGTTTTTTCAAGAATTCTAACCACAGTGGATGTTCAACCAGAGATAACGGAGCTCCGCTTATGAAGACTGCTTTCGCCAAACTTTGGATTTCTGCATACTGAGCTTTGAGATATGAAGAAGTAAGATGATGCCTGGATGGTGGTTTGTAAGATGGACGAAGTTTTTTCAAGAATTCTAACCACAGTGGATGTTCAACCAGAGATAACGGAGCTCCGCTTATGAAGACTGCTTTCGCCAAACTTTGGTTGAGGCTTTCCTATTTAAAAAAAAAAAAAAAAAAAAAAAAAGGCATGCCATATTGTTCTTCTACAATCTGTATAAAAATCAGTCTGCAGTGATAACAATCGAGAGCTTTGAAAAAGAAGCAGCAATCCAGAAGGGAGTGAGGCAAGGCTGCAGTTTGTCCCCCCTCCTTTTCAATATTTACATAGAACAGGCAGTAAAGGAAATCAAAGAGGAATTTGAAAAGGGAATCACAATCCAAAGAGAGGAAATCAAAACCTTGAGATTTGCCGATGATATTGTTATTTTATCTGAGACTGCTGAAGATCTAGAGAAGCTGCTGAATGGTATGGACGAAGTCTTGTGTAAGGAGTAAAAGATGAAAATAAATAAGTCCAATGATATAGATGTTGATTCCCATAGGGAATCTGAAATATTTGTCCAAAACAAAAGTAATGGAGTGCAGTTGAACAAAGGCAGGTGATGCAGGAAATATTAGATTAGGAAATGAAGTCTTAAAGGAAGTAGATGAATATTGTTACTTGGGTAGTAAAATAACTAACGATGGCAGAAGTAAGGAGGACATAAAATGCAGGCTAGCACAAGCAAGGTAGAGCTTTCTTAAGAAAAGAAATTTGCTCACTTCAAACATTGATATAGGAATTAGAAAGATGTTTTTGAAGACTTTCGTGTGGAGCGTGGCATTGTATGGAAGTGAAACATGGACGATAACTAGCTCAGAAAGAAAGAGAATAGAAGCTTTTGAAATGTGGTGTTACAGAAGAATGCTGAAGGTGAGATGGGTAGATCGAATCACGAATGAAGAGATACTGAATCGAATTGGTGAGAGGAGATCGATTTGGCTAAATTTGATGAGAAGAAGAGATAGAATGATAGGACACATCTTAAGACACCCAGGACTTGTTCAGTTGGTTTTTGAAGGAAGTGTAGGTGGAAAGAACGGTAGGGGTAGACCATGGTATGAATATGATGAGCAGATTAGAGCAGATGTAGGATGCAATAGTTATGTAGAAATGAAAAGGTTGGCACAGGATGGGGTGGCATGGAGGACTGCATCAAACCAGTCTATGTACTGATGACTCAAACAACAACAGTTTACAACAAAACAAGTGTTCTTGAGTAAACAATCCCTTTACAAGACTAGTTACTATTTACTCTCTGGTATAAAAACAGAAGCAAAAACAGCAAAATTAGGTGTCCCAAACGTGTATCAACGTGTCCGAAAGTCCAATAAGGAAGTTATTGTCCGCGAGCCTTTATTGCTGAACTGTCCAGCGCTAAACCGCTACAACGTCGTGTAGCACTCGCAGAAGCAGCTGCCTCCACAGGCAGTTAGTATTATTTGCGACACCTAATTTTGCTGTTTTTGCTTATATTTTCATTACAGAAAGTAAATATAAAAGTATGAAAAAATCAAAGGTGGTACAGTAATCGTAAACAATTATCCAAATTTGTTACTTAGACAAATTGATTATGTTCAAGAAGATACTGCAGTTAAATGGGTACCGATCACCGGACCTAATGTTTATACTGTAACTGAACTGCAATATATAGTATAAAGAAAAAAAAAAATAATTTTACTTACAGACAGGCTACTCACATTGCCCAGGGATGTTAATTTTTAATTTTTTTTTGCTAGTGGCTTTACGTCGCACCGACACAGATAGGTCTTATGGCAACGATGGGATAGGAAAAGCTTAGGAGTTGGAAGGAAGTGGTCGTGGCCTTAATTAAAATGGAAAACCATCTTCAGGGCTGCCGACAGTGGGATTCGAACCCACTATCTCCCGGATGCAAGCTCACAGCCGCTGGGGTGTTGAATTAAAAGTTTGGCTGCTACTTGAACTCGGCCCTGGATTTGATTCTTCTGGTTCAAAAGACACATCTGCTTCCAATTCCTCTTGCTGTTGAAGATATTCAGGTGTTTTCTTTGTGCAGGATTTATGAATGGAATGGCCTACTTTTGTATTTACAGTGTTTGGCTGAACAAGAATTTTCTTCATTTCTTCAGGATATTCAAAGCATTTTCTGATATGATTGGTCATTTTATTAACATTAGCATGTTTGTATACAACATTACACTACTTGCAGACAACACCACCGTTGTTATTGTTTTTAAATAACCGCCAAGCTGGACCCCTTTTTTTGCCAATTTTCTTATACTAAACAGTTCACAAAAATGATGTTATCAAGTGTTTTGACATAAAACATCAACTTAAGCTAAAGATCTCTTCATACACGTTCAGATAAAAGACTGAAATGAAAATCTGTTGTCACTATAAATTAACAACTCCACTACACTGAAAAAGTGAGGTTAAGTATAGTAGGCATCAAACAAAAAATAGAAATGGGAGGGAAGTACAGTGTCAGTTTGAATTCTGGGTAGGATGAGCTGAGCAGTGTTGCCAACCCACATGCTTGCTGGCATATATCTTCACCCATTATAAAGCCCACATACTACAAAAACTTCCTGACATGCATTTATATTATTAGCGTATGATTTAAAAATAATAATATTTTTTTAATATATAAAATTGAATGAAAAATAACTTAAAGCACTTTTACTAAGCATTTTTTAAAAATCTCCTTTCTGTTGAATATATTTTGTTACCTTTTGAGTTTTGGCATACACATATTTCAATTAATATGCGTATAGACTACTCTTACTACAAAAGTAGCTTTTCCCTCCCACATCTTTGTTACTCATTTCCAGTACCGTAATAAAACTCAACCTTCTCAATATCTTGGTATTTATTAAAAATTTAAAACACAAATCCACCAAAAGGTTTTATCCAATATTTTACTTTATTTTAAGGAAAAAACACACTTTAAGAACTAAAAAAGACAAGGTTACAGTGCCAAAACATATAAATACCCAAAAATACCCAGACATCCATTTTCCTTTTTTAATTTTTTTTAAAATTTTGAAGGATCAATATTGTTCCTGATTTCAAATTAAGGTATTGTCAGATACCTGTGTTTCAGTCCTTGTTTGTCCAACACTTCATCAACACATCAAAAAGTGTTGTACAAAGCTTAGAAACTGAAAATACCCTCATTTTGGGTATTTAAATGACCACTGGGTATATACCCAGGTAAATACCCTATTTATATTTACCTTCCCACTGGGTATTTACCCGGCCCACAATGCTGATCACAGACTGGCCTGGTTCACATGTGGTTTACAATTACAGCACTTATTCACATCCATGTACTGTCATGGATGTTTGCACTTCTAATTAAACAGTATAAATGTTAAATGTTTTTAGTATAAATGTTGTATATTATTTTATTCACAGTACACTCAGAACAGCCGGGCTGAGTGGCTCAGACGGTTAAGGCGCTGGCCTTCTAACCCCAACTTGGCAGGTTCGATCCTGGCTCAGCCCGGTGGTATTTGAAGGTGCTCAAATACGACAGCCCCGTGTCGGTAGATTTACTGGCACGTAAAAGAACTCCTGCGGGACTAAATTCCGGCACCTCGGCGTCTCCGAAGACCTTAAAAAGTAGTTAGTGGGACGTAAAGCAAATAACATTAATTAATTAACACTCAGAACAAGCAAACTGGGCACATGCATTGAATCAGCAGTCGCTGAGCTACTGAACTCAAGGAATAATTTTAGTGAAACACAGTGCTTGGTTTCAAAAATTTTAGGTGTCGGAACGCATACCTAAACATTTTGCTCCCTTTTCATTCATACCCCCCGCCCCAATAAGTGTCACAAATTTTGATATTTGAAAACTTGTGATACATCTGTATGTAGCATATATGAACATACATGTTCAGGTAACTTTTTATTGGGAAATCTCCTTAAAAACACTGTGCAAAAAAAAGTCCCTGGGAGGTGCTGGCTGAAATTAAGCACTGGCAAAACGTATTATGTTTTCTCGCAAACTCTTTCATGAAGTCATTTGCCTCCTATGTCCGGGAGATGTCATAACATATTTGTATATAAGTGTGGGAAGAATAAGGAATACTCAAATTATACGGCTAATAATGGGGAATGAGGTGTGTTATTTTTCTTATAAAGTAGCTATGTAAGTTAAACAATATTATTTTTTATGCAGATGTTCATATAGGGAGTGCAGTACCACAGCATTCCTCGCAAACGTTGCATACTTTGACTTCAATTTAGTTTAATTTAGTTGACTTTAATTTAGTTGCTCACTTGGTATAAATGAATTACCG
This sequence comes from Anabrus simplex, assembly GCF_040414725.1. Lineage (NCBI taxonomy): Eukaryota > Metazoa > Arthropoda > Insecta > Orthoptera > Tettigoniidae > Anabrus > Anabrus simplex. The sequence goes on along the minus strand of NC_090271.1, from coordinate 73,699,950 downwards.
GTAAGTCTTTGTGTTTAAATGGTTCTTATGCTGTGGATATTGTTTGGGGCAATCTGCAGCTAAGTTTTAATTAATTTTATCAAGAAAACTCTAATGGTGTAACCAGAAATTTTTTATGTTATATGCCGACATCATATGACATGGAGTACCAAAAGGATGTTTTTCTGCCCTTCCAAAATCAGATTACCTCCACCCACTATGTTGGGATTGGAGGCTGGCACTCTTCCACTGATCCATAGAGGGAGTTATACTATTATGTATGTAGTAACTTTAGTACCCGTCATTGACGGGACAGTTATTTAGCACTGCATGATTATATTTTTGTCCACCCTTCACAATGTTCCCCAGATTCTGAGGCGCATTAGTGGGCATGCCTCTCACTGTCAGCAGCTTGTTGTGGTGTACTTGTTTCCTTGCTCTCTATGGCTCCTTGTAGTTTTATATTGTTTTGTATTATTGCTGATCTTTATTTGATCTCTTCTGTCTGGTATAAAAGAAAGCCAAGTATTGAGTTAATATTAAAAAAGTACTGACATGTACAAAGCTTTTACCGAGCAAGTTGGCCGTTAAGGGCTCAACCGCACCATATCATTTTATGGTACGTTTGCCTTTCCTGAAGTCCTCACGTTCCTAACGAAATCTTTTATCTATGAACTATTACTCTTTCCCATCATGTGTTGTTACCACTATGTAATCTTTCCTTATTCCGGTAGATGGCATCTCATACGTTAGCATAGGTCAAAGCATTTCTTTTCTCCCCCGTCTTGTTGGGTTATCTTTCTGGTTGGTTGTGTGGGGAGTTTTTGACTTGAGAAGGTGGAAGGATTGGATTTCCAAGTCGCCTTCGTGGCATATAAAAGATATTTTAACTGATTCATGATGTCTGTACACATCTTGGCCTTTCGAGAATGTGAATTGCTTATATAATTGAGGTATTTAGTTTTCTTTAATTTTCTCTTGGTTTTATTATTGCTTCGTTTTGTGCTCACCATGGTTGGGTTAGAAAGGTTTTCCTCATTACATTTGTTTCTAATTTACTTGTGTGTTAACTTTACTTTTACACGCCTTTTTCGGTATTTTCTTTCACCGATCCACTATGTTTATTTTGAGAACAGAAGGTGACACGGATTCATGTGTGTGTGTATGAGATTGTTTGCTGTGTGTGGCCGAGACCTTTACTCATGTCGCTTCATTAACATTCCGCTTGAGCTCATGTTGTATTATTTTATCGCGTGTTCTGTAAAATTCATGTCCACTTCATAGACCTGGTACGAATTCAAGCTAACTACGCGATTTGCCTGTTTTTGTGTTTTGGTGTTAGAGACACTCCGTCTCTTTAGATGGACCACTTTCTGGTTCATATTGTCTGAGCTCAGGAGTGGTTGTTTATTTTGTTATGTGCTGTGTGTTGACGTTCTTATACGTCCCTTTATTTCTGCGACCTAACCCCTTGGTCTCTGTGTGAGCGTGGGTGGTTCTGACATTTGGGTCCGTGATACCTTTTGTGTCTAATTGACTTATTTATTGTTCGTTTCACATTGCCGTCATTGGCTTTCTTTACCTATTTTCTAGTTTAATATGTTTTATTCTTTGCGGGTTGCCTTTCCATATTTTTTGTTGTTTGGCGTGAAACCATGGTAACTTCCTCTTTTCTCTTTGCATTTATTTTATGAGCTAGGTGCACCCTTCCCTCTTCTCCCGTTTTAAGCTCTTTAAAGATATTGTATTCTTGGGGGACGTGATTTTTTATTGTTGGGAGTTTTATGTCTGATCTGAGGAATTGAAAGGGAGAATGTTATGATTAGGTGCTGTTACTCCCTAAACTTATGGCTGTTTAGACCTGATGTGCTACAAAGAAATGTTTTGTACCCACCTGAATTCATATTCTTCAATTAATTAATATAGATGCCAAGTCCTTATACCAAACTTTTCGTCACGTCTTTTATGAAGGTAAGCGTGTGTGAAGGTGCTATAATCAATGAGTCTGGTGTATTTTGATTGTGGGCCACATTGCAACCTTATTTTTCTTTTTTCTTTTTTTGGATTTTCTCTCCATAATAAATTTATGTTTGTGCCCTTATTACTGTTATATTTTTATTTCTTTACGTTTCTTATATTTTTGTTATCTGTAAGAGGCCCGGGTCCAGTTCCTGGCAGTTTTTTCTTACTAGTTTTGACCAAATCCACCGCACTGGGTCATCGTCGTGTTTTTAGTGTCAGTTCAGGGCGCACAGTTGTGAGCTTGCATTCAGGAGATAGTCCTAGTGAGTTCGAACCTCAGGTCAGCAGCCCTAAAGATGGATTTCCGTAGTTTCACATTTTTACACCAGGCAAATACTGGGGCTGTACTTTAATTATGGCCATGCCTGTTTCCTTCCATCTCCTAGCCCTTTCCTATCCCATCATCGCTGTAAAACCTATCTGTGTCGGTGCGATGTAAAGCCAATTGTAAAAGAGAAAAAAAGCCCTTGATACATTACCATATCTATCTCCATACTGAACCCTTTAGGTCCATATAGAGGGATACCTACCTTTCTTACCTATCAGCAAAGTTCACGAGATCTGTCTCTTGGGTCGTATCGGGTTCTTCGTCACTTGCTGAGGTAAAGGTAGGGTTCAGTAATTCTAATCTATCTACTGGAATGAAAGGTCTGTTTAAAAGATTCCTATTTATTCAGGAAAATTTTGAAGCATGATATGTCAACGGTATCATAGAAGTCAATTGTGTCCACTGGACACCACAATCATTTTTTACATAAACGTCAGAACACTGGTGTGAGACTTGAACATAACTGCCTGACGGGCATTCATACTAGAAACCATTGTCTCAATTATTAATCATTTAAGAAAGGAAAGTCTGGAAATCCTTAAATTCGGCTTCCATGTGAGACCACATGTACCATCATAGTGATTCGTTATGGTCCAGCCCTCGTAACACGAACTCTGGACTCTGGGTATAATTAAGGCCGTCCAATCGGTGTGTGCCACACAGTGGTTCTACGGCATAGACCCTTAATTGAATCGATGTGACCTGCGTCTATGTCATGGACCGACATCTAATCTTTTAAGTTACTTTAAAGGCATTGTGGATGATGACCGCAAGGAAATGATGCTACAATGGCATATGGCCCTAATGTAAGTCACTGAGGTTGATGACCCCCTGACCATCCAAGTTTCTAGGCTGAAGGCTAAACACAATTAAGTTACATCGGTTGATGACCAAAGTTTCCACTTTACTATCCCAGCACATTCACTGCTCAATCAATCAAAGTTCAATAATTACAACAATAGCAATGCTCACAAACTTTGTGGCAGTAAAATCCATTTCCTTCGGATATCTCCCTTTAATCGTTACTTTATTTTTTAATATTCCCCAGAAAACAAACTAAAATTTCCAGAATGCATCTCCAAGTTATTCGCTTGATTAAAGTTATTTCAAAATGCGGTTTCACTGAATTTAATAATTAAATAAATTTAAATGATTTGACGAAATGTTAACGAATAACAAATTTTATCTCCTCGGACTCTGGTTTCTTCACAAATTCCTACGCAGCTGTGATGTGAATTCAATATTGTGATGTTTGTCTGGCTGGAAAAGAATTGTTACATAATTCATGTCCAGTTATATATCTTGTCTCCTGATCTCGCACTTTTAAAATCTAATCTAGTCCTAACCGTTATTAACACTTGGATATCCTAATAATCTACGTACAAACCAAACAACTCGCCATATAATTACGATGTCATATCTCGTCATACCATTATGAATTTTGCATACCCCTCACAGACAAACCGATCATCACAACCATCGCTCTATATTTTGGACAACCCTGAATTTGGTTACTCTGTTCCTTATACTCAAAGTTTGTGATTTCAAATGTTCATTACGTCCCCAATTACAGTATTTCACAATACTCAGATCATTACCGGCTATGAATTTCAACTAAATCCAACATTTAACGTTTTCCCTGGCCGAGAAATACAATCTCAATTCCACGCGTGTCCCGTTATCACAGTTGAGGCCTCTCACCCCCCAAGTTCGCTTGGCAGTTACATGAAACACCTGGTTCGTTCTACCTGACTGACTTCTCAAAATGCTCCCTTTAAACTCTGCCGACATAATTAAACAAATACGATATTCTAACCAACAAAATGCACAGATTATGCTTCAAGATGCCCACACTAATTATACGCGTCGCCAATTAATACCGCTATGGATTTCTATGAATTTCTTTCCATTCCCAACATAAAACATTCCTCGGGCTTCCATGTCCCGGCTTCAATGACAGGACTCTAACCTGATTCGCACATCTCATCTCAACTCATATAAAACATTCCTCGGGCTTCCATGTCCCGGCTTCAATGACAGGTCCAACCTGATTCACAAATCTCATAACAACAAAACTAACCCCTGTTTCCCAGCTCCACAATTATCATCGACAAAGAACTGGAATAAAATCCTCACTAGAAATCTCGACGTCTAATATCGCACAATGCATTAATCATGAATAACTTCGCATAAATGATATCGTATTTAATAACTTGATTTTTACGAGAAATGACTGAAACATTCTACTAGATCTTTTTATTGTCAGTCAGACACAGTTTAAAATGGGCATAGAAAAACATTTCTCTCCGTGACCAAATTCATCACCCTAGGTTCTCACCCGACAGCGCGCTTCCACTCGATTGAAAATGAGTAACCATGGATTATTATTATTAACATCAAAGTGCAGACAGGAAAAATTTACGTCGAATGAACATCTTAATTTGACATCACAAAATATAGGCAGTACACTCACACGGATGACGATCTACATTGGACGTGATATCACTTTGAAACCCTATTCAATAACTTTTTACAACATTATACGGCACTCGCAAGACTTCAAAAATTTATCCAAGTGGAAAATAAAACAAATGACTCTTTTAGTCGTATTCTCACATTTACAAAACTTAGTAGGGATGACCACTGCGTCGTATATCCCCATTCAAATACACTTTTAGAGATCACGAGACAAGATATAAGAGGTAGTAAGATGGAAAGTCACCTACCTCATGTAGTCATAGGGCTCACCTGCGACCCTGGCATTTTATTTATCCATTTTTACATTCATGGCTTCACAGTTCATTATTAATTTTCTTCAGGTTTCCTGGAATAAAGCATTAAAAAAAAGAAAATACCCTTCACTTGTTTGCTGAGCGCACACGATGGACTATAATCATTTCCGCACACAGATTACTTAATCACATTAGAATTTATTCAGTACTTTGACCGTCCTATCTGGTACAATTATTTCACTCAAGAAAACTATCTCCTCATGGAGACAAGACCTAGCCACACTGGGTGAAATCTGCAGTTGAACTCAGTCTACTTTCGTTGTTTGATTTCGCAGAGCAGCTCATCAATTTTTTGTCCGCTTTGTATCACAAATGCCGGAGAAGGAGACTTCGTCATGGCATCCCTTCGTATTTATAGCAGTTACCCCCTCTCTTCGGATCTCTCCCTTTGCCGCCAAGAAAATTTCTATAAATTTTCTGACTTACCTAAACTGTAATTTCAAGAGTTTTGAAAGTGACTACATGCTTGCTACATTTCTGGCGGTAGTGTTCATGGACATTTAAAACTTTTACGGGTTCGATTTGTGAGATGATTGACCCCCTTTGATAGGCACTATATTTTTTTGACTTGGCTTGGGTCGCCATGTACACGCGCTTTGAAATAGTTCACAAAAATGACTTGAGATTCTTCCGCCGTTGACACGTGTGGCTGACGTCACGTACCCCAGAGGGTGGGACCGAAGGTAATCACCCCCTCGTCACGTGTCAAATCCATGCTATCAAGAATCCAACTTTAAAATGATTGTCGATTTATGCATAATGTTCTTAGGGCACAAAGGTCATGGGTTCAATACCAATTATCTGTACAGTCTTTAGAGCTAGTTATCTTTCACACGACTGCTGCATTGAAAAAGAACAAAAACATGCCATGAGCCATTTTCTTGTAAAAACAACCGTAAGAGTGATACATTGATTTTTATGCTTTAGGCCCCTTATGAAACACCCCCTTAAAATTTTTTGAAATTATAGCTAAGATCAGACTCAACCGTATTCTAAGCCAAAATACCAACTTTCATTAAAATCCACCCATGCATTTTCCTATGAGGCTATGACAGACATAAACAAATATTGAACTGAACTCAATACAGGTCTTTACAATGACATCAGTATTCTTGTCAGAGTACGATATTAACAGACTGTAATATTACATTTAACAGCAATGATATCATATGAAATACTTGATCAAATGAAAAAGGGCACAGTTTCTCACTTTTCACAAACAGTACTGTGCTGGCATTCTAAAAATGGCAAGGTCCAGAGCTGGAATGACCTGGCCACAGACACCGGTTAACATTGCTCTGCCGTTTTCTGTTAAGTGTGTCATAACAGGGATCGAATAGCTGGTATACTATGGTGAACCAGTGTATCATGTACCAGTAGTTATCAGGTCATGTATGAACCAGAGGAATGGCATGCTAATAAAAAGAAAGTTATCTAACTCCCCATCTACTTCCTGCCAATATTCAGGCAGTAACACCATCTATCAAAAATTAATGACAGCAGAAGAGATAAAGCACATTAAAACAAACAATAGGCAATGTAATGTTGATCAGTTTTATAGACTTTCGATATTGTATGCCGTCACATCTAGTTTTCTTCTGACTCTGTTATTAGGGCATCCAGTGTAAAGGGGGTCCTTTTTCATCCTTTCATGTTGTTCCTTCACAACTTTATCTCATTTCGATAGCCATATTTACAATTTTCCTTGCTGATATGGGCTGATGAGCACGCAGTTTTTCACCTTAAGACAATCCTGACAAATCACCACCATCATCGTTAACACGACTGAACAATATTTCCATGTTAGTGATGTGTGGCGTTCACATGAACTAAGCAAGAAAAGTCTATCTGTTATCATAGCTGATATGGTAAAATTGTATTAAACATAATCATCGGAAATTGTATTCTCTTACTTTTGTTATGTAGTATTTATCAATAGGACCACTAATAACATCGATATTTGGGAATTAAATTTTAGGCTTTTCCCTAAACTACCATTTCACCCAGCATGAATAAAATGATTTATAGCTTAGATTGTAGATTCCTCAACTTTGCATACTGATTTTCATTAAATTCTGTTGAGCCATTCTCTAGTGAGCTGCATACATACATACATACATACATACATACATACATAGATGACGGAAAATTAAAAATTGCATCTCCTTCTTACTGTGGACATGGCCTATACAGAAATACCATTCTTTTTTAATTCTGAGCAATGTACAGACAAAACTCTTGTTTTATTATATTGTAGTCACTTATTTAACCTTTTCATTGCTGAGATAAATTCTCTTTTGTAAAAGCCCTTTGCTGAATTATTTTTAATAATTAACTTCAATACATAAAAGTCGGAAATAAGATGGGAAAAACCAGAGGAATCTTGCCAGCTTGTCATATATTTTAATACTAAATATGGAAGGTCCTAAACTGATTTTTCTAACACAAAATTAGCTATATGGTGCGCAGGAAATTCAAGGTTGCCCAACATAAAAGGCCAACAATTGAACAAAATTTGAACTAATAATTAAAAATAACAGTAAAAGGCTCAGCTTACATGTTTCAGTGGCTACAGGTGGTCCTAGCTGTCCACTTCCAAGCACCAATATATAACTAAACTGAAGACAATAACTTCAGGAGTGTCTAAAATGAGTAAAAATGTATCTAAATTTTACGGTAAAATATTATTCAAGATAAAACACTGAGAATGCATTAAACATTCCTATACATCTTGGTTTGATATCAAAATAAAAAATGGTCCAGACCAGTTAATCAAGGGTTGTACAAGTGCTTGGACAACTTCTGTACTTTCATTATAATCGTGTCATTACTATCATCATTCTCGAAATCACTAAAATCAGAATATTCATCTTCCGATTCTAATGTGGATAGCACTCTTACAACCTTGGATTCGGTAAGATCTCGCGCTGTACTGGCGGTCGACATACTGTAGCTTACTCATCCCTGACGCGGACCTCACTGCTAGCTTGCACGCCGGGCATACCGCAGAGCAGCTCGTAAAGCAGAGTGTCGTATTTATCTCAATAACTCATGAATGAATCAACAGATTGTCATTTCGTAAGCTCCTATCTACTGCAGAGAGATGCCTGTAACTGCCCATGGAGTTTGAATGACTTCTTATGTCAACATTGGGAGTATTGCATTGATAAAGTCAGAAGAATGTCACGCTCGCAATATTACGGGCGCAGCAGAGCAGCGGTCACTCTCTGCGCTCGCAATATTGCGTATACTTTTTGAGGTTAAATCAATATTCCACCTTTACAATACCAAAATTTTTCTTGTCTAATTATTTAAACAACATTTTTTAAAATATGACGGGACATGTTTTGTCTAACTTGTAGACATCCTCAGCCATAAAATATTCAAGAAAAAGCACAAAATGACAAGGACAAAATAACACATTAAAATAATTCGGACCACCGAATATGTCAATTAAAATAGTGAGAATGTTCTAGATTGTTCAGAGCATAACATTCAAACTGTTGATGACAAACTTCAAATTATACACATGAGTTGATACATTAAAACTTGATGTTAAATTTTTTTTTTCTTTGTTGGTGCTTGTTGACATGCAGTATTCAGGTGTGTCGGTGAAAGCTGATGTAGAGGTGCACAATCTTAATTTCTAGTAGAATAAAGACGATCAATGAGTAAGTATATGGAATCCAGTAAAAGGATGTTAAGATCGTCTTATTGGTGTAAAGTTAGCGCAATATTGCGAGCGCAGCAATGTAAAGGTTAAGGACTGACTTTCTTGAACCATGCTTTGCTCAGCTTGAATGCTGTAAACAGACCAATAATCTAAACTGCCTTTAACAGTCATGTTGCTGGTGCAGCTTGGATTGTATCCAGTCAGATCATGCAATTCATGCAAATTGAATATAAAGTCCTCATAAATGAACATGTGGCGACCCCATTGCCCAGTGGTAAACCACTGCAGTCAGCCATCCGAGTATTGGCGGGAAAACCATAGCTATTGGGGGGTATGGAGGAAATGCCTACTCCCAGCCCTGACCAACTAGGGTGAACATTATCCTGGCAGAAGGTATAAAATGCCCTCTGGAGCTCATTGACTCAGTTGTAACAATGCTACAGATATTGCGGTAGCTCAGCTTAATACTTTGGCTTGTGAAGTAACCATGGAGCACATGATAATCACTACTTTACCCCAGGGGGTTAATCCCCCATCAACCGAGGTCGATGCAAGCAGGTTGTCGGATTCGGGGGAACCTGTATCGTGTGCGGAGGGAGATTACATAAAATCAGCTTCATGGTCCGTATCACACTTCAATAGATTCACAATTAAGTATTTATTTATTTTCCACCTAGTCGATACAATGATTGCTTAAGGCAATTTTTAATGGTCAAAAGTGGTACATGTTTCGTATATTATCAACATCTTCAGCCACATAACACTGTTTAGATGAAAAATATATAAAATTGACAAAGTAATGCTTTAGAGGAAGTGTCCTTAAAATTAACATAAGATTGACAAGATTAAAACAAACAAATAACTCAAGAGAAAATTAGGACAATTTCTCTGTGGAATATTGTACAAGTGTTTCCTTGACGACTGCTTTCTATTGTAGAAATAATTTATATATTTTCTCTTGAGTTATTTGTTTGTTTTAATCTTGTCAATCTTATGTTAATTTTAAGGACACTTCCTCTAAAGCATTACTTTGTCAATTTTATATATTTTTCATCTAAACAGTGTTATGTGGCTGAAGATGTTGATAATATACGAAACATGTACCACTTTTGACCATTAAAAATTGCCTTAAGCAATCATTGTATCGACTAGGTGGAAAATAAATAAATACTTAATTGTGAATGCGGAGGGAGAGTCGGAGCTTCCCAAAAACTCAACATCCTCAATACGCCGGTCACAAAAGATCAGACCCAAACCTTTAAATTAGGAACTATCAACATACAGACCATGATCAGAGTGGGGAAACTGAAACAAGTCCTGGATGCAATGAGAGAACATGGAATCGGCATACTGGCTCTACAGGAAACAAGATTCAGAGATGAAGATACAGTGGAATCAGAAGGATATGTAATATTGAAGGGAAAACCGGGTATCAAGATGAAGCAACAGCCGTTTATATTTGGTACGGTGTTTATAGTAGACCGAAGCTTCTTGAGTAGTATCATTGACTGGAGGGGTGTGAATGAGAGACTGTACTTGATGATGAAAATTGGCAATAAAACTTATACACTTGTCAATGCATATGCTCCCACAGATGATAAGAACAAAAAAGACAAGGCAGGGACAGAGAACTTCTGGAACACACTGGATAAGGTAGTAACGGAAGCAAACAAGAGAGGTGTCACGATCTTGCTGGGGGATTTCAGTGCACAGCTAGGCACTGAAAGGAGATTCAAAGGCCCTGTAGGGGATTACCCTGTGGACAAGTGAACAAATAAGAATGGAGAAAGGCTTGCGAACTTGTGCAAAAGACACAAGATGAGAATCATGACCACACACTATAAAGCCAAGGCGAGTAAAAAGACAACCTGGGTAAGTCTGGGCAATAGAATTGGTGAAAGGCAGATAGACCATGTAGCGATCCGAGACAAAAACCATGCAGAGATCATGAACACCAAAGTCAGGAAAAACAGCAGAATGGAGTCTGACCACTATCTCACTGAAATCAAATGTAGATGGATACCAAACAGAACTAGGAGAAACACGAACACAAACTCGCACCAGATCGACAGACAACTGCTGAACAAAAACCGAGATCAGTACATGAAGAACCTGACAGTGGAGAGTAAATGGGAAAACTTAAAGGACAAGGTTAGAGAAGAATCCAAACGATTGGTCACTAATAACGAGAAGGAAGCATGAGTGGTGGACAGAAGAATGTGAAGAGGCGGCAGAGTACAGGAGGAAGATGTGGGTAAGGTGGCAGACTACCAAGAAGGAAGAGGACCTGTCAACATTCGAGACAGTGAGAAAGATGGCTGCCAAGACGATCAGGAATGCCAGAAGGAAAAGGTGGAATGAGAGGCTGGAAGAAGCTGATCATGCGTTTAAGAAAAACAAATCACGATCCTTCTTTAAGGAGATGAAGAGCAGGATGAAGGGTTATGAGGCGAGAGAACCTTCTGTGAAAGGACAAGATGGCGAGTTGAAAATAGGTGAAAAAGACGTATGCGAGGAAATGGCAAGATATTTCAAAGATCTACTGAACACAGAAGCACCCACAGGGAGTATGACTCTACAGTACAGCAGAGACATCAACCAAGGACGAGCACCCACCAGAACAGAAGTTGTGAAGGCAATCAAGGATCTCAAGAATAACAAAGCGGCAGGTAATGATGGTATATGCGCCGAGGAGATCAAATGGGTTGGTCCTGCAATGGAAGAAAGCATGTACAGAATAATAATGGACATCTGGATAAATAAGAAGATACCTAGCGACTGGAAAGAAGCCATAATTATGCCAGTACATAAGAAAGGAGACAAAATAATACTGGATAACTACAGAGGTATCTCACTGCTAAACATTGGGTACAAGTTACTCTCGAGATTATTGCTGAACAGAGTGGAAGCACAGCTTGAATCGACCCTAGGAGAATACCAGGGTGGTTTCCGGAAAGGGAGAAACTGCATAGAACAGATCTTTGGACTCAAGAGAATCATAGAACACAGACACAGGAAAGGAAAGGACACAATAGTTACATTTGTAGACTTCGCAAAAGCCTACGACTCAGTAGACAGGAACACACTACTTAACATCCTACGCGACAGAGGATTGGATTCTACGACACATGCATTGGTGGGGGAAACACTGAAGGCTACAACCGCTAGAGTAAGATACCGGAGTATGTTGTCAGACAGCTTTGAAATTAAGACAGGAGTCTGACAAGGGGATGGTCTGATATAGATGTTGATTCCCATAGGGGATCTGAAATATTGGTCCAAAATGAGTAAATTTATAATACCAATGTAAATGGTCCATTATTGGACATTATAAATTTTCCAGCTAACTCATTCTTGGTTGCCAGCGTTTTGCCCTCGTGTGCTAGGGTGGGCTCATCAGTTGGTACCTAGCACACCTACCAATACGCTAGCTAGTGCATACCGTGGAGGCCACTTCGTAGGCTACTTGGAGTCACTGGCAGTGCCAATGCACTAAGAGACTTTGCCTCATTACCAAAAATTGATGCCTGCTTGGCCATCAGATGATATAGATGTTGATTCACATAGGGAATCTGAAATATTTATCCCTAATGAATAAATTTATAATACCAATGTAAATGGTCCGTTATTGGACATTATAAATTTTCCAGCTAACTCATTCTTGCTTGCCAGCATTTCGTCCTCGTGTGCTAGGGTGTAGTGATGGGACATTCGGTTCATTTTACTGAATCGATTCATTTGATTCCGTTCACGTTACTGAATCGATACAGTGATCCGATTCACGGCACATTAGTCACCGCTCCTACTGCATCTGTGTAGTATGTGCTGGTAAGACAGCAGCAACAGCATTCAGTGCTCGCAGCTGCCATCTGGTCTTCATACTATGAACTCCTTTCTTAGAAAAAAAATGCTAGTCACTCTAATACATTGAAGGTTTCTGGCGACGCAGGGTGGGAAAAGTTAGGGTTAGGAAGGTAGCAGCCTTGGCCTGAATTAAGGTACAGTCCCAGCATTTCCTGGTGTGAAAATAGGGAAATTACGGAGAACCAAACTTAACGGCTGCCGACAGTGGGATTCATACCCACCATCCCCCGAATGCAAGCGCATAGCTACGCGATACTAACCGCATGACAACTCGCTTAGTCATTTTTGAAAATATGTATTTTTCTATCAACTGAGGAATTTTTAAAAATCGTAATATTTTTTTATACGCTACCTGAGATGTGCAGTAGCCTGCTGGTTTTCTGATTCAGCATACTGTTGGTTAAGTTATTGCATCTGTCCACATATGATTGAAGTCTTGTGCAATGATGTGACATATGAACTGAGAGAATACTGAGCTGTTCTTCCCAATATAAAACGGGTACTTTTGAGTGGTCATGAGTATGACTCATAGTCATAGGGCAGGCTAGAGTCAAGTTTGTCAAATGTCAACTAAGTTATAATACTAAGATTCATTAAACTAATAAATAGTATAACCTAATAGCCTACCTACTTACTAGCTACTTCAGAATTACGTTTTGACTACCTTTTTTAACACTGCAAATAAATCCATCTATTATTTAAACCTCCCTGTAAGAAGGGGACAGTGAATGCAAATGGGTATTATTTTCAAATGAGCTGAGCTCGAGAGTCCAATATAGCATACGATTCTTTCAGTGTACCATGGCTGTGTGTGTATCTTGTGTCTCACTGAGCCGTGCTTGTTCACAATTTTTTCGATGTGCCATGGCTCACTGTATGTCTCGCTGCAGCGGAAGCTCGGCTCTCCGCGTGTCCAGTGAGCCGATAAGGAGGCGTGTGTATCTTGTGTCTCACTGAGCCGCGCTCGTTCACGATTCTTTCGATGTGCCATGATTCACTGTCTCGCTGCAGCGGAAGCTCGGCTCACCGTCAACGTCCAGTGAGTGCGCCGCTCAACACTGTCCGCTGGGAGTAAGTTGAATCGTGTGCCGTGAGCTCGCCGTTCCTGTGAATAGGTTCACTCGGACACTTGAATGAATCGATACACTGCTTCGAATCATGCATTCAGTAGCCAACACTATTATTGTGGGCTCATCAGTTGGTACCTAGCACACCTACCAATACGCTAGCTAGTGCATACCGTGGAGGCCACTGCGTAGGCTACTTGGAGCCACCGGCAGTTCCAATGCACTAAGAGACTTTGCCTCATTACCAAAAATTGATGCCTGTTTGACTATCAGATGATATAGATGTTGATTCCCATAGGGAATCTGAAATATTTGTCCCGAATGAGTAAATTTATAATACCAATGTAAATGGTCCGTTATTGGACATTATAAATTTTCCAGCTAACTCATTCTTGGTTGCCAGCGTTTCGCCCTCGTGTGCTAGGGTGGGCTCATCAGTTGGTACCTAGCTATAAATTTGGTAATGAGGCAAAGTCTCTTAGTGCATTGGCACTGCCGATGACTCCAAGTAGCCTATGCAGTGGCCTCCACGGTATGCACTAGCTAGTGTATTGGTAGGTGTGCTAGGTACCAACTGATGAGCCCACCCTAGCACACGAGGGCGAAACGCTGGCAACCAAGAATGAGTTAGCTGGAAAATTTATAATGTCTAATAACTGGACCATTTACATCGGTATTATAAATTTACTCATTCGGGATAAATATTTCAGATTCCCTATGGGAATCAACATCTATATCATCTGATGACCAAGCAGGCATCAATTTTTGGTAATGAGGCAATATTAGCTGGAGTTAGCTGGAAAATTTATAATGTCCAATAACAGACCATTTACATTGGTATTATAAGGGGATGGTCTGTCGCCAATATTGTTTAACCTAGTTTTGGATGAAGTGGTGAAGCAGTGGAGACAGTTGAATAGAACCATGGGAATTGAAGGTGTACAGATTGGATATAAGATCAAAAGCAATGTCATAGTGGATTGCCTTGCCTTCGCAGATGATATGATGTTGTTACACGAGAAGGAAGAAGACGCAAAGTTGGCACTAGCAAATCTAGCTGAGACTACAGCAAAGGTTGGTCTAAAAATAGCCTACAACAAGACGAAGGTACTGAATATGAAGACCAATTGGAATGTAAAAGGCCAAGTGGTAGAGAGAGTCAACAGTTTCTGGTACGTAGGTGAGAACATCACGGTTAAAGTACAAAGCAACAAAAGTACCACAGACAGAGCTCAACTGCTGCTGAAACTACTATATGCAGCCATGACTACATATGGAAAGAAGAACCTCTCGAGGAACGCCAAACTGCGGTACTACATGACAACCATCAGGAATGCTGTATTATATGCAACTGAAACGCTGACATTGGGCAAGAGAGCATGCATACAATTGGAGAAGGAGGAAAGAAGAATCTTGAGACATACATGGGGCACCAAAAATCTGGGTACACAGATCAAGGGAGGAACTATATGCGAGTATAGAACCAAACTCGAGTGTAATAAGAAAGAGAAGGTAAGGATTTGTTGGACATCTCATAAGGATGGATGACAGTAGGCTGACGAAGAAGATATGGAATGCAACCTGCGTAACTGGAAATAAGTGGATGAAGGAAGTCAGAGAGGATTGGGAGACTATTGCCATAAAGGAAAAATATCCACTGATGACAGTACAGGATAAGTCCAAATACAAAAAGCTCATGGAAGGTCACAGATGGACAGACACCAGTATCCAGGTTCAGATCACGGAAACAGAGAGAAAGAGGAGTGAGAGAATGAAGAGGTATTGGGAAGAAAGAAGACGTGCCGAACAAGTCACTCGTGATCCTCGGGGGTCGTAATGAACCGAATAGAATAAATGAACATGTTAGCTTTGTAATGATTGTGTTCGTAAGAAATACAGTGAAAACTCTTTAAGCCAACCAGATGATAAATAACCAAAAATCAGTCTCTTAGACGGGTAGTCTCCTTAAAGGGATTATCAAACTGTTAATTACTACTACTGCCACATTATACATCACAATATTCCGTAAACTGTTTGCAAGACAATATTGTATTGGAGAAGAAATCTAACCAATCGTTGATTATTTTCAGTAGAATTAACTACACCTAATCCAAGGCAAATTTGAGAGTTTTACTTGCAACATTGGTCCACTTGCAGGTAAAGCTTTAGCACAGACTTGATTGAACCACTCAAAAACGGCACTGTTCACTTCTTTGCTTGGCTGCCACTATCTTTTCTTAATGCCTTTATACACATTTTCTTTGTGTTTCTTTAAGTTTTGGTTACGACAATTTGTAGTACAGTTTTGTATATAACTTAATCTTGTGTGCTAGGTCACATTGAGACCTCACTGCTCTCTAGCAACCTTAGAATCAGACATTCCAGTGTAAGGGTATAGAGGGAGTTCACTCTGTTAGTATTATTTTTACATTTTTCTGCTCTTCTGAAAGGGGATATATTGCTGATATATGATCAAAATTCATGACCGTTTATCAGGGAAAGGGGCGATAATCTTAAAGAGGGTAATCTTATGAGAATATCCTTGCCAGGTAATAGTGGTCAGCAATATGGCGATTGGCTTAAAGGGATGGTCCAAATGGGGGAAGCAGAAATGCATTTCACTCTCTCTAATAATAACAGGGCTCTTAAGTGAGTCAGATAGTACTTCCACTTGCAGCAGGCTCTTCATTTCATTTTTCCTGTCTAACTTCCTTTGTCAAACACTTGTTCTCTTCCAACCTCGAGTTAGTTTATCGAAGCGTAGGGTCTCTTTCATTTCATACCCTTCAATTATTCTTCCTTTAATTTTTTTTTTCCCAAAACCTTTAATATTTGGAGGGGTGGAACTCTTCCTTTCTTACTCTTCAGTTTAGAGATAAATGGAGACGGTTATCTGGTTGAGTTGTATGCCCTCTCAAAACAGTAATCATCACCACCATAGAATACGTTCGTATAGTCCTGACGCTCAAAGCATACCCACGCGGTATCCTCTGATCTCAACACTTGGCCCACCCTGGTAATAATGAGGGTTGTCATTCTGCCCGCCCTAGTGATAATGAGGGTTGTCAGTCGGTTTCTTTCCTCTGGACACAAGAGGCGCGTGTCGTTTAAAAGGCAAGTGAGCTCTGTCAAAAGCAAGGTTGTCGTATTTTGCGTCGATTATTTAAACATGTTAACATTTAATTTATTCTAAAGTCAAAATATAAATATAAAAACTTGACCATGAACCACAGCACACACCGATATTGCAGAATAATTTGTTTCGTGGTTAGCACGTGCGGTGGTCGCAGATGTTGAAAGAAAGAAAAAACAGGAAGAAGGAATTGGCAAATAAACTCGACAAAGACTAAACTTAAATTGATACCAAAGTAGGCCTATTAAAATATTATACGTAATTTCATGCTGCTAATATCAGTGTCTCGCTTTCAGTAAAGAAAGGAAAAGTACAACAATTATTTACAATTTGTTTTATGTCGCACCATCACAGATAGGTGTTATGGCGACGATGGGCTAGGAAAGGCCTAGGAGTGGGAAGGAAGTGCCCGTAGCCTTAATTAAGGTACTTCCCCAGCATTTTCCTGGTGTGAAAATCGGAAACCATGGAGAACCATCTTCAGAGCTGCCGACAATGGGGCTTGAACCCATTATCTCCCCGATGCAAGCTCACAGCGGCCCGCCCCTAACCACACGGCCAACTCGCCCAGCAAAGGAAAAGTAAAATCACGAACTAGGGACTGGGATAATAATAATAATAATAATAATAATAATAATAATAATAATAATATTAATTGTCCGCCTCTGTAGTGTAGTGGTTAGTGTGATTAGCTGCCACCCCCGGAGGTCCGCATTCGATTCCCAGCTCTGCCACGAAATTTGAAAAGTGGTACGAGGGCTGAAACGGGGTCCACTCAACCTCGGGAGGTCAACTGAGTAGAGGTGGGTTCGATTCCCACCTCAGCCATCCTGGAAGTGGTTTTTCATGTTTTCCCCCTTCTCCTCCAGGCAAGTGCCGGGATGGTACCTAACTTAGGGCCACGGCCACTTCCTTTCCTCTTCCCTGCCTATCCGTTCCAATCTTCTAATCCCTCACCAAGGCCCCTGTTCAGCATAGCAGGTGAGGCTGCCTGGGCGAGGTACTGGTCATTCTCCCCGGTTGTATAATTTCCAGGTGTGATTCCCATGGTCTCCACATCACTGCATGAAGTGAAATCAAAAGCAACACACTTCACAAATATTAATTAACGAAGCAAAGAAATAATCCAAAACTTTCAAACAGCGAACAAAGCAAGTGTGAGTTGTCTGAGCTGAAAAAAGAGACTGACGTCTATTTAACAAGAGGTGCATTGGCAACAGAGTTGTGAGGATTTCTGAAGGGGAATGCGAACTTCCGTTTTAAAGCCCACTGCCGTCATAAATCACCCCCTGCTAGGCAAGTGAGTGGCCAGGGAGATCAAACGTTTGCCGAACTCTTTGAATGCCGCTGGGTACGCTTTGCCCGTCTCAGCTATACTATTCACTGCCAGTTTTAAGAGGAAGTACAACTGGCCAAGCATCCTTTACTAACAGAAATCAAAGGAATAATGGAAGAGGCCTTATCCTTCGAAAGAGAGGACCATGAGGGGTGTAAAATAGGAAAGTTGACAGCAAGGAGCCTTACGGAAGGTAGTGGAAGCAATGCCAGATTCAGCTAGATGCCCTGCAGTTACCGCATCCAAGATGAGAGCCTAAGGGGGTTCTCATTTCAGTCTCATCTCGCAACAGGCAGGTGATACCTTCGATGTATTCTAATGTCCCCACTTGGTTTAAAATATTAACCATCACCACTATACCATTTCATGCACGAAACCGCTCGGAACATCTTGTCTCACTCTTCTCTCTCCGTGTTCCTTCCCGCTCCACCAGAACCAAAGACCTTCTCCACATTCCCCACACTCAGCACTCATTACTTCAACGATCTTTCCTTATCCGCCTCCCAACACTCTTTAACAATATTAATAGAAGACAAGAGCTTGATATAGCCTCAAATAAGTGTATTCGAGAGGTGTGTAAATAGTCTCTTAAAGATAAGTTGATGTGAAGGGCTTATACCACCATCTTGACCCACGACGACTTGGCTATGAACATGGACATTCTCATGGTTTTCGATTTGGACAGTTGTTATTAGTAGGCTGTGTACCTGATCTTGATATATTTTGTTATGTTTGTTAAATAGTCTGTTGACAGTGCAAGTGAAATTTACTCAGTATAGCTGTATCTTGTGCTTCGTGAATAAATAAATAAATGTCCCCACTTGGTTTAAAATATTAACCATCACCACTATACCATTTCATGCACAAAACCACTTCATTCTCTACTTTAAATTGAAAATTGGGTATAGTTCTTTGGCCAATTCCATGATCCTTCATGTCAAATAGATATTTTCTAAGGTCATTTTATCGTTCACCAAGCATTATTAGTAAGAAATTGTACTTGGATATACTGTACCTGCTGTGTAAAGAAAACAAGTTTATCAGGACTGGTGATGGCAATATCCTAGGTTTTTTTACATACAACAAAAAACTTTGTCGTAAAGAACAACATAGAATGGTTTCAAAAATTACTCTCCAGATTTAGAAAAATGCATTCTCATCTAAAAATCAAGAAAGATGAAAGAAACAGAGTGAAACAAATAGTTCTTGAATCCAAAAAGAAGTCGTGGGAAGATTTTAATAATAATCTGGAAAGGCTAGGTCAAGCAACAGGGAAACCTTTCTGGACAGTAATAACGAATCTTAGGAAGGGAGGGAAGAAAGAAATTGAACAGTGTTTTGAGAAATTCAGGTGAACTCATAATAGATCCCAGGGAATCACTGGAGAGGTGGAGGGAATATTTTGAACATCTTCTCAACGTAAAAGGAAATCTTCCTGGTGGTGTTGCGAACAGCCAAGCTCATGGGGAGGAGGAAAAATATGTTGGTGAAATTACGCTTGAGTAAGTGGAAAGGATGGTAAATGTCATAAAGCAGCAAGAATAGATGAAATTAGACCTGAAATGGTGAAGTATAGTTAGAAGGCAGGGCTGAAATGGCTTCATAGAGTAGTAAGATTAACATGGAGTGTTGGTAAGGTACCTTCAGATTGGACAAAAGCAGTAATTGCACCTCTCTATAAGCAAGGGAACAGGAAGGAATGCAACAACTATCGAGGTATCTCATTGATTAGTATACCCGACAAAGTATTCACTTTCATCTTGGAAGGGCAGGTGCGATCAGTCATGGGGAGCCGATGACCTTCAATATTAGGCCCCTTAAAACAACAATCATCATCATCAGCGATCAGTCTTTGCGAGGAAGTTGGATGAAAACCAGTGTGGTTTCAGACCACAGAGAAGCTGTCAGGATCAGATTTCAGTATGTGCCAAGTAATTGAAAAATGCTACGAGAGGAATAGGCAGTTGTGTTTATGTTTCGTAGATCTAGAGAAAGCATATGACAGGGTACCGAGGGAAAAGATGTTCGCTATACTGGGGATCTATAAGGTAGATTATTAAAATCAATCAAAGGCATTTATGTTTACAGTTGGGCTGCGGTGAGAATTGATGGTAGAATGAGTTCTTGGTTCAGGGTACTTACCGGGGTTAGACAAGGCTGTAACCTTTCACCTTTGTTGTTCACAGTTTACATGGATCATCTGCTGAGAGGTATAAAATGGCAGGGAGGAATTCAGTAAGGTGGAAATGTAGTAGTCAAATATATTGGAACTTGAAAATAGGTGCATTGAGTATGGTATGAAAATTAGCCTTTCTAAGACTAAATTGATGTCAGTAGGTAAGAAATTCAACAGAATTGAATATCAGATTGGTGAAACAAAGCTAGAACAGGTCAATAATTTCAGGTACAAGCATTTAGGTTGTGTGTTCTCCCAGGATGGTAATGTAGTAAGCGAGATTGAATCAAGGTGTAGTAAAGCTAATGCAGTGAGCTCGCAGTTGCAATCAACAGTAGTCTGTAAGAAGGAAGTCAGCTCACAGACGAAACTATCTTTACATCGGTCTGTTTTCAGACCAACTTTGCTTTACGGGAGCAAAAGCTGGGTGGACTCAGGATATCTTATTCATAAGTTAGAAGCAACAGACATGAAAGTAGCAAGAATGATTGCTGGTACAAACAGGTTGGAACAATGGCAGGAGGGTACTTGGAATGAGGAGATAAAGGCTAATTTAGGAATGAACTCGATGGATGAAACTGTACGCATAAACCGACTTCGGTGGTGGGGTCATGTGAGGCGAATGGAGGAGGATAGGATACCTAGGAGAATAATGGACTCTGTTATGGAGGGTAAGAGAAGTAGAGGTGGACCAAGACGACGATGATTAGACTCAGTTTCTAACGATTTAAAGATAAGAAGTATAGAACTAAATGAGGCCACAGCACTGGTTGCAAATAGAAGATTTTGGCGACATTTAATAAATTCACAGAGGCTTGCAGACTGAACGCTGAAAGCCATAATTTTCTATATTGATGATGTATGTATTCATTTGAATTTCCATTCAGATGATAGGGGCAATTGAATAGTGAATGCTTTTGAAATAATCAAAGGAAAAGTAATTTTAATGTCATCAATCTCATCACAGGGAAATTACTAATCTACATTCCCTTTCAGGAAGTGTGCATGTAGGATGAACAGTCTCTGATAAGCCTTCCGAAAATAATAAGAACTCAGGCTCCAAACATAAAAATGAGTCATGCATTCAGATACAATTACTTAAAATGCATAAATGAATATATTGCATCACGTGCCTATGCGGTTATGTGAAATGCATAGCATAGCCAAGAAAATGTGTAAGTAGTCAATATGAATCAATAATGGTTGAAAACAATTGAGAAAAATGTGTTAAGGGGGGGAAACAACTGGGCAAACATCCTCTATTAATACTAATCAGAGGGGAAAAAATGGAAGGGGCCGATACTTCAAAAAATGAAGATAGCGTGCAAAGAAAGACAAGAGCCATGAAGGGCGTGAAAATGAGATTCCCTAGGCCTTGGGAAACTTATATGTCCCTGTCGGAAAAGAACAATAGTTAACTAAGGAAGGTCACTTAGGATAGATGAAAGCAAGGAGCCTGGCGCAAGAAAGTGGAAGCATTGCCTCGACTCAGCTAAGGGCCCTGTGGTCACCAACCCACGCGCTCACGCTTGCTCAATCAATGACCACTGATATGCATTTAGGGCAGTCACCCAGGTGGTAGATTGCCTATCATTTGTTTACCTTGACGTTTCTTAAATAGTTACAGAGCCCCTATGGCCCCTTTTAATCCCCTCTTACTACAGACAGGGGATACCGTGGATGTTATTCTATCACCCGAACCCACAGGGGAAAATAGTGGTTGGTGAATGAAAGAGACAGAGGTGTATTATCATCATCATTATTATTAAAGCTAATATAATGTATTTTTTCCCTTTGACATAAATTTATAATAACGGCGTGTGGCCTCCGGAGAGGCCTGGTGCAGATCTTTCGAGTTGACGCTGTATAGGCGACCCGCGCATCTGTGAGGATGGGGCTCTACCTAAGATGAAGTTTAATACTGAGGGCGACACAAACACCCAGTCCCCAAGCCATAGAAATCAACTAATGAAAGATAAAATCCCTGGCCCAACTGGGAATTGAATCTGGGACCCCTTGGACCAAAGGCCAGCATGCTAACCTTTTATCCATGGAGCCGGATGACATAAAATATAAGTAGGTCTATTGCCTGCTGCTAGTTAAAATAAATTGTCGATTGGTAGTACTGGGGCTTAGCTCCAATGTGTGGCCAGAAGACTGCATTTATTTAAATAAGGAACTTTATTTTACAGATATTAAAGATAAAGACAGTTAATTCACTTGTTTAGTTTCAACATTTGTAGATACATGTGGGGAAAAAAGCGTATTTCTGTTTTTCATCAGAGTTCATGTATTGCTTATTTCAATTAATTATCCATCCGACACAGTAATGCCTTCCTGGTGGCCATGATCATTACGGCGTTTTAAGTCTAAACAGTCTGACACTGAGGTTAGTCGGTTCGAGTCCCGTTGGTCGAAAAAATTTCACCATCAGAATGTTGGCCGACAGGGTGATGGTATACAATTTTTAATCACTAGATTGTGTGCCAAAAGCCTGGATTAAATTCCAAATCTCTCTGCAGTGCTCATATGGATTGGGAGCATATGACGCTTTGATGGGGATTCGTCCGTCGGATGGTGACGTTAAGCCTTGAGCAG
The DNA here is from genome assembly GCF_040414725.1 of Anabrus simplex. Lineage (NCBI taxonomy): Eukaryota > Metazoa > Arthropoda > Insecta > Orthoptera > Tettigoniidae > Anabrus > Anabrus simplex. Next base: position 73,676,982 of record NC_090271.1, on the reverse strand, counting down.
ACCCCTTGGTGCTATTTGACAGGAGTAGGCTATGTGTTGGCACCTGGTTTCACCCTCTCCTATCCTACTATCATATTTCACCGGGCGAGTGGCCATGCGGGTAGAGGCACACAGCTGTGAGCTTACATCCAGAAGATAGTGAGTTTGAATCCCACTGCCGGCATCCCTGAAGATGGTTTTCTGTGGTTTCCCATTTTCACACCAGGCAAATGCTGGGGCTGTACCTTAATTAAGGCTACGGCTGCTTCCTTCCAACTCCTAGGCCTTTCCTATCCCATTGTCGCCATAAGACCTATCTGTGTTGGTGCGACGTAAAGCCCCTAGCAAAAAAAACTATCATATTTCACATCATTCATTTCATTTCTGATGAGGATGATGTCAGGAAGAGCATCCGGTCATAAAAATCCGCCATGACAGATTCATATCGCCTCATACCCGACCCGTAGAGGAACGGGACAAGGGTTGGACAGACAAAACAATCCATCCGACACAGTTCAACCGAAAAATTTATTCGTGATGCATCCAGTTATTCTATGCAATACAACTTAATAGTATTTGACACTCATTTGATTATTTATTGATTATTTAAATAATCAGATGTAGGTTATTTGAATATTAAAAGTGTTTGATTATGCCCTCATTACAATGAATGATATTTGAAACTCATTTGATTATTTTATTAAATTATTCGTTCTATTATTTAAATAATCAGATGGAGGTTATTCAATTATTAAAAGTATTTGATTATCTCATCACTACTTTGAGTAAAAAGGTAGTTCAGAGTTTCTGAAGAGGCCTAAGGCAGTTACAGTGAGTGCAGATGTATGCAGTTTTTTAGTATTTATAAATGAATGAGAAAAGTTATGTAATAGAGTAGTACAGTGCAAGCCTGGTTAAACATGGTCCCATTTACCGTAGGTTCAGATTTAACATGGTACAAAGTATGTCCCTGAAAAGAATCATCAGTGAAATTCTTATTTTTAATGTAGTAACAGACTGCATAGAGGGATTCTACATTACAATCTGTTACTGTTACAGACTCCGTGCAAAACAGAACTTCAAGGGATGACTGGATGAGGTTTAGAAACTGTGTGCCTGTCTGTTCACAGAAATAGTGAGTCATGAACAATTGGCCAAGCTTTTGTATGCCCTGGGGAAAGTTAAGATGACCTTCCCTCATCCCCCTCAACAAGTTAAACCTGTTTGCTTCCACCCGTGCTTACAAAACAAGTGACCATGTTGAGTTTTAGCATTTTTCAGACAATCTAGTTAAGTCTTGAGTTTGGTGCAGGTGCTGTGATATCTCAGTAAAGAAAAACATCCTCAGTGAACAGTAAATTGAACATAATCGATCTTGTGAAGAATGAAATGTCAAATGCATATCTTTTCACCCATGTTCTGTTGCCTATATGTTATATTGCATTTACTGTGGTTAAGCAGGTATCTAGGGTAAAGCATGTCTCCCAAACACTGTGTTAAATCGATCTTCTGCTGTATAATGAAATATTCTTGAAACAAGTTACATTAATATTCAATGATGTATCGTAACATGTTGGCGGTATGTTGTAAAAGAATCACCTGATTTTTTTTACTTGAAAGTTGGCACCTTGTTATTTCACTGTTTTCCTCTTTTTATGTATAGTGTGAATGCTTTATGCATGTAGTAGTAGTAGTAGTAGTAGTAGTAGTAGTAGTAGTAGTAGTAGTAGTAGTATACTACTTGCGTTTCTTCATTATTTTTTAATTTTGTATAATAATCAGAGTTGGGAAGTAATTGACTAGAAGTGATCAAATTACTTGTAACAAATATTTTTTAGTCATTTTTACTTGTAATCGTTACCTTCTACAAAATGTAATTCACTTCTTGAAATAAAATTGTAACTTAATTGTAACATTCTAGTAATCAATATGCATCTCATGGAAGCAGAAATGGGAGAAAAGTTAGTAATCATAAAGATTACTTTTCATTTCTACTGTAGCTGCACCAGTCCTGGATGAGTTGCTTTCTTACTTCCCCAGAGTTTGGTGCAGGTGCTGTGATATCTCAGTAAAGAAAAACATCCTCAGTGAACAGTAAATTGAACATAATCGATCTTGTGAAGAATGAAATGTCAAATGCATATCTTTTCCCCCATGTTCTGTTGCCTATATGTTATATTGCATTTACTGTGGTTAAGCAGGTATCTAGGGTAAAGCATGTCTCCCAAACACTGTGTTAAATCGATCTTCTGCTGTATAATGAAATATTCTTGAAACAAGTTACATTAATATTCAATGATGTATCGTAACATGTTGGCGGTATGTTGTAAAAGAATCACCTGATTTTTTTTACTTGAAAGTTGGCACCTTGTTATTTCACTGTTTTCCTCTTTTTATGTATAGTGTGAATGCTTTATGCATGTAGTAGTAGTAGTAGTAGTAGTAGTAGTAGTATACTACTTGCGTTTCTTCATTATTTTTTAATTTTGTATAATAATCAGAGTTGGGAAGTAATTGACTAGAAGTGATCAGATTACTTGTAACAAATATTTTTTAGTCATTTTTACTTGTAATCGTTACCTTCTACAAAATGTAATTCACTTCTTGAAATAAAATTGTAACTTAATTGTAACATTCTAGTAATCAATATGCATCTCATGGAAGCAGAAATGGGAGAAAAGTTAGTAATCATAAAGATTACTTTTCATTTCTACTGTAGCTGCACCAGTCCTGGATGAGTTGCTTTCTTACTTCCCCAGTACTTCCAAAGACATCAGACTTCTCTTACAATATCTTGTACTATTCTGGAAGTTCTTAAAATTATACACAAGTATTCTTTCAAGTGCCCAAGTGCCACAGTGGAGCATCTCAGCTAATGCAATGTTGTACTTTCCCTCAAGAGGTCACGGCTTAGTGATGAGAATTTAAAGAACCAGATATTTTGTAAGTGCTCTGGTTTTTCTTCAAACCGTATACATTTTGTGCCAGCCCCCCCCCCCCCCCACTCTTATATTTCATGCTTTTGATAGACTGAAGAACTATACCGGTAAGTTGTCTTAACAGAGCCCCCTTATTTTGTAAGCAAATGGCAAATTTTGGAATGTTAAAGGTTGCTAACTAAAATAAAAATTATTTTGAAAGTTCCAGAATATCATGTTTAGCCTTACTTAGTGATGATAGCCCTTTACTATCTGTATGCTTTAAAAAAAATGTAATGTATTTTTCCTTGAAAGATTTGGCATCATTCCAGTCCCATGCAGAGAAAAAAATCAGTGATTTCCTTAAGATTGGCAGTCTGTGAAGAAATTGTTATACTTATCATCATCATCATCATCATCATCATCATGACAAGGAGATAGGACAGTATTTTGAAAACTTATATAGTGGTGAAAATTTAAATATCAAACAACAGGAGACCATGGCAAAAGAAAATGGAAAATGGAAATGAAAAATGCCATAAAGAACATGAGTAAAGCAAGGGCAATGCAAGATGAGGTAAATACTGACATGATCAAGGCTAGTGGAATACAGGGATTGCAATGGCTGTTTAGAGTCTTAAACACCATTTGGAAAGAAGAAAAACTACCCAAAGACTGGACTAAAGGAGTCATTGTCCCTCTGTTTAAGAAAGGAGACAGACCGAAACCTAGTAATTACAGGGGCATCACTCTTCTATCTCGTGGACTCAGAAAAATGGAACGTAACATAGAACAGAGATTAAGAACCATAATTGAACCACAGCTTGATAAGGAGCGGTATGATTTTGGAAGGAATAGGGCAACAACAGATTCAATATTTTCTGTAAGGATCATGGAGAAGCACTGGGGAAAAAGGAAAATATGTCATCTTCGTTTTCCTAGATATTGAGAAGGTTTCCAACAGTGTACAGAGACAAAAAGTCTGGGAATGCCTTGAGAATAGATCTATATACCATAATAAAGTCAAAATGCTGTATGAACATCGCCAGAGTTGTTTTCAAAAGCGATGGATATTCGGAGTGGTTTGAGACTAGGCAGGTGTACAACAAGGCAGCACACTGTCACTACTTTTATTCATCACTGTAATGGATGAAATAATGAAAAGAGTTAAGAGACTCAACAACAACTCTGAGTCTAAAGCTCTTGCCTTTGCAGATGATGTGATAAGGGATGATAATGAAGCTGATATACAACAGAACAAAGTTGAATGACTGAATGCTATTTAAGCAATTTGGTCTCAAGATACTCTAAGCAAGTCCAAAACAATAGTGTTGCCTGGTAGTCAACAGAACATCTGCACGCATGTTACTCTAGATGGATCAAAGCTGGAACAAGTACATCAGTTCTGCTATCTTGGCAGACCTGCAGAAATCACTAGAGCAATACAGAATGGAGCAGTTTTATCACTTTGTAAGAAAACTTTTTTGGGAAGCTTCTTTGTACCAGTTACCACATACAGTCTGGAAACCAACAGAAATATCGGTAAACTACAAGCAGTGGAGATGAAGATCTATGATTCAGAAAACAAGGAGGGACAAAATAAGAAACGACGAGATATGCCATCTTGTCCAAGGGAAAGAACCCCTTAGTGAGATCTGTGGCTGAAATGGTTTAGTCCTCTCAAAAGAATGGACCCACAAAGAACAGTTAGTGTGTGGATTGAGAAGGAACTGGAAGGAAAAAGATCAAAAGGTTGGACAAAGAAGAGATGGATTGATCAGATTAGAAATGATCTAGCTGGGCAAGGTCTGGATTTGCAGCAGGTTATGGAAGAAGACTCCTACATGAACAGAAATAAGTGGAGAGTGTTCATTCACTGCTCTTGGGAAACTGGAGCTAGTTCAAGATGATGATGATGATGATCGTCATCTCTGTATCCTTCCAGTGTGTCGGGTAGCATGTTTACGAATTCCTCCATTTTGTTCTATCTTGATATACTTCTCAGGTAACTGTAATTGAGCCCTATTACTTTTTTCTTGTAGTTTCTTCATCAGTGATAATAACTTACAAGTTTAATAGCACTCATGTGTAATGTGTTACAATAGAATATGTACTATGCATAATCTTGTCAGTGTCCACCAGGTATGTAGGATATACTGTAACACGAAAATTTTAAAAATTAAAGACAGTGAGTTAAAATAAAATTTAATTTGTAGTTCAACACTGCCACCTGTTCCCAAGAGCCCTGGGAGAAGTGGTAGGGCGTTATAATGTCCAAGAACTACATGTTAGCCTTACTGAAGGGCTGTGGCGCTATGAGCAGTGGGGATATCCTGTGCATGATGCAGCTCCAGGAGCAGAACTCTGGGCTTGGTTCAAGGATGACAGTCAACAGTAAGTTATAAAATTTTTTTACATTATGTTCAAAATAATGTGAAATGTACAATAGAACCATGTTAATCCTTATTTTGTTTTACCTATATTTTCCTATTCATCATCCTCATCATCATCATTGTCATCATCCATTTCTCTTGTCCAGCTTCTGTAGGATTGGGATGTTTATGACACCTTTTCATCTTCTTCTATCCAACCACCATTGTACCTCCTTCACTATGTTCCAGTCCAGGTTTCTTTTAATTATAGAATTCTTGATCACTTTCAACCACCTTAGTTTGGATCTCCCTATTGCCCTCCCTCCTTTCTGGGTCTCCACTTCAACATCTTTCCCTCTTCCTTCCTCTTAACGTGTCCAAACCATCTAAGTTTATCCCTCTCCATTCTATCGTAAAGCTTTCCCACTTTGATTTCCTTCCTGATGTCCTCATTTCTTGTCTTTCCTATCACACTTCTAAATAATTTCATTTGACTAGCTTGGATTTCATTCTCCTATATTTTTGTCAGAGTCCAGGTCTCCACTGCATATGTCAGTATTTGGCAGTACATCACTTTTTTACACATCATTGGTACATCCTTCCTCCACACGAGGTTTCTCACGTTCTGGTAGAATGCATATCTCTGTTGAGTCCTTTTACTGATTTTCATGTCCAGTCCTGCATCCTTCATCAGTTTGCTTGCCAGATACTTCAAGCCCTCCACAATTTCAAGGTTTTGTCCCTTTATTTTTATAAATTCTTTCTCCTCTACTCAACACTATTGTCTTACTCTTTTTTTATGCTGATTTTCATGCCATGATTTTCAATAATCTAACTCAATGTGTCATGTTGCCCTTGTACTTCCTCTCTGTTTCCTTTCCACACCACAATATCATCTGCAGACATCATTAGCTTCAGCTCCCTGCCAGTCATTTGGTACTGATTTTTCTTATTACACGTTATAATTCTTATATTTTGGTCCGTATTGAATTGTAAATTAAAGTCAAAGAAATATTAATGTTTACTAAATTCCACCTATTCAATACATAAAGAGTAATTTTAATTAAGGATTAAAACTTATGAAGTAAACTGTAGGGACATGTTTTGCCCTTTTCTCAAGGGCATCGTCAGCCTTAATCTCAAACCTGAAAGATAATAAATCAGGATCCTGATTGCTCTTAATTGTAGTTTTTTAATAAGAAAAAATATATAAATTATAAACGTGATGAATGATGATGTAGGTACATGTGTCGAAAAATGAGCGAGAGGGGTGACAGTAGTTAAAATATTCTTATAATAAAGCCTTTATAAAGCCTTACAAACAGTCTTAATTTTTATACTTTTATGAATGTCCTTGTCTAAAAATGTAGTAACAAGTTGCATATTGGTAGTTCTAAAAGAACACAATTATTGCTGCATTGAATTGAATCTTGTTGCAAGATGCCCTGTAAGAAATAAGCTTAGAGGTTAAACAGCCTAATCTTTAGAATAATAATGAAGATTACTCCAAGTAGAGTTAAATAAATTTTGAAGTTGCTAGTTTGTTGTTAATCTTTTGTGATGAGATAAGTCTGCTGCCTTCTTAAATTACGTTGTAGGAGCGAGGAAAAATGCTTGATAATAAGGAGCCGTAATTATAAAGTTCTATAAGAACACAGTTAATTCTGTGTTGAATTGAACTTTGTTAAAAGACGCTTTGTAAAGGTTGAGGGCGTAAGAAATAAATTTGGAGCTTAAAGAGTTTAATCTTTAGAATAATAATGACAAAGAAAAGTATTTTTGATCACTTCAAGTGGGGTAAAAAATAAAATTTATAGTTGCTAGTTTGTTGTTAATCTCATTTGATGAGATTGCAGTCTTCTTAAAGCACGTTGTAAGAGCGAGGAGAGTGCTCGATGGTAAGTAGCTGTATTTAAATTAGTTAGGTGTGACTGCGGCTTCTTATATAGAGAGTTGAAAAGGAAATGTGGTTTAAAGTCTGTAACAACAGGAGGGTTACATATTAAGGAATGAAATTGAAGGAAAGGTGAGCCCAAAGAAAAAACGATGTGTGTAAAATCACTTACCCCTTGTCAGTTGTGACATTAATTGGTTAAAAAAATAAATATTGAATGCAAATTCATTTATCTGTTTGACTCTTATTGTGTTAATCGGTTGCTATGGTAGCGTTGAAATGACTGACACTTGCGCTTTAGAATTTTAAATTCTCTTAGTTTTAATTTAATATCACATTCTTTTAGAGTTTTAAGTTATACTAGAGGACCCATGCTGCTCCGCAGCATTCGTTATGAATAGGTGAAATAACCTGTCGATATGAAATTGCTCCATGTGTTGCCCGGTTACTTTCTCGAATGTTTATTTTTAGGATTTATATTACCTGTTAACTTCATGTCAAGTGAATGTTTGTAGGTTTCTTATTGTGACGTGGTTTGATATATTACAAACTATTTTGTTGTTGTTGAGTTATTGTTGTGTTGTGTGTTTGATGAAAAGTTTTAATTTTGAATTTTTTTTTGTGGAAGTTTGTCGTAGTTGAAGCTGTATGGCATTGTCTGGGAAGTAGCTGGTTCTTCCAAACAATGAATAAAAATAAATGATAATTGTAGCTGCCTCTGTGGATTAGTGGTAGAGTGTCGGCCTCCGGATCTCAAGATAGCGGGTTCAAACCCGGCAGAGGTAGTCGGACTTTTGAAGGCTGGAAAAAAGTCCATTCGTCACTCCTTGGCGTACGATGTCGGCATGTAAAAGATCTCTGGTGTCACATTTGGTGTTTACCCGACAAATTCATTAATTCTCAGCCATAGACGTCCAAGAGAGTTTCGGTTTATTCGGTCTGCCATCTAGTGGGCCTGGAGTAAAACGGAACGTCAAAATTGATGAGCAGACAGCCAGATGGCGTCAAATCGAAATGTCTGCACACGGTAGCTGAGGTCCATACGATGATTATTATTATTATTATTATTATTATTATTATTATTATTATTATTAATGATAATTGTATGTATTTACATGATGCGCTATAGATATGATGTACACGATTCCAGCTATCATTGGGAGTGTCACCAATAAACCTAGTGAACCCAAGAACTGTGGATTCAACACTAAACTTGGTCATTTTAGACATTTTCTTTTTCAACCCTTCTGACTTCCATGTCGATGTAGACTGAACATGGACTTAAATGGTATCCAGAATGTCACAATTCATCATAGCAGTCCCGAAAAGTCTGGATCCAACACTAATATTTTTCAATTATTTTTCTCCAGATAGTAAGTGATATGTATACCAAGTTTGGTTGAGAGCTATGCTGGAACATATATACATCCATAATCTTGGTCGTTTTGAACATTTTCTTCTTCACCACTTTTCACCCCCAATGCTGATGGGGTTTTAAATGATATCCATAGTGTCACTGTTCATCTCAGCTATCCCGAAAAATATGGATTTGACACTTAAAGTTAATGTATCAATCACAGCTGCACATATCTACCTTAGTTCATTTACTGGAATTGCTATTAACAATATGATAAACCTATTAAATATACAAGTGGATATATCTTAATATATAGTAGAACCCCCACGAGAGCACTGCCCATGAACGAAAGCACGGACATTCTTCATCTACATTGGACTCAAACAAGAATATAGACATACGCAAGACGTATAAATCCACTCCAATGAAGTGACCTGAGCCATCATAAAGGATTTTAATATGTGATTTTAACTTGTGTTATGCATTTTAGAGTGATTAATATACCTGTACTTTTTAAAAATTTGCTAATTTACATGAATTTTAGGCCTAAAAACAAACTTGCTTTTAACCATCTAGAATGTACCATATAACCAATTTTTACTCTTAAACATGCCCAATTTGAATGCTTGACATAGTGCTTCCCCACAACTTCTCCATTTGGAAAGGCAATTCAACCAATATTTGACTTATGTAAAGATACCAATGTACAGCTGATGATGACTGTTCAAAAATTCTAAACCGGTCCTGTAAGTTAATCTTATATAAATAAAATTGGTATTGATAAGGTGGAACCTTTTCTTATCTATATTACATGTTAACTATCAATACAGAAAATGAAACTAATTAATCAAGATTGGTACTAATAGGTTTCATGTATGACTCTTTTACATTTTGTTGGTATTTTCTTGTTACACATTATGTCTTTAACTATTTTGTAGAAGTTGCTACCTGTCTGAATTCTGTGGAAAATTTCCTTGTCTATAGAACCAGTATCAGAGATAACACTTACAAGATATTTGAATTGATGGTTCATCTGTAGCTGTTTCCCCTCCATTTCAATTTGTCCCACTGGTTGTCCGTAGTGACTGAATGGGTTGCTATATTTCTAGAAAATAGATCTCAGAGAGTTAGAGTAGGTGAAGCTTTGTCTGACCCTGTAATAGTTGAGAGGGGAGTTCCTCAGGGCAGTGTTATCGGACCTTTATGTTTTCTTACATATATAAATGATATGAGTAAAGGAGTGGAATCAGAGGTAAGGCTTTTTGCGGATGATGTTATTCTCTATAGAGTGATAAATAAGTTACAAGATTGTGAGCAACTGCAACGTGACCTCGAAAATATTGTGAGATGGACAGCAGGCAATGGTATGTTGATAAACGGGGCTAAAAGTCAGATTGTGAGTTTTACAAATAGGGAAAGTCCTCTCAGTTTTAATTACTGCGTTGATGGGGTGAAAGTTCCTTTTGGGGATCATTGTAAGTATCTAGGTGTTAATATAAGGAAAGATCTTCACTGGGGTAATCACATAAATGGGATTGTAAATAAAGGGTACCGATCTCTGCACATGGTTATGAGGGTGTTTAGGGGTTGTAGTAAGGATGTAAAGGAGAGTGCATATAAGTCTCTGGTAAGACCCCAACTAGAGTATGGTTCCAGTGTATGGGACCCTCACCAGGATTATCTGATTCAAGAACTGGAAAAAATCCAAAGAAAAGCAGCTCGATTTGTTCTGGGTGATTTCCGACAAAAGAGTAGCGTTACAAAAATGTTGCAATGTTTGGGTTGGGAAGAATTGAGAGAAAGAAGAAGAGCTGCTCGACTAAGTGGTATGTTCCGAGCTGTCAGCGGAGAGATGGCGTGGAATGACATTAGTAGACGAATAGGTTTGAATGGCGTCTATAAAAGTAGGAAAGATCACAATATGAAGATAAAGTTGGAATTCAAGAGGACAAACTGGGGCAAATATTCATTTATAGGAAGGGGAGTTAGGGATTGGAATAACTTACCAAGGGAGATGTTCAATAAATTTCCAATTTCTTTGAAATCATTTCGGAAAAGGCTAGGAAAGCAACAGATAGGGAATCTGCCACCTGGGCGACTGCCCTAAATGCAGATCAGTATTGATTGATCGATTGATCGATGGCCATAACCTCACTTTTCTCTTGGCTGAAGATGAGTCCATATACTTTAGCAGCTACTGTCCAGGAGTTTATTTGTTCTTGAAGGTCTTCTTTAGAGTCTCCCCACAAGCATATATCGTCAGCGAACAAGATAACTTTCATTTTCTTACCTCCAATGGTTTGGTGAACTTTTCTCTGAATCTTGTTCATCACAGTGATGAAAAGAAGAGAGACAAAACACCACCCTGTCTTAACCCAGATTTTATATCAAATGTTTCAGTCATTCCTACAGGTGTTTTGACTTTACTGCGGATATCTTCATACAAATTCTTGAATTTGTGTATCATGTCATGCTGTATTCCAATTTTCTTCAGTGTTTCCCACACCTTCTCTCTGTTCACAGCATCAAATGCTTTCTTGATATCCAGAAAGGCTAACCACAAATCTCGGTTGTGTTAACTAAGGGACGGTAAAGATTAAATCAGTTGTTGATCTCCCCTTCCTGAATCCATACTGTTCTTCTGAGAGGTTCTCTTCAATAAAGGGTCTGATTTTATGCCCTATAATTCTTTCATAAAGTTTAACAACTTGAGATGTTAAATGATGCCTCTATAGTTGAAACATTTCTTTCTATCTCCTTTCTTGAAAATTATGATGCCTGTTTTCCAATCAACTGGTATGTCCCCTTCTTTCCAGATCTTACAAAAAAGTCTGTAGATCCAATGTTTTCCAGAAATGCCCATAGCCTTGATCATTTCTCCATTAATTTCATCAGCACCAGCTGATTGTCTGGTTTTGATGTATTTCCAGGCATAGTCTACATCACTCCATGTTAAGTCTAACCTGTTGTCAGAGGCAGACTTGTATGTGATAGTACTGTTTTTTTGTGTAGGCTGCATGCAATTCACATTTAGCAATTCATCAAAGTTAGTCCTCCAAGTCTCTTTGATCTTATCATCTTCAGTGATCAGATTTTCATTATCATCTCTTAGGTATTTGGAGTGTTCTTTATCTCTTTTTCTATTTTTCATCACTCCACTTGTTCAACCACTTCTCTCGTTCTTCTGTAACAACTTGTTTTGCTTGTTTTTTAGCAACCCTGTATAGTTCCTTATTATGGTCAGTCTGGTCCTTGAAATATTTTCTAAACATGTTGTTCTTGTTCAGGACAGTTCTTGTTCGGTCATTCCACCCTGAAGTTTCCTTCCATCTTCTAGTGCCACTGGTTCATCCACATATCTTCTCAGTTATCATTACTAGATTTTCTTTCAGATCCTTCCATTCCTCAACTGTTCTTTCATCTGTCTTTGGTAGTACTGTTTTGATGTTTTATTGGAACTCTATTATTCTATCATTGTCCCTCAGCTTCCATGTCTTGAGTTCCTTTACCTGTGTGGTTCTTACTTCTTTTAACTTGTTAAACTTGAAGTATCCAATGAGGAGTCTTATGATCACTTTACAGGGAGACACTAGGAATCACTTTTACGTCTTACAGTCTATTTTGTAGTTTTTTCTCAATCCAAAAAATAGTCTATAAGAGATTCACTTTTTCCATCCCATCCATATCTTGTGACCTTCAGGCTTTTTTTGCTTTTGATACCATGAGTTCCCTATTACAAGGTTGTTCCTCAGACAGAGATCAAGGAGTCTAGTTCCTTCTGGGTTTCGTGGGCCCCATCCATGTGCTTCTAGAATACTTTCATATCCATCTCTCACAGTCTCTACTTGAGCATTCATACCCCTTATGATAATTGTTCCATCTCCTCTTATTCTTTCCTCATTGTCTTCTTCAAAATATTCTTTTTCTTTATCTTCACAACCAGTCTGTGGTGCATAACACTGAATGATGATGATGATCTGGGAAGAATCCAATTTTAGCATTATGTGAAGAATCTGATCAGAAACATATTTTACTTCTACTACATGATCTTTCATTTGATGATCCATAACAACACCAACTCCATTTTTTGTTTGATTTCCACCTGACCAGAGTAAATGATAACTCTCTCTGAGTTCCTTTGATCCTTTTCTCTTCCACTTGGTTTCACTGAGTCCCAGGATGTTTATATTCCTTGTTTTCATACCAGGCCTTAATTAAGGCCATGGTCACTTCCTTCCCACTCCTAGCCCTTTCCTGTCCCATTGTACCATAAGACCTATCTGTGTCAGCGTGACGTAAAGCAACTTGTACAAAAAAATAAAAAAATTGATGCGTGCATAATAATGTGGTAATATTTAATGTGATAAATTTTGATCAGATCACATAGACCGGACCAGATACCAAGAATATCCAGTGTCTTTCAAAGTTTAAATATATATCCTTGATCTCTTTTTCTTTTTATGAACTTGTCACTAGCCAGATGTAACAAAACTCGTTGGTCTTGTTACTAGGCGGACCTAGGCAATCCAGACCAGTGGTTTAGTCACTAGTTGGATGTATCTCATATTCTGTCATGTTCTTGTCATTAGCCATATTCTTCTTACGCCATGCTCCCTTTCACAAACCAGTTATTAAAGTTTCACCCAATCTAGTCGCCCCTTTATTTGCTATGCTTGATCTACGTTCTCAGCTTTAAAATTTCTCAGCTCCACACTCATCATGATCTTTACTTTCCCATAACAGAGCATTATGTTAATACTTTCACAGTCTTTCTTCATTATGATGATATGCGGACTGTCCTCTTTAAAAGTCTCAGGAGAAAAAATCTGAGGCTTGGGCATCAGTTTAACCCATATATACGTTATTGAACGCTGTGCCTCGTCCGCCAAACCCATATATATACGTTTTGGTGCATTGTGTATTTCACCGATCTCGTATATGAAAGGGATATAGTGTCATGCTTTGAGATTCCATGGAAATGCTCAAAGAAGTTCTGTATGGCAGATATACCACTCCATTTCATGCGTTTTGAAAGCGATCTGTAGTTATTTCAGCTTCGTTATATCCGAAAGGACGGGGCAGTTAGAAATGTATTATTTCCCAGCAAAGTTATAAAAACCTTAATCTCATGGAATGGCTCTTACAGTGGTACAGGTAACTCCTCAGCTTCTCCTCTTGCTCTTCTTCCTCCTCTGATTCACTGCTTCCATGATGAATGACTAGTTCCTCCACTTCAGGTTGCCTAGTTATACTTCCTCTTAAAACAATAATCACCACCACCATCACCTCTCTCTTCATTATTGTAGAACTTAACAATCTTCTTCTCAGTGTGTTTCACTTAATTTCTCCACATCTCTGCTGTCACCTGTAGGATATATTGAAGTATCACAACCTGATAAGTATATGATAAACTCCACTTGCCTATGTCCAATAAATAACATTTCCACATGGCCTACCTGATTAAGAGATTCTCCACACAGCTCTAGCTCGGTCCAATCCATGGCCAGGTCTTGAAGCCACTGTTTTGATATAATACTGCTTCGCCACAGACCATACTAATTTGATGGCATTGAAAAATGAGTGGTATGGAGGAAGTCGTAGGACAGTACGGCCTTCATTGTGCAGCATTTTGTCAACAATGTACCTTTGTTTTAAAAAAACAGAGAAATATTGTTATGCATACATGCAAGTAAACAACATTACCTAAATTTATGTTTAGATGCTTCTGTACCTTTATAAGTGACTTCGATTCCTATGACACAACCTTTGCAGCTCATCTTTTGTTGTATTTTCTGGTAGAGACACCCCATTCTGCCTCAACCATGACTATAAATTAAAGGAAACCGGGCGAGTTGGCCGTGCGCGTAGAGGCGCGCGGCTGTGAGCTTGCATCCGGGAGATAGTAGGTTCGAATCCCACTATCGGCAGCCCTGAAAGTGGTTTTCCGTGGTTTCCCATTTTCACACCAGGCAAATGCTGGGGCTGTACCTTAATTAAGGCCATGGCTGCTTCCTTCCAACTCCTAGGCATTTCCTATCCCATCGTCGCCATAAGACCTATCTGTGTCGGTGCGACGTAAAGCCCCTAGCAAAAAAAAAAAAAAAAATTAAAGGAAAAATAAAAATTAAATTCTGTAACATCATTAATTATCATTCAGTAGGAGAAAATATTCAGTGTAGTATAATTACCACTAATTGATCCTTCCTCCATTTTGTTGGTTGATGCTCCACAAGCTTACAGTGATATGCTGCATTATCCATTACAATAATACAAGGTCCTATATTTCTTAATCTTATGATTGTGTTTCCACCCACACCTGAAATTTCTCACTGTTCATACCATCAGAAGAACCAGTCGCAAAAAGACGAAGGGAAGTGAGAAGCACGCGAACACAATGGAAATAAGATATTGCTCCTGTGAACAGGCCGGATTTTTCTTCCCCTATCAAAATTTTGTGAATGTTTGGCAAATGATTTGGTGAATAGTGTTGCTACTGAAATTACTGAAGAATCACGAGCATCATCCCGGGAAGGCTAGTAGGTAGAGATTATTTTCCACACAGAATAATATTGCAGTGGGTGTGAAGAAGGAAGGACACTCGCAGCGTACATTCAAGGTTTGCTACAACGAGTCCAAACACAACACCGTCAGTGCTGTGAAGAAAATGACGACCGTATATTGCCGTAAATATGATGTAGGAGAATGTTTTGAGTCTTACCATACCAAAGCTAGGTACTGGGAATAACAACATGAAATTCTGTTGTTCAGTGACGGAAAACTATCGAACTTTTCTGAGTGAATTAGAAATTCAAGTACATGAACAACAAGGATAACAGAATGTACCAATATTGTAGCCTGATATTATTTCCAATGCTGAAGGTACGCATTTTTGAATTGATTTCATGTAATAGTCCACTTTATCTAGAATATGTATATAAATTTGTTTGTTTATACTGCAAAAACTGACAAAACTGTGATTTATTCTGACAGTTTAAATCACGCCGGCACAGGGTAGGGACGCTATCTTGACTCGCTGGGCTCATAGTGTTAACCCCTTGGGTCTATATTAGTATATTATTTAACAAAATTTACAAAATTAACAGTACTCAATTCTAATTTTCATAATATCATTGTCCACATGTACACAAATTTGCTGGTTAAATAAAGATTAAAGTACATAAAGAATAGAATAATTTGCACAATTTAACACAAAACCTTGACTTGAATACACTGTTAGTCTTCCAAACAGTCATGACACAGAACATTTATGTGTTTGAGGCACAAATACTTATGACTCTGCAGAAGTATCTTGTTTTTCGGTTTTCTTTATACTTGCACACTCTGCATCTTCTGGCTTCTTTAGGAGGTTCAGCATTCACTAAATTTTACACTATTGTGATTCTTCCACCGTTTTAGTGATTAAATTTTGATACGGAAAATGAAGCTGATTACTTGCAAGGTTCAGCATTCTCCGCAAGTTTTCTCTGACGCCGTAAATTTCCTTCATTCTTTCCCTGGTAAGCCTAGGAATATAGTTAACTCAGATGCCCTTCGAATAGCATGTTTCTTCATCAGGCCAGTTGCCACCTCAGCCAACAATTTTCTGCAGAGTATAGTGACATTGGGGCAGTTGTGACTAAATATCACCTGAGTATTTATGCCAGAAATGTTCAGTAAACCATAGAAAATAACCATTGGTCATTGAGCAGTGTTCCTATAGCATTCATAATTAGCCCTCAACTGGTCAACTATGTCAACACCAATCTTAGTGCTATTATATTTAACAATCATTTCGGCTTTCTAACTTCTTTAGTTTCATCACTGTCAGTTGGCCTAAAGTAGGTTTCCCTTTTGTACTTTCCTTGAGCTGTTAGCATTATATGTTGATTGGTAGAATTGACTATAGCTTCAATCATTGAAGCATCAATATATTTCTCCTAGATTTCTAGCGGCTCTTTGATTTCTATGACCGTTACCCTAGCTCCTGGTAATTGTGTAACAGTATTTTTTGACCTTGTTCGTATAGCTTTTGATGGACAATGCATTTTCCACTTGGTCATATCTTTTCCAAAGTAATATAGGGAGTCATTACCAAAATAAAACAGCTGTTCATTATTAGGATCCAGTTCCTGTTCACTGTCGGAATTTTCCGCGCACACTTCAACATAGTTCAACTCTTCATTGTCATTGTTGTTAGCTTCAACTTCCCAGTTGTTGCTGTGATTATCAAACTCGGCTTTGAGGAGTATCCTAATATGGGCCTGTTCTGGTTCAAAACTCATTTTCCTAAACGTAGAAACAGAAAAGCACTTAATTATTTTGTCAGGTTGATATATAAATAAAACAAATTATTGCACCATTCTTGTCAAACAGTTAAGGCTAGATGAGCTGTGTGGCTTATAGAGAGCTTAAAATATGTGCACACACCTAAATTAACTATTAAGTGTGAAGAAGACTGTTCTTACTTTACGACTGCAATGTTCCTGTAAACAAGATTGGTGACTACGGTCTGCAAGACCATGCATTTGGTTAATGACTGCAGTGTTAGAGACCGGAAAGTATTCTATACAAATGTGCAGTTAGTGCAAGTACAGTACGCAAAACTTTTAGTGATACCTGGTTTTACTGGGGTAAGGAGGGAGCTCTCCTGGTTCCGGTAATACTTCCAACTGAATGGAAATGAAACTGAATTGAATTGAAAGTGCAATCAATCTATATGAATTTTCTAAACCTTTATTATCTTAAGCCAACAACTGTGTCACACACACATATAACATTATATAACATTTCTCGATGTGAATCTTGTTCTTAGCATGAATTCTACATTTTGGCTTTGCTGTGTAAACAGTACTAGTACGTAATGTGTACGCCAGATGTCTCACGGCAATGCATAATCGATTCATAGTTTGTGTTTCAAAGGTTGCCAATACAAATCTCGAAGATAACCGAGGTCTGCCGATTCAGCACTAGGGAGCCCAGGTATCACTAAAAGTTTTGCTTACTGTACTAGTGATGTGGCGGGTGTATTCAAGATTACAAAACATGAAGCTTCCTAGCTGCACAGCGCTCTCTCTCTCTCTCTCTCTCTCTCTAGCGGCGGGGGAAATTGGATTCAGTTGTTTTAATCAACGGTCTCGTGTGTCACTAATGGAGGGTTAATATGTGAATCCATTTGTGGATTTGTTAGCACTATTCTTCTAATGAAGAGAAGATTGCAGATATTTTTGTGAGGTGACTTGTTTGGAAAGAAGTAGGCCTACTTCGTTTACAATGGAACTGTTTTATCTCCACAGAGTGGACGTATTATGGAAAGAGCTGACAAGTGCTCTCTCAGGTCTGCTGTGTGCCTCTCTCAACTTCATAGACGCATCCAACAGTTTAAGTCCTGAATTCAGCTTCCGACCCTCTGGTGTGGTAGGTGAAACTCCCATCAACTCGTCTTTTCTTCGTTATGCTGCTCTGCCAAGAGAGATAGTTTGTACAGAGAACCTCACCCCATGGAAGAAACTGCTGCCTTGTGATTCCAGAGTAGGTATAACTCTGTGAGTTGTTAGTAGTCAAGTAGTCAGTTGGTTTATAATTAGTAATGTAGTCAAAGTCAGTTTACAGTTAGACACCCAGTAAAAGAGGGAGCTATGACACAGAAACATGGTACTGAGAAATATTGAGTTTTCCAAACTGTTTCTTTAATTTTGTGTTTGCCTAATAAATAAAATATGACGGTTGGAACTTAAATAGTGGCAGCTATTTATTTGCAACAGATACAAAAGAGTTACATGTTAGCAGCCTTTACTGTCCTTCAGTGTAGTCACCAGCGTTGTGTATAACCTGTTGCCAGCGATGTGGAAGTCGTAGTATACCTTTAGCAGAGCCTGTTCTGTTGATGGTGTGAATGGAGCGGTCTACTGCCTGTTGAATCTCTGCAACAGTTCTGAAGCGAATCCGGTTTCTTGGGCGAGCTCACGAATCGCCTGGTTTCAATCACTGTCCAGTAACGCGGCAAGAGCATGCACTTCTTCTTCACTGACGCTCGTAGGACGACCTGCCCGATGAATGTCCGCCACAGTTTGCCGACCATCGTTGAAGGCTTTTACCCAATGTGCCACTGTTCTGTAAGGCAATGCAGATTCCCGCAAGCCTCTTGAAGATCTTGATGACACTGTCGTGCTGTACGACCTATGGCACATTCAGTCTTGATCCAACTCTGTTGTTCCTGTTTGGAAAAAATAGTGACGTTACATTAGACCGCTAGCTCACAAGTGACTGTGTTTTTCTTGCTTGTGCGCACGCAGGTGATGTGGGAAGGGCAAGTCCATTTGCTCTGAGGTAAGGTAGGTATGTAACCAACGTGTGCTATCAGCGACAATATTAGATTCCGTTGCATTGCGTCTCCACAGCAGTGTTGCCACTATTTAAGTTCCAACCCTCGTATGAATTTTAAGTTGCAGGAACTTTTAACTGTAGGGAGAGGTTTTTAAAATCACGCATAGCCTTTTATTGGTTCACAAACCACGAGTGGTTCGTGACCTTCCTGTTGACTACAAGAGATGGCACTGCAGGAGGTCAGTGTTCATTCATATGTCACTCTTTCATATAATGCAAATGTAAAAGAAATGTAATACAAAGTTACAGTCAAGCCGCTGGCTGTCGGGGCCCTGACGTATCTCAGACAGTGTTGCTGATTTTGAACCATACGATATAAACACACACACCTAAAATATTTCACAGATACGTAGATCAGATTCTGTGTTAATGCGACGCAAATGCGTACGGAAATGTGCGAAAGTTACCTCTAATATATTGAAAACCAACACTGGTGTAATCATAACGTTTTAAAATTAACTGCACTCCAAGAACAGCGTAAATATAATAACAAAACATTCCAGTCGAAGTTAAGCACATTCCAAAAACAGCATATAATAAATAGGTAATAATAACAAAACATTCCAGTCAAAATTAAGCACACTGAGAGAATAGAATAACCATAACTTAAAAATAGTAGACTATAGACGTAATATAAAATTAAAATAAGTCAGAATAAAAAATTAAACCCTGAAAATAGTATTAACGTGGCAATAAAAACTTCACTGTTACAATAAAACTTCAACATGCTCATAGAATAGTAGTGCCAAAATAATAAAATAATGCAATGAAACAAATTATGTACTCACAGGGACTAATCCAAACAAAATACACCACACTCTACGAAAATATCGGTGTCTTCGTCCTTGTCACTAATGTCACTGGAGTCACTGCTATCATTACCCAGGGAAATTATTTCTTCCACTCGACATTCAACAATTCCATCGGCTTCTTTTGCCTTATATAGATCTTCCCAGGTGTGACTGACAACACTTTTCCACTTATCTGCTGTAAGAAGTTTGATTGCCTCGTGCAGTAAGCTTTCAACATCAGTGAGACGGAAAGATTTGTTATTTTCGGCAACATATCCTTTAACTTGTGCCCAGATTAACTCAATGGGATTGAAGTGGCAGTGGTAAGGAGGAAGCCTACTTACCCTATGACCCTGAGCTGTAGCGATGGAGTCCACTTCGTAGGTGCAAAATCTAGGCTTATGGAGTTTTACACTTTGTAGCAGCTCCGCCTTTGTCATTTCTGCAGATAACTCCGGTGCATTATTTCCCACCAACCACTGAAGAATGATATCTTTTCTGTCGTTCATTGTTGGTGCTTTGTTTAGTTGCACAGAGTGATAGGGGACATTGTCCATAACAATTATGGAATTGGGTCTTATGTTTGGTAGCAAAAAATTTTTAAACCACGTTGTGAAAGTAATCCCATTCATTTCTTCGTGATAATCATGAGTGCTCTTTGATCTGAAAAGAAGCATAGCTCACGGAACAAATCCATTAATGCCACCTGCATGAAGCAAAATAAGCCTACTTCCCTTCCCAATAGGTGCTTTGAAAGTCCCTGCTACAGTTTCATCTGTCCAGGCCACCATTTTAAAATGTCTGACATTTACCCACGTTTCATCTAACCACACCACTCTACAGTATCAGGACTGGACTTCAGAATTTCCCTCAAAAATCTACCTTGCCATGCTACAATTTCACTTCTCTCCATCGCAGCTTTTCTCCCTGAAAATTTCTTCCAACGAAAGCCAAGTTCTCTCAGTATTTTACTTAAACTGGTCTTTCCTCCACTGAATAAGCGAGATTCTTTCAAAGAGTCAAGTAGTTTATCTTGCGTGGGGAAATTCCCTCCTTGTGTAATAACTATAAATATGTTGCCTTATTGCATCCTTTTGAAATGCATCTATCAGGCGAGTTGCCATGCGGTTAGAGGTGCGCAGCTGTGAGCTTGCATCCGGGAGATAGTGGGTTCGAATCCCACTGTCGGCAGCCCTGAAGATGGTTTTCCGTGGTTTCCCATTTTCACACCAGGCAAATGCTGGGGCTGTACCTTAATTAAGGCCACGGCTGCTTGCTTCCCACTCCTAGGCCTTTTCTATCCCTTTGTCACCATAAGACCTATCTGTGTCGGGGCGACGTAAAGCAACTAGCAAAAAAAAAAAAAAAAAAAAAAATCTGCCAGACAACAAAAATCATCAGTAAGTGCTGGAAGCTACATAAGATCCACTTCTTAAAGCCAAATTTGCCGCATTCAAAAGTGTCGTTGGTAAATGTAAACCATTCTTGAGGAAGTTTCAAAGTTACAAGACTTTAGTACCTTTTTATTCATGTCACTCATTGCAGTTGACAACGTTCATACTGGATATGGTGCAAAGATGTTCTTAAGAGATGAGTGTACTGATCAAGAGAAGTTGGTTTTTAAAAAACCAGTTTCAAAAACTTTTAGAGAGCATGATACAAAAACAGAAAACAGCCCATTGACTTCATATCTTGCATGAGGGTTAACTTGTTTTGATCCAAAACTAATTTTCCTCCTGTTAAATGTTGGTTTGAAAGAGGTGATATTGTCCTTGAAGAATTGCATGTTGCTGAGAGAGAGTGGCAAGGAGATTGCTGAGAGGTCCAAAAATCGGTATGCCCTACTCTGATAAATAAAGCTCATTCTGATGGATAGAAGAAGATATTCAGTCATTTTATATCCAGTAACATGGACACTGTTGTAGTTTACACGCTTATTGGGAAGAACAAGAGATTTTTTTTATTTTTTTTTTTGCTAGTTGTTTTACGTCGCACCGACGCAGATAGGTCTTATGGCGACGATGGGACAGGAAAGGGCTAGGAGTGAGAAGGAAGCGGCCGTGGCCCTAATTAGGGTACAGCCCCAGCATTTGCCTGGTGTGAAAATGGGAAACCATTTTCAGGGCTGCCGATAGTGGGGTTTGAACCTACTATCTCCCGAATACTGGATACTGTCCGCACTTAAGCGACTGCAGCTATCGAGCTCGGTAACAAGAGATTTGTAGTTTACACACTTATTGGGAAGAACAAGAGATTTGTGGTTTGTCATGAAACGTCGTTTCATTCTATCAAATGGAAATGCTTCTATTGAAAGTGGCTTTTCTGTGAATAAAAACCTCACTGTTGAAAACCTAACAGAGGAATCATCAGTACTGGAGCCTAAAAGCAAAAGGCACTCTAGCAAATTTTACAGGAGAGCCAAAATAAAATGTGAGGTTGGAAACATCTTGGTATATAGCTAATTTTTTTCCCTGTTGTTCCTAAGGATAATATGAGAAAATATAAAAGGAATTAGGGCCGTATGTTTATTTTTTAAGTAGTTACAGGTTATAATTGTTTGGAGATTGCTGGTTTTGCCACCAAAAGTTGGATTTTGCTGTTTTTGCTACTTAAATTGTTTTTATTTTTAAGACACCAACCCTGTTTACCTTAAAAAAATTAGAAACATTTTAGGCTAGATTGTATGTTCAAGCACACAAGTATGAAGGATTGATTATAGTATTGATAGTATAGTATAGATTATAGTAGATTGTGTTAGCATTGCCATATAAAATAAGGAATTATGGAAATAAGAAGCTATACATTGAATATTTTAAAGCATTAAATTTAATGTTACATCATAAAAATACACTCAAATGTTGAGGAAAATTTCTATACAAAGCTCTCTGAAACAAAGGTAATTAAAACAAATTTAAGAACACTTAAATTTTTTTTAAACTACAAAGTTGTCATGGTAAGCTCCTGTTTTTGAAACAGTTCTGTCCTACACTATTGTTTCTGGTGATTCTTCTGTTGGCTCACATTCGGGTTCTAGTTCCTCTCGAAGGTCTTCTTGGCCATCACACTTTGCAAAAAGATCTTTATAAAAGCCTGAGACTGAGTTTTCTACCCAATTTGGGCCAAAGTGTATCTCAAGCAGCCTTTCCCCGTCTGTGAAATTTTTACTCCTTTTACCAGGCCTGGCAATCCTGACAGATTTAACGGAGGGTTGAAGTCTGAGATTGTAAATTTATCTTCTGTGACACATTTGAACACTTCATGGTAGTAAAACTGTTCTCCTTTGATTACCACCTGTTGTTTGTCTAACTTTGATCTTCGAAGAAAAACTTTTTTGTCGGTGCAAATTTGAAATGCCATAGCTTTATCGATTTGAAAACCCTGTAGACCTCACTCCACCAATCTCGAACACAACAATCAACCCCCACTTTTACTACAGTTGCGAACTGTGATATAACGTCCACATATTGTTCAAGTTTCTCCATTTCCTGCATGGATTTGAACTGCTTTTCATAGTGCCCAAAAACCTAGTCTGGTGGCATGGATGAATGTCCACATATCGGAAATATTATTTCAACGTCTTTCAGATTTGATGGGGCATCCAAAAGCCATCTGGAACACATTGCAAGAATGATCTGGATTTTATTTTGGCCCCCACATCCATCTGCAAACAGCCTCAGTTTGGTTTTGCCGGTAAAATCTGTGTTTTTCAAAAAGTGGTGGAGACATGATGCAGTTTCACTCGAGCCTTTCTTGTGAATATTTTCATTCCAGAAATAGCATGTGCAGTTATCTTCTGTTAGCTGATCTGTAGAGGTACCTTTTATAAACATGAGGTTGTAGAGATAAAGCTGCTGTCTATAGTAAACTTCCTGGTCTGGCAATTTAGGAAGTGGTGAGTTTTTCTGACAGTCAAACGAGACATTCATAACTGTAGGGTCATCTGCTTTTAAATCATCATAAAAAGCCTTAGCCCTTATTTTGTGTATTGCTCTTGCTTGTTTCTTCTCTGGGTCCTTTTCCTATTTCATTCTTTAAGTTCTAAGCATGTGGAACACATATCCAGTCTTGAACTGCCAAAGCCAATGTTAAAGTTACGATTGAAGACAAATCTAAAGTAACTCACTTTTATCATTAAATTTTCCTCAGCACTGTCATTATACATTTTGTGTAATTTTGCTATACTGAGTTCTCCTGGTAAGTACTTACGGCCACTCTTTGATCAACATTAGTGTGCATCACTGCACGTCAAAGAGGATATAAATTCAATTACTGACTGCTTTTTTTTTTTTGTTGAGTGTATTGATAAACGATCTGCCCTTCTAGTTTCTTCTGGGAGAGATCCACTCTTCTGAAAATTCTTTGTGACCAATTCAACTCATGATCTTGTTATTTGAAGTATACCTAAAAAGGCCTTTTGACATACAGGAACCATTTTATTTTCTTCATTTTTCCTTACAAAGAATTTTGTTTGAGAAACTTTTGGATTTTTTGTACCTGTTTTGGGCCTTGTTCCTTGTACTTCCTTGGTTTCAGTGTATTTCTAAAGAAAATGATTTTGGGATTGTCTGTCTTTGTTCTTATAAAAGAGATTATGAAACTCTAAACACTGTTTGGTAGTCAACACGTGACGCAAGTGTGATAAACAGATAGATAGATAGATAGATAATGCCTTTATTGGTGGCGAAGTTAGGGCTCAAGGACTTCTACTTTATTACAGAAATGACCTGAAATGTAAGACAATTTCCACTTCT
Organism: Anabrus simplex; assembly: GCF_040414725.1. Classification (NCBI taxonomy): domain Eukaryota; kingdom Metazoa; phylum Arthropoda; class Insecta; order Orthoptera; family Tettigoniidae; genus Anabrus; species Anabrus simplex. Next base: position 73,652,537 of record NC_090271.1, on the reverse strand, counting down.
GACCCACGACTTACACTGCGACCGGAATTTATGTTTGTAGAATTAGACTGCCATAAAAAGATATTGATAGGGATTGTATACAAGCCGCCTAAAATAAGACAGACTGATGATTTTGAAGAGGCATTAGCAAATCTTATCTCGGGATACAATGACATTATAATCATGGGCGACTTTAACACTGACCTTTTGAAGCAGACTAGTGACGCGAACAATCTACTGAATTTATTTATCGCTACAAACATGACAATTTTACCCCTCAACGCTACTAATCATGTTCATTACTCTGACCGCACAAGACATACCGTAATTGATCTTCTTGTGACAAATCAACCTCAAAAAGTAATTAAGCATGGACAGATCCCTGCTCCTGGCATCTCTTCACATGACCTACTGTACGTGTGTTATTCTACTCAAATACCTAAGTACAAACCACGCTACATTACAATACGGGACTTACGACATATGGACCGGAATAAACTACGCTACGATGCATATAACTTGCCTTGGGATAGTATACGTAATTTTCAGAACATTAACTCTAAAGTAAACAAATTCAATTCACTGGTACTGGAAATATTTGACAAGCACGCACCAAAGAAACAGGTAAGAATCACCCGCCATTCTTCCGCTTGGCTAACGGCCGAGATAAGATCTGCTATGGCCAGTCGTGACAAACTGTACAGACAATACAGACAGACGCATGACACAGATGATTTCCAGCGATACAAGATTCTGAGAAACAGAACCAAGCAGTTAATTAGGAATGCTAAATATAAATACTTTCAGGAACTGATGAACAATAACAACCTGAGACAAAAATGGAATAAATTACGCACGTTAGGTATAGGTAAAGCCATAGAGCAACATGTGCAAAGCATATCGCTAGATGTTTTAAATGATCATTTCACCTCCTTCCCAGAAAATTCACTACCCTTGTTACAAGAGCAGCCTGTGTATGAGCAATTCTCTTTTAGAAATGTCAGCTTGAATGAAGTTAAACGTGTGATATACGCTATAACATCTAATGCCACAGGTAATGATGACATTCCTATATCGCTTATTAAGGATATCTTAGGAGCTGTTCTGCCAATACTAACTCATATATTTAACTACTGCCTGACAAACGGAGTTTTCCCAGATGTTTGGAAAGATGCACTAATTAAACCCATCCCGAAGAGCTCCAAGTTGGATTCTCCTTCAGATTATCGTCCAGTATCCATTCTACCACCCTTATCCAAGGTGCTTGAACGTCTAGTTCATACACAAGTTACTGAATACCTTACCAAGCATTCCCTCTTTAATCCCTTTCAATCCGGCTTCAGGAAAGGACATAGCACTGCGACAGCTTTACTACAAGTGACAGATGATATCAGACGTGCAATGGACCAACGGGACGTGACTGTATTGACATTATTAGATCTCAGTAGTGCCTTCGACACTGTTAATCCTCAGTTACTACTGCAGAAACTTCGAGAGCTAAATTTTAACAGTGTATCACTTTGTTTCTTTTTATCTTATCTTGAAAATCGCCGGCAACGTGTAACAGTTGGAAATTTGAGTTCAGGATGGCAAAGGAAGACCCTCAACGTCCCTCAGGGGTCGGTTCTCGGACCACTGCTATTTATCATCCAAATTAATGATATATCAAAAGCTCTTAAATTCTGCAAATTGCAAGTGTACGTGGATGATATACAGATTTACTATCATTCAAAACCGAGTGATATTGATACTGCAATTACTAAAATAAATTCTGACCTTCAACATCTTAGTGACTATGCAAATAAAAACAGTTTATTAATGAATCCATATAAGACTCAAGTTATTATTATCGGTACCAGTAAATACCTTTATTCCCTCAAGCAACAGAACATCCCCCCCAATAATTTTAAACAATAAAATCATACCCTACTCTACTTCAGTGACCAACTTAGGAATTATCATGACTGAAACTCTAAACTGGACTCAACAGGTGATAAGCACATGCAATAAAGTACATAAAAGCTTATATCCCCTGAAACGGTTCGCTAATATATTCTCTGTTCGACTTAAAGTACAAATAATTCGCTCTCTTATACTACCTATATTTGACTACTGTGACACTGTGTTGACTGGAATAACCTGGGACAGTAACAAGAAACTGGGCCGGAGCCTCTGAACAGCTGCATAAGATATATCTTTAATCTGCGATATGATGCTCATGTATCACCTTATTATAAGGAACTGTCGTGGCTTCGAGTGCACCAGTGCCGTGAACTTCACATGCTATCGCTTCTGCACAAAGTTCTTTCCACTAATACTCCCGACTATCTGTCTTCATCTTTTTCTTACCTCTCGTCCTTCACCGAGCTTGATAGCTGCAGTCGCTTAAGTGCGGCCAGTATCCAGTATTCGGGAGATAGTAGGTTCGAACCCCACTCTCGGCAGGCCTGAAAATGGTTTTCCGTGGTTTCCCATTTTCACACCAGGCACATGCTGGGGCTGTACCTTAATTAAGGCCACGGCCGTTTCCTTCCCACTCCCAGCCCTTCCCTGTCCCATCGTCGCCATAAGACCTATCTGTGTCGGCGCGACGTAAAGCAACTAGCAACCTCTCGTCCTATCATGAACACAATACCAGATCTGGTTCCTCTCTTGCCATACCTATAAACCGCACTGCTGTGTACAACCGCTCCTTCATAATCTCTGTGTCTAGGTCATGGAATTCGCTACCTGCGAACATTAGAGAAAATCCTTCTCATCGCAAGTTTAAAGTGGCTTGCCGGGAGAATTTGCTGGGTAGATCCCGCTGACTTGCTGGATAATTGTTGAGTGAATGAAGGAATGAATGGGATGAATGAATGGATTACTGCAGTTACATAATTTAAGTGTACGTTATTTTGTGTATTTTAAAATTAAGGATTCTTTCATTATTATTATTATTATTATTATTATTATTATTATTATTATTATTATTATTATTATTATTATTGCTATTAGTATTATTTGTTTTATTTGTATTCGAAATATAAGTTATGTATATGTATACTCATCTAGTGGTTAACTTGAAAACAATATTCTCTCGCCCATGATGCAAGAATGAGCTCTTATTATTATTATTATTATTATTATTATTATTATTATTATTATTATTATTATTATTATTATTATTATTATTATTATTTTATTATTATTACTTGTATGTATGTCTATGAAGTGATGTGCATTAATTTAGTATTATTATTATTATTTACGTAGTTGAATGATCGTATTGTGTGTGAGGTTATGTCATGAAACGTGCTGTACATAGACATTAATATCAGTTCAATTAATGTAAGAACTTGTATATAATTCATTTTTACCTGTATATATAATTTATAATCCATAATTGTGAAACACACTGTAACTTCCAGAATGGTAATAGGCATTAGAATGATTGAGAATAATCTGTACAGTATGTCTATATATTGGGCACTCTAGAATTTTCACGAAGGTAGTTTTTTTTGTAATGTATCTTTCTGGAAACCTGGCCGGGATAAGGGGATGATCTTGACGGAGACAAGGAGTTAGTGGTTAGAGAGTTATTGGTTACGACGAGTTGTTGTTTAGTAGAGTTATGGTGTAGCAAGGTTATACTTGTGACCACATGTGGTGACATGCTTTTAAGCAGTCAACTGTTTCAACCAAAGAGAATGGGTTTCAAACTGTGTGTTAAGGTTGCAATCTCCATGTGCAGCGATTGGCATTTTTTTTAATGGCGGCTTTGTGATGTGAGTGTTTCGTTTGTGACAGCAGTGATTAAGGTTATGTGTGTGTTTAATTTGTAAATAGATGTGAATAAAATAATTGTACCAACTGACAGCATCTCGTGTGCGTCTTTGTGGATACGTTACACACTACACCTAAAACTTTTGTATGATGGCCACATGAAGGGTATGTCGGCATCTGTTGTGCCTTGTATCTGAAATCAAGTTTGAGAAATCAAACTAAAATGGATGGCAATGCTAACCTCTCAATGAACTACTACTATCACAATTTTTAATTCTCATTATATTTAAAATGTGTAGGAAGTAACAGTTCAACCAAAAATAGGCCTACTAACCTCAACTTTTTAGCAACATTTCGTTTCCACTTTTCAGGGCAGTTGGGCCTCTTCCTAGCTTTCCTAGGTGATACAGGAGAAATTCCTTGTCCTAACTCAGGTTCCATAATAATTTAAAATACATTAAAATGAAAACTCGATAAAAATTAATTGAAATAAACAGCACAGTGCAAAACACAATACCAAACTACTGTAACAACAACAACAACAAACACTAAGCTCTGAGACAGTGGCCAGCCATGAGAGGTCACGTGACTGAATAGAACGCTGTGATTGGTGAACTTGGATTTTGCTACTTTTGCTTCTCAGATCTCACAAAATAAACTTAGATTTTGCAGACTTTGATTCTAAGGCTACCTTTTAACTATTAAAATAATACATTTGTGTGCTGCTTTTGCAACTAAGAGTCTTATATTAAAAAATTATACACTACAGAGCATACAGGGTTACCAATATCTCAAATTCAAAAAAAAAAAAAAAAAAAAAATGGAGATTGCGGCTTTTGCTTTTAGGCTCCATGTATGTGAGGCTGTGAAGAGTATGGGTTAACCAGCAGAGGTGATAGATAGTTATCAGAAGTATGCTTACCTGTGTGAGAGCTTTGAGGAGGAGGTACCAGGTTTGTCTGGATAACAAAGGAAAAGTGAATGCCTTGGGGGAGGGGGGGGGAGGATAGAGAGAGAGAAAAAAAACCTTGAGCAAGAACTGAGAGATCTTGAGCAAGAGAATAAAAATATTAAACTTGAGCAAAAAAAAAAAAAGGATATTCCGATAAGCCTTAAAAGAGTGTCGTAGAAAGAACGAAAAGTAGCGTATGAGTAGAATGGATATTTTTAGACTTTTAGCCACAGTGAGCAAATCAGAGTGGACGCCCTGAACATCATGGTTAACTGATTTTAGTCGTGTTCGTGAAAATAACTGTAATCTCTTCACTTATGACTAGATGATGGATTCATATGTGCTAAAAAACAGCAAAATATGCATGAATCTATGCACTAAAAAACGGCAATATATGCACTATTGCATACGCTGCAAAATACTTATTTTCCTTCTATGTATAAGGTTGGTTCTCCATATATCGACTGCTGAAGAGGAATATCTTTTGAGTTGTTTTTTTCGTTTGGCATGATTTCTAAACTGGTCTTAATAATAATAATAATAATAATAATAATAATAATAATAATAATAATAATAATAATCATCATCATCATCATCATCATCATCATCATCATCATACAACAAAAAATGAAAGTGTAAGTTATAGATCTGACATGCCAGTGGCTCCCATGAGCTCACAGTACACTGAACAGGCTTACCAACGTTGATGAATAACATGAGAGATGAATGACAAAGGTGAAAAATGGTTATTGCTACAAAATATTGGTCTGAACAAGACCATTGGTTGAGAAGGGTTAGTTCCATCTAGTGACAAGACCATAGGAACAAAGAAACTGGTGGCATTCTTTAGTTTCAGGCTATTTCGGTTTTAATTCTTCCATATAAATAAGTCCACCTCCATAGCGCAACAGTTAATATTATTAGCTGCTGTCCTCGGTCGCCTGGGTTCAATTCTCAGTACTGCCAGAAATTTAAGAATAGCAGGAGGGCTGGTATGTGGTTCAGCTCACCTCCATTGAGGGTGTGACTGAAAAGAGCTGCACCACCTCGGGATGAGGACACAAATTTATATTCATTTCTTTAGAATACATTTGTTGTAGGTGGGTTGATCCCTGGCAGGCATTGAGGAAGGATCTCTCTTCTCTGCTACTTAAGGTATCGTAAAACATTATTCCAAAATTCAAACCAAATACCAAAGTGCCACCGTTATAAGTGATTACACATTGTGAAGCTGTTGTTAATACCTAGTGTTGACTGTGAACAATAATGCATTATGAAGGCTTCTGGTGGTGAATGGAATTTTAACAAATTTGTTTCTTTGCATTATTGTACTGATTTGAATGTCAATATAAAATATATCTGTTGTTTTATACAAAATAATAATTAAAAACCAGCAGTTATGCATTCATATGTGCAACCTTACCAAAAGGTACACAAAACAACAACTGAAAACAAAACACAATACTTACCATAAGGGCAGTAGCACAAAAAATATGAAGCGTGGAGGGCAAAAACATGAAGGAAAAAGGGCAGGATCTTATCATTAACGGTTGACAGGTTGCCAGGTCAATATTACTAACTACTAAATAACACATGAGGTAAAATTTAAAATAAATAATATTTACTTAGTAAATAAAATTTGAAATTTAGAATAATGTAAGAACAGCTAAATATATATTTATTCCATCCTCAAAAAAATTTTTGAATGCAATTAAAATAAAAGGGAGAAACAGTATTTTAAACTGAAATTTAAATTAAGAGGAAATGAAGCTGACATTAACATAGGCTTCCACCAAAATTAAGTTTGAAAACTCATAACTAATAACATTAAATAGGTCAATTACATTACCTTAACGCACAGAAAGATTAAAATTTTTCTTGTTTTTAAAAAAATTTGGTTGCAACCGGTATGCGGGCCCGCGATATAAATTCTGTTTAAAATTGAAATTTGCTACACTACAAACCAATAAGAGGGCATACGCAAAAAGCACACACAATAACACACGTACAATAGGCTAATAAATCAGTGGCTCCAACCGCGAATGAAATCTACATAAATTAACAAAACCAGAATAAATTATAATAAACAAAGGAGGAAAACAATCCCAACAAAATAAAAATATCAATAGAAAAGATACAATATACGTTCCCACTTAATAACAGAACACGGAAGCACACAACAGGAGTGACATTTACCGACGCCAAGCCATCATCCCATAATAATCATCAAAGCCACCAAAGTTTAATCATCGAGGCCATCAGATAAGATAAGAAAGGGATGACCATGACGTAATAATCCACAAAGGCAAGAAAACTCAAATAATGGGTAGCTGTGACAAGTAAACGTTAAGAGAATGGCATACATAAATTAAATGTCGACCAGCAAATTTCAATTTTTCACAGACTCGACCTTACTAAAAATCATAATAATTATAATAATTATTACTCCCATGGCTTATAGTACGAAATTACCTTTACCTTTTTTTTAAAAACAGTACGCCAACAGCCTAGATAATTTAGAATGAAGGGGCCTTTGGATAACGCTAAGATGCATACATGAGGTGTCATTTAATTAACGTCCCGACAATGCAAATAACGATCTCATACAAGTGGTCAGCCAGCAAACTCCAAAGCAACACGGTTAGAAGGCAAATCCAAACAATGAAGAAAAATTAGAGAGGATAATACACATAGATAAATAATAATAATAATAATAATAATAATAATAATAATAATAGTCATGACGGAGATGATAATAATAATAAAAACATCACTAAGAATGGGTAGGCAAACAAGATACGAACCACAACACAGTAAGTTTAAACAACACCCACGAACTACAACCTCATAGACACATAACTAGCGATACCCAATTCCCACATAATAATTTAGTTACATACTTTTATCATTTTAGTGCATTACAGTACAATGAATTTTGCTTCCAGATGTTTACAGTTTTGAATGAACGAAGTTTTGGAGTATGTAGTCCTTGGCTGTACGAGATCACCAGAAAAATGAATGCTTTTCAGTACTTACTTGAGTAAAGTTAAGATATCCAACTTACAACACATTTTGCACATCCCATCTGGTTAACGGTAAACACTCGCACGAAGTTTTCTTCTTACACCAATAAAAAGGAATTAAGGTTGGAGCACACTGAGAAATATTTAAAAAGCAAAGGGCATAGCCCTAATGTTCAGTAGATTATCCCCCGGAGTCAGGCTCCATTACAAAGCCGCTCTGGTAACACAAAGATGTCTCTTTAAAGGTTCTCCTTAACACAGCCATGTTGAAAGCTTCAACGCAACAGGCCGACTGCCTCGCTCTCCGCAGAGAAGCCGGAAGCTCACAGTACCCAGCATTCAAAGTCGCACACTCCGCTTGCCCGCGTAATAATAGGAAAAATATTTTGAATTAAGTGTGCATGGAAATTCCACAACTAGATGACAGTTTCCAACAATTATCGATAGATAACGTCTCGTTTCACAAGTACACATGCCAGAGACATAAATAAATATCCATAGATGTTTTCAAGTAGTAATTCCATTATGCCAAATAAATGTTAGTTGCCATTTTCACGTCACAATATGCACAATAAAACTTTGCAGGTTGATTTCAGCGCATTCATATGCACAATAAAACTTAGCGAGTTGATTTCAGATGCTACAAATCGCCTTATTTCTTATAGGCATATCATATCTCGAAACAGAACATGCATTATTCTAAAATCTGCCCTCTAGTTATGACTAATCCTAAAATCAGAGTCATAACTGTTGGGGTGATATATCATTTGTTGTATATGTTTTAACATTTTCCCCAAACCTGAAAAGTTATTTATAGTACAGTGTTATTCTTGTCAACCATTCAGCTTTTACTTTGTTGCTTTTTAATTTTAAGAAATGTTATGAAATTTGCATGAAGTTTATAGGATAAATATGAAAACAAATGAAGGAGAAAAATGAAAGCCAGGAGGTATTGTAGGGATAGTTAGCCCAGCTATAAGGATGGGGAGGCTGGGTTGTCCAAATGAAGTAGTTTAATATTCTTCATTTTGCAATTCATTGGTTGATCAGGTAAACTGAAAATTATGGTCAGGGTAAGTTAGGGAAAAGTCAAGGAATTTTTCTTGTAAATCAGACTGGACAACCTGAACATTGTTGTTCACTGATTCGAATCCTATTGGAGGAAAAAAGATATCACCATCAGAATGTTGGCTGGCAGGGTAGGAGAGATGGTGGTCTACAATTTTTGGTCCCTAGATTGCACGCCAAAAGTCTGGAATGTGCCAGGTGGGCAACAACCCTAAATGTAGATCATTAATAATTGATACGCATACATTCTGGAGAATTGAAATATTCTGCCCTTAGTATTCTGGCACTGGTTGAATGTTTACATGGATGGATTCAGTAATAATGAAACTGGAGTAGGAACAGGGGATTACTGTTACCTCCTTCCCTGTATACACCAGTCAGCAGACAGAAAACATGGTTTGATGGAGAAATTGAATTAGTTACTTAACTCTTAGACCATTTTAGTGACTCGACACTTTCCAGAAGGTTGTACTTTTGGTAGACTATTGTTAGCCATTCAGATGGTATCTTTCTTATAACATCCACGATCATTACTACTTCAAAGTATTGAACAAACTCTAAAATGCCTGAAATCTTACTTTCTCTACAGACAGGATCCCCAGTGGATCTTAAACCCATGTACAAGCCAAGAATAACAGGTCTGCAGACTGAAGAAAGTCAGTGAACTCCTATTGGGTGTAAATCCATGGATGTGTACTCTGTGATAAACCTTATTTTTCATGAAATCCAAGAGATTGTAAGGAAAAATCAGTATAGCAAACAAAAGGGAAAAAGTGGAAAAGTATTCATGTGTTTTGGAAAAGAAACAATGAGAGAACAAACTGTAGCATCTTTCCAACTACACACTGGACATTACTGTCACGCAGCACTTGTTTCTCTTATTAGAATCTACCAGTCAAAAGATTGGATGCTGACCACCTCTTGCTCTGCAGTGGACTCAACCATAGTTTTCATCAAAAGACAAAGCTGAACTTTAATAGAATGCTAGAAATGAAATAAAATTTCCAAGAAGCTATAGCAGTGGTAACCAAACCCCTCTCTCCTTAAAGTTCTTGCAAAAAAAAAAAAGCTCTAGCTCTTGTCTTCAGCTCTAATATCTTGCTTCCTTATAACTGTTGTATCTCTCTCCTTTTACCTCTGTCACTTCAGGCACTGTACAATCAGCTCATTGTTTATAGAAATAGCTACGTATTGGTTGATTCGTCATATTTATTGCCCTAAAGTACTTCAGTTTTGCTCCTCTGTGACACAGTCCATTTAATTCTTTGAAGTATTTTTCCTGTTTCTGTATAATTATTTAATTATATTTCTTATATTGCTTTGTTTTCAGAGAGGTCTTGCCTCACTGCTACTTGCTGGTCACATTCACAACACCAACTACCACTCACTGGGGCTTCATTTGAGACCTGTGTGCAGGGTAAGTAAACATGCATGTTCTGAAATAACCAGTCATATTGGTATATTTATTTAAATGAACATTTAATATAGGTGTATATAGAAAAGTTAGTTCCTAAAAGGGGACTTTGAAATTAACCACTGCAATTGGCCTCCTGAGTATTGGCAGGTAAACCATAAAACTTACTGACATGAGGAAATGCATGTCAGGCATCAACCAGCTAGTGCATAAAAAAATATTAACTCAAAGATCCATGATAGGCCTAGCAAGCCAGTGGTAGCGTATTAACATCGCTTTCAAGAGTCAAACAAGCCTCAGATCATATGTAAAACCAATACCAAAAGTGAAAAAGCCTTTGTGCAGATCTGTCAGGTATGACAGCCAAAATGGCTCCGATGACAGACAAATCTGTTAAAAAAATATATAAGAATTGGGACTGTCAATGTAATATCCTTTGAAAAGGATGCAAGAATTCAAGAAATCACACGGATAATGACAGAGAGAAACATACCGATAATGGGACTAAGTGAAATATGAACAAAGGGAGTAGCAGTAAGATGCTGGAGAAGGGATATAAAATGTGGTGGTCAGGAAGAGACAAGAGAAAAAATGGTCTTGCAATAATAGTGGCTAAAGAATTGGCCAACAAAGTACTCAATGTGGATTATGTTTGCGACAGAATAATTAAAGTTCAGTTAATGATGGAAGGAAATATCCTTGATATAATCTAGGTTTATGCTCCTCAAATAGCTTGTGAAATAGATAAAAGGGAAGAATTTATCACTAAACTGGAGGATGCTGTAACATCTAACAAGAGGTATTATAGGAGACTTTAATGCTACAGTTGGGAATACTAGAGGATGATATGAAACAGTTATAGGAAGCCACAGATAAGATTACAAAATTGATGAAGGGGAGATATTATTAGACATGTGTCTGAGAAATAAATGGATCATTGGTAATGGATGGTATAAGAAAAGAGTCACAAGTTTACCGGATACAGTTAGAACTTGCAATCATCATCATCATTATTAGTCGTGCTCATTACAAAGTGTCGTGACCTTATAACTCCATCATTTCCGTGTTGCAACCTTGACAAGATGTCTCCATCCCGAGTGGTTTTCACATTTCGTTAATATGATCTGAAGTGGTAGCCCAGTGATCTTCTTCGCCTGATCTATCCATCTCCTTGCTGTTCTTCCTCATGGTCTACTGCCTTCAGTTTTGCCTTGTAAAATTACCTTTTCCATGTTCTCTCCATCTCGTCTTAAAATGTGGCCAAGGAACTGGAGGCAATGCTCACTCACACGGGAAGATAGGCGTTTCTTGATGCAGAGTTCGTCCAGAATGGAAACATTAGTTCTTCTTTCTGTCCAGGGTACACGTAGCATTCTCCACCAACACTATATCTCAAAGGCATCAATGCGCTTTTTGTCTTTAGCATTCATGATCCAGGTCTCACAGCCATACAAAAAGACGGAGAACACTAGTGATTCTACCAAGCGCATCTTCATGGCTTTTGATATTGCCCTCTTCTGCCAGATCTTATTAAGTTTAACCATTGCAGCACAACCTAAGACAATACGTCTTTTTACCTCTTTATCACAGCTTCCCGTGTCATTGATGACAGACCCCAAGTATACAAATTCCTTAACTATATCCAGGTCCTTTAGGCATCCTGTAAGTTGGATTTGACCTTGTCGATCAACTACCAATAGTTTGGTCTTTTTGATGTTTATCTCTAGACCATACTGAAGAGTAGTGTTCTTCACCCTTGTAAGCAGGTCATGAAGTTCCTCTTCACTACCAGCGATGAGGGAAGTGTCATCTGCAAAGCGCAGGTTATTAATTTTTCTGCCATTAATCGAGATTCCACCATTCCAGCCATTGAGAGCTCTTTTGATGACACACTCTGGATAGATGTTGTAGAGTTGAGGTGATAATATACAACCTTGCCTTACTCCATTTGTCACATTGAAAATGCCTGAGAGATCACCATCCACCTTTATGGTTACTGCGTGGTTTTTATACAGGCTTTTCAGTAACGATATTAAGAGCAGTGGAACCCCAAATTCCTTTAGCACTTGCCACAACTTTTTGTAGCAAATAAAGGCAGGGACACAAAACTTGCGAGATTTCTCAATTATCTGTCTCATGTTCAGGATAGACTCTAGTGTTCCTTTACCTGCAACAAAGCCTGCTTGTTCTGCGGATATCTGAGGTTGCAGGAATGGTTTTAGGCGTTGATTTATTATGTAGAGTAGAACTTTGCTTGCATGGGATATGAATGCGATAGTACGATAATTGGAGCAATCCCTTATAGACCCCTTTTTGTGAAGAGGGATTAGTATTGATGTTGTCCAGTCCTTGTGCCATTCACCGGTTTTCCACACCATATTACTTACCGAATGTAAAACACGCATGCCCTCCTCCCCCATCACTTTCAGCTTTTCTCCCGAAGTACCATCCATACCTGGGGCTTTGTTGGTCTTCAAATGATTGACAGCATTCACAATTTCAGTGAATAAAATATCAGGTTCTTTGTCATACCTCATAGAAATTTCCTGTTCAGCAGAATTATTTCCTTTGCAATACAGCATTTCTCTATTGCTTTGTTCTTATCAGTAATAAGGTTGCCATCTTCATCTTCAATCACCCATGTGCGTGGTTTGAACTTACGGGTAATGCTGTTGACTTTTTAAAAATGTCACGTGTTTGATTCAGCCTGTGATGTTGGTCTATTTCATCACAAATACTGGTGAGATACCGTATCTTGTCAGTTCTACAATTGCGCTGTATTTCGCGGCAAAGTTCACTATATGCTTCTTCGTCTTGCTTGGCTTGAATGCCACGTTTCTTCAGTATGCTCTGCTCTTCTATCAGCAGTAGAGTGGTGTTCGATATCCAGGGGTGCTTAGCTTGGGAAGAATTAGTAAATGGTTCAGGGAGAGAAGAGTTAATGATTGACTCGAGGTTATCCCATGTTTGGGAGGCTGATCCTTCCTCCTGTACTTGGTGGAGTTTTGGCCTTATTCTTTCCCCAAAATCTTGGAGAGCATTTTTGTCAGTAATGCAAACCTGTGTCACTCTCTTCTTCTTGGTCAGTTTCAGTTTGATCTGCATTTTCATGGATAGTGTAATGTGGTCACTACCACAGTCTGCTCCAGGATAGGTTTTGCAATCCAGTACAGAAGTCCGCCATCGTTGCCTCACCGAAATGAAATCAGTTTGATTTCGAACCCTGACGCCAGGAAAAATCCATGTGCATCGACGCTGCGGGTGATGTTGGAAGAGAATATTGCAGATAGGCAGGTTATTGCCAACACAGAACTCCAGTAGACGCTCACCACGCTCATTTCTCACACCTAGACCGTGCCTTCCAACCACATGTCTCAAATTATTGTCTTCAATAGTCTCACCTATCTTCGCATTAAAATCGCCCTGAATAACTAATATTTCCTTCTGAGGAATCTTTCTGAAGGTTTTTACCAGCAACTCGTAGAATTCATTGATTTCTTCATCCAGTGCAACTGCAAGTAGGAGCATAAACCTGAATGAAGTTGATCCTACATGGAGAAGCATTCATCTTAATGGAGATGATTCTGTCAGAGACAGGCTCATATCCGCCAACAGCACTGGCTAGTATTTTAGGAATCACTACAGCGACACCATTCCGACTGAGATCCTCACTTCCAGAAAAATATATGGTGTTATCCGAGTGAGTGACAAAGTGGCCACAACCTTTCCAATGTGTCTCGCTGAGTCCAAGTATGTCCAGATCATGTAGGCTCATTGCTCTTTCAATGATAGCCAGTTTTCCTGTCTGTGAGGGACCTCGTACATTTCAGATTGCAATCTTTCTAACTACGCGCAAAGTTGGTTTGGATTGATTTGCACATTCAGATGCTCCTCTCAACCATGTCTCCCCTGGAGATCCAACTGGGAGACTTACTCCGGACACTGATTTATGATTGAGTAAAGCCATGAGGTTGTCTTGGGAAAATTAACAGTGGTAGTTTCCCGTTGCCTTCCACTGACCCCCAATTCCTCCATTGGGTTGCTCGGTTTAACAGGAGCACCACGTGTAGGTAAGAAATGGAGAATTGAGGTGAGAGAGGCTAAGAGAACTCTCTTGTTGAGTTCTTAAATTTGCATCACACCTCCATTTAGCCAGAGTCTCAAGGTGGTCGCAGAGACTCTCCCTAGGTCAGCTCCCAGGGCCCAGAACTTGCAATAGAAATCCATAATTGATTATATAATAATAATGGAAGAAATCAGAAGATGCTGACAAACGTGAAAGTGATTCCAAGCATTAATCTCGACGGTGACCACAGACTGTTGGTGGGGACATTGATGAAATTCAGAAAGGGTAAATGTGGGGGGGGAGAAAGACAGGCAAGAATCAAATGCTGGAAACTAAATGATAGAGAAATCCAAGAGATATATATAAGGAAAAGATTAAAACTCAACTTCCTAAAGATGAGAGGAAGTATGTTGAGGAAGAATGGAAAAGATTCAAACAGGCCTTAGTCAAAGCAACAGAAGAAACCTGTGGAAGGACATCAACAAAATTCAGACACAAAGAAACTCCATGGTGGAATCAGAGAATTTCAGAAGCAGTCAAGAAGAAGAATAATGTGTGGAGAGAATGGTTCAGAAATAGAATGGAACAAAATAGAGACAGTTGGAAACAACTAAGCAGAGCAGCAAGACAAATTATAGCATTGGCTAAAAAGATGTCCTGGGAAAAATTCACAAAAGAGATAGAAGAGAATTATAAAAATGACAAGAAAATATTATACTGCATATTAGGTAATGGAAGGAAGCAAAACAAAAATACATCAAAAGTGATCAATAAAGATGGAAAACCCATGTTGTTAAAAAAAAAAAGTTTTGAAAGTATGGAAAGAATATTTCCAAAATCTTTATGAAGGACAAAATAAAACAAATGAACTCAAGGAAATATCACCATTACAGTGGAGAGAATGTATAAACGATCAGGTGAAATAGGAATAGAAGATCTACAAATGTCGGATGTAGAAAAAGCTGTATTAGAAATGGAAAATGGCAAAGCTCCTGAAATAGGTGACATAACAGTGGAAATGATTAAAGCTTCAGGACCTATTGGAATGCAGTGGCTGTATAGGGTGATGAAGATAGTATGGACTGACAGAGAGATTCCTGATGGTTGGACAAGGGCACTTATTGTAACTATTTAAAAAAAGGTAATAAGACACTTTGTGAGAACTGCAGAGGAATAGCATTACTGTGGCATTGCACGAAGATTTATGAAAAGATAATTTTACAAAAAATCAAGAACAAGATAGATTCACAATTAAGAGAAAAACAATAAGTCTTTAGATCTAGAAGCCACGAACCTACTATGCTGGCGTAGCAGGGGGAGAGGTAATACCCCCACATTTCGCGTCCCGGGTGGCGGATAGGGGGGGTCCTACCCGGCTTGCCAGCGGACTTGAGGGAAATAAAATACCTCTTGCAGACCAAACACACAACACCCTCTGGGTGGGGGATGCAGACGAAGAATTCACCCACGGTATCCCCTGCCTGTTGTAAGAGGCGACTAAAAGGGGCGACCAAGGGATGATTATATTAGAACCATGACGCTGCTTTTGATTAGTACCACCACGCGGGGAACACCATGGGTCGCTTTTACTTGCGCGTAGTACCACTATGTTAGGTACCAAATAGGTTTGTAATTAGTAGCAAACGA
Organism: Anabrus simplex; assembly: GCF_040414725.1. Lineage (NCBI taxonomy): Eukaryota > Metazoa > Arthropoda > Insecta > Orthoptera > Tettigoniidae > Anabrus > Anabrus simplex. The sequence goes on along the minus strand of NC_090271.1, from coordinate 73,636,623 downwards.
GGGTTCGACGGCTTTTACAGTACCTGTGATTAGTAGCACTATATGAGCGACACCATGGGACGAGGGAACCCATGTTCTCGCTTGCCTATGATTAGTGCCCACTATTTGAGGAACACCACGGGATAGTAAGAGTCCCTGTGGGTAGTACCCGTATGTGATAAACACCATAAGTTTGCGTTGCCTGTAAAGGGCACCGCAGTGTGCGAAACAGCGTAGGTCTGTAATACATGTGCGAATTTCGTTACCTGTGAGTCGTACCATAATGTGTGGAATACCGTGAGTCTACGCTACTCTTGATTAGTACCGCAACATGACAAATACCATGGTTCTACTTTCCTAGCGATAAGTACCATTGTGAGGGGCCGCTGACTTGGTTTTTGGACCCCCTTTTGACTACAAGTATCATCGGTTGAGTATTGTGCTATAGAAGCAGTCCCTTGGTCAGTACTACTATTGTTCTACGGCAGCTTCTGTGCATGTGAGGCACTGTGGGTCAGTTCCGCTGATCGTTTTAAATTCACATCCATCCATCCATCCATCCATCCATCCATCCATCCATCCATCCATCCATCCATCCATCCATCCATCCATCCATCCATCCATCCATCCATCCATCCATCCATCCATCCATCCATCCATCCATCCATCCATCCATCCATCCATCCATCCATCCATCCATCCATCCATCCATCCATCCATCCATCCATCCATCCATCCATCCATCCATCCATCCATCCATCCATCCATCCATCCATCCATCCATCCATCCATCCATCCATCCATCCATCCATCCATCCATCCATCCATCCATCCATCCATCCATCCATCCATCCATCCATCCATCCATCCATCCATCCATCCATCCATCCATCCATCCATCCATCCATCCATCCATCCATCCATCCATCCATCCATCCATCCATCCATCCATCCATCCATCCATCCATCCATCCATCCATCCATCCATCCATCCATCCATCCATCCATCCATCCATCCATCCATCCATCCATCCATCCATCCATCCATCCATCCATCCATCCATCCATCCATCCATCCATCCATCCATCCATCCATCCATCCATCCATCCATCCATCCATCCATCCATCCATCCATCCATCCATCCATCCATCCATCCATCCATCCATCCATCCATCCATCCATCCATCCATCCATCCATCCATCCATCCATCCATCCATCCATCCATCCATCCATCCATCCATCCATCCATCCATCCATCCATCCATCCATCCATCCATCCATCCATCCATCCATCCATCCATCCATCCATCCATCCATCCATCCATCCATCCATCCATCCATCCATCCATCCATCCATCCATCCATCCATCCATCCATCCATCCATCCATCCATCCATCCATCCATCCATCCATCCATCCATCCATCCATCCATCCATCCATCCATCCATCCATCCATCCATCCATCCATCCATCCATCCATCCATCCATCCATCCATCCATCCATCCATCCATCCATCCATCCATCCATCCATCCATCCATCCATCCATCCATCCATCCATCCATCCATCCATCCATCCATCCATCCATCCATCCATCCATCCATCCATCCATCCATCCATCCATCCATCCATCCATCCATCCATCCATCCATCCATCCATCCATCCATCCATCCATCCATCCATCCATCCATCCATCCATCCATCCATCCATCCATCCATCCATCCATCCATCCATCCATCCATCCATCCATCCATCCATCCATCCATCCATCCATCCATCCATCCATCCATCCATCCATCCATCCATCCATCCATCCATCCATCCATCCATCCATCCATCCATCCATCCATCCATCCATCCATCCATCCATCCATCCATCCATCCATCCATCCATCCATCCATCCATCCATCCATCCATCCATCCATCCATCCATCCATCCATCCATCCATCCATCCATCCATCCATCCATCCATCCATCCATCCATCCATCCATCCATCCATCCATCCATCCATCCATCCATCCATCCATCCATCCATCCATCCATCCATCCATCCATCCATCCATCCATCCATCCATCCATCCATCCATCCATCCATCCATCCATCCATCCATCCATCCATCCATCCATCCATCCATCCATCCATCCATCCATCCATCCATCCATCCATCCATCCATCCATCCATCCATCCATCCATCCATCCATCCATCCATCCATCCATCCATCCATCCATCCATCCATCCATCCATCCATCCATCCATCCATCCATCCATCCATCCATCCATCCATCCATCCATCCATCCATCCATCCATCCATCCATCCATCCATCCATCCATCCATCCATCCATCCATCCATCCATCCATCCATCCATCCATCCATCCATCCATCCATCCATCCATCCATCCATCCATCCATCCATCCATCCATCCATCCATCCATCCATCCATCCATCCATCCATCCATCCATCCATCCATCCATCCATCCATCCATCCATCCATCCATCCATCCATCCATCCATCCATCCATCCATCCATCCATCCATCCATCCATCCATCCATCCATCCATCCATCCATCCATCCATCCATCCATCCATCCATCCATCCATCCATCCATCCATCCATCCATCCATCCATCCATCCATCCATCCATCCATCCATCCATCCATCCATCCATCCATCCATCCATCCATCCATCCATCCATCCATCCATCCATCCATCCATCCATCCATCCATCCATCCATCCATCCATCCATCCATCCATCCATCCATCCATCCATCCATCCATCCATCCATCCATCCATCCATCCATCCATCCATCCATCCATCCATCCATCCATCCATCCATCCATCCATCCATCCATCCATCCATCCATCCATCCATCCATCCATCCATCCATCCATCCATCCATCCATCCATCCATCCATCCATCCATCCATCCATCCATCCATCCATCCATCCATCCATCCATCCATCCATCCATCCATCCATCCATCCATCCATCCATCCATCCATCCATCCATCCATCCATCCATCCATCCATCCATCCATCCATCCATCCATCCATCCATCCATCCATCCATCCATCCATCCATCCATCCATCCATCCATCCATCCATCCATCCATCCATCCATCCATCCATCCATCCATCCATCCATCCATCCATCCATCCATCCATCCATCCATCCATCCATCCATCCATCCATCCATCCATCCATCCATCCATCCATCCATCCATCCATCCATCCATCCATCCATCCATCCATCCATCCATCCATCCATCCATCCATCCATCCATCCATCCATCCATCCATCCATCCATCCATCCATCCATCCATCCATCCATCCATCCATCCATCCATCCATCCATCCATCCATCCATCCATCCATCCATCCATCCATCCATCCATCCATCCATCCATCCATCCATCCATCCATCCATCCATCCATCCATCCATCCATCCATCCATCCATCCATCCATCCATCCATCCATCCATCCATCCATCCATCCATCCATCCATCCATCCATCCATCCATCCATCCATCCATCCATCCATCCATCCATCCATCCATCCATCCATCCATCCATCCATCCATCCATCCATCCATCCATCCATCCATCCATCCATCCATCCATCCATCCATCCATCCATCCATCCATCCATCCATCCATCCATCCTGAATTGTGGTCAATGGATGTTTTTGGGCTTTTAATTTGTCATTTTATTTTGTCTCATTTCATACCATTAGGGGCCGATGACCTAGATGTTAGGCCCCTTTAAACAAGAAGCATCATCATCATATCTGGAAGCTACTATAGCTAGACAAGTAGTAGAAAAGAAATGGGAATTTGGAAAAGACATCGCAGTTGCATTCATAGATATACAAAGGGCTTATGACATGGTTGGAAGAGAAGAGATATGGCAAGGTCTGTATAGAATGGAATTGTCAAGAGAAATGTAATTCAGAATTAGAAACATGTATAACAAATGTCTGAACTGTATTATAATAGATGGCAAAAAATCAGAATTGTTTAGAACAGATAGAGAAGTTTGACAAGGAAGTGTGGAAGTGTACTTTCACCAGTGCTCTTTAATATCCGTACCTGAGAAGCAAAAGGGCTTATGTCCATTTTATTAATTTTACAGTATAAGCTAAAAACCGTAACTGGCTACACATTTATGCCAATTGCTCATTATGCAAATGCGGTAGAATTGTAAATGTTTTATATATATTTATTCAGCATAACATATATTTACATGGATGTTAAATAAATACATATTCATAAATTCTAATCTAAATTTTCTCAGGAAAACCATGAAAATGGACATACGCCTTTTTTCTTAATTCCTTGTTAAACTTCTGGATGCTGTAAAAGTAAGTTAATAGGTTAACTGTTTGCAATATCAGTTTATATCTCTTCTGTAGCTAAATGAACAAGAAAAACATATTATAGCACACACAAAACTTAATGAGTAATAATTATCACATTGAGAAGTTGTTCACTATTTTTTCTTTTCATTTCCACATTATTTTTGTCACTGAAGTTCTGTGTAAGATAATTATTGTAATTAATTAATTTTTCTTGAATGAAATGTTCTCCAGGGAATTTCAATTTATGTCGGCAGAAGTATCACTCAATGGTAGGATATTCGTCATCTTCTCCATAAGGAAGATCACTGTAAAATGCACTGGACTGCTGTGGAATCCACTGAGTTAACGTTTGCAGGTCCGTGTATTTTGCTGAACTAATGGGTTAGGGTCTGCTTCGTACAGTCGGAATTTCCTTTGGTAACAGGAGAGCATTTCTACGATGTCTTATGATACCAATTTGTTATTGGTCGGCGTAGATTTCCCTCTTCAATCACATGTTAGAAACCCTGACAAACTTGTCAGTGACACACAGCATATTCAAAAACATAATTTTACACCCAGGGATAATTTCATATTTTATTTTCCAATGTGTAGAATTTTGTCATCTTTCTTCTCTCTGTAGAACTATGCATTTCTTTATGAGTTCTGTGTCTCTCTCTTGGAACTTCCTTCACCAAGGTTCCTATTATCTAACATTTCTGGTCCCAAGAACTAGACTCTAGCAATATGCAATACATGTAGTGGAAGTTTAAGAGCTAAGTTTAATGTTGATAAATAGCATTAAAAAAGTAATAATAACGACGATTAAAATATTACTAATAATACAGCATATGTTAATGGGATCTAATTTTAATCAGTTAAAGTTAGTATTACTTCATTCTATACATCAAATTTGGTGATTGGGGTGTAACTCCACAAAGCATAGTCAGTAACAAAATGTAGGCTAATACGGAACTCTTCAGTAAGAAACATAAATACATTTACCTCTCACTTCTCATGCTTGATTCAGAGCAAGTTGCAATATCATCTTCCCTCTTGAAAAACGAATCATTCTGCGTATGTTCAAACACCGAAGTCTCGCGAAACGTTTCCCGGTAGGTCATTCAACACAACCCATTGCTGCCAAAATGGCTGCAACAAGACAGAAACCCTTGGACTTGTGCTGGGATTCTGCCGGAGCACTGAACTAATGCGCAACCATCGCCACCACCGTGTAAGAACGTCGATTGCTCAAGGCTTGAGACAGCGTGGATGGGAGGTGCACGAGGAGGTTCACTGCATCTCTACCGATGACTCCAATCAGAGGATGGACATCGTAGCCATCAACAGAGAGGACATTAAAACAATGATCTTAGATCCCACCATTCGCTTTGAAAGAGACCTTAATCAGACTCGGGATGTGGACCTAGAAAAGCAAGCTATTTATGTTCCATGCTTGCCTTACCTTTCATCTGAGTATAAAATACTTATCGATCGTTGGATTGTCAGAGGCCTGCTATTCGGAGCAAGAGGCACCCTCCCTAGCCAGACATCAAACTTCCTACAAAACTTGAAAGTTCCATTCTGAGAGTTAGAAAAAATAGTAATACAGATACTTAGGGACACTCTGCAAATCATTCATTTCCATCTGTACCTGAGAATGTGATTGACATTCCTCCCCAACTAACCCTGGGGAAAAAAGAAGATAACAGCATCAACGATTAAATTTTCATTTCTTGATATTTCTAAACTTCATTGAAATTGAAACTCTATTCCGGATCCAAATGGTCACCCTCATTGGAGGATGGATGATTTATTTTAATAAATCTCTCTCTCTTACAATATTTCACTGTTGTTGTTTTCAGGCTAATATGCATGCGATAACGCAGGTCTTTTATATTCCCGTAACACAGGAAACAATAACGTTCACATTAATAAGCAGACATCATTCTCGTATTCCAATGATGTAGGCATAAGGCGAATGTCCATTAATTCTTTCTTCCCACGGAGAAATTACTAAGAAAAAAGGTGGATGTTCTACATGCGACCTTGCTGCACTAAAAAGTTTTCTGCAAAAGCCGGATATCCCACATGCGCTTTTTCCATCCTAAAAGCACTCGGGACTATCGCCGTTATGCCACGCTCTAAATCCACAGGGAATGGCAACAGGACAACCGCCTTTATTCCATAGATGCTGTCGATTATACCGAACACAAAAATGGCCCTAACTCAGAATCACAAAAAATGGACATATGCCCTTTTGCCTCTCAGTACAGATATAGTGATGGACAACATTATTGTAGCCTGGATTGATTTTCGCGGCCAAAGAGATGCATAAAATGTGAACGTAAAACCCAACAGAAGCAAGGATAAGGTTGGCTACATACATCAAAAATAAAATCGTAAATAAAATAAAAGATGCGGATAGGATACTCAAAGCTTAAAGGTCTAATGACAACTACAGACAGGAATGGTGTGGAAAGTGGACTTGGACCCTATGAGGCAGTAAGATCATAGGATGTTGTAAGGAAAAGAATGTACTCGCCCATACCCTTCGTATAAACTATAATTAGAAAAAGAAAGAAAAGAACAGAAACCTATGGAAAACAGTTCGTGAAAAGGGAACAGAAATACAACTGCAACTTGAATCTTGAACAATAAACCAGATAGGATATAACAAACAATCTTCTGGATGGTCCATCATAGGACGACTACAAATTGTTCGTGATTTCTTTATACAGAGCTACTGGAGGCAACCTGACGGAAAATTAACACATTGCAACATTAAAGATAAAAGAAATTTTAAAACAAGAAAAACTCCAAACAAAAGGTGGCCTCGTGTAACACAGAGGCACAAATGAAATAGCCCAAACTAAGATTTGAGGTGATTTCCTGGCAGGATAAGAACATTTACCTTTCGCGAAATTTAAGAAAAAAAAGGCCAAAACACACAAAAGTTAAATTTAGAAAGAAAAAAACAAAATCACATATTACAAAATTTTAAGATAATTAAACGTGCTTACCTTAGGGTAGGTTGGCCCCGTAGGCCCGGACCGCACGCACCGCGCGTCCGACCTCTTCGAAGATCGAAAATGAAAGACAACAAGAAAACGGTAGCACACGCGTACCTCACATCATACCGGAAATCGTTCGATATCAAACCGCCAGTCGGAAAACACCTCCATATTAAACCAATTACAACACTTCTAATTACAACCAATTACAAAAACCCTAACCTTATATGGGCATCAAGCAGACGACAAGCCATGAAGAAATTGCTGACGCAACAATTGAACCATCAATTTCTTACAGGTGTCAGTATAGGGAGTTCATTTTTAAACTGGACCAAAATTTTAAAACATAAAATCAGCAAGACCAAATTATACAATCTTCAAAAATGTGTTAACTTTCTTGGGATACACAAAACATAATAACACATTTTTTCTACATATGTCCAAACAGTTTTTTTCTAAACAATTTCCTTTCAAAATAATTTTCGAATAGTCTTTACCTAGAAAGAAAAACAATTTCTCGAAGTACACAAAACATTTTCACAGAGACAACAAAATAGAATTACAATTTCTTAAAATTACGATTTCTTGATGTATAGAAAACACTCTTGAGATCGCTATCCAATAGTTCTATTCCTCCAGAATAAAAACTTAAACGTTTCCTTGCAGCTCACATACCATGTCACCCACTACGGGTTACATACTCCCGCCCACAAACTCGAGCACTGCTCGAGAAAACACAGTGGGGTCACCCTTTCTTGACAACGAATTCACCACATTTTATTTCTTCACTCTTCAATGTTTTGCCTGGGCTAGAGCGCTCAGCGATGTCCTCATTGCCATCTCATGGACAGTGGCCCAATGCCAAATCACCTCGATCACCAAAAGAAAATGTGATTCCACTCCATATGTCATAGAATTTAGCAAATAGCTGGTACAGGGTGCCCTCCATTAGCCACAACGGGTTACATTTAGACAGCTGGGGACCTCACTGCCCCTGAAACATGCCCAAACGAAGCAGCAGAAACATATCCAGAACAAAACAGAAGACTAACGAGGAAACCGAAGGGAGGTTTTTTTTAAAAAAAATTTTTTAACAAATTTGTCTCCCAACTGGTGAACAACATAACAACTTGTGGTCTTTTAATGGGGCGGTCAAGCCCTCCCCAAGGCTCGCACGTTTAAAATAAAAGAAACAAAAAATGAAAATGAAAACAACTAATGAAAAATGAAAAGAATAAAAACCACAATCCGGGAATTCACCTAGAACAACATTCTTACAGAAAAAAAACCCCACGGAGGCTAACGGAAATATAAATGCAACAAATGCTGACCACTCTTTTATATAAATTTGCTTTCGACTTGCAGTACTTATAACATTACAAGGTCTCAACTTAAAAGGATACCAAGGAACTAATTTTCAAGATAACATGTTGTGCAGGTTACAACCTTTAAGTTACGATTTGCCCAATACAAGCACACAGTCTCCATCTTCCACACCCAAGCACCACAGGGATGAGAGGTTCAGCAAAAAGAGAAAATTCTCCAGGTAATAACAATTACCAAAACTAAACCTTCATCGACTGAAGCACCACACAACCACACACAACTTACCTCATTGGGCACATCGCAACATAACACTACTATATCCAATGAACATTTCCTAGATTTTACTTACTACGTGCATTCTTAATTACCCAATCTTACATCAAATTTAATAGAAGGAAAGAGAATTTGCAAGCTTCAGAGGAGCACAGGAAAAGAAACAGTTAAATTCCTCCAAGTTCAACGAAATGAGATAAATCACTATTCACTTACCAAATCATGTACTTAATACTTCAAATTTTGAATAGATAAAACACACATTACGCACCACGTGTCATCAATAAAACCAAGCAAGGAAACAAAAGGAGCTAAAAAAAAACTTTACCATGACAACAGAATCTCAAGACACAATGAAATCGCTCTACCATGTGCATACTAAAATCCAACTCCCTGATATAGAAAGAAAAAGGTACAAGAACGACCTTCATACCCGAGATTACCAGACATAGCATGACTCATCAAAATGATCAAGACTGTCTGTCCTCTGACACACAATACTGAAGCACACATGAAAGAGAAGCGCGATGACCTAACTCTCAGTAGCATAAACCCAAAGGGCGGAAAGGTACGACAAGACCTCAATACTGCCGTTACAGTCACACGACAACTCACACATACAACGCACAATACATTCATGAAACGGATGCGTGTGATGATCCCTATCAAGCAGTACCCAGAATAAAAAGGACAATTCATGACCTCAAGTACCCTTGAATCCATCACACCATGATGAGACGACTAGGCCTATTACTGTACTCCCAGAAGAGGAATGCCTCTCAACACTTCAGGTCCTAAGTCTCAGTACACACATACATGCCTCTACAAGGCAACAAACACACACGACGACTATTTACAAATGAGGACAAACAGACATGAATTTAGAGTGTGCAATTCCACAACCAGATGAAAATATTAAAAAAAAAAAAAAAAAAACTGGAACTAATCGAAAAACTTTACTAAATGATCACCTCTGCAAAATTTCTCCACAACCAACCGTAAAAAATTTAGAAGCATAGCTCAGGACAATAGAAACCGAAAGAACACTTGAAGAAAATTTTCCTGGTACATAATTTTCACTTACATCAGACAACCGTTCACAACCCATGTCACCCAATAGTTGAGCCAAAGGTTACAGTTAATCTCTATCAGATGCACATAAGGAATAAAACGTTGTCAAAAGCAAGGTGCAGACCCATAACACGTCCAAATTGTCATAAATGACCTCAAGTTTCTCCTGGACTATAAAATATGGTGAGCAAGTATCACCCCACGAGACAATGCGAGTCTTCATGGACCCTCCCTACCAAATATAGGGGCACACAGGTAAATAAAAATATACAAGACAAGGAAACAGAAACAGCACGATGGAAACGCTCAATGAAACAACCAAGAAGACTTTCGCACAGATGCAGAAACCCCATAATTTTTAATCTGCTCAAGAAATTTAGTAACTGGCTGGGCCTCGTTCTAATTTAATCCCATACCTAATTAGACACGATCCCAAGCACAGTAGTCAATCAAAACAACACTTAAACCAGAAATTTAAATATCCACTGAGCCACAACAGAACAGCAAAACATTTTAACAGGTTACACACGAAGATAAACACAGCAGGTGACAAAAACACAAAATTCTGACAAGAATATAGTAAAACACAAGAATTGGAAAATAGAAAATCACACAAACTGACAAAATTTACCAAGATAACCTCAAAATTATGCCGAAAATAAACAAAATTTTCAGAAAACTTAAATGCAACACCACACTGCAATTAACACGAACACGATGGACAGTTCGACACCAATACAAACACAGGAGAAGAAACAGATGACAACGACACGAGTACAATTCATAAGATGGACTTTAGCATGCTTAAAACTCGAAGTTTGTCAAGCAGTCAACTGTCTCCCACAAATATATAACCACACAATCGCACAAAATAGTGCCACACTCAGCATCAAGAAAGATGTTGTCTAAAAAAATTGGGAATCGCATTACAAATCGAAAACAGATCAAAACCAACTCTAAATAATTTAGAAATTAATCACGAAGAACTTAGGTTAGAATACGCGGCACACATAATATGATACAGGAGTTCAAACGACCACATGGTCAGGGGAAGGCTTTCCACGGACAAAATAAAACAGGCACTGAAACAAAAGAAAATTGTAAGTAGTGACTTATCTACATTTTCTACGCAGGTTGCAAGCAATTCAAATTACGACAGCAAAAGACATTCTGCCAGGCGGGTAGACATTCTAGCTCCAACATTTTCAATTGATAATTTACTTTGTGGGTATTTTGCCAAGAAATTGGTTGTTTGTGCTGATCATCAACGACGCTCACACAAACAAAAATCAATAACAAAACTTAAATAAACAGAAATTAAGAATGCACACGCACATTATTTAACCACAAGGTGGCTTAAACTTTACATTCATGGTACCGGTAATCAATTTTGAAAATGCGTACTTTATAACTGCCAATTCAAGCATGGTCACAAAAGGTTAAAAAAATTACCTTAACTGATACAACTACAGAAAATGTAGAAAAGTAAGGGTAATAGTGAGTACTTCCCTTTCTTTTACAACCACGCTCTGCTACCAAATGTAGCCTGGATTGATTTTCGCGGCCAAAGAGATGCATAAAATGTGAACGTAAAACCCAACAGAAGCAAGGATAAGGTTAGCTACATACATCAAAAATAAAATCGTAAATAAAATAAAAGATGCGGATAGGATACTCAAAGCTTAAAGGTCTAAATGAAAACTACAGACAGGAATGGTGTGGAAAGCGGACTTGGACTCTATGAGGCAGTAAGATCGTAGGATGTTGTAAGGAAAAGAACGTACTCGCCCATACCCTTCGTATAAAATATAATTAGAAAAAGAAAGAAAAGAACAGAAACCTATAGAAAACAGTTCGTGAAAAAGGAACAGAAATACAACTGCAACTTGAATCTTGAACAATAAACCAGATAGGATATAACAAACAATCTTCTGGATGGTCCATCATAGGACGACTACAAATTGTTAGTGATTTCTTTATACAGAGCTACTGGAGGCAACCTGACGGAAAATTAACACATTGCAACATTAAAGATAAAAGAAATTTTAAAACAAGAAAAACTCCAAACAAAAGGTGGCCTCGTGTAACACAGAGGCACAAATGAAATAGCCCAAACTAAGATTTGAGGTGATTTCCTGGCAGGATAAGAACATTTACCTTTCGCGAAATTTAAGAAAAAAAAAAGGCCGAAACACACAAAAGTTAAATTTAGAAAGAAAAAAACAAAATCACATATTACAAAATTTTAAGATAATTAAACGTGCTTACCTTAGGGTAGGTTGGCCCCGTAGGCCCGGACCGCACGCACCGCGCATCCAACCTCTTCGAAGATCGAAAATGAAAGACAACAAGAAAACGGTAGCACACGCGTACCTCACATCATACCGGAAATTGTTCGATATCAAACCGCCAGTCGGAAAACACCTCCATATTAAACCAATTACAACACTTCTAATTACAACCAATTACAAAAACCCTAACCTTATATGGGCATCAAGCAAACGACAAGCCATGAAGAAATTGCTGACGCAACAATTGAACCATTGAACAGGTGTCAGTATAGGGAGTTCATTTTTAAACTGGACCAAAATTTTAAAACATAAAATCAGCAAGACCAAATTATACAATCTTCAAAAATGTGTTAACTTTCTTGGGATACACAAAACATAATAACACATTTTTTCTACATATGTCCAAACAGTTTTTTTCTAAACAATTTCCTTTCAAAATAATTTTCGAATAGTCTTTACCTAGAAAAAAGCAATTTCTCGAAATACACAAAACATTTTCACCGAGACAACAAAATAAAATTACAATTTCTTAAAATTACAATTTCTTGATGTATAGAAAACACTCTTGAGATCGCTATCCAATAGTTCTATTCCTCCAGAATAAAAACTTAAACGTTTCCTTGCAGCTCACGTACCATGTCACCCACTACGGGTTACAATTATGAGGAAAGTTCACCAAGGGTCAACAGCAAATAATATGAAAGTCCTAGCATTTGCAGATTATGTGATGATGGGAAGAAAATGATCAAAGATTGGAAGTGCAACTAAATACCTGGCAGAGGGCGATTGAAGAAGCAGGCATGGAAGTAAGTTTGACAAAAAGTGAGGTAATGAAAATCAGCAGAGAAAACAAGAAAAAAAGAAAGATGTTAAGTGTAACGGAAAAATTCTTAGAGAAGTAGATGACTTTAAATACCTAGGAAGTAAGCTAACTGGGAAAGGAAACATCGAGGAAGAAATTTCAGAGAGGATAGGAAATTCCTCAGAATTTTATTACTGTGTATCAGACATAATTAGAAATTGGAAATAACCTACCAAAGCAAAAACCATGATATATAAATCATATTATTTGTCGGTATTGACCTGTGGATCAGAATGCTGGACTTGGACAAAAACATCTGAGTAGATTACAAGCGACAAAGATGCACTTTCTGTGAGGGATCTTGGGTAAAATGAGGAAAGACAGGATAAGAAATGAAGCAATATGAAACACCCTACAGATCAACCCCCTAAAAGAAACTATGGAGAGAAATTGGCTGAAATGATGGTTCGGCCACGTCAAAAGAATGGGACAGGAAAGATTACCAAAAAGAGTTCTGGAATGGACAGAATCTGGAAGAAAACCAATTGGAAGACCACAAACAATATGGAGGGATCAGGTGGAGGATGACTTAAATTGGAGAGGACTACAATTGGAGTCAGTGATGACTGTGGGGGAAAAAAGAAAAGATAGGAAGAGGATCTGTGAACGACTTGCATAAGCAGAAACACATCAGGAAGAAGAAGAAGAAGAAGAAGAAATAAAGTAGTACTCTGTGTGAACAAATTATTAACCCCATGTCCAGTGTGAACAGTATTTTAATGCCTTCTGCATCCTTGTGGGATGCTTAAATCTTAAATACTCCAGCTCCATACATAACTTAACTCTAGTGCTTATTAATCTTTTGAAATGACGTTTTAAAAATAAATAATACTCCATGCAGTAAACCCTATTTTCACAATTGATCATCAGTTTGTCAGCTAGTTGTGCTAGATCAGTGTTTCTCAACTTGTGGTCAGGTGGTCCACTGGCAGGTTTAAAAATTCAATTCTAATTATATTAAAAATACCATAACAGAAAATAAATTAGTAAAAATCGTTCACGTAAAATGGATACCATACTCATACCGTATAAGTCTATAAGCGAAACTTTCAAAATGCCATGAATATTTCTGTGACCAAACATAAATCTGGTATTTCGAGGATATGATTGCATTGTTACCATCTTATTCTGTTCACTAAATACATTTCCAGTCAGCATCAAAGAGAGCAGCATTCCTTTTAGGATTAAGTTAATGACTGTTTTATGAGAGGCTTGTTGTAGGTAGGGTGACCAACTGAAAATTTCAAAATGTAGGACATTACTTAGCAAAAAGCAGGACATTTAAGAAAAATGCCTGACAATTTCAATCGATAACAAAATTATACATATATTACACACAACTTTTTGTTTTGCTCCGTATTGAAATGTACAATGAAGTCAAATAAATATTAAAATTTATTTATTCCACCTATTCAATACATAAATAGAGATTTTAATTAAGAAATCAAATCTTGAATAAACTATAGGAACATGTTTCGCCCTTTAAAAAAAAAAAATAAATAAATAAAACCAAAGACTTACCATCAAACACACTTTCTCACTCTTACATGCTTTGTAAGGACTAAACTTACCTTTTCACACACACACACACACACACACACACACACGCAAAAAAAATTAATTAAAAAATTATTCTTTGCTTTGCCAAACTATTAATACTACAATTTGATTTCTTATACCCTCAATCCTTTACAGAACACCTTTTAGTGATATTAACTGAGTTCTTATAGAACTTTATAATTATAGACGTTTACTGTCACACTTTCCCTCGCTCCCGCACCGCAGTTCGAGAAGAAGGCTAATTTATCTTCTCACAAAGGATTAACTATAGGCTGGATCTAACTTTTATTTGAAATCCACTTGATACTGATGATATAGTTTCTCTTTATATTGTTCTAAGAATTGAACTCTTTTCTCGCTACCCGCCACGACCAATAACTTATAAACTTGACACACCGCTTCAGCCCTCTCCTCCATTAATCTCACATCTGTAACACCAGTAACTTAAATATCAGTCATTTCAACGCTTTATAGCAACTTCTTAACACTATTACAATTAAAATAAATGAAATTACAACGTTTTCTCTCCAACTCATCTTTACGTTAACCAATTTCAACATTAATAAAGAGGTAAGCGTTTTTACTCACTTCGATTTCTCTTTGAACTCACCTTTCATTCAAATTCATTCTTTAACACTTATTTTTCCTATTGTTACAGACTTCAAACCTAATTTCCCTTTCGACTATATACAAGAGACTACAATCGCTCCTTCCAGCTAATATTTAACACAGCTGCTTACTATCAAGCACTCATCTTCACTCGTGCTTTTAGAAGACATTTAAATCTAAGAATTTCATTTTTGTCCGTATTGAACTGAGAATGGAAGATAGGAAATATAACCTATGTTTTGTACTACACTCGCGGCAGGCAACATTCAATGGAAGAGT
Source organism: Anabrus simplex (assembly GCF_040414725.1). Classification (NCBI taxonomy): domain Eukaryota; kingdom Metazoa; phylum Arthropoda; class Insecta; order Orthoptera; family Tettigoniidae; genus Anabrus; species Anabrus simplex. The sequence goes on along the minus strand of NC_090271.1, from coordinate 73,620,995 downwards.
GTCTGAACTAATTTGAATCTCCAATGCCAATCATCTTGTACTTCCGCATGGTTTTGTTACAGTTTATATGTTTTATTGTTCAAGTGATTATGTTATCTCATGTTTATACAAGTTCGACTCACCCTTCAGGACCACTTTGAAAACTAACATTGTACTTCGCGTCTTCATGTTCTCTCATTTAATCACACTAATGTAACACCTTGTAATATAAATGTCTACATGCTAGCCTATTTCCCACATTTTGGCTGAAGATGACGCCAAACAGCGTCGAAACTAGTTCCAAGTGTAAATATATGTTGTAAATAAACTATAACATTTATTTGTATTGAAAGGTGGACCCTTTTAAGTTTCCTATCTTCCTTTTAGAAGACTACAGTTTTATCTCTTTGCACGAGAGTTACAACAGTCTAATCATTTTTATATTATTATAAACCCCACTTGTTCTAAGCAGCAGAAACGTCTCTTTACTATTTTTAAAATTGTGTTTAAACTCCACTCGGAGTTATTAACTACATTCTTCATCATTATCCTGACGCTTGAACTGTTCAAAACCCGATAATTTTATCTAACACCCTCATCCATCACAAGGCCCCGCTTTACTTGTTCCAGCGTAACAATTTTACTATAAACTTCACTTGAAGTGAGCAACGGTAACGTCTCTTTACTAGCTTTAATATGTTTTAATACTCCATTTGGAATTATATCAACTACATTTTTTTTCTTTTATCATTATTCTAACGCCCTCAACCTTCACAGGGCGCCACTTTACAAGGTTTAACGTAACAATTTACGTTCTTATAAAATGACCAGTATACAATTTGTTACCAATTTTTAAACAAGGACATTCAAGAAAGTGTATAAATTTACGACTATTTGTTTTTAAGACTTTATTAAGGCTTCATTTTAAGAATATCATAACTATTGTTAACCATTTGCTCACCATTTGAAGCATATTTCCAACATGATCCTCACATTCATATGTAATTTTAATACAATCAGGTACCTGTTTAATTACCTTTTAGATTGAGATTAAGGCTGAAGATGCCGTTAATTAAAGGGCAAAACATGTCCCTATGATTTATTCAAGATTTAATTAATTAAAATATTTATTCATGTATTGAATAAGTGGAATAAATAAATTTTAATATTTATTTGACTTCAGGAAATACCTTACTTAACGATCAGTCCTTGCTGCAGTTCATTTCCTTGAAGCTGTATTTTTCAACAGAACCTACTTTTGAAAGAAGACGCGAGTTATATTCTTGAAGTACATATTTATAAAATTCTTCACATGACACATCTTTGAAATTGAACTTCACAAGTAACATTCCTTTCACAGATTCTACCAACAAACGGTTCCTTTCCTTTGTCCATTGAGCATTTATGAATGAAAACACATGTTTGGTGGAGGCATTGTTGCCTGGTATGGCAAAGAAAAACTGGCAAATGTTCAAAAGTTCAGAAAATACCTCAATGTTCTGGCACTTACTAAAAAAAAAAAAAAAAAAAAGCAGACCATTGTTGGTCTAGTGTTGTATCTTTATCCAAAGTTGAAGTTTTAGAATAAGCCCTTACGTTGCAGAACTGGTCAAATAATTTTGAATTATCTATTTCTACACCTTTTGACTGTAAGTACTGAATACACGGTACACTATCGTCAAAGCTGAGGTCTTTAATGTTCAGCCATTTGAAGCACTTGAATTCCTGTATAGGATGCATCCATTTATCCAAGTACTCAGTGCAGGTTTCATAGAAACAAGATACATTCTCCATAAACACTTTGTATTCTTTATCCAGATCATCTTCTGAAAATGTATTTAACATCTGTCTGACTTTAAGGGGAATGCATTGACCTTCAAGTCTGCCTTTCAATGAAGATTGGACAGATTCTAATAGTTAAAGCACTTCTACAACTGAGTTATGTTCTTTCTCAAGTGATAAAATTTTATAGTGAAAAATGTGCATGGTTGAGGAAAGAAGCAAAAGATAGAGCTCTGAAAAGTCATTTTCAAGGAAGTTTCTAATTGATGAAGCCACTGACTTCCTACCCTGAGAAAGAAAGTAGGATTTCAGAGCTGGGAACAATTGCAGGATTTTTTCGACTGCTGGATACAATGTTAACCACCTAGTCTTAGAATGATTTAAAAGCTGCAGATAATTTACATCAGCAAATTCACAAAAGTCTTTCAGTTCCTGAGTACGCACTGCATATATATGAAAGAAGTTGAAAAGTTTCATCACCACAGACTCAATATCAACAGGAAGAGCATCAGTTCCATGTTGCAAACAGTTATGTAGAATGTGAGCAGGACATCCAACACCTACTATGTTTTCATTCAAGTCTTTTTTGAGAGCAAAGAATACATTCTTCCCTTCCTGCGTGCAAGGCCTCCAAAATTATCATTGGCATTGTCTCCAGAAAATGCAATGCATCTAGAAGTAATTTTATGCTTTTTGAGAGTATCTGAAATATAGGAGGAAATACATTCAGAACTTTCATTTGGACATGCTTGCAAATCAAGAACTTTTATCTGAATGCCATTATTTTTGTAATCAAAGAATTGGATGACAATTGGAAACAACTTTAGTGCACCATGATTGCTTGCATCTGTTCCTAGGCCAAAAAATGGAACTTTATTGTTAAAAGTTTCAATTATAATATCTGTCGAGTGAGGAGCAATAACATTATTTATTATGGCTTCTGTTTTAGTTCTTGCACAGGTCAGTTTCTGTGCTACTTCAGAACCTAAGAACATACTCTTATTCAATTTAGCTGTGCAGTCCATTGATTTGTACGACTGGTGATGGAAAACTGTATGAAATGACATTGTACCTTCTGTGGCTTGAACATTTTTATCATCTGGTGAATATTTGGGAGTGACAGATGATAACATTGAACATGATATTGACCTAGTTCTCACCGTCTTTTTGTGTTTTTCACTGTTAACGTGTCTTTCCAAGTCACCAACACCTTTGTATCCGACATTAACATAACTGTCACACACTGCACGTTTTGCTTCACTTTCACTGCATCTGTGAGTAAAGCAAGGATACTTATGTTTTAGTTTATCCGAAAATTTATACCGTCTTTTTTTCGATTCACTCCTTTCAGGTTGCAAAGATGACATACCGGTACGTAATAGGATGCAGTAAGATTAATATTTCACTCCACTCGCTGCATACTCGCACTATAATTTACGGCGACAACCAGATAACCAAACACGATAGCTGCAAATCATATGGCAAGCACATGTAAACTGTAGCTCTCAACACTTCCGGTTTCTCTCAACATAAACGTGGAAATGAAGCATGTTGATTGGTTGATCGATGCCTGGACTTCGAGTTCAATATATCGAATATTAGTATTACTTATTTCCACCCTCGGAAGTAGCGCCCTGAGCACATGGAGTTCAAGTGCGATACAATAACATGCTGTCTTCAGCATAAAACCTAAGTGAGCAATCTTGTAACGAAAAATGCCGGACAATGTCGATAAATTAGAAATGCTGGCCAGACATAACCAAAATGATTGAAAAGCAGGACATGTCCGGCGAAAGCCGGAAGGTTGATAACCCTAGTTGTAGGTGTAGGTCTTGAAGGGCCATGGTACATACCATTAACAATTGGTAGGGTTGGTAACATTTTTCAACAAGCTGATGGTTTTGTTCCCTCAATCACAGTTCAATATATCTTCAGAAGTGCTAAGTTATAGTTGAACAAAGTGTGCCAATAATAGAAAAACAGCTTAGAACAAGCACTCTGGAAAGAAAAGCAAGTGATTCAGGCAGTGGTAATTCTAACTGTGAAACGTGCAAGTGAATGTGATAGGTTCGCTATTTAAGTTGAAGCAAGCAGTTCAAAGAAAAAATGCAGTAGGAAATATGACAGTTTGTGTTTGCAATTAGGATTTACTTGGATGTAAGGATGTAAAGAAGAGGGAATATAAGTCTCTGGTAAGACCCCAGCTGGAGTATGGTCCAGTGTATGGGACCCTCACCAGGATTACTTCATTCAAGAACTGGAAAAAATCCAAAGAAAAGCAGCTGAATTTGTTCTGAGTGATTTCCGACAAAAGAGTAGTGTCACAAAAATGTTGCAAAGTTTGGGCTGGGAAGAATTGGGAGAAAAAAGACGAAGATTAAGGCTGAAGATGCCCTTAAAAAAAGGGGCGAAACAAGTCCCTGTAATTTACTTTATAAGTTTTAATTCATAATTAAAATTACTCTTTATGTATTGAATAGGTGGAATTTAATAAACATTAATATTTCTTTGACTTTAATGTACATTTCAATACGGACCAAAATGTGAGAATAATAATGTGTAAGTGGTATGTTCCAAGCTGTCAGTGGAGAGATGGCGTGGATTAACATTAGTAGACGAAAAAGTTTGAGTGGCATCTTTAAAAGTAGGAAACATCACAATATGAAGATAAATTTGGATTTCAAGAGGACAAATTGGGGAAAATATTCATTTATAGGGAGGGGAGTTAGGGATTTGAATAACTTACCAAGGGAGATGTTCAATAAATTTCCAGTTTCTTTGAAATCATTTAAGAAAATGCTAGGAAAACAACAGATAGGGAATCTGCCACCTGGGCGACTGCCCTAAATGCAGATCAGTATTGATTGATTGTGCGGGGTTGAAAATGAACAGGAACCGCAGTGTGTTTTGTATTATGAAATGATTGATTGTGCGGGGTTGAAAATGAACAGGAACCGCAGTGTGTTTTGTGTTATGAAGTGTTGTCAAATGAGTGCATGAAGCCTCCAAAATTCCAGCAACATTTAGAAAACAAAGAAACAAAGCATTATGGTGTTTTAAAAAAAAATTGTAGATTTTTTCCAGCAACACGTAGGAACACTAAATTATGGGAAGGATGAACTTTCAGAGGCATCCTATGTCTTGATTTGTGCATGGTCAAAACAGTGAAACCTCATTCTAGCGAGGAATATTTACTTCTTACAGTAAAAGATGTGTTTTGCATCCGGGAGATAGTAGGTTCGAATCCCACTATCGGCAGCCCTGAAGATGGTTTTCCGTGGTTTCCCCATTTTCACACCAGGCAAATGCTGGGGCTGTACCTTAATTAAGGCCACGGCCGTTTCCTTCCAACTCCTAGGCCTTCCCCATCCCATCGTCATCTGTGTCGGTGCGACGTAAAGCCCCTAGCAAAAAAAAGATGTGTTGAAAACTTATATTTGGCAACAAGTTTCTGAAAGATAATGGTATGATTCCTCTTTCAAGTATCATTGTCAGTTGCAGAATTAATGATATGGCACCTAACAAGGAATCTCAGTTAATCAAAAGATGTAAGAGGAGTCCTTATCATACTTTACAAATAGATAAAACTACTGATGCTACAAATGATGCACAGTTAATATGCTTTCTTTAGATATGCACTTGGTGACGAGATACGTTATGATATTTTGTTTTGTAGACTTTGCCACCCCTTCAACTGGCGAAGAAATATTTCACACTTGGGCACTGTTATACTCTCGGATCAGGCAATGAGTTACCGTACCTCTACCCTATAGTCAGTAACTTAGTAGAATTGTACAGAAAACTCTTCTTAAATTTTACACTCCACCTCTTAAAATAATGTTGGTTGATGGATTCTATCTTCACTATCTTGTAAAGTGATATGAATTTGTGATTTTTGCAGGAGCGTGGTTGTTATAAAATGGCTGTTGAGTTGCGTCAAACCCTGTCTTTGGTCTACGACAAGGTGATTCTTGGAGGTGACTCTCAAGACTGGTCAATAAGGAAGCTGTTCGGTGTTGGTCTGTCTGGAGCTTGTCCCCTGGCTGCAATGAGCAACATCTATGTTGATGTCACTTCTAATGATGTAAGTTAAAGAATGAGTAAAATTGAATCATTTAAATTATCACTTCTCAATGTCTTAAGGGACACTGGGACTGAGTTTTAAGCATATTTTATCAAATATTTCGATTTTTTGATTTTCACATAAGGCTCTACCCCTGACCATTGCGGATAAATTAGCGATATAATTTTCCACGTTCCGCCATTTTTAAAGGCACAGCGGGACATTTAAATGCCTGCTGCACAGCCATTAAACGCCCCTTCCTCTTCTATTCTCACCGAACATTATCCTGCACACGCATTTATGCGCTTTTCATCACATAATTTTGAAATGGGTGTGCAGTTAGGTGGCCATTCAGGTGGTCTTACTAATACTACAATTACCAAGCTTACCAGCTATTATAGGAATTATATTGTACAAATCACACTTAATGTTGCAAACATAAAAAATGCTATCTCTGCCACACTACTATTACATATCCACTGACAGTAAGCACCAACATAAGAAATGCCCCAATGCTTAGATGATTGGTGCTTCTATAACAAAAGCATAGCAGAAGGTATGGTACCTCAGAGTCATGATAAAATGTCGGTAGAACTTTCTGAGCCATTAGTGTGTAAGATTATGCCTGTGTATCAGAGGCTGGCCTCTGATGAAGTACTATCCCGATGTGTCCGTGGTACCACGCAGAATTAGAATGAAAGTCTACATTCTAGCATCTGGAGAAAGTGTCCAAAGGAAATTTTGTATGAAGAAAGAGACTGGAAATTGGTGTATGCAGTGTTGTGGCAGAGTTCAATAAAGGGTGCAGTGCAACAATACACTTGAAGTCGGATATCAAAAGAACTTCAGTCTCTCATGTGACAGAAAAATCAGTCCTTAGGCTGATGCTCGCAGAAAGTATGAAATACAGCGATCGTCCTCTGAGAAGAAAAAAATCAACTCGATGAAAAGCGAAGGTCACAAAAATGAAGAAAGAGGCTGAAAAACGGAAGACGGAGAGTGTTACTTATGCTGGAGGATAGTTCTAATGAGTAAGTCAACTGACAACATTAAAAAATATGCATGACTTTAGAAAAATGCTATTTTCTCAGTTTCACATTTTCAGATGTATAAAATGTCATACCAATTACAGATATGATGCTAATACCTTGAAAATGCACATGAATATTCCTTAGTACGTTATCCATAAACGTGTGCATCACTTTTATGATTGAAATTCTGGTTTGCCTGTAAAAAAATTTCAGAACTTAAAATTTCAATAATTTTACAAAAAATAAACTTCAACAGGGGAAAAAGTCCTATCTCCATAGTAAATAATACAATCTCAAAAACGATGCACAGTTTCATTTATATAAGAATAAGGTACTAGATCATTACTTTAAAAAATTGCTATCTGGATCGCTTTGATATGCTTAACATTTAGAATATTTGAATAATTTGCATATAAATATTGGAAAATAATTAATATCTATGAAACTAGTAAAGCTACACTGATCAAATTTAGTACAGAAATCCACAATAGTACATACCTTGAACCAACCAAATATTAAGGTGATATCTTAATTTTTACAGGAATTAGAAATTTCAGTCCCAGTGTCCCTTAAGCCAGGTTGAGTGGCTCAGACGGTTGAGGCGCTGGCCTTCTGACCCCCTCAACTTGGCAGGTTCAATCCTGGCTCAGTCCAGTGGTATTTGAAGGTGCTCAAATATTTCAGCCTTGTGTCGGTAGATTGACTGGCACGTAAAAGAACTCCTGCAGGACTAAATTCTGGCACGTCAGTATCTCCAAAATCTGTTTATAAAGTAGTTCGTGAGACGTAAAGCCAATAACATTATTATTATTACTGTTGTTATTATTATTACTGTTGTTATTATTATTATTATTATTATTATTATTATTATTATTATTATTATTATTATTATTATGTCTTCGTTATGCCCGTTCACAGAGCGCGTTGGAACTTGTTAGCTTGATGATGGTTTTCCTTTCTTCTCCTCCTCCCAAAATCTCTTCATGAACTCGCTATGCTGTTTCTTGCGTTGTTCCGTCCATTGCTTCCCTGTGGTTCTTTCAGCCTTTTCCGTGAACGTGTGCTTTGCAACCAGATTCCCAAAAGCCTTGTGATCCCTGATGATATCTTCTGTGACATTCATTTCTTTTTAGTCCTGCTTTATTTCATCTATCCAGCTTATTTTGACCTTCTTTGATTTAATTATACCAAGCAGTTTTTTTTTTTTTTTTTTTTCATATCTAGTGTCGTCCATTCTACAGATGTGGCCATAAGAATTTCAATCGCCGGGCTGCGTTGCTCAGACGGTTAAGGCGCTGGCCTTCTAACCCGAACTTGGCAGGTTCGATCCTGGCTCAGTCCGGTGGTATTCGAAGGTGCTCAAATACGACAGCCTCGTGTCGGTAGATTTACTGGCACGTAAAAGAACTCCTGCGGGACTAAATTCTGGCACCTCGGCGTCTCCGAAGACCGTAAAAGTAGTTAGTGGGACGTAAAGCAAATAGCATTATTTATTATTATTAGAATTTCAATCATCTCCTGCATACGGTATCGGTGAACTTGTCGATTGCTTTGTACGAATCTACAGTTTCCTTTTGATTCATATACCATTTATATGAACGGGGCCATATATTTTCCTAAGAATTTTTCGTTCTTGTTTATCAATTTCATCAATTTTACAGTGGCCTCCTAGGGATGTGGTTTCTGAGGCATACAAGGCTTCCGGAAGAACAACAGTTTTGTAATGCCGAAGTTTTGCATTTCGTGACAACACTCTTTTATTGTAGTGGTTCCATGTTATTCAGTATGCTTTCAGGAGTTTGGTGGCTCTTTCTAAATTAGATTTCCTGTCCAATCTGGATGGTACAATGATTTCTCCTAGATAATTGAAGGAAGGGACCTGTGTGATAATTCCATAATTTGTCTGTAGTGGGGATCTTTGGATATTCTGGTGTCCATTAGCCATGATATGAGTCTTCTCATACGATATTTGGAGGCCTGTCTTTGATGCTATCTCATGTAACTTCTCTGTGGCATACCTGGTTTCTTCACTAGTCTTGGTAAAGATAGCTAGATCATCAGCAAAAGCTAGGCACTTCACGTTAATTCTTTGTCCCCGAGTACCAATGTTTATACCTTCGATTTCTTTTCCCCATTCCCTGATGACTTTGTCTAACACTAAGTTAAAAAGGATTGGGAAGAGGCCATCTCCTTGTCGAACTCCTGTATGCACTTCAAAAGGCTCTGATAGTTCACCTAGAAACTTCACTTGAGATGTGTCTGTGAGAGTCTGGCGGATTATTTCTGTGGTCTTCTTGTCCACACAGCTCTCCTAGGATGTCCACAACAGTTTGTCTGTTGATAGAGTCATACGCCTTCTTAAAGTCCACAAAGGTGACAAATGTGGTGGTACTGCGGCGTGTCCTTAATATCGTCTTCAGACTCCAAATTTGCTCAGAACACGATCTACCTTTTCTGAAGTCTGCTTGGTATTGTCCCCTTTTTACCGGGCTTGCTCAGCTGGAGAACGAGAGTCTCACGGGTGGACCGTTCGTTGTCTGGCTTTGCTTATTTTGAGGGCAGGGAAAGAGACAAGGACTAGCGACAATAACACAAAAATATCAAACAACAGGTTTCTGACATTTATTATCAACTAGCACTTAAACAATAACAAATTAAATTTAAACAAATCTTGACTGAAAATCAACATTTTTTTTCTCTTCTCTGCCGGTTCATTCGAATACAGCATTTAATTCCTCCAAATAGCTTTGACGTCAAGAATTCTGCAAATATATAGATGGATATTAGCCTACTTCTAACGAAACACAAGAAAAACAAGTAAACTTTCTATGGAAGGATCTCCTCTCATCATGTCGTTAATATCTACAAGTTGAAAATAATTTAGTCTCAAAAAGCTGTCTATCTCATAGTTTTAAGTGTCTAAAATATCAGATCCACTTGTGTTAACATTCATTTCCTCAAATGCAACTTTACTCCTTTAGAGAACTGAATGAAACGTGGTATCCATTAAATTGGAAAAATAAATAAAATTTTATTGGAAACATTACTCAAAGAAGTCTCTATCTGACTTAATTTCACAAAATTGTGCTTGTATAATAATTGTTACTATGAAACTTTCTTTAATAGTCGATTGAACAAAGCATGATGTCAATCTTTAACATCTGACGTCTTGAGGATTTTTAGCATTGTAAGCTTTACAATAATAGTGAATCTCGTCCACTGAAATAATTCTTTCTTATTCATTACTGTATGATACTCTGAACCTTTCTCAACTTAATTTCAAAATAAAATTTACTAAAGGTTCAACTCTCAAAAAGTTAAATCAACTCAAACAACGATGCTGATAACCCGGACCCAACGTAACGAACATGTGGCCGGGTCACAACCACAGTCAAAAGAAACATATCACAATTCACTGAAATTATTACCACACACACAGCATTCACACTAAGGCACACAAGAATTATTTACATTATTTACAACGAATTCTAGACTTTAAATATTATATTTTGACTTTTATCCAAGGCATCTGAATTCTCTCGACAGTATCGGGTAAAGAAAAATCCATTCATGTCTCTCAGAAATGTGATGAAGTCTGAAGTCTTGGTCAAAGATGATAAAATTTTACAATGTTGGTCACGATAATATCGGCGGTTGATATCTGGAAAAATTGTCGCCTACAGAAACGCACATAGTACAGGTCAAATATTAGCATTCGCTTTCATGGTTCATGAGTCACAACGTTATTATTACTCAACTCCACGTCCATCAATTAACATGTGCTTACACTTGAAGAAATTACACCTTACCCCACTCGTATTCTTCAAATAAATTCATTAAATTAATCCACAAGTCAATAAATACAGTAAATGATCCATTCGCAAGTCAATAAAATAGAGTAAATGATCCGTCAAGATTCTGCCATATTCCAGGCTCATATCCATCCTAATTGAGCACACATTAACATCTTACACACAAGATCAAGCAATATTTAAACTCATGACCCCGTATTCATTCATTTAACCCGAGGTGAAAATTTATTATTATTATTATTATTATTATTATTTATTTATTTATTTATTTATTTATTTATTTATTTATTTATTTATTTATTTATTTATTTATTTATTTTATGCCCACATTGGAGCACTAAAATCAATACATTTGAGTTAATTTCTTCTTTTTTTCTCCCAGAACTTTCTCATCCTCTCCGACCTGGAAGCCCTTTGTGTGTCTGATATAGTATATTGTTTCCGTTCAACTGTTTTTAGTTTGAGACTTATGCTTTTGTTCTTCAAAATCCTCTTCTCTTTTCTGTCTTTGATTTGTTGCTGAGTTATACCCAGTTCTTCCAAATCATCCTGAACTTCTTTGAACCAATTATTATTGATTTTATTCTTAAAAAAGTAATTGAATAGTTGTTTCAATATCCTGGTGTCTGGTAATCTTGATATATGACAGAAAAAGAAAATTCTTCTTTTACGCATTGTAGATATTATTGATTTACATTCACGATGGGCAATGTTGTTAGGCAACAATCTCCACTGTCCATCAACTTGGTGTTTTTTATTAATAATTGTTCTAAAAATTCTTCTCTCAGTTTTCTGTAATTTGTCTGTTGTAGATTGTACATTTAATTTGAATAAAGTTTCACTAGCATACATCACGTCCAGAGCTGGCTATGTGGACCGCCAACCTCTGCTAGGAGAATGCGCCTCAAGAAGAAGAAGAAGCATACATTGCCTCTGGTTTAAATATGGAATTATAGTGTTTCAGCTTAGCGTTTATCGAAAGAGATTTTTTTTTTTTATAGGTTGACCAGGTAGGTCTTTGTGCTTGTTTAAATTTAGTTGCTCTGTGTTCTGTTGCTTCTTTTTCATTTGTGTTCCATATTATTATTTCCTACCTGCTGTCATTTCTTGATGGATACAGTACTTTTGCATCCATCTCTTGGCACAGGCCAGAGTAAAGTGTAGCTTCTACCGAAGTCCCAGTCAACATTCATGGCTGTGACACTATGGAAGCTACTGGGGTATGGGTTGTGCTGAGTAATGACATTCAGAGCATGACTAGTGCATCTGAGTGTTATGAAAGGTGCTGCTCATAGTCAGTCGTGCTGCAATAGTACTTTCTGGCCCAGTGAGGAAAGCAATGGCAAACTGCCTCACTCCTCATCTTGCCTAGTACACCTCATTTTGGTGCTGCCATTGGCTTTTTGGGTTTCCTTATAACCGGATAACCTTTTTGTGGTGCTATTTGAGGATCCAACCAGCCTCTGGGCTGATGACCTAACAGACAGACATTATTATTTCCCCAAGATATTTAAATTTCTGAACAATTTTAATCTCTTTATTACTGTTCAGTTGAATAACTGGTAAATCAACTCTAAAAGTTGGCATCATTTCTGTTTTTTCAAATGAAATTTGTAATCCCATTTTTTTAGCTATAATTTCTAGTTGTTCCATTTGAAATTTAGCCTCTTCTATTGTATTTGCAAGTAATGCTAAATCGTCCACAAAAGCAAGGCAATTGAGTTAAATATTTCTACTGATCTTGATAGTTGGTTGGCATTTCTTGTTCCATTCACGCATAACCTTCTCCAATGCACAATTAAATAACAATGGTGAAAGTCCGTCTCCTTATCGAAGTCCAGTTCTTATAGTGAATGACTCTGATAATTCACCTCTAAATTTAACTTTTGCCTTCGTATTTTTAAAAGTCATACTAATGAGGTTAACAAGTTTTTGGTGTAAGCCAAATTCTTTAAGGCTTTTAATAATGATTCATGATGAATACTGTTGTATGCGTTTTGTAAATCTACAAAGGTGATGACTAGACCCTTACTTCGAACTCTTTGGTGCTTCATTATCCATTTTAAACTAATGATTTGATCTGGACAGCTTCTACCTGGTCGAAATCCTCCCTGATATTCTCCAAGTTCTTGGTCGAGTTGTTCTTGGATTCTTGTGTATATAATCTTGGATAAAATCTTGTATGTAATATCAAACAAGAATATCCCCCGATAATTATTTGGATCAGAACGATCACCTTTCTTATGCAGCGGGTGCATTATCGCTGTATTCCATTCCTCGGGAAGCTTCTCCGTGTTCCAAATATCAATGATGTATTTATGTAGGTTTTTAATAGTCTGATCATTAGCATTCTTCCATATTTCTGCTACTATTTGATTCTTTCCTGCTTCTTTGTAGTTTTTAAGTGCATTAATTGCTGTTTTCACTTCATTGTAAACTGGTGGTATAATCTTTTGTAATGGAGTTGTATTTTTTGGGTTAGGGTCAAATGCTAAATGTTCCACAGGATTCTCACAATTAAGTAACTCTTCAAAGTATTCTGCAAGGATGTTAGCATTATCCTGATTAATGTGTGCCATTTTTCCATTTTTATTTCTTAACATAAGTGTGGGAGGGGTAAATTTAAATTATTGTTATCATTATTATTATTATTATTATTATTATTATTATTATTATGTGCGTATGGACCCAATGGATCACGCAAAGCTCTAACGATTCTGTTTTCTGAGTTGCCAAACAGCTCTCATCCTTTCTCCGTGGATCCTTTTTCGTTCTTCTGTCCACTTTGCTCCAGTCTTCTTTTTCACTTCGTTCTCTGGTTGCTCTTTCCATCCATTAATTTTTTTCCTATAAAGGTTTCTGTCCGCGGTATCATTTGGGTTTATCTGGACTTTTTTCAGATCCTTCTTCACTTCTAGTACCCATGGAATATTTTTTAAATGTTCTATGTAAGTGAGAATCTTGTGTGTCAGTCTACTTGCCGGCAATCTGTGGACGTGCCCATAGAATTTCAGACGTCTTTTGCGGATGTCTGCTGCAATGTTGGAATGCTCTTCTGTCTCTTTGCGTGACCTCAGTCTATATCCATCTTCTGTTTTTCGGGGGCCGAGAATTTTCCTCAGGATTCTTCTTTCTTCTTTTAAAATGTTTTCTAGGTCACCTTTCCCGTTTAGTGTAAGGGTCTCGCTGGCATATAAGACTTCGGGCTTTATTACTGTATTATAGTGTCTGATCTTTGCATGGCGGGACAAGCACTTTTTATTGTATATGTTGTGAACCCTACCATAGGCTTTCCGAAATTTTTGTAGGCGAATTTTCTGGGCAGCCTTCTCGTCTCCCGTTGGTTCAAGTATTTCTCCCAAGTACTTGAAGTGTGATACTCGGTTGATTTGCCCATGTGTCGTGTTCAAATTTTGGATGTCAAATTTTGAGCAGAAGAACTTGGTCTTTTCAAAGGAAATTTGTAGGCCAACCTTTCCAGCACATTCGCTAAGGGTTTCAATTTGTTTAACGGCTGTGAATACATCATCTGTAAGTATGGCCAGGTCATCTGCAAAAGCGAGGCATGATATCTCAGTACCGTCTTTGGGTCGTCCTAGTCGTATGGGGCGCCAGTATCCCATGTCTTTCAATACCTTTTCCCACTCGCGGATGACTTTGTCTAGGACGAGGTTGAAAAGAAGCAGAGATAAGCCGTCACCTTGTCGGACGCCAGTTTTAATTGGGAATGGTTCAGAGGTCTCCCCCATGAATTTAACTTTGGAGATAGTGTCAGTGAGTGTTGCCTTGATGAGGTTGAGGGTCTTGGAATCAAGCCCCAGTTCCTCAAGAACAACGAAGAGAGACTGTCGATCAACCAAGTCGTACGCTTTCCTGAAGTCAACAAAAATGCAGATGACCGGTTTGTTCCTCAATGTTTTGTATTTAAGTGTTGTTCTTATTATTATTATTATTATTATTATTATTATTATATCTCAAATTCGCGTAAACTAGGGTTCGACAATATGCCAGATGACACTGACACGCCATAAATCTGTCCCATACGACTTCCGAAAAAAATATTTTCAAAATTAAATGATTAATTGTCGATGAGGACAATGATTTTTAAATCACGCTAGACTATTAAATGGGACAGTTAGAATAATCGTAGAAAACACACGCACGTTCTAACTATTCTAATAGAGACCAATAATCACTCACACGCAAATGACAATACTACCATATCCCATGTGAAAGAAGGATGAAATACTGAAGACTACTGTAAAACTAGAAGAAATATTACCACTAATGAATAAGTAAGCATTATTTCTACAAAGATGAACAGATAAACATTGGAAAAAAGGTACTTAAATGAATGATGAACCTGGATCTCTGCCAGTGATCTGGAACATGTGGTGGGTTATCTGCCTCCCGTCACTATCTCCCCATGTCAGAAGTCGCCTATATTTTAACACACCATTGTAGCCATGATGTTCAATGCAGAGTTGTGGTAGGTCTCCTCTTCAAGGTGTAGGAACATCTTGATGCACTCGAGCAAAACACGTGGCGATCCTCTTCCTTCTTCTAACACAGTAGAAGCTGAAACTGACAAGCAATTTTAGAAGGTATTCTGCACACACACGCGATGAGTTTTAAAGATGAATGACACGTAACTTTGCCTGTGAAAATCTGCCAGACTCGTTGACTAAGGTATTAATGAAGGTAGTTGATTTGCACTGCCGAATAAAATAATCCCATTCCAATGACAGAGCGTCTGTGTTGTGAATAAGAGTATAAGAGAGCATTTCTTCTGGAAACTGGAGTATTTAAGCACTTCACCATGAGGGCGCCACCACAATGGTTCGTAATTGGCCGTCGTCTTGCACCTGATAGGCTATTACAATTCTCGAAAGTACTTTCGTTTGAGACTTGGACATGCATAATTCAGATCAGGGCGACCTTGACTACACTCAGTGAGTCACGTGGGGACAGCTGACAGGTCGATAACAAAATCAATACTTCACTCCCTCCCTGGCAAGACCGGTTCCGTACAAATGAGAACGTCTCTATAACACAGGATTGGAAAATATCGCCCGTGCTAATGAAATAATAGCCTTGCACTCGCAGACACAATAAAATACTTATTGTAGGCCAAATTTGAAGGGGACAGTATTCACCAATCAAATGATGTGTTTGTTGTTTTACTCTGTTTAATAGCACTTTAGAGAGAACCTTGTATGTAACTGGTAAAAGGGATATGCCTCTGTAGTTGTTGGGGTCCGCTCGATCGCCTTTCTTATGTAACGGATGGATATAGGCATTCTTCCAGTCCGTCGGAATCATCATGGTCTCCCATATTTCTGTTAAGAGTGTATGAATTCTTCTGATCGAGTCGTCTCCTCCTATTTTCAACATCTCTGCAGTTATGCCATCGTTCCCAGGGGCTTTATTATTTTTGAGCAATTGGATTATCTCTTTTATTTCTTGAGTTGTTGGGGGCTGTGTATCTGCATTTGGTGGAGGTTTTTCAAACTGTGGTCTTTCAATTGGTGGATCGCAGTTCAGTAGATTTTGAAAATAGTCAGCCAGTATCTTGCAGTTCTCTTTACTGTTTGTCTCTAGTGATCTGTTAGGTCGACGAAAACTTAATGTTGGTGGTTTGTACCCTGATAAGTCCTCACGAAATGTCTTGTAGAAACTCCGAGTGTTGTTTTTCTGGAAATCCTGTTCTACCTCTGCGAGTCTGTTTTTCTTGTATGTACGTTTTTTGCAGCGAATTGTTTCTGAGGTCAGTTTTTGAGTCTTAAGGAAATTCTGCCATCTGTTGACTGTTCGGTGTTCATTCCAATGATTCCATGCTTTGATTCTGTCATTGATAGCTTCATCACAGGTTGTGTTCCACCATCTGTGTTTACGTTTCCTGGGTGGCTGTCCGAATTTCATTGCTGATGACTGTAATGTGTTGCGAATGTCTGGCCACACCTTAGGATCTTGATCGTGTATGTCACGTACGAAAACGTCAGCGTTCTTCCTCAGACAGTCCATATCCACTCTTGGAAATCGGTTGCCTTTTGGTCTGGATGTGTTTGGTTGGAACCTAACCTTGATTTGTGTAAGGTAGTGATCCGAGTCGACAACTCCCTTCCGTACTTTAACATTCTCAATCTCAAGCATATTCTTTACGGAAACAGCAACATGATCAATCTGGAATTCCCCTAGTAATAGGTTAGGTGATCTCCAAATTTTCTTTTTATGTAAAAGTCTCATAAAGTGCGTGGACATGAGTCTCAGCATGAATGATGTACAAAAGCTTATTAGATGTTCTCCATTCTTATTAGTCCGCTGATGTGCAGGATGAAGTCCTACGATTGATCTGTATTTCTTCCCTCTGCCAACCTGTGCATTGAAATCCCCTAATAAGATTTTAACTTGATGTTTAGGGATCTTGCTAGTAGTTTCTTCAAGCAGTTCCCAAAAGTCTTCTACTTTCTGAGGATTTTTCTTATTGTATATGTTAGTGGGGGCATGGGCATTTATCAAGGCATATGCTTTGTTGCTTGATTTCACTGTAAGCACTGAGATTCTTTCACATGGTGATGTAAAGTCGATGACTGAATCTAAGATGGTTTTCCTTACTGCAAAGGCTGTCCCGAGTATTGATAAATTCCCTTTGATATTTATGGCTGGTTTACCCTTAAATATCCTGAAGTTCTCAGAGTCAAAGTGGTTCTTATCTTGAAATTTGGTTTCTTGGATCGCTATGATTTGAATGTTGAATTTGTCCAGGGCGTCAGTCAGTTGTTTAAGCTTTCCAGGTTTCCACAGTGTGTTGATGTTAATAGTACCAAGGAAGTTCCTTTTTTTGGGGGTGAAGAGATTTTGAGAAGCTCCTATCCTTCTCTGAAGCATGATGTTCCCGATCCCCCAGAATCCGACGATCGGGAGAAACCGGACCTGCGTCCGGGGCCTGGAGTAGTTGCATTGGTAGCGTGTGTTCCATCATGCTAGGGTTACAAGTTGAAAATACAACTAGTGTGATCTTTTGGAAAAGATCACGAAAATACAACTCGGTTGTTGAGATCGAGAGGTGCCTCGAGATGTTCGTGGCTGTGGGTAGGCATTTCCTCCTAACCCAAAAGGTTATGGTTTTCCCGCCAATATTCGGGTGGCTGATTGCAGTGGTTTCCCACTGGGCGATGGGGTCGCCACAACCCTACGCCATTATTATTATTATTATTATTATTGTTGTTGTTGTTGTTGTTGTTGTTGTTGTTGTTGTTGTTGTTGTTGTTGTTGTTATTATTATTATTATTATTACTATTATTATTATTATTATTATTATTATTATTATTATTATTATTATTATCATCTTATGGACTTCATAAAAAGGCAAGAAATATTATCAAGGATCCGCTCACCAAAGATAAAGTTCATGGGTGGAATTTAGTCTTGAATTTCAAATAAACACAGGAGCCCGACGAGGGGATGGACTCTCTCTGTTACTTTTCAGTCATGATGTTGAAAAAACGGTCAGACAATCGGCAAAAAAAGCAGGCGATTTAGGACCAGAGATTAAGGGTATTAAAATTGACTCTCTAGCCTTTGTTGATGACATGGTATTAATTGCCAAAAACATCCTGTATGCACAACAACAACTTGCTATACTGTAAGAACAAGCAGTGAAAATTGGATTTCAAAAATCATATGAAAAATATAAATTTATGACTGTCATCAAAATTGCGCTGCAGGAAATTAACATTGGTGCTATAGAATGTCCAGAGCGAAGGAATTTAAATACCTAGGTGGATGGATTACAGAGAATGGTAATGAAAAGAAATCCATAATATCAAGAATTCAGAAGATAGAAAACTGCTTTCCATCTAACAAAAACTGTTTCTTCTTATTCTTCTTCATTTATGACCACATAGGATCACTTTAGTCAGTCCATCGTTCAGGTCTCTTTGAAGGGATTGTTCAGGCTTTGCGGTCCTCCCAGTACTTCTTCAGATGCTCCGATCTTCGTACCCTTTCCTCGGTTGAAAATATGCGTGTTGTTGGTTTGTTTTGTGTAAGGGTGTAAGGGTAAAGCGGAGGTTTGTATTCTTGAGTTTTGTATTCAATTTTATCTCATCTGTGGTGTCTTCTGTTGGAAGGCCTATTTCCTTCAGATCCTCTCTTACTTCTCTGATCCATTTACAGCCTGTTGTGGTATTTTTTGAGACGAGGTTGTGTTGTACTAGTTGTTTCAGAAGTCTCAAATCCTGCATCCTCATGATATGTCCAAAGAATCCCTGTCTCGTCATACGCATAGTATCTGTAATGGGTTCTAGCTCTTTGTACATGACTTTCTGGTATTTTTTGTTGATGCAGGTTTTTCCAATCCTCCTTTCAATTTTCTGAAGTCTGTCAGTCATTGATCATTTATTCAGGTGAAAAAAATGTTTCTGCTGCATATGTAGCTTCCGGTTTTATAACTGTGTTGCAGTGTTTTATTTTTACATTTCTTCTTCTTCTTCTTCTTGCGTTACGGCCTCTGTAGGACCACGGACAGCTCCTTCACGGATTGCATTTTCTTCTTCTCCTCCCAGAACCTCTTCATCCTTTCTCTTCTTCCCTCCCGCTCTTCTTCCGAGATATTCAGTATCCTCTTCTCTTGTCTACTCCACTGGTGACTCTCAATCCTTTTCCTGTATCCATCCCTATCATTGATCTCTGGCATATTAGTCGGTATGTACTTGCTTTTCCAATTTTCCTTTTCTTCCACCTTGATCCCCAATTCTGACCAATCTTTCCGGAGTTCAACTACCCACTTGGTTCCTGTCTTTCCTCGTGTCCTCGCTGTTGTTTCCCATACTCTTTTCGTCATTCTATCCATATTCATCCTGATTACATGTCCCGCAAACCGTGCTCTTTTCAGTCTGATTTCTTCTGAGATTGTCCTCATGTTCCGGTATAGTTCTTCCCTGGGTCTCCTCATCCATCTCTCACCTCCTCTCTTAGGGCCTAGTTTTTTCCTCAATATTTTTCTCTCTTCTTTCTCTAGTTGTTCCGCACCATTTCTTCCTAGTGCTATTGTCTCAGCAGCATATAATACAGCATTTCTCACCGTTGCCTTGTAATGTCTGATCTTTGCGTCTGTAGATATATTCTTTTTATTGTATATATCTCTGGTCATACAGAAGGCTGATCGCATCTTCTTTATCCTCTCTGTTATTCCCTCATTACTCCTATTCCTTCCTGTTATAAATTCTCCTAGGTACTTGAATTTGTCCACCTTTTGCACGGTGCCTTCCGGTGTTGTCCAATCCTCAGTGGTATTCAATGTCTTTGTCTTGTTGTAGGCGATCCTCAGTCCTACCCTTCCG
This sequence comes from Anabrus simplex, assembly GCF_040414725.1. Taxonomy (NCBI): domain Eukaryota; kingdom Metazoa; phylum Arthropoda; class Insecta; order Orthoptera; family Tettigoniidae; genus Anabrus; species Anabrus simplex. Next base: position 73,600,984 of record NC_090271.1, on the reverse strand, counting down.
GCTATATTGCTTAAGTTGTTGAGTTGTGTCTTTGCATCTTCTTCTGTCTCACTTACTATAGCTATGTCGTCCGCAAAGGCTAGACAATCTACTTGGGCCCTATTGTCCTTTTTGTCCCCAACATGCGTCTTTGGTATTCCCATTGTCTCATTCATTGTTCTCCACTGTCTGATGACTTCATCCAGAGCTATGTTGAACAACATTGGTGATAATCCATCTCCTTGTTTGACACCAGTGTTGATATCAAATTCTTCAGAGAGTACTCCTCTGAATCTCACCCTTGCCTTTGTGTCTGATAGAATTTCCATTATGAGTTCATGTGTAGTGCCATCTAATCCTCTGTTCTTCAGGATTCTTCCAAGAGTTTGTCTGTCGATGGAGTCATATGCCTTCGTGAAATCTACAAAGGTTACCACCGTTTTTTTGTTCTTTAAGGCCCTATGTTCTATCAGTTGTTTCAGTATAAATATCTGTTCTATGCATCCTCTTCCCTTCCTAAATCCTGCTTGGTAGTCTCCAATTGTACTTTCTAACTGTTCTTCCAGTCTATTGAGCAGGACTTTCGACAACACCTTATAGCCAATCTCTAGTAGCGAAATTCCTCTATAGTTGTTTGCATCCCTCTTGTCCCCCTTCTTATGTATTGGTATTATGATCGCATTCTTCCATCCTTCTGGTAACTTCTTTGTTCTCCAAATCTGGCCGATGATGTTGGTCATGTTGTCTACTGCCTTGTCACCTCCCCACTTAATCATCTCAGCTGATATTCCATCTTCTCCGGTTGCTTTGTTATTCTTTAGATCGCTTATGGCCTGTGCGACCTCATCTCTAGTTGATAGACATTTCTTTTTGTAGATATCCTATGTTAAATTTAGTTCTTTAGCTAATCTATTTGTTCTTGTTTGGATTGAGATTTTTTCATTTAGGTTGTTATTACTTCTCCAACATATTTAAATTGAGTTACTATTTTAATTTTATTACCATTTATGGTAACTTCTTTTAGTTGTGTTGGTTTTTGGGGCATTATTTTGTTTTTGTTTTTCAAATGATTTTTTGAGGCCAATTTTATTTGCAATGTTTTGAAGTTTTCATATTTGGGTTTTTGCTTCCTTTATGTCCACTGCTGGTAATGCTAAATCGTCGGCAAAACCCAGGCAGTTTGTTTTGATTTTTTCGGCAAATCTTTATTTTTGGGGGACATTTCCTAAACCATTCCCTCATTAGCATTTCTAGAGCACAATTAACTAATAGTGGTGAGAGCCCATCTCCCTGCCGTAGTCCAGTTTTAATTTCAAATGTCTCAGATGTTTCACCCCTAAACTTCACTTTTGATACTGTGTTAGTGAGAGTCAATTATATCATGTTTATTAATTTGGGGTGTAGTCCAAGGTGTCTTAAAATTTTAAACGGAGATTCTCTATGGATGCAGTTATAAGCTTTCTTGAAATCTACAAATGTTATCACCATATCTCTGTTTCTTCTCCTTTTATAGTCCGTTATCAACTTAAGACTCGTGATCTGATCAGGACAACTCCTCCAGGGTCTGAAACCTCCTTGATATTCTCCTAGGTCTTTCTCAAGTTGTAAACTTATCCTATTAAGGATGATTATTGAAAAGATTTTGTATGTCTAAGAGCGAGTTTCCCCTGTAGTTATTAGGGTCGGTTTTGTCTCCTTTTTTTGTGCAGTGGGTGAATGAGGGCTGTTGTCCAGTGTACTGGTAGTTCTTCTTTAATCCAGATAGAGATAAGTTGTTGATGGAGGACAACTTTTGCTGATCTTCCTGCATATTTCCAGATTTCCGCAAAGGTCTGATCTTCTCTTGGCGCTTTGCAGTTTTTTAATTTATTCAGTGCTTGGTAAACTTCCTTTATTGTGGGGGGGGTTGATGTTCTCTGGTGGTGTTTTTATCAGGGTGTTGGTGTCCAATTGAAGGAGTTCTGTAGGTTCCTCACAATTTAAAAGCTTGTTGAAATATTTAGAGATTAAGTTATGGTTTCTACACCGGTTAACTAGTCTCTGTCCATTTTTATTTGTTTTCTCGTATGCTGGCCATTTTCCGATGATGTCATGGTATTTTCTTTCCCTGCCTAGTTGAGCGTTGAAGTCGCCTATTGGTAATTTTACATGGTATTTGGGGATGTTATCTATGGTCTGGTCCAATAGGTCCCAAAATTCTTCTGTTTCCTCATGGTCTTTTGAAGAATTGTTTTTATCATTAGTGGGAGCATGGGAATTTATTATAGTATAGATTTTATTAGATGCCTTTAAGGTGAGTGTTGAGAGTCGTGGAGACTGTGATTTGAATTCTTGAACTGAGTTTATTATTTTAAGGCTGACGAAAAATCCTGTTCCAAATTGTGGGACATTCTTCATCACTCTCTTCCCGGGTATACCTTTATAAAGCCTGTACCCTTGAAATTCCGAGGTATCCTGGTCAGTGTTTCTAATTTCCTGTAATCCTATGATAGGAATTTTGTGTTGGTCCATTATGCCGGTGATCTCTTTTAGTTTACCGATTTGCATGAGTGAGTATATATTGTGTGTAGAGAAGTATGTTATCTGCTTTGGTTTGATTCTTGATTTTGTCTTATTCACATATGTGGTACTGGGGTATTTCCATGCCTCCGACTTTACGGTATCTTTTAAGTGGCAGCCCACCGTATCCGAATGCTGTCTTCTCTGAACTCTTGGTTCAGCCGGTGGTGTATTCCTTAAAAGACCTTCCATGGTTGATTGTCACGGTGTCACCTGTGTGGGACTAGGTCCCGAATTACAACTCTGGATGTGATCCAGTGAGGTGATAATGCGGGCGCTCCTCTGGAGTACAGACGCCTTGTGCAGCCGCCCCTAACCTGGAGAACAGACGCTGTATAATGGATTTCAGTGGCATTTCCTCCACTATGGGGACCATCACCCCCCTCCCCAAAGGGGTTCATTTGCCCGAAGCCTTTGGCCCCCTTACGGAGTCAGGTTATTTCCCGCCGTCCGACACTCGGGTGTTGGCAGTTTTACAACTGGGTGCCAGACCAGCAAACCGTCCTCCTTTCTCATTTCGGTCTTGGGACCGGACAATGCGGCGTACAAAAACTGTTTACAATAAGCAATGGAACGGTAAGATTCAACATTACATAACAGTAATTAAACTGGGGGCATTATATGCTTCAGAATCCTCTAATCTGTAACAAACAAACAAACAAACAAACAAAAAGGGTTAAAGAAAAAATTTGAGATTCATCATCATCATCATTATGTAAAGGCTTTGCCTTTTCGCTGCAACCACTGATCTCTTCTCTCTGCGATACTTTTCATCTCTCCATAACCTTAGCATCCCATCGTCTCAACTACCTCTTCAACGATCTTCTTCCATGGTTTCCCTCTGCCTTTCTTTCCCATCACCTTGCCTTCGAGCAAGTTCTTTATAAAGTCATTATGCCGGAGAATGCGACCAAAAACTGACGCTTTTCTCTTTTTTATCGTTGTTATTAAATGTCTTTGGGTGTTTATTTCTTAAGCACTCCTCCATTAGTTTTCTTCTCAATCCAGCTAGTTCTTGTGATCTCCTCCATAGTCACATTTTCACTGCCTCTAGTCATTTCACGTCCTCCTTCAAGAGAGTCCATCTTTCACACACTCTGGCACACTCCAAATGAATGTTTTGATTAACAATTTCTTTTGTTCAGTATCTAAGGATTTATTAATTAAGAGCTGCTTCTTCTCCTCAAAGGCTTTCTTACGCAGGGAAATTCTTATTTTTTATTTCCACAGTGCATCTGTTGTCATCGGTAATAACTGATCCTAAGTAGCAGAACTTGTGCGCCTGTTTTATGAAAATATTTCCAGTTCAAGTGTGCTGCTGGCTTCATTTTAGATTTGCTTACAACCATAACATTAGTTTTATTTACATTAATGTTAAGTTGGAAATCTTTTAAGATGGATGTTAATCTGCATGTTCTTCTCATTGTCGGCCAGAAGTGCAATGTCGTTGGCAGATCTAATACAGTGTAGAGGTTGTTCCATTTATTTTAATGCCAGGTGTTTTTGATTTAAAAATTGTCATGGCCTCTTCAGGGATTCTCTATAGAGTGATAAATAAGTTACAAGATTGTGAGCAACTGCAACGTGACCTCGAAAATGTTGTGAGATGGACAGCAGACAATGGTATGTTGATAAACGGGGTTAAAAGTCAGGTTGTGAGTTTTACAAGTAGGAAAAGTCCTCTCAGTTTTAATTACTGCGTTGATGGGGTGAAAGTTCCTTTTGGGGATCATTGTAAGTATCTAGGTGTTAATATAAGGAAAGATCTTCATTGGGGTAATCACATAAATGGGATTGTAAATAAAGGGTACAGATCTCTGCACATGGTTATGAGGGTGTTTAGGGGTTGTAGTAAGGATGTAAAGGAGAGGGCATATAAGTCTCTGGTAAGACCCCAACTAGAGTATGGTTCCAGTGTATGGGACCCTCACCAGGATTACCTGATTCAAGAACTGGAAAAAATCCAAAGAAAAGCAGCTCGATTTGTTCTGGGAGATTTCCGACAAAAGAGTAGCGTTACAAAAATGTTGCAATGTTTGGGTTGGGAAGAATTGAGAGAAAGAAGAAGAGCTGCTCGACTAAGTGGTATGTTCCGGGCTGTCAGCGGAGAGATGGCGTGGAATGACATTAGTAGACGAATAAGTTTGAATGGCGTTTATAAAAGTAGGAAAGATCACAATATGAAGATAAAGTTGGAATTCAAGAGGACAAACTGGGGCAAATATTCATTTATAGGAAGGGGAGTTAGGGATTGGAATAACTTACCAAGAGGGATGTTCAATAAATTTCCAATTTCTTTGAAATCATTTAGGAAAAGGCTAGGAAAACAACAAATAGGGAATCTGCCACCTGGGCGACTGCCCTAAATGCAGATCAGTACTGATTGATTGATTGATTGAGTGTACAGATTAAATAGAAATGGTTAAGCAACTCCCCTATCTTACTCCTTTCCTGATCCTCACCTTGCATACTGTTCCATTACTTTCAATGTTTATTTGATTGATGTAGATGTTTAGGATTGCTTTTCTGTCTTTCCAGTCCAAATGAATATCCTTCATAATTCTGAACAGTCTTTTACACTGAACATTGTGAAAAGCTTTTTCCAGGTCTGCAAAAGCTATATATGTATTTCTGTTAAGCTCTAGTCTTCTCTCCAAGATGGTTTTAAGTGCTGTAATAGCTTCTCTTGTTCCTACTCCTTTCCTGAACCCAAACGGATCATTATATAGATTCTGCTTAATTTTAATTTTCATTCTGTTTTTTAATATGCATGTGAGGTTGCTGTTGATGTCTAAGCCAGGGTAGCTATGGCATGATGTTACATGATTTCTGTACCTTCTCTTAACTAGAAGGTAGTCAATTTGGTATCTGTTACTATCTCCGAAATCCTTCCATGTGTAAAGTCTTCCATTAGGCATGTCAAATACAGTGTTCATTATGATCATGTCCTGTTCTTCACAGAAGTCCATCATATGTTCTCCTCTATCATTTGCTCTTCCTAGACCGAATCTGCCTGCAACTTTTTTAGTAATATTGCTGCCGACCACAGCATTGAAGTCTCCCATTATGATTATATTACCTTTGTCATTGTTTAGTTTAATTATATCTTCTATTTTATTATACATTTCCTCAACTTCATCATTGTCTTGTCCAGTAGTAAGGAAGTATACCTCTGTTATTACTATATCTGTTGTTTGACAGCTATTTTCATCATCATTATTCTATAATCGCTATGATATGTGTTTAGCACATTGTTTGCCCATTTCTTTCCTAACATTACAGCTACTCCATATTGTCCACCATTTTCATTTCCACTGTACACAATTCTGAATGGGTCACTGTGGAAATCACCTTTGCCAGGCCATCTAGTTTCACATTATCCCAGGATGTCTATTTTGTTTTCATCCATAATTAGTTTGAGTTCTTCTAGTCTTCCTGTTCTTAACATTGTTCTTGTATTCCATGTCCCTATTTTAATCCCTTCTCCAAACTTCTGAGGTTTTCGCTTGCTGACAACCTGGGATACCTCAGTTACTCCCCTGCCAGATCTTGATGTCTGAGTACCACGATCGTTAGTATCTAAATTACAATTCGTACTATCCATGGTTGCTATATTAGGAAAAATAATGTGGTGGTTTCCCGTTGCCTTCCACATCTCAGTTTTACTGCCATTCAAGTCTTCCTGACCATGCCAGTAAATTTTCAGCAACAGTCCAGTAGACAGACACCTTTTAGTCCTGCACTGTGCTGTTACTGATAGCGCTGCTTCCACTACCAGGAAGAGATATTCCTCTGCCTTTCCAGCTTTTGGGACATATCTTCATCCACCCTTCAAGCCGTTGGCCCTCGTCACCTGTAACCCTAGGTAGGGGCCCTATAACAGGGTCCTACCATTCAGAACCAGATGGACCCTGTTTTTTAAAAATGAGGTTTATACTCCTCCTGCTCCTCCTTCCTCATGCAACCGGCATAGCAGAGTTAATTTGAGATTAAGGGATGAAAACTTGAGAAAAATCTTTGGGCCTTCAAGCCGTTGGCCCTCGTCACCTGTAACCCTAGGTAGGGGCCCTATAACAGGGTCCTACCATTCAGAACCAGATGGACCCTGTTTTCATTGCCCTAAACCTAATTGTGACATATCAGCACATTCCTAAAATCATAGATGAATCCAATTTACAGGGCATTTCGAAAGAATGGACTCTTGTCAGACTTTCCCACAAAAAAATTTACACATTTCTCCAAAACAAGGCCCCACGAACCTACTACGCTAGCGTAGCAGGGGGAGAGGTGATACTGCTACGTGGCGCGTCCCTGTGGCGGATAGTGGGGTCCTAACTGGCTTGCCGGCGGACTTGAGCTAAATAAAATAGCTCTCACGGACCCAACACACAACCCCCTGTGGGTGGGGGATGCAGATAAAGAATACACCCACAGTATCCCCTGCCTGTCGTAAGAGGCGACCAAAGGGAGGACCAAGGGATGATCAAATTAGAACAGTGAGAGTAATTGTAATTAGTACCATCACGTGGGGAACACCATGGGTCACCTTTACTTGCTAGTAGTACCACTATGTTATGTACACAATAGGTTTGTGGTTAGTAGAAACAGAGTGTAAATCAGGATGGGTTTTACAGTACCCGAGATTAGTACCACTACATGCGGAACACCACAGGCTTACATTGCTTGTGATTGGTACCATTATGTGAGAAACACCACGGGTCTGGGCGTTGCCTGTGCTTTACTGGCAAAAGTACCATTGTGAGGGGCCAATGACCTGGATTTTGGATCCCTTTAGACAACAAAGATCATCGATTCAGGGTTGTGCTTTAGAAGCAGTTCCTTGGTCAGTAATACTATTGTTTCACAGTAGTTTCTGGGAATCTTGGGCATTGCGGGTCGGATCCACTGATTGTTTTCAATTCATATTCATCCATTCATTCTTCATCGTCATGTTTTGAATCTTGGTCAGTGGATGAGTTTTTGGCTTTTACATTTTTCATTACTTTTCATCTCATTTCATAACATTAGGGGCCGATGATCTAGATGTTAGGCCCCTTTAAACAACAATCATCATCATCATCAACAAAACAAGGCCACTAGACCAAAGTGGTATAAACTATAAAGAAAGAACGTGTAGAACTAGGATCATCAAGTATAATAGATAGGAATGAAATCTTAATTATTGTCCAAACATGGGGATTAGTAGTAGTAGTAGCAGTAGCAGCAGCAGTGGTGGTAGTAGTAGTAGTAGTAGTAGTAGTAGTAGTAGTAGTAGTAGTAGTAGTATGGACACAAGGTAAATGGTCGGAGGAACAGAAACTTGCACTGTCGTTGAGAATGAAGAACTACTGGGCAAAAGGAAAGACCGAAATTTTTTTGATTCTGCGTGGTTCATCTGGTTTGCGGAAAGTCTTTCTTTTGCAGATATCTTGTAGTCAAAGCCATGGACCGAGAAACATCTTACCGTGTGTCTCAGTTCTTAATTTGTTTTCATCAATTCCCTGTTGGTCATCGCACCGGTGGAGCAAAGATCCCCTCCCTCTTTTACTGGAGTTCTTGCAGTAGGTTCTGGTATGCATCTGATATTGGCAGTGATAATTCTTGCCTCAGATCTTTGATGTAAAATGTTTCTCTGGTGAGAAGATAAGCCAGGTTTGATAGGGTGAACTTAGAGATGCATATTGCCTTCTTCAGAAATTTTGCTTTTATCTTTTCTATTTCTTTGATGTCTTTCATTTTGAGTGTTCTTAGATGATCAGCATGCTATATCCATGAATGGAGAGATCTTTAATTTGAACGTTTTCAGTGCACTATCCAAAGGCGATTTCTGTATGATTTTTATGCTGTTCATGGCAGGTAAGAAAGCTGCTACTCTCTACGTAATATGCATATTGTATGTACAGTAGAAGTCCGTTATAGCGAGAATTCACAACAGTGGAAATTTGCTCGCCCGATTTTTTAATAAAATAATACCAATATAAATGGTCTGTTATTGGACATTATAAATTTTCCAGCTAACTCATTCCTGGTTGCCAGCGTTTCGCCCCCGTGTGCTGGGCTGGGCTCATCAGTTGGTACCTAGCACACCTACCAAGACGCTGGCTAGTGTATACCGTGGAGGCCACTGCGTAGGCTAATTGTAGCCACCGGCAGTGCCAATGCAACATCTATATCATTTTGTATAAAAGTCGGAAAACCCCCCATGCACATTAAAATCGGTATGAAACGGCAATAAGTTTGTTCAGAACTTGTATTTCCGCGGATGATATTCACACTACGGCTTACTTGTTTGTTATTTTTCAAAATCCGATACTACGTAAAAGTGTATGTTTAATTTCATTCTGAAAAAATTACAGTACTGTATTTCTCTGAATCCAACACGAACCCCGCGTTTTCCTTCAAAAAATTTTAATCAGGTTCAAAAAGTGCTTTGTAAAATAATATGAATTCCTTTGTTGTAGAGTATGCATTTTTAGACGCCGGACATTGGCTTTCGTTATGTCGCTTTTTTTTTGCGGCTGCACAATTATTCTTTATTTCCGCGGGTTTAATGACCATTAACTTAAAATTGACATCATAATACCAAAGAGAACCCGTTGAAAATTGACCGGCAATATCTATTCCAGGCGTCTTTACAATACGGCGAACCGTCAAGAAAATATTTTTGTCTATAAAACTTACGGTACTTTTACTCAGCATCAGATATAACTGGCTACCGCTACACGCACGTCTCGCTTGCCAGGTGCGACCAACTTCAGCGGCTAGTGAAGTATAGGCCTAATCGCGGACGTTGACCTTCAACGAACGAGTTTATTGCTCCAGGGCTATCTTTGCCTTTCCTGGTGTTTTTTGTGCACATACCTCACAATTTCATTTTCGACTTCTTTAAAGCATCTTTGTTGCAGACCACTGAATGCATTTTTTGTACAATACCGGTACACATTTTTTAGCTATCTTTGCCATTCCTGGCGGGATCTAGTATTTACAGTGCACTATGTCTTCTGGTATGGGCTAGAGCAATTTTGTTACTTTATCTGTCTCAGCTTTATCCTTGGCTTTGACAAAATGAAAGTGACTGAGTTATGAGTGACGCTAGTAATACCATTCCTTCTGTAGCCAGTCCCTGCTATGAATGGTGTGAAAATATTGCTCATAGGGTCGGTTGGTGCATGCATTTCAGAGGGCTTGGCAGACTGATATGCAATAGCAACTTCTGGCTCGGTGAGGAAAGCAACGGGAAACTACCTCACTCCTCATTTCCCTAGTAAGCCTCTTCAGTGATACCTAGGCCATCTATGACAGCTGATGGCGGAGCTGTTGAGGATCCAATCGGGCTGAGAACTAAATATACATACACATCTTTGTCTTCACGCTGACGCCAAATATTGACTTTAGTTAGGCCTGTGCCATATTTTCTTGCGGCTGTACAATTATTCTACATTTCCGAGTGTTTAATAACCATTAACTTAAAACTGGTATCATAATATCAACGAGAACCCGTTGAAAATTTGCGGACAATACCTTTTTCACGTATCTTTACAATACGACTATCCATCACGAAAATATTCCTGCTGTCTATAAAACTTAATTTTACTAAGCGTCAAGTACAATAGACGCGTTATAACTCTGCCACTGAGTAGCCGGCCTGTCTAAGAATTCGAAGACTAGCATGTTTTGATACCATTTGCAGATTTGAGAAACATTTTTGTAGAGGCTAATAGAACGTCATTCTCTCTTCACTATTTCCCGAGATCCAGTGACGTTACACACAGGTACTGTACAACCGGTTGTAGCGGCTAGCGATGTATAATAAAGAGGCGGTCATTTATTGTCAACGAATTTTGTGTGTGCATGCGTGTGTGCGCGTACAGGACTGAAAAGAAGCACCGTGGTTACCGTGGTAGTTGCCAGTGGTTTTCATTACTGGGAATGCAAGACAACCCTTGATTATTCGCGTGAGATTCTGAGGAAAAAAGCGTCATCTTGGATTGGGAGAAATACCGTATCACTCCAGAGTTTTCTTCTTCAAATGGTGTCATCTAACCTAGCAGTATATGTGCCATGAAAACATATTTGAAACGGATGTAGAAAAATGAGTTATCCTCGCTAAAAATTTACATGTGAATGGCCTTTCCGAAATTTAATTAGACGCGAGAAAATATGAACTATCCTCTGTAATCAGTGTATCACGTTCTTACTTAATTTCAGTATATAACATTGAAATTAAGAAATCGTTTACTTCAGCCGTTATTTTTAACGAGTTAACAACTGCTATCGGCCACGTTATTTATGCATTTATTACGAAAACTTGTTATCCTCTTTCATTTCGAATTTTCTTTAGACAACAGCAATCGTTGGGTATTAGTAATCGACTCCAACATCGCCTTCGAATGTCGACAAGAGAGCTCGCAAATGCACATAGTAAGAAAACTATACCGTACCAAAGATGATCGATCGCATTTTGTGGCAAACATTTCGGTTTCCTTATTCAACAGTATCACCTATCCTAACTTAACCGTACTATAATTTATTTTTTTTGGGTTTGTTTGCTATTTGCTTTACGTCGCACCATCACAGATAGGTCTTATGGCGACGATGGGATAGGAAAGGCCTAGGAGTGGGAAGGAAGCGGCCGTGGCCTTAATTAAGGTACAGCCACAGCATTTGCCTGATGTGAAATTGGGAAACCACCTTCATAGCTGCCGACAGTGGAGCTCGAACCCACTATCTCCCAGATGCAAGCTCACGGCTGCGCGACTTTAACAGCACAGCCAACTCGCCTGGTCCGTACTATACATATGATGAAAACATACTTCGAGCGTTAGTAGTGAAATGATAACCTTCTCGCTATAAATTTACATGATAATAACCTTTCCGTAATTTAACCAGATGCAAGAAAATATAAACCAACCTCTGAAATCATTTATGCACTCTGCCATGCCTCGAAGTGTATCCCATTTCTACTTAATTGCAGTATTTAGCATTAAAATTAAGCAATTGTTTGTCAGCCTTTGTTTTTAACGAGTTAAGAACTGTTATTAGACACGTTATTTACGCATTTATTACGAAAATATGTTCTCTTTCATTTCAGATTTTCTTTACGGAACAGCAGTCGATGGGTATTAATAATCAACTCCAACAGCACCTTCGAATGTTGATGAGAGAACTCGCTAGTTGACATAGCAAGGAAACGATACCGAAGATAAACGATTGCATGTGCAACATAATCGCTGGGGTGCATAAATATTGGTAACAGAAAAAATCGCACGCGTTTAATCGTTCATAATAACGGATGCGTCACTGATAGGGCTCTCGCTGTAACCGAAGGATAATACACAGTTTAATATAGGAATTTTGAAGCAACGGCAAACATTGTCGGTATATCGGGGTTCTCGTTATATGTCGTACTCGCAATAGCGGACTTCTACTGTATTTCCATTTGTTTGCAATATGATTCCTAAATATTTTAAATGGTAGACAGCTATGAGCATCTCTCTTCTGTAGGTTATTACATTACTGGCTGCCAACTTGCCGCCATTCCTGACAGTCATTTTCGCTGTCATTTTGTCATTTACCTGCAGTTCATTCATCAGCCCATGCTGTGAGTTTATTGAATGACTCTTGAAGGCTCTTTATTTTATGGGACACTAGTGCCATATCATCTGCGTATGCATATATTTGTACTTTTTTTTTTTTTTTTAATGCTTCTGGGGATTTCAGCAATGGCGGTGTTAAAGGAGTTTGGGGTATGTGTGGATTGCCATGTAGTAGTCCAAACTTCTGTTCTAGTGGGCTCAATTTTTTTAACGTTGTAATCTGTTTGTGTTTGGTTGTTGTTCAGAATATTCCTCATTGTTCTTGTGATGTAATTTCTGCCAACAATTCCTTTTAGTTTTTAGTGATTATACTCCTGTTAAGTAGGTTGAAAATTTTAATACCTATTTTGTTGAAATCGAATGGGAGAAACCCATGCTGCTGTGGCCAGGATGTTGCCTCGTGATGTAGATGTTGATTCCCATAGGGAACCTGAAATATTTGTCCCAAATTAGTAAATTTATAATACCAATATAAATGGTCCAATAACGGACCATTTATATTGGTATTATGTTGCCTCATGTCAGTCTTACTCCTGCATATGCATGTGCTAGACTGCTGTCTACACGGACCATTTATATTGGTATTATGTTACCTCATGTCACATCTTGTCTTACTCCTGCATATGCATGTGCTAGACTGCTGTCTACACGGACCATTTATATTGGTATTATGTTACCTCATGTCACATCTTGTCGTCTTACTCCTGCATATGCATGTGCTAGACTGCTGTCTACATTCAGTTGAGTGTAAGCTTCAATCAATCAATCAATCAATCACTACTGATCTGCATTTAGGGCAGTTGCCCAGGTGGCAGATTCCCTATCTGTTGTTTTCCTAGCCTTTTCTTAAATGATTGCAAAGAAATTGGAAATTTATTGAAGATCTCCCTTGGTAAGTTATTTCAATCCCTAACTCCCCTTCCTATAAACGAATATTTTCCCCAATTTGTCCTCTTGAATTCCAACTTTATCTTCATATTGTGATCTTTCCTACTTTTAAAGACACCATCCAAACCTATTCGTCTACTGCTGTCCTCCCACGCCATATCTCCACTGACAGCCCGGAACATACCACTTATCACAAAGTTTATACCAGGAGTAATTTTAATACCACCTATTCAATACAAATTTATTCCACTATAGTGTGGTTAAATACACATGGAAATTAACAGAAATTTGGAGTACATGTTTCGCCCACTATTTATTGGGCATCATCAGCTTCAATCAATCTTAAAACACATATGGTCTAAGGAGTCATAATAACTTACGTAAAAAATATTGATGAATATTTACAAGTGTTAATACTGTGGATGCAAAATGTTTACAGTAAAAAAATTGGTATTAAAACAGAACTTATACTAAAATCACTTTGAAAAAATGATGTGTTCATCTAAAAGTAATAATCATATATTGTTTTTAAAAAGTAGTCCATGTCTGACACTGAAATGGATCTTCTTGATAAGAAACTTAAGCAATATATATTACATTAGGAAAACAGAATATAAAAAAATAAGGCGTCAACAGGATAAGAACAAGACGGTTAAAAGATGCAGTGGAAGTTCATATTTGAGGCCAAAATTTAAAATAAGGATGGAAAGAAGTAGTTGAATTGAAGGCAGTGTAGTTTATGACGTCTTGGAAAGTTGGATTAAAATAGTGGTATGTCGTGAAGTGCTGAAAAACATCGAAGAATTTGCCGTAAAACGCTGCTAAAATATCGAATAAAAGAAGGTAGGCTGGACGACAAATTCGTGTGACAGAAAATGCCTCTTGTAGACGTGGATGTCCGTAGTAAACAATGTTGTCAATTTATTCTCAAGATGTAATGTATGTCCGAATGTATCTGCAGCGTTAGTCTGTTTGCGTTTTACGGCAAATTCTTCGATGTTTTTCAGCACTTCACGACATACCACTATTTTAATCCAACTTTCCAAGACGTCATAAACTATACTGCTTTCAATTCAACTACTTCTTTCCATCCTTATTTTAAATTTTGGCCTCAAATATGAACTTTCACTGCATCTTTTAACCGTCTTGTTCTTATCCTGTTGACGCCTTATTTTTTATATTTTTTTCCTAATTTAATATATATTGCTTAAGCTTCTCATCAAGAAGATCCATTTCAATGTCAGACATGGACTACTTTTTAAAAACAATATATGACTATTACTTTTAGATGAACACATCATTTTTTCAAAGTGATTTTAGTATAAGTTCTGTTTTAATACCAATTTTTTTACTGTAAACATTTTGCATCCACAGTATTAACACTTGTAAATATTCATCAATATTTTTTACGTAAGTTATTATGACTCCTTAGACCATATGTGTTTTAAGATTGAAGCTGATGATGCCAAATAAATAGTGGGCGAAACATGTACTTCAAATTTCTGATAATTTCCATGTGTATTTAACCACACTATAGTGGAATAACTTTGTATTGTATAGGTGGTATTATAATTACTCCTGGTATAAACTTTGTGATCAGCTATTTTTCAATACGGAATAATGACAAGAATAATGGTTTGTAACACACCACTTAGTCGAGCAGCTCGTCTCCTTTCTCCCAAGTCTTCCAGCCCAAACTTTGCAACGCTACTCTTCTGTCGGAAATCGCCCAGAACAAATCGAGCTGCTTTCCTTTGGATTTTTTCCAGTTCCTGAATCAAGTAATCCTGGTAAGGGTCCCATACACTGGAACAATACTCTAGTTGGGGTCTCACCAGAGACAAATATGCTCTCTCCTCTACATCCTTACTACAACCCCTAAATACTCTCATAACCATGTGCAGAGATCTGTACCCTTTATTTACAATCATATTTATGTGATTACCCCAATGAAGATCTTTCCTTATATTAATACCTATGTATTTACAATGATCCCCAAACGGAACTTTCACCCCATCAACGCAGTAATTAAAACTAATTAAAACCTATTTGTGAAACTCACAACCTGACTTTTATCCCCGTTTATCATCATACCATTGCCTACTGTCCATCCCACAACATTATCGAGGTCATTTTGCAGTTGCTCACAATCTTGTAACTCTTTTATTACTCTGTACAGAATAACATCATCTGCGAAAAGCCTTATCTCCGATTCCACTTCTTTACACATATCATTGATGTATCTAAGAAAACATAAAGGTCCAATAATACTGCCTTGAGGAATTCCCTTCTTTATTTTTACGGGGACAGATAAAGCTTCACCTACTCTAATTCTCTGAGTTCTATTTTCTAGAAACAGAGCCACCCATTCAGTCACTCTTTTGTCAAGTCCAATTGCACTCATTTTTGCCAGTAGTCTCTTATGATCTATCCTATCAAATGCCTTAGACAGGTCAGTCGCGATACAGTCCAATTGATCTCCTGAATCCAGGATATCTGCTATATCTTGCTGAAATCCTACAAGTCGGGCTTCAGTGGAATAACCTTTCCCAAACCCAAACTGCCTACTATCAAACCACTTATTAATTTTGCAAACATGTCTTATATAATCAGAAAGAATGCTTTCCCAGAGCTTCCATGCAATGCATGTGAAACTTACTGGCCTGTAATTTTCAGCTTTATGTCTATCACCCTTTCCTTTATATACAGGGGCTACTATAGCAACTCTCCATTCATTTGGTAAAGTTCCTTCATGCAAACAATAATCAAACAAGTACTTCAGATATGGCACTATATCCCAACCCATTGTCTTTAGTATATCCCCAGAAATCTTATCAATTCCAGCTGCTTTTCTAGTTTTCAACTTTTGTATCTTACTGTAAATGTCATTGCTGTCATAGGTAAATTTTAATACTGCTTTAGTATTAGTCGCCTCCTCTATCTGGACATTATCCTTGTAACCAACAATCTTTACATACTGCTGACTGAATACTTCTGCCATTTGGAGATCCTCGCATACACACTCCCCTTTTTCATTAATGATTCCTTGAATGTCCTTCTTGGAACCTGTTTCTGCCTTAAAGTACCAATAGATACTCTTCCATTTTTCGCTAAAATTAGTGTCCACCAATTATGCTTGCCGTCATGTTATCCTTAGCTGACTTCTTTGCTAAAGTCAATTTCCTAGTAAGTTCCTTCAATTTCTCCTTACTTCCACAGCCATTTCTAACTCGTATTTCTTTCCAACCTGCACCTCCTTCTTAGTCTCTTTACTTCTCTGTTATAATATAGTGGATCTTTACCATTCCTTACCACCTTTAACGGTACAAACCTATTTTCACATTCCTCAACAATTGCTTTAAACCCATCCCAGAATCTGTTTACATTTTTATTTACCTTTTTCCACCAACCATCATCATCATCATCATCATCATCATTTCCCTTTATCCAGCTGTAGCCGGGTAGGGGCAAATACGGTTCCTCTCCACTTTCTTCGGTTTTTCCACCACTCCTCCTCCAACACTATGTCCCAGTCCAGGTTTCTTTCTATAATGCTGCGTTGGATGGTATCCTTCCATCTCAGTCGTGGTCGTCCATGGCCTCTCCTTCCTTGGATTTGCATTTCCTTCACCTTTTTTGGCATTCTTTCGTCGCTCATCCGCTTTATGTGCCCAAACCATCTTAGTCGGCTCTTCTCTATTCTATCATTCATTTTTTCCACTCCAATTTCTTGCCGGATTTTCTCATTCCTTATTTTGTCTCTTCTACTCTTCTGTATCATACTCCTCAAGAACTTCATTTCGGCTGCCTGTATTCGACTCTCATCCTTCTTTGTCATTGTCCAAATTTCTGCTCCGTAAGTTGTTATGGGTACGTAATACATCTTGTACATAGTATCCTTTGCTTCCGTTGGCACATCTTTGTCCCATAACATGTTTCTTACACTATGATAGAAAGAACTTCCAGCTTGAATCCTTTTACTAATCTCAGCATCCAGTCGAGCATTCTCCATTAATTCACTCCCCAGGTATTTAAACATTTCGACTACTTCCAGGGGCTTCTCTGCAAGTCTAATCTGACCTTTCCCTTCTTTCTCCCCTCTAGTCATAACAAGAGTCTTACTCTTTTCTACACTTATTTTCAATCCACATTCTTCGATCTTCCCATTCACCACATTCAACTGTTCTTGAACCTTCCTGTCGTCTTCTCCCCAAATCACAATATCATCTGCAAATAACATCATGTTCATTTCTCTTCCTCCATATGCTGCTTTTGCTGTTCTCATGATGTCATCCATTACTATTGTAAACAGGATTGGTGATAGAACACTTCCCTGTCTCAGCCCACTAGTTATTTTGAACCAACTTGTCCTGCCAACTTGTGTTTGCACGCAACTACAACATTCCACCTACCATAGTTACTTATTAAAAACTCCCTCATGCCTGTTTTATCAGCCATATGGTACTGCCTAAGAGTCCTAATTTTAATCTCTTCCTTTCTTTCACATTTATTTTTAATTACCACAAAAACAGCTTCGTGATCACTAATACCATCTATTACTTGGGTTTCTCTATAGAGCTCATCTGGTTTTACCAGCACCACATCCAAAATATTCTTCCCAATCATGTTCCTTTCCTTATCGTTTCCCACATACCTGATTATCTTATCAAATAATTCTGAATCAGTATCTGCGCTACCCTTTCCTGGTCTGTACACTCCAAAGACATCAAGCTGCCTATTATCTCTAGAAATTAGCCTTACCCCTAGAATTTCATGCTTGTCATCTTTAACTTTTTCATAGCTTACAAATTCTTCTTTCACGAGAATGAATACTCCCCCTCCTACCGTTCCTATCCTATCTGTACGATACACACTCCAGTTCTATGAGAATATTTCTGCATCCATTATATATCGTTTCTCACCCATGATTCTACTCCTAATACAATATCTGGTAAGTCATCACCATCATCATCATCATCATCATTATCATCATTTCCCTTTATCCAGCTGTAGCCGGGTAGGGGCAAATATGGTTCCTCTCCACTTTCTTCGGTCTTTCCACCACTCCTCCTCCAACACTGTGTCCCAGTCGAGGTTTCTTTCTATAATGCTGCGTTGGATGGTATCCTTCCATCTCAATCGTGGTCGTCCACGGCCTCTCCTTCCTTGGATTTGCATTTCCATCACCTTTTTTGGCATTCTTTCGTCGCTCATTCGCTTTATGTGCCCAAACCATCTTAGTCGGCTCTTCTCTATTCTATCATTCATTTTTTCCACTCCAATTTCTTCCCGGATTTTCTCATTCCTTATTTTGTCTCTTTTACTCTTCTGTATCATACTCCTCAAGAATTTCATTTCAGCTGCCTGTATTCGACTCTCATCCTTCTTTGTCATTGTCCAAGTTTCTGCTCCGTAAGTTGTTATGGGTACGTAATACATCTTGTACATAGTATCCTTTGCTTCCATTGGCACATCTTTGTCCCATAACGTATTTCTTACACTATGATAGAAAGAACTTCCAGCTTGAATCCTTTTACTAATCTCAGCATCCAGTCGAGCATTCTCCATTAATTCACTCCCCAGGTATTTAAACGTTCCCACTACTTCCAGGGGCTTGTCTGTAAGTCTAATCTGACCTTTCCCTTCTTTCTCCCCTCTAGTCATAACAAGAGTTTTACTCGTTTCTACACTTATTTTCAATCCACATTCTTCAATCTTCCCATTCACCACATTCAACTGTTCTTGAACCTTCCTGTTGTCTTCTCCCCAAATTACAATACCATATGCAAATAACATCATGTTCATTTCTCTTCCTCCATATGCTGCTTTTGCTGTTCTCATGATGTCATCCATCACTATTGTAAACAGGATTGGTGATAGAACACTTCCCTGTCTCAGCCCACTAGTTATTTTGAACCAACTTGTCCTGCCAACTTGTGTTTGCACGCAACTACAACATTCCTTATACAATGCCATGATCATTTTTATTAATCCCTGTCCAATTCCTTTTTGCACCCGACTGTCCCAAACTTTCGTCCTAGGGACACTGTCATATGTCTTTTCAATATCAATGAATGTCATCATCATATCATTCCCGTACTCCCAATGCTTTTCCATTAGTTGTCTCGTAATGAAAATGGGCTCTATTGTTGACCTTCCACTTCTGAAACCAAACTGATTTTCCTGTATCTGCTTCTCAACCCTCAACCTTATTCTACTTTCCAGTATCCTTTCCATTATCTTAGCAACATGGGATATTAGAGTAATTCCCTTGTAGTTTTTCAAAACTTTCTTATCACCTTTCTTGAAAATTGGGATGATTATTCCTTTTTGCCAATCCTCAGGGACCTCCTTATTCTCCCAGACATTCCTGAGAACCCGATATGTCCACTGCAGGCCTACAGCTCCAGCTGCCTTTATCATCTCCACTGAAATTTCATCTATTCCAGCAGTTTTTCCATTCTTCATCTTTCTTACTGCCATTTCAATTTCATTCATTGTAATTTCTTTATCCATTCCTTCGTCAACTAATTGCCTTTCCTGGTCATCCATTGAATGACTGTCATCCGTTCTTATGTTCAGCAGCTTCTGAAAATACTCTCTCCATTTATTTCTTATTTCTTCTGGCTTTGTTAAAATTATGCCACCTTCATCCTTCACAAATCTGGTGTTTACTTGATCTCTCTTTTTGTTTCTTAAGATACCATACAGTAATTTCTTGCTGCCCTGCGTATCATCTCTCATCATCTCTGGTAAGTATATATCTATTAAATTACTAAATTCTATTCCTTTCTTTACAATACTTCTACAGTTGAGCACTAACAGTTTTATGTCATCCCTTCTTGATTTTCAGTTCCCTGTTCCCTTAACAGCACTCCCTAGGCCACCCTGTTTCCCTGAATGTATCTCCCTATAACCGTTCTAAACAAATTTCCTAACTTATATGTACCACTGTGGTTTAAGTGAAGGCCATCTGAGCGCAGATCCCTATCGCCTACCCACGCATTAGGATCTAGAAATTTCACTCCATCCGGTAATGCTGTGAATGTTTGTTAACATCATGGCGAGTAGTTCAAGAAGTAGTGACACAGTTAATTATTTAGTTGGTGAAGTTAAACACCAGAACAGTGGACATAAGTTGCCACCTATTCGACAAGTTTTCTTAGTCTTGTTTTATGACATACACGAGGTGAAACTGACTATCAGTGAAAGTTCTACTTTAGTTGTGCCTGAATGTGTAATATTTTGAGAGAAGGCTAGGATCTCACGAGAGCTTTACTTCATTGAACAAAAAAATATTACAGATCTGCATTGAGAGTGGCACAATCTGTATATCTACACTGACTGACAGAGCAAATGCAACACCAAGAAGGAGTGGTCAGAACTTTATGCCAATTGCAGGGTAGACTGACGTCACTGAGGTATGCTCATGATGTGAAATGCGCCGCTGTGCTGCGCACGTAGCGAACGATAAATGGGACACGGCGTTGGCGAATGGCCCACTTCGTACCGTGATTTCTCAGCCGACAGTCATTGTAGAACGTGTTGTCGTGTGCCACAGGACACGTGTTTAGTTAAGAATGCCAGGCCACCGTCAACGGAGGCATTTCCAGCAGACAGACGACTTTACGAGGAGTATGGTGATCGGGCTGAGAAGGGCAGGTTGGTCGCTTCGTCAAATCGCAGCCGATACCCATAGGGATGTGTCCACGGTGCAGCGCCTGTGGCGAAGATGGTTGGCGCAGGGACTTGTGGCACGTGCGAGGGGTCCAGGCGCAGCCCGAGTGACGTCAGCATGCGAGGATCGGCGCATCCGCCGCCAAGCGGTGGCAGCCCCGCACGGCACGTCAACCGCCATTCTTCAGCATGTGCAAGACACCCTGGCTGTTCCAATATCGACCAGAACAATTTCCCGTCGATTGGTTGAAGGAGGCCTGCACTCCCGGCGTCCGCTCAGACGACTACCATTGACTCCACAGCATAGACGTGCACGCCTGGCATGGTGCCGGGCTAGAGCGACTTGGATGAGGGAATGGCGGAACGTCGTGTTCTCCGATGAGTCACGCTTCTGTTCTGTCAGTGATAGTCACCGCAGACGAGTGTGGCGTCGGCGTGGAGAAAGGTCAAATCCGGCAGTAACTGTGGAGCGCCCTACCGTTAGACAACGCGGCATCATGGTTTGGGGCGCTATTGCGTATGATTCCACGTCACCTCTAGTGTGTATTCAAGGCACGTTAAATGTCCACCGCTACGTGCAGCATGTGCTGCGGCCGGTGGCACTCCCGTACCTTCAGGGGCTGCCCAGTGCTCTGCTTCAGCAGGATAATGCCCGCCCACACACTGCTCGCATCTCCCAACAGGCGCTACGAGGTGTACAGATGCTTCCGTGGCCAGCGTACTCTCCAGATCTCTCACCAATCGAACACGTGTGGGATCTCATTGGATGCCGTTTGCAAACTCTGCCCCAGCCTCGTACGGATGACCAACTGTGGCAAATGGTTGACAGAGAATGGAGAACCATCCCTCAGGACACCATCCGCACTCTTATTGACTCTGTACCTCGATGTGTTTCTGCGTGCATCGCCGCTCGCGGTGGTCCTACATCCTACTGAGTCGATGCCGTGCGCATTGTGTAACCTGCATATCGGTTTGAAATAAACATCAATTATTCGTCCGTGCCGTCTCTGTTTTTTCCCCAACTTTCATCCCTTTCGAACCACTCCTCCTTGGTGTTGCATTGTCACTGTCAGTCAGTGTATATATATTTTTTAAAAAGTACGCTCAGAAGGACAAGTACTCATAAAGAACGAGAATGTAAGTTTGTTGCAAATCTAGATCATCTCCTCGATGCTGCTCATGCTAATGCTTTGAACATGATAAAAATAGAAGAGGAAAAACTTCTTTTTTTTAAATCAAAGATAACCCAGACATAGAGATTATTTTGGGGGGTTGATTGGAAGTTAGCAGCAAAAGGGAAAAGGACAAAGATTAGAGTTATGGAAAAGGAGGATAAGAAGCTGAAGATGAAGTGCAGCTGAAGCCTTAGGACATAATATTGATGAAATAGCACTTAATTGTAGTTAAATTTAAAGATATTGAGAATAATTCAGGAAGAAATAGGCAAAAAAATATGAAATATTTGTTTAAAGAGATGAATCCAACATTTGTTACTGGTCACCGGAATAGTAAGCTGGTACCGGCATTAAATATCAGGGATTCAAGAACCGAAAAACTATCAATCATCATAACTTATGAAAATCAGGAACAAGTAATTGGTGTGCCTGCATTACTGAATTCTAGTGAAAAGGAACAATCATGGCCAGTTTGGAATGCCATAAACATTTGGGGACTACCGACTACATGAGAAATTTCAGATTCTTTGTTACGACTCCACTGCATCCAACACCGGTCGTTTCAGTGGAGCTTTTACTTTGCTGGAACAGTTAGCAGTAAGAGAGTTGTTGTTATTCCCTTTCTGTCATCACATGTACGAGCTAGTATTATGGAATGTGTTCGAAAATCAGTTACCCCAAGTGACAATTCATTCCGATGTAACATTTTTCAAAAAAGTTGGAGAAAAGTGGAATACTAAAGAAAAAGCAAATTATGAAGATGGGCATGAACATTTACATCAGGGCCCAAAATCTCACGCATGCAAACCGTGGCACAGAGGTTCTGTGCATCGGACCTACTCAGCTCGGTTTGGACCAGTGTTCTTTCTCGGAGCAACTCAGCTAAGCTCACCTCAAATGGTTGAGCGCTGCAGAGCAAGTGAGGAAGGTGGAGACAGGCATGGGGAAAAAGAGAGACAGTGCTATTGCTCAGAATCGAGGAGTGGGGGTCTGCACTCTTGTTAACTTAGCAAAGTCGTCTTTTGCACTTTGCGCTATGCAATGCACCAGTGCTTGCACCCTGAGAGGCCCTGATTTACAGGATGCTTTCAGCGGTGTCAACATTGAAAAAAAAAAACTAATTTTTTCTGAAAACTACTAAAAGGGGAACACCTAAAAAATTATTGCCGTGAACTCATTGAATTGTGCATCATGTTGGGGGGTGGGGGTGACTGTGGACTTGAATCTAAAATCTTGAGCTTTGCATCATGCGAGATGGTGGCCAAAGGATTTTCTTTGTTAAAGATGTTCCTCTTTTGTTCTCAGATGTCCCTCAGGGTCAGTGAATTGGATGATATAAAAAACATGTTTGCTCATGGTAAAAGTATATGCAAAGTGGTAGTTTTTGTGTTCATCAGCAATTGAAGCATCTTACAATGACTTGTACTTATTGAAAGAGTTAAACCAGTGTGAAAAAGTAAATGTATTGGCATCTTCATGTGCTCTAAAGTTCTGTCAGCACTTATTGTATTTAAATGAAGAGATTTCTATTCATATGATGTTACTGTTTGATGACAATATTAGCATTGACACAAAAAAATATGTATGGTTAGAAATGGAAACTTTGGGAACCGAAAGGAGGTACACTGTTCTATCTGGAGCAGTTACAAAACTTTTGGATAAGTTTTTTCACGTAGATAATTCTGTACATTCAAGTTTAGCAGTTTTGCATGAGCTATTCAGAATATATCAAAATCTATATTAATAGGTTACATTTTAAATTTCTTACACGGTAAGGGAGTTGATGAGTTCGTTTCAGTCAAGTGTTTTGACATATTCAAGAAGTTAAGCTTAGATTTCGTAAATATGGAACCTGGTTCTTGGCATGAAAAAATTACCTTCTTTAATATCGAAAAGACTATGAAAAAAATTAAGGTGGCAAATGATACCACAGAGAGAGAGGAGTGAAATTAATGCAATATTTCAACGGACTCTTAGCAGCCAATGAGGAACAACAAAAATTCGCTTTGCGATATGTGCAAGATCACCTAAGACAATAGCCTGATTTTAGAAAAGAGACACTGAAAAGAAAATTGTGCTAAAATTGGTACTGGTATCATCATCATAATCATAATCATCATCATCATCATCATCATCATCATCATCATCAATGTCCCATTCCAGTTGCCCGGGTGTGGTTAACAAGACTCCTCCACTCCTTTCTGTCTTTCCATTTTTCCTGCTCCATTACTTCCGCCACATCCAATCCAGCTTTTCTAATGTCCTCCCAAATCTGATCCATCCACTTTCTTCTCGGTCCTCCAACTGGTCTCTTTCCCTTAACTTCTCTATCCAATTCCCTTCTTGATACCCATTCTTTTTACATGTTCGAACCATCTCAGTCTTGCTTTCTGAATGTTCTGTACTAACGGTTCTATATTTAGCTCTTCTCTGATTTTAATATTTTGAATTCTATCTCTTCTTGTCTTTTTAACCAATGTTCTTAAAAATTCCATTTCTACTGCTTGGATCTTACTACCTTGTCTCTTTAATACTTACCAGCATTTCTAGTCCATATGTTACAATTGGTATGAAATACTGTTTATATGATGTTAATTTCGTTCTTTTGGGTACTTTGTCATCCCATAAAAGCTCTCTGACTTGATGATAAAATGTTGCATCTTTACTTAGTCTGTTTTTAATTTCAGGGTTGATTTTATTACTTCCATTAATAATGCTACCCAGATATGAAAACTGTTCTAAATTCTCTAACCGTTCTCCGTCTATGTTCACTTGGCTTCTCTTTTCCTCTTTCGCACAGTGCATGACTACAGTTTTCTTTTTACTAATTACCATTCCAAACTCCTTCAGATTTTCATTCCAAATGTCCAGTCTCCTTTGTACTTCTTTTTCTCCCTTTCCCCAAATCACCACATCATCTGCAAATACCAAAGCATTCACTTCATCACTACTGATACTCTGTTTTACATGTTTTATGATTTCATCCATCAATATAATAAACAAACAATAATGGTGACAGTGCACTTCCTTGCTTGAGACCTTTTTTTTTGTATAAAATGTTTTAGATTCACCACTCCCCACTTGTACACTGCTTTTACTCTAATGATCCAACATTTTTATCTTGTTAATTAATGATTTTGGTACATTCCTTTTCAGTAGGCATTCCCATACATGTTTTTTCTTAACTGTATTGTAAGCTTTTTCCAAATCCAAAAATACGAATATGATTTCCTTGTTCCTTTCCAGATGTTTTTCCATTATCGTTCGCACTGTAAATATCGAGTCTATTGTTGATCTATTCGGTCTAAAGCCATATTGTTCTTCCTCTAACTGTGTTTCTATTATATCCCTCAGTCTTTAGTCTATGACTTTGTCCATTATTTTTAGCCCATGTTGTAATAGGGTTATACTTCTATAATTTTCACATGTCTTCCTATTTCCTTTTTTGTACAATGCTTCCTTGTTGCCAATGCTTCCTGCTGCCTTAATCATATCAGCATTTAATTTGTCTTTTCTGCTTGCTTTACCTTTGGTCATTGCTTTCACTGCCCTTTCAAGTTCCAACCATGTTCTCTTCTTTTTGTCCATCTATAATTTCCATTTTCTTATCTCCTTCTTCCTCCGAGCAGTCATCCTCATTATTCAAAATACTTTACCATCACCTATTGAAGAACCTTTTTGTCATGTACTATGGATCCATCTTCCCTCTCTAATGCCTTGATTTTTTCTTGATTTATTCTTTTCTATTTTATTGCTCTGTATAATCGTTTCTGATTTCCTCGAATATCTTGCTCAATTTTGTTGGTAAACTCTCCCCAACATTTCTCCTTTTCTTTTTTGATACTCCTCTTTACTTGTAGTTTCGATCTTTTGTATTCCACATGTAACCTTTCTATCTTATTCTCATCCCTCGGATACGTTTTTTACTTTTCCTTATCGATTTCTTTCTTCACCTTGTTCCTGTCTTTTATTTATTTTTTTATTTTGTCTGTCCACCACCGTATCTCCTTTCCCTTAACCTTTGCTTTTGTTTTCCCGCATACCTCAATTGCTGCTCCCACAAATGTCTGTCTTAAATTGTCCCACTCTTCTTCTCTACTTCGTATTTTCGTGTTAGGCAACTTCCTTTTTATACAATCTTGGAATGTCATTCTTTTATCCTCCTCACCCAATTCCCAAATCCTGATCTTTGGTTTCTTCTTCAGTACAATTTTAGGGATTTTTACTTGTTCTAATTCCACAATCAATAATCTATGATCACCTTCCATACTTTCACTGGGGATTATCTTCGTATTCATGACGTGGTTTACGGTGTTATAACACATCTTGTATTATTCTATTATATAGTAATACATTATTTAAGTCTATTTGCAAAAATATATGTGTTTATTACAGTTGTTTATGAGATTCTTTCAGTACTTTAGTCTTATTTAGATACTAGCTAATATACCCATGCTTCGCTACAGAATTCTCAGAAAGACTAACTTTGTGGTTTTCCTAACTGAAGTCAACATAGGTCTTTACAAATACGTCAGTAGGAATGTGGCGATTAAAAGCACTGTTATCACATCAAATATTTGATCAAATGAAAAACTACTACTACTACGGTTACAAGTAACTATTTTCAGTTTGGTTCCGTATTGAAGTTGACGTATATCTCAAATATTATAATATTTATTGTATTATATTGTATTATATTGTATTATATTGTATTGTGTTCTATTGTATTGGATTGGATTGGATTGTATTGTATTGTATTGAACAGGTGGACCTATAAATATTATAATAATATTTGAGATATACAGTATTACGGTGCCGATCCAGCAGTCCAAATTTCCAGTGCTATATTGTCCAGGCCGCAGACAGCTGTGAACACTCCTCTGTCATTATTCCGTTAAATATGCTCACTGCTTATTCCAGTCAGTGCCTCAGAGCAGGGATTGAATAGCTTGAATGCTATGATGAACCAGTGTGTTACATTACGTACCCGTAGTATCTGAAAATTTATGAACCAGAGGAATGGCATGCTAAAGAAAAAAATTATCTAACTCCACAGCTACTTCCCTTGGCCGTGTGGTTACGGGCCCGCAGCTGTGAGCTTGCATTCGGGAGATAGTGGATTCGAACCCAACTGTCAGTAGCCCTGAAGATGGTATTCCGTGGTTTCCCATTTTCACATCAGGCAAATGCTGGGGCTGTACCTTAATTAAGACCAAGGCCACTCCCTTCACACTGCTCGCCTTTTCCTATTCTATCGTTGCCATAAAACCTGTTTCGATTCGACGCAAAGCAAATTAAAACATACTCGGTTCGCAGCAGTAATCCTATCTATTGGAGATGAGTGGCAACAGAAGGCACAAAACACATCACAACAAACAATGGTCAATGAAATGTTATTGTTGATCAATTTTATGAGCTTTCTATATTGTAGGCCTTCACATTTAGTTTTCTTCCGACTTTGTGATATTAGGGTGTCTTATAAAATTATTTATATCGTAGACTGTAGTTCTTTATTCTTCAACTTTACATACCAATTTTCATTGAATTCTGTTTACCCATTTTCTCGTGACTCGGCACTGATATAGACTTATTTAAAAAAAATCCAAATTCATGAATATCTCTGTGATCATAGCCGGTACGGTAGCAATGTGACATAATTGATCGGAAATTCAATACTATATAACTTCAGTTATGTTGTATTTTTCGATATAACCACTAATAACATAAATATTTGAGAATTAAAATTTACTCCATCCCTTAAACTACCATTTCACTCAGTGTGCATATAATTATTTATGGCTTAGATTATAATGACTTATTCTCTGACTTTTCATGCCAATTTTCATGAAGATAGGATGATCAATAACGAAATATTTGATAATTAAATTTTAGGCCTTCCCCTAAACTACCATTTCACTCAGCGTGAATAAAATTATTTATGGCCTAGATTGTAGCGACTTATTCCCCAACTTTGCATACCAATTTTCATTAAATTCTCTTCAGCCGTTTTCTCGTGATGCGTGTACATACGTACAGACAGACAGAAATTACGGAAAATTAAAAAGTGGACACAACTGACACAGAAATACCATCCTTTTTAAATTCTGAGCAATGTACAGACAAAACTCTTATTTTATATATATAGATTTAGGTCCAGTGCAGCAAGGATTAACACTAACTAATTGTAATTAAATTTGGCACATTATCAAAACATTCCAAAGGTAAAAAAAAGAAAAGATAAATCTCTTAACATTTTTGTGTAACACTCCATAAGAGGACCACCCTAATGGTACATTCTAAAGCTATGCTCCGTTTTCGTTTGTACAGAACCTTTATTGTGGCCAGTCTCTAATTTTATGGTATCCTCCTCTGTTTTAGACATTCATTGAAGAGTGTCCAGATGAATGACAGAACATTTGAGATTTTCATGATCAGGGAACGGATTTATATGTAAATACATATCTCTTTAGGAAGCTAAAATTAATTATATTTTGCATTATCTTTACAAATCATGACGTGTGGAGTTGAAAAATGGAGTATTCAATTTCCATATTTCTCCATATTTTGGAGTTTAGCACGTATGTTCCATATTCTTCATCATTAAAAATCAGTATAATCCATATTTTGGCTAAAAAGTATCTCTTGGAAGATGTGGTTATGATGGTAGTATAACTTTGTACCAATTTTGTTCTGCCTGCTCTATGTTTTTGTTCTTTTGCTTGGAAGTTTTCTTCTATTTGTATAGCAATTTGGTTGCAAGCAATCATCAGCATTTTCCGTATCGATGTTTTACGCTGTTGAAAGAAGTAAAAAAAATACAACTGATCCACCTAATCGATACTGTTTATTTGCTTAAGGCAGCTTTTAATTTGCCTTTGAGAATATATTTAAGACAGTTTTTGATTTTTCTTAGTCCCCGCGGTGTAGGGGGCAACGCATCCGCCTGTCACCCGGCAGCCCCAGGTTCGATTCCTGGCTGGGCCAGGGGTTTTTAATTGTAATGATTAATATCCCTGGTCTGGGGACTGAGTGTTTGTGACGTCCTTAATCTTCCTTATCAATCAGTCAATATTGATCTGCATTTAGGACAGTCGCCCAGGTGGGAGATTACCTATCTGTTGTTTTCCTAGCCTTTTCTTAAATGATTTCAACGACATTGGAAATTTATTGAACATTTCCCTTAGTAGGTTATTCCAATCCCTAACTCCCCTTCCTATAAATGAATATTTGCCCCAATTTGTCCTCTTGAATTCCAACATTACCTTCATATTGTGATCTTTCCTACTTTTAAAGGGGCCACTCAAACTTATTCGTTTACTAATGTCATTCCACGCCATTTCTCCGCTGACAGCTCGGAACATGCCACTTAGTCGAGCAGCTCGTCTCCTTTCTGCCAAGTCTTCCCAGCCCAAACTTTGCAACATTTTTGTAATGCTACTATTTTGTCGGAAATCACCCAGAACAAATTGAGCTGCTTTGCTTTGGATTTTCCAGTTCTTTCCTCACACACAAAATTCCACACTACTGCCATTCCAATTACACGCAGGTTCATAAAATATGGTGCCAGTAGGGGCAAAAGATCCACATGGGTCGATGCCCTGAACAAATAGCATTTAAAAAAAATTGTCTTAAGCAAATAAACAGTATCAATCAGGGGAAACTGGTATGGTTTTTTTTTCTTACTTCATTTAACAGTAACAATTTGGTTTCAAACTAAAGACCAGTAAAAGTCAGAATCTCTAACAACCACTCCCTGGAGAAGGACACAGGCAGATCAGTGTCTCCATTGACGGAGTGAGCCTTTTCTTACCTTAGCAACATCCTCTCATCAAGGGCAAATATAGATTTCGGAAATCTAATTAACTATACTGGAACATCTTTGGCCAAGCTAAGATCTTTAGTATTTGACAATCATGATCTCAATGTTGCAACAAAGATCCTTGTATACAATTCAGTTGTAGTTCCCAGTTTACTATACAGATCTGAATTCTGGACATGCTTCAGACTGTATA
Source organism: Anabrus simplex (assembly GCF_040414725.1). Lineage (NCBI taxonomy): Eukaryota > Metazoa > Arthropoda > Insecta > Orthoptera > Tettigoniidae > Anabrus > Anabrus simplex. Next base: position 73,571,098 of record NC_090271.1, on the reverse strand, counting down.
TTAAAAACTGAAACAATATCACCAGTGATGTTTAAGAATTCTGAATATGACCTGGCAAGACAGACTCACAAATGTCAGTGTCCTCGTAAGGCACAGACTACCAGTATAAAAGCCATGGTTTTAAGACGCCATCTATCACAGGGCATGTAATATGCATGCACAATAATCGCATTCCCAAACAAGTATTTTACTCTGAGTTAACAGTGGGTAAACGTTGTTTGAAGGTCAGAGAAAATGATTTAAGGATGTAATGAAGGCTAACATGAAGATGTGTCCCACTGATGTTAACGACTGGGAGACTTCAGCGCTCAATCGTTCATCCTGGAGATCATTAGTTTATCATGGCACGTAGAAAAGGAAAAGAGCGAAGTAGAAGAATGGTGGCTGCTCCATCTCCGGCAGATTTGTTGACTTTTTTAATGCCATGCCACTTTCTTCTAGGGAGATAAAGGTTTTGTGGCAAAAATGAACACCTTGTGATTTTATGGAAGCCAATTTACCTTTGGGTTGAGGATCCGAAAACATGCCCTCTAAACTCCCAATATTTATAGCGTCTGTCCTGTCAAAGCTCTTCAATACTTCTTTTACTATCTGAAAATTGTCAAGTGGTATATGCATACAGTCAACCAGGTCCACCAGCATGTTAAAACTGGTTCTGGGGACAAAGATTCATTAGGGGTCTTGTCTTTGGAATAGTTTGGAATAGTACTGTCAGGAAGACTTTCATTAGTACTAGTCCTATCTGCTTCTGAAAATTTTGATCTGACCTCTTCCGTGATTTGATTAAAAGCATGGGTCAGACAGGTAGATGAGTTGTTACTTGATGTTGAAGCCGTTTCTTTTAACCATAATTAGGACACTTTTCTTTTTCTCACATTTTCAAGAGCTCAGAAAAGTTTTTCACACCTGGCTTGTTGTACGGTGATACATTTATCTGCAGCAACTTTAATTTCGCACACTTTACAGTTCCATCAGTTGAGAATATGTTTTCACTAAATAATGACACAGACTGTTTTAAAAGGCTTGCAATTGACTGTTTTTTAGCATTTCAGTTGTATTGTACAACTAAATAACACATACACACCTTAAAAGTCCTAAATTTTCTAGCTAACTGAGTGAATGAGCACAGCTGCATCAGAGCTGTCAACACTTCTAATAAAATGGAACTCAACACTATCCGTATGGAGCTGAGGGGATTAGCCCAGGTTCTTTTCTGAAACTGATGCAATCCATGCGTGCACATAAAGAAACTGATGCGCAAACTGTACACGCAAATGCATCAAGGTCAAGAAAGATTAAAACTGTTGCATAGATAAGAAACAGCTAATGAAAACAGATGAGCAGTGCAGAACAACAGTATAGGGGTTAGTCCAATAATGTTTACACTAATGTTCAAAAAACTGACCCTAATGTACCTATGTGTTAAACAATTATTTTATTCTGGAAAATGTAGGAAAAATGCATTTTGATGACCTTTAAAAAACCCATACGTCTAAAACATATTTATTGCAGAACTAGCTGTAGTACCCATTGCTGACTGGACAACCACTTAGATGTGCATGATTACACATTTGTCTAACCTTCATGCTTTCCCCCATATTTTTGAGTCAGATTAGTGGGCATACCTCCCCCCATCAGTAGTTTGTCATGACATACTCGCTTCCTTGCTCTCTGTGGTGCTTTGCACTTTTGTATTTGTTTGCATTATTGCCGATCTTGATTTGATCTCTTCCTTCCCTTGAAAAGAAAGCCAAAAAATGGGTTAACGTTTAAGGAATACTGACAGATGTGCAAAGCTTTTAAAACATTTTGGAACGATCTCCATAGCCACTCTCTTCCCAGTCTACAGAGTTAGTTACTGGCTGTTGGACTTAAAATTTCACTTGATGCCACTGATATTTCCCTTATTTTTGGCAGTATTGGGAAGATGTAGAGAACAAAAAATCGGCATGAGCTATTATCATATAAAACCAACCATAGGAGAGCTACATCAAGTTTTATGTTTTAGGTCCCTTCTGAGGCACCTACTCCTGCTGAAATGTTTTGAGCTACTTATATTTAAGATTGTACTTGACCTTATTGTAAACTGAGATACTTAGTTTCATTAAACTCCATCCATCCACTTTTCTGTAACTGAACTTGGCATAGGTCATTACAGTGATGTCTGTATTCTTGTCAGAATACTATATTATCCAACTGGAATGTCACGTAAAAAGCAGTGCTATCATATGAAATTCTCGATCAAATGAAAAAGACAGTTTCTCACTTTTCACGAACAGTACTATGCTGGCATTCTAACAGTGTCAAGTTCCAAGCTGGAATGACCCGGCCACAACAGCAGTGAACATTGGTCTGCCATTTTTTATTAAGTTTGCACACTCCCCATTCCTATCAGTTCCTCATAGCTGGGATCGAATAGCTGGAAAAATATGATGGACCAGTGAGTCAAGTACCAGTCGTTATCAGAACATGTATGAACCAGAGAATTGGCATGCTAAAAAAAAAGTTATGTAACTCCCCTGCTACTTTCCGCCAATATTCAGGCAAACTGTTCTAGTGGACACACAGCAGTAATGCTATTTGTTGAAGATGAGTGGCAGCGGAAGAGACAAAGCACATCACAGCAAAATGTAGTCATTGGAATGTTATTGTTAATAAATTGTATGAGCGTTCAATATTGTTGATTTTCTTCCGACTCTATGATGTTACAGCATCCAGTGTAAAGAGAGTCCATCTTTCTCCTTTCATGACGTTCTTTCACAAACTTTTTTTCTCAGTTTGTTGCTCACCTTTACAATTTGCCTTACTGATACGGGTTGATGAACATGTGGTTTATCACCTTAAAGGCGCGTTTAGACAGTGGCTTTTTTCGTACAGCTTGAGGCAAGGCAAGGCAAGGCAAGGCAAGTTGGAGCATGCAGCGCCGCATGCGTCAGTCTTGTGTGCGCGACGAGGCGCAAGTAGTTGCAAGTGCTCCCCAAGCAGAGTGGAGAACTCCGTGCGTCACTCATGCAACATACTGTTGTGGAAAAAAGCATAGGCCTAGACACCCGAGTAAATATGTTAATAAAAAGTTTATCCTTTGTCCCACATAGAAACTAGCTGCACCAAAATTTAGCCTAATTTGTTCTACATTTTATTATGTGGAGTAGAAACTTTTATTGTGCCCAGTTAAAATTTTAATGCAGATTGAACAAAGAAAGTGCTGGTACTTTTTCTATTTCCAACGGAACTCTCACTTTGAAAATTCATAACTTTAAAAGTATTGACCTAATCGTTACTGAACTGTAATGCATCTTAAAGTAACTTATTGTTGATCTGTACACCAAGATTTTATTTCATATGATATTTGTGAAAAAAGTTCTTGTAAATTTTGTGAAATAATATTTTCTCATTACTAGGTGATCATAGCAATAAAACATTTGGCTTATTATAAAGCTTGTGAGAATATCAAGCTAAAATTAAAGCTGCTTTTTGCCTGCATGCAATTGTTGATTTATATTTAATTTAGTGGTTTTGAGAAAAGAAAGCTGCGTATCAGCCGAGCAGTGTTGCCCGGTTGGCCTATTTGCCGCGCCAGCTGAACTCTGTCACTGCTCTCTTTCAGCTTTGAGTCATGTAGAGCCACTTCGCAATGAATATGTTGTGCTATGGGGTGAAAAAGTGGAATAAGGGAATGGCGTGCAAGGTGACAAAGTCCCCATCAGAAGACGTTTCATAGGTTGAACGCAGCCCACCATTACTACTGAAATTTTGAAGAAAGGGTACGCTGTGAATACGCCCTGCGTCTGCGTGCGAAGGCCCGTTTTTTTATTCGAGAAAGTAAGAAATCTACATGGGAAAAGTATGTGTCATCCATCATGGCACATACTCCGTCATCACAAGTGTGGACAAAACTCCGCCGTATTGTCGGAGTACAGAATGTGCCCTCAGTACCCGGAATCTCCATTAATGGAGATATAGTTACGATTCCTTCAGTCATTGCCGAACACATCGCGTCACATTTCGCAGATACGTCCAGCTCTAGGAGATACGACCCTGCATTTCCCCCAATTAAGCATGAAGCAGAGGCACACCATCTCTCTTTTGCCTCTAGCGCTTGGCATCCCTACGTGCCCTTCACGGAGTGGGAGTTGCAGAGTGCACTCGCGCTATGCAGAGATATGGCTCCTGGTCCGGACAAAATCCATAATCAAATGCTTAAGCATTTGAGTGAAGCATTTGAGTGGCAGATGTCTCAAGGATATCCTCACCCTATTCAATAGAATATGGAATAAGGGAGTGTATCCATCTCACTGGCGTGAGGGAATTGTGATACCTATTCCCAAGCTAGGTAAAGATCCAAAACTTCTGGATAGTTATAGGCCAATATGCCTTACAAATGGCCTCTGTAAGCTATTTGAAAGAATGGTTAACCGGCGTCTTGTGTGGGCCATGGAAAAGGAGGGTCTCTTGTCTAACTACCAGTGTGGTTTTCACTCTCATCGGTCTGCCACTGATCATCTGGTCAGACTGGAGAGCGCCATTCAGGAGGCCTTTCTCCGGAAGGAACACCTAGTCGCCGTGTTTTTTGACCTGGAGAAAGCTTACGACACTACCTGGCGATATGGGATTCTCTCCACACTATACCAGTGGGGATTTCGGGGAAATTTGCCAACGTTTATTGAGAACTTCATGTCCCTCCGTCTCTTTTGAGTCTGAGTAGGGAATGCATTTTCTCAATATTACGTTCAGGAAAATGGAGTACCTCAGGTATCGGTACTGAGTGTCACGCTGTTCGCAATCGCCATCAACGGCATAGTTGCCGCTGCTGGGTCCGCAGTCGTTCCTTCGCTGTATGTTGACGACTTAGCTCTACATTACAGCTCCGGAAGGGTGGCGTTTGCTGAGAGACAGCTACAGCAAGCTATTAACCGAGTTGACAGATGGGCCCTGCAACACGGTTTTCGATTTTCAGCAGCGAAAACCTCTGTTGTACACTTCTGTCGACGTCTGCCTGTGCATCCCGAACCAGAGCTCCGCTTGCGAAACAGTGTCTTACCAGTGGTTGACACCTGCAGATTCCTGGGTCTCCATTTTGATAAGAGACTTACGTGGCAGCCCCACATCCGTCAGTTGAAGGTTGCCTGCATGAAGAGACTTAACATGCTTAAGTTTCTCAGCGGCACTTCGTGGGGGGCTGACCGTGCGGTACTGCTGCGATTTTACACGGCTACGGTCTTCTCCCGGATTGACTATGGAAGTCATAAATGAAAGAAAAGTTCCACCCAATCAATACTATTTTATTGTCACATGTAGGACTGGTTTCGACCTCTCAAAAGGTCATCCTCAGCTACACTAGAATTGCATTTACATATTATGCCTCATATTGAGAGCTAATGACATACTCTAGAATTCAATGATTTTAAAGTGGTTATACCCATGCTGAGAATTCAATATTATACAATTACAAAAATTAATTGCTCTTATTACACTCAATGTACATATGTAAGAATCTAATATGAGTTCGTCTTTTCTTTAGTGTGATGAGTATGTCGGAGTATTTTTAAACATAGGCATTTGCCTAGTCAGTTTAATTGATCTCTAATCTTATGAATATTTAGTCCTGTCGCGACAGACAGCCAAACAGCAAACATCTCAACCACCCCACAGCAATATTCACCATCATAAGAAAGGAAAGAGCCACCATTAACGACCTTGGATTCAAAAAGTGAACAAATTTCTAGAATATTACTCAACGCCAAACAAACAAATTATTAAAGGTTACAAAATACTAAATTGAAAGTGGTTGTGTAATATTCATACATTTGGCAATGATTACAATATTTTAAGCTTAAAACTTGCAAACAACATAGAAGGTGTCTGTCTCTTATTAATTTGGACTGTCAACTGAAGTTTACATCCAACGCACATTACAGTGATTTTAATGTTTTAATGTGTTTAAGAGTTTTGCTTATGAGCTATTTCACATAATTCTAACATAATACGCACTGCAACAACGCAAGAACTACTATTATCTGCAGCTTTAGACAGACAACAGTGCAATTAAGTTAAACCATGTCCACTCATTTTTATTGTGACTTTTATTGTTTTAATGTGTTTAAGTGTTTATGTGCTAACTTCTTATTATTCTAATATAACACGAACTGTACAATGCAAGAACCACTATTACCTGCCGCATTAGACAATCAACAGTGCAGTCAAGCACGTTAAATTATATTTACTACTGTTTTATTTTGGCTAGTAATTTGTTTTATTGAACTATCAACATGTATATTTCTACATTTAGTGTAAATTATGGTTAAAACGGCTATAATACTTTTTATTTCCAATTGTTCAGCTAAGTTCATTTCATACAGGACTAAATATTCATAAGATTAGAGATCAATTAAACTGACTAGGCAAATGCCTATGTTTAAAAATACTCCGACATACTCATAACACTAAAGAAAAGACGAACTCATATTAGATTCTTACATATGTACATTGAGTGTAATAAGAGCAATTAATTTTTGTAATTGTATAATACAGAATTCTCAGCATGGGTATAACCACTTTAAAATCGTTGAATTCTAGAGTATGTCATTAGCTCTCAATATGAGGCACAATATGTAAATGCAATTCTAATGTAGCTGAGGATGACCTTTTGAGAGGTCGAAACCGGTCCTACATGTGACAATAAAATAGTATTGATTAGGTGGAACTTTTCTTTCATTTATGACTTATAGTGACTATCAGTACGGAATAAAAATGAAATTTATCAATCAAGATGACTATGGAAGTGCAGCTTATGGCTCAGCATCAAAATCTACGCTGAGCCTTTTAGACAGTATTCACCATAGTGGAGTAAGGCTGGCAACGGGTGCTTTCCGTACTAGCCCCATTCCCAGCCTACTCGCTGAAGCGGGAGTTCCACCCTTACGGATAAGGAAGCAGCAGTTACTCCTCACGTACGCTGCCAAAATTCGTGAAATGCCGCTACATCCAAGCTATCAATGCATCTATCGTACTCAATACCACCATCGGTACCAAGACCGGCTGAGTGCCACACGGCCGGTTGGGTTTCGGATTGATAGCTTGTGTCATGATTTGAATATTGATATCGGTGGTTGTCTTGAAAGAACTCTTAGCGAGGTACCTCCGTGGTTGGTTCCGCGACCGGATATACGTCTAGATCTGCTATGTGGACCCAAGGTAAACACGGATTCCTCCGTTTATCGGAGGTATTTCCAGGACTTTGTTCACCAATATCCGGCTGCGAGACTTATCTTCACGGATGGTTCAAAAATCGGAGATAATGTTGGTTGCTCTTTCGTCATTGATGATATGAGCACGAAGATCTCACTCCCGAAAGTATGTAGCGTGTATACTGCAGAGCTTTACGCCACCTTAGAGGCTCTGCAGTTTGCACTGTGTGACGAAAGAAGCCACTTTCTGTTGTGTGCACCGATTTGTTAAGCTCTCTGCAGTCTATTGAAAGCTGTTTCTCTCAACACCCACTGGTGCGACAGATATATGACCTTCTAGCCAGGTTATGGGATGCTGGCACCAGAATCACATTCGCGTGGCTTCCAAGCCACGTTGGGATTTCGGGAAACGAACTTGCGGATGAAGCTGCAAAGGAAGCTGTACTTTTACCTCCAAGACCAGTCAGTGTACTTGCTAAGGATATTTGTTCTCAGCTATGTTGAACCATCTTGGCGCCCTGGGAATCGGAGTGGCTAGATATCCGAACTCCCAACAAGCTGAGAGCAATTAAGAAGACAACTACCGTGTGGCGGTCCTCTTTCCGACCTTCACGGAGAAAGGCCATAGTACTATGCAGGCTGAGGATAGGTCATTTATGATCCACGCACTCTTATCTCCTATAGAGGGAAGACCCCCCAGTGTGTTCTTGTGGTGCCGACTTCACCGTGGCCCACATCCTCACAGAGTGCGCCGATCTATCTGGCCTAAGACGGAGCCTCGGCCTGCAGGAAACACTCGAACGCATACTAGCCGATGACGTGACTACTGCTGATCTCGTCATCCGCTTTATGTGTGACAGTGGACTTATCAAGGGTATATAAATTACAAGTGTACTGTTACTCAGGGAATGTACGTTCCCTTTTGATACGTTAGTAATCCTTTCGGCCTAATTCTATAATTGTTTTTTGTTTTATTTTATACTGTGTTTCCAAATTACTTTATTGAATAAATAATTTCGTTTTTGTATTTTAAAATTCTCTTCCACTTATTTGTTCAGAGAAGATGATTACCTTGTTGTACTTCCTCTTAAAACAAAAATCTCCACCACCACCACTGAATACGCCCTATCACCTAGCCCTGAGAGAAGATAAAATAATTTCAATGACCTGGCCAGTAATCAAACCCAGGACCTTTGTATCTGAAAACCAACACGCTCACCGTTCCGCTACGGAGTCTGACAAAGAGAAAAGGAAAAATCTATAAAGCTGCACTTCCAGACACCCGAAAAGAAACTCTAGCAGACCATCAAGCATGTTTGTCCTGACGTAGAACTCATCTGGCTGTTGCTCATTGTGAGCTTAACGCCTAGAGTTGATATGGGCAGATGTGAAATACCTGAAGTGAATATGTCTAATCAGGCGGAGAGAGGAAGGTCAATGGAGGTGATGCAGGATCTATGCCAAGAAGCCTGAGGTCTGTTACTCTGGAGTTGTGGAGCATTGGTCACTCCAATAAAATTCAGAAACATTATTGGGTGAAAGATGTGCTCACGGAAGATGTACTATTGATCTGTTATAATAAATTTAAATGACAGCTCATCTAATTAATCAGACAGTGATTATGCTGATGACTGAAGGAGCATTGTAAATCTTTCAAACATTTGATTTAATGATTTATTTTTAAAGTTTGAACTCTGTAAATAGGCAATGAAAACTTGTAAAAACTGTGTGACAGGAGTCACCAATAGTTAGAGAACATTAAGTCACAGCTAACCTCGTGTACAGTCAAATGGCTTTTCTCATATTAGTGTTTTCCTTGTTTATGAATGACCCAATCAACTGCAAGAGTATCTCAAAGTCATGTGGAGACATCCGAGTAAAATTACGAAACAAATAGTTATCAATACTGACATCTTGAAGAATATTTAATATCGTACTCCAACCACACAGGAAGTCTGACACCCATCGCTTTCGATTACGTTTGCATTTGTTAGCAATAATTATCAGAGCGGCAGCAGCAGTAGCACTAGCACATTTAAGCTGCTTAGAAGCCATTTTCGAAAATTGCATGTGCCTCGTTTCTGTCTATGTGAACATGAAGAGGCAAGACGCATGGTTCTTGCGGCTCGTGCACCTTGCAGCTTGCAATACAGCATGCGGTGCCGCATATGGCGTTGCACAAAAAAGACACCGTCTAAATGCGCCTTAAGACAATCACGACAGAAACACCACCATTGAGAGTTAACATGATTAAACAATATTTCCATGTCAGCGATGCTTGGCGTTGGCATGGATTAAGCAACAAAAGAGTAAATTATGAATATCTGTGTTATCATAGCCAGTATGGTAAGTCTGTATAAGACATAAATGATCAGAAGTTGTCTTTCTGTGTGTTGTATTTATTGGTAGGACCACTAATAACACAGATATTTGAGAATGAAATATTAGGCCTTCCCCTAAACTACAGTTTTACCCAGCATGAATAAAATTATATATAGCCTAGACTGGAGTGCCTTATTTACCAACATTATGTAACGATTTACATTCAGTTCTGTTGAACCATTATCTCGTGGCTCGGCGTTCACATGGATTTCTTATTCTTCTTCTTTCCAGGCTGTATGTGTGTCCACAACGGACACTCCAAAGTATCACTCAATGTCGGCTCTTCTGACGCTTAGAGAGTACTCCCTATGGTTGAATATCTCCGCTACTGGAATGCCGTTTCTATTCAAGGCCTTTTCGGCTGTACGCCACCATGTTGCTCTCAGATGTCTGCATCCTCTCCTTGGTTCCTTGATTGCAAGAGCTCTCTTAATGGGATGATCGTCATCGCGATATTGTTCGTGTCCATACCAGCGCAGTTGCTGCTCCTCCAATTTCTCGCTGATAGGGACCGTATTAAATGATCCTCGTATATGCTCATTCCACACTCGGTCCAAGAGGGGACACCTGCTGACCATCGCAGCATCCACATTTCCATTACATGCATTTACTGACCATGCTTCTTTTGCCTTGCCCAACACTCGGATTTGTAAGTGCGGGCATATTATATTATATTATATTATATTATATTATATTTTATATTATATTATATTATATTATATTATATTATATTATATTATATTAGGGATCTTGCTAAACTGAATGGTTTCAAAGTAGAAATGATCAATCGAGTGATCAATAAAATTAAGAGCAGGTTATCAACGAATCTGAAACCAGACAAAACCAAAAAGACTGAGTTTGCTACATTCACTTATAACAATCCAGCTATTCGCCAGATTGCTAACATATTCAAAAAACATATTTTTAATATTACATTTAGAACTACTAACACTAACCAATCCATATTATTTAATCATAATAAAGTTAATTATGACAAAAATCATTATTTGGGATCGGGAGTATATAGACTTAAATGTTCACAGTGCAATTTTTCATATGTTGGACAAACTAGGAGAAGCTTTATGACAAGATACAAGGAACATGTTAACGCAGAAAAACATACAAAATACTCAACGATGAGTTTGCATATGAAGGAGACTGGTCACCGATTTGAATCCATAGAGAAAGATTTAGCGATAATTAGAAATATAGAAAAAGGAAGAATGTTAAACGAACTAGAAAGTTTATATATCTATTTAGACCAGACGTATAATAAGGATCAGAATCTTAATGACATCACAGACATTAAAAGCATGTTACATGAATTAACACCTAAATTATTAAAGACGGTTAGTTCAGATAAAATTAGGATTCCTAATATATTTAATTCTTCATACTCTAAAGCTCCACCCATACCTTCGGATAATAGGCCTACTTCCATCAAATTTGATAACTCCGCCCCTTCGTCAGACTCGCACGGTTAACTCCACCCATCCCCTCCTCCCTTCCACACGCCCCGGTCCCTTCCCCTCAGAGTTCACTACCGCCTCTGCAGCACAAATACAATACGAGACACAGAGCCAACAGAATGGCGGTTATTAACACAATGGAAGATAACAAGTAACTACTTACAACAAACGCGTAAGTCCTCATCTATTCTAAGCAACGTAAAAGGATTCTCTCCTTGTGTTTACCTTTTTAAGACTTTCTTTCCTTCTCTTACAGTGAACATTATTCTAGAATCTACTGGTGTCTCTTGGCAAAGGTTTCTGACAATCTTACTTGTATAAAGGGCCACTTCTATGATAATCAACTGATGCTTCAGTTTCAACAGTACTTTTATCTATCTACCTTTTGAATGTTTTACTACCTTCACATTTACGACTTTAACAGTGGCCTTGAACATGTTGTGTGCATGACATACTTTTTTGTGCTTGTGTTAACACCTTTATTTTGTTGGCAATATACGCAATCTCACATTAGGTGAAACCACAAACAATTTTAGTGTAACCATTTTAATTAGAACTACGTAATTTTATTTGGTGGAAGTTTTAGTCTCGGACAAGATAGTTTTAGTATGATTGTTAACAGTGCTCCATTAACATGTTTTATTAATGTGTCATTGTATTATTCACATTATATGTACCAAGTTTTAGTAATTAGGCTACTAGGCTAATCTTTTAGCTTCTCTTTTAATATTATGTGTACTTTTGAAGATTATATTTTAGGCTGAAGATGCCCTAAATTCGGGGCAAAACATGTCCCAAATAAGTGTTATTATGTTTATGTAACCACTTATAAGTGGATGTAAAGTATTGAACAGGTAGTTTAATATATACCTTCATTGTTTTTGAACACTACTCTAATCAGTACAATATTTATTGTATTGATTAGGTGGTCAATTTCATAAATAACTTACTGTTATTATTCTAATCAGATATCATCAATATGGATCAAAAATGATATTTATTACATGTAACACTATTTTGTCGGAAATCACCCAGAACAAATCAAGCTGCTTTTCTTTGAATTTTTTCCAGTTATTGAATCAAGTAATCCTGGTAAGGGTCCCATACACTGGAACCATACTCTATTTGGGGTCTTACCAGAGTCTTATATGTGCTCTCCTTTACATCCTTACTACAACCCCTAAATAGCCTCATAACAATGTGCAGAGATCTGTACCCTTTATTTACAATCACATTTATGTGATAATCCCAATGAAGAGGTTTCCTTATATTAACACCTAGGTACTTACAGTGATCCTCTAAAGGAACTTTCACCCCATCAATGCAGTAATTGAAAGTTAGAGGACATTTCCTATTTGTGAAACCCGACTTTTAACCCCGTTTATCATCAAACTATTATTCCAGCTTAAAATCTAGTTAGATAATTGAAAAATATATATATACCGAGCTCGATAGCTGCAGTCGCTTAATTGCGGCCAGTATCCAGTATTCGGGAGATTGTGGGTTTGAACCTCACTGTTGGCAGCCCTGAAGATGGTTTTCCGTGGTTTCCCATTTTCACACCAGGCAAACGCTGGGGCTGTACCTTAATTAAGGCCACAGCCGCTTCCTTCCCATTCCTAGGCCTTTCCTATCCCATCGTCGTCATAAGACCTATCTGTGTTGGTGCGACGTAAAGCAAATAGCAAAACAAAAAGAAAGAAAAATATAGTACATGTTTCATTCCTAATGCGGAACATCTTCAACTAAAAGAAGGGTATTAAAATCAGCACCAACGAAATAAAAACACTTATGATAACGATGAAATAAAATGTTCCTTCATGTTAAGCCAAAACACTCAGCCGTGGCTAGAAATCAGCGTCAAACACAAACACACCATTGGTTTCAGTCAGTGTCACCTTAGCGTACTTGCTTTGGCGCAATCCTGCCAGCTTAGAAGTCTGTATTCAGATCGCTCCCATGGCGAAGTTTCATTCTTCGACTGGTGTTCTCATGCCAGTCTTCAGTCGTGCAGATTTAGCAACACAGCCTCGCAAAGCCCATTTAATTCGCCTGCGAAGTGATCTGTTTGACTAACTCCAGCAGCTAATAAAATGATAACGATTTGAATATTGAATTATGTCTTTAAAATTATTTATCAAATAACCAACCCTCTAACAAATATCCAGTTCACGTTCTCAACTACTCTGGATATAGATATGCTTAATTGCTGCTTGAGTACTCAGAAAAAAATATGGCTTTTTGTCAATATCCAAGCCCTAGTGATCTCATTTGCAGATAATAATAGCAATCATGCTCTGTAGAGTTATCACTAATGGCATAAACAATAACAGCTGCATTGTGCCTGGAAGACAGCCTTATCATTTCAGAGATCAAAATCAGGCCAATGTCCAGAAATATGTGACTGGATTAAGAAACTATGGCTGTTCAGTTTCGCACAAAATGTTATAGTTTAGTTAAAGGCCCTGAAGATTTCAAAGAAAAGCAATATACGAATCTCATAGTTTAAATCAAGCAGAGGGTGACTGTGCTGATTCATGAAGAGTAACAACCTTCCTATTTTCAGTCCGTCATACGTATTAATGATAGATTCATGAAATGAGCTTTAAAGGCCCTGAAGATTTCAAAGAAAAGCAATATATGAATCTCATAGTTTAAAGCAAGCAGAGGGTGACTGTGCAGATTCATGAAGAGTAACAACCTTCCTATATTTTCAGTCCGTCATACATATTATTAATGATAGATTTGTAAAATGAGCTTTGTAGAGAAGATAACTTCGCTTTCATGTTTGGAGATGTTTCTAGAGATCTTTCTTGTTTTTTGGACATCTCAATGAAAATTTAAAATTAGTTTTTTTTTTTTTGCTAGGGGCTTTGCGTCGCACCGACACAGATAGGTCTTATGGCGACGAGAAAATTTAAATATGAACTGGATGAAATAATATAGTATTATCCTAACAGATTTACAATCCTGAAGAAAAAGGAAATATTAATCAATTTCATTGTGAAATGCACCACTTTTGTTTTTAGTGAAAGTCTTCACTAAAAAACAACAGTTGCCAGTGGTTTTTCATCATGCAACTCATGACAGATGATGCCAGCATGTGAGTTGAAATTTAACTGCAAAATGTCTTATCACAAGCAGTGTCCCTACACTGTGTGGTTGGTAATGCAGAATGCAACCCAGAAGCTAGGAAAATTATGAATCACTACATTCTATATTAATAGAGGAGAAAGAGTTACATTGCTTGCTTAGTGACCACAGTTACATGGCTTGAGTAGCACTTCATACTCAATTAACCAGTCACTGTTCTGATCATCCCTTCATCTCTTACTTACTCTTATTAATGCCTTTTATTCTGTGTGAAATATAGAAGAGACTGTTGAAAAACTTATGAGAATACAGTTATTTGTTCCTTGAAAAGTGCTTGTTCCTGTTATCAATGTAAACAAACCATCTTTTGCATAGACATTGAAATGTGTTAGAATTTTGTTCACTCTTCAGTGTACTCTTAAGTAATGCCTTTGCTTCTGTTCCTCAGACAGGTAGCCTTTTCCAGCTTGAACCACCAGCACCCACTACAACTACCAGCATTCGTGGTGGTTATGACACCAAGTTTGCCATCTACGATATCAAGGCTCTCAATTTGACTAACATGATGAACATAGCAGCTCGTTACAGCTCACCTAAAGTGTATGCAGTGAACGTTCCACCTATCCTGTATGCCAACAGATATATCATAGGTATATCTCCGAACATTATTTCGATTAAGTACATGATTGCAGATAGTCAGCCAACTCATCATACATACATTTCTTACATACAAACTGATATTACATTTTGTATCCAATATATCTCAGATATATCAAGGTACACCAGCTTAGAACTTTAATAGTTGTTTTTATATTACACGTTCCAAAAGTGTGGCTTTCTCGGTTAGGCCAGAATTTCCAGGTGAATACATGAAGCACTTTCATCTTTTTAGTGTATAATATTTTATTTTGTGCTATGTTGAATTTCTTTATTTTCATTTAAGTAATATTAAGATGAACACATTGTGCTCAGTTGAATATCTACCATTCAGACAATCTACGCCATCCATGAAAGAATTGGTATCCTTCAGGAATCAGTCAATAGATGTATTGACACGCCTGCATGATGCTGTGTAGACATCTAGTTAGTAATTGACAAGAAAATTGTCTCACCCTTAATGCTAAAACCTACCCTGAAACTTTGGTGCCATAACTGATGTGCTGGAAGACCATATGATAAAAGATTAACTGCCTATTTCCACTGTAAGGCTCTGAAATCGAAGCTAGAATCTTACATGGCCAGACGGTAACATGGTGCAGCTGGGACATACATGCCTCACTAGTGAGCTGTGTGGAGCTTCACTCACTACTCCATTACAGCCTTGCCTACAGTGTGGATGTACAATCCAATTTGTTACTAATGTTACTTTCCTGTTGATTACATGTATAATTCAGGGGCCTTGCAAGGGAAACAGACAGCTAATTTCTTGCATGTGGTCTTCTCATAGCACATCGGCTATGTCATGAAAATTTCAAGATAGCTTTCAACATGAAGAGTGTGGCACTTTCTTTGCAAGTAATTGCTTTAAATACATTGAAATAGGTTTCTAATGGTATATTTTTATGTTGATAGGAGATTACTTGTGTAAGTAATTACAGTATCCATAAAGTTCCACTTTCCACATTATTTTGAAGAACCTAAACATATGGCATAAAAGAAATAACCCAAATTGTTTTGTTGTATCAGTTAAGCATTGCCATTCACTTATTGGTCAATCTTGCAATCACTCACCGTATTGAATGTAAACTAACATCTACTTTTTTTCTTTATAAATCATAAAAATCATAATGATGACAGACTTAATATTCTTCATCTGAGTAAATAAATCTGTATTTTAAAAGTAACCTGTATTTGTTGAAACACCGGATCCCGTGAGATCTCCTAAGTTAAGCAATATTGGGCGTGGTCAGCAGTTGGATGGGTTGCCACGCGCTGTTGGTGGGGGGTAAGGGAATGGAGGAGCGGAAAGGAACTGGCCACCCTACTGCACGTAAACTCCGGGTCAGGAGCACCTCTGCGGAGGTTCGGACCTGCCTTCGAGCAGAATAACCCTTACCTTTGGTTCTTCTAAAACAGCATTTATGTATGAATGATATTACACTTTTTTATTAATATACTTTTGCCTTTCAACAGAGGTAACACTGTGGACTCCATATATTCTCCTATAATGTTAGTATTGGAAGTGACAAGTGACAAATTCAGGCATATTTTCGAGAGAGAACCTTTAAAGAGCACATGATAAGATGAACACAGCGACAGATCAGTCTGGGGAGTAGTAGCAACAGGAAGAGGAGACAAGGACAAACATGAGAGGCCTTCACCTTGCATCCCTCCCAGGGCCCCCGTGGCCTGTACAGAGATAAATTTGCTTTTTGGTAGCTTCATCAATAGGCCAACTTCACAGATCTTTGGTCTTGATGCAGGAAGTGGAGGATAAGAACAAAGATTGATCACAGGAAAAGGGAAGATACTTAAAACATGAATGAATACAGATGGCAAAAGACCGGAATCACACCACAAATACAAACACAAGAGAAGAAAATGATCCCAACGTCTTAATATATTTATTGAAAAGAAACAAATAGGTATCAATTCAGGTCATGAATAGAGGGATAGGAACATTAAAAAGAACACACAATAGGATGAATACTATAACAGGTCAGTGTGGGAAGATGGAGCAATAGAAAGAGGAGACAAGAATAATTATGAAAACAAGTAGAAGAACTGGGATTGATGAGGAGAGATGAAATCTGTTTGAAGCCTGCATTGCATGTGGATGTGGAGATTGTCCTTTTCCTCTCTTTTATTTTTGCACATTTGTCATTATCTCCTATAACAATGTTAGAGTAATAATAAGTGTAGTGTCTACTGTAGGTATATAAGAAATTAAGTTTATGTAGGTTAGTTATATGCTGCTACTGAATGAGCATGGATATGGTAAAATAAACTTTAAGATGACCTTGTTAGGACAATAGTGATATCATCATCATCATCATCATCATCATCATCATCATCATCATCATTTACTCTTATCCAGATTCACCCAGCTAGGGGCAAATACAATCGAAGCAGTGTTTTTACTCAGCGATGCATAAACTGCCGTATGGGAGACACATGCATAGTTCTTCCCTTGCAAGCATCAGACACCTGTCTGAATCTTAGCTGTTAACATGGTAAGGCAGTTATAATTGCAACACCATATTTTCATATTTTAAAGTCCTGGTTTCATCTTAATGGTTGTGTGAACGGTCATAACGCTCGCTATCGGTGTGCAGAAAATCCTAACGGTGTTTATGAAGTCCCTCACTATGATAGGAAGATTGGAATGCTGGTGTGTTATTGCAAGACAAATAATTAGGCCTTTTTTTTTTTTTTTTTTTTTTCCTTGACACAACAGTAAATGCAGAAGGTTACCAAGATGACATTTTGATGGGTTCTTCCATCAGTTAACCGAAGGAGAAGAATTGCATGGGTGCTTTCAACAAGATTCAGTCTCTGCTTATGCAGCAGAATATTCTCTTCTTACAATCTCGGAAGTGTTTGCAGACAGAGCCAGAATATGGTTACCAGATACAATGCTTGTATAAACCAGGAAGGACAGCACTTCCAGTATCTTTTATAAAGTAAGATTTCATATAAGATTGTATACATGCTTAAAAGCAGGGACGCAAGGCGACCGTGCGCAACATAAGTTCGGCTGAGGCAGCTGCCGTAGTCATTGTCGTCATCATCATCATCATCATCATCATCATCATCATTGTCATCCCAAACAAATCTCCAGTTTCCCGGGTGTGGTATGTGAGCTTCCTCCATCTCATCCTGTCCTTGTACCATTTTTCCTCCACCAACTTGTTCCAATCATGACCTCTCAGTAGTACATTGTTCTTAACTAAATCTATCCATTTCCTTCGTAGCCTTCCCACAGGTTGTCTTCCTTCTACTTTTCTCTCAGATTCCTTCCTAGCAGTTCTGTTTACTGGCATCCTCTTCATGTGACCAAACCACTTCAGTCTTGATATCTGAATCTTATTGAGGAGAGAATCATCTCTTTCTACTTCTTGTCTAATTTTCTCATTCCTTATCTTGTCTTTTCTGGTTTTCTGGATCATATTGCATAGGAATTTCATTTCAGCTGCCTGAAGTTTGGAATTATCTCTATTGGTCAGTGTTGTGGTTTCGAGACTGTATGTAAGAATTGGTGTATAATAGGACTTGTACAACGTCATTTTTGTTTTCATTGGTATTTGCTCATCCCACAGCAGGTGTCTTACCTTGTGTTAAAATTGTGTTGCCTTATTGATTCGATTGTTCACCTCATGTTTTGCTAGCTTGTCATTTGATAGAATGCTACCCAAGTATTTGAAAACTGGAACGCTGTCCAGTTGGGCTTCATTTAACACGACTATTGGTTCTGCTCCTTCCCCGTATACTTTCATCACCATCTTGGTCTTGCTGATGTTTAAACCATATTTCTTAAACTCCTCATTCCAGCTTTGCATTCTCTCTCCCAATTCCTCTTCTCCTCCAGATCGCAACATCATCTGCAAATGTGAAGGCTTTGATATCTCCATGTTCTTTCCTTTTAATAGATTTCATTACTACATCCATCACAATAATAAACAGAAGAGGTGACAATGAGCAGCCCTGCTGCACCCCTCTCTTTTTTCAAATCAGTCCGACAAACCACATCCTAGTTGAGTACAAACACAGTGCATTTGGTCTTAGAGACCCTGTATGGTTCATTTGCATTTTATTCTACCTTTCCTCCATTCCTTCTCCATCACTGTATTCAACTCCAGGCCCTGTTCTCTCCTTATGGTTTAACATTGCAGTAATGCATCAAAGGTTTTCGGCGATGCAAGGATGGGAAAGTGCTAGGATTTGGGAAAATAGTGACCGGGATCTTAATTAAAATACAGCCCATGCATTTGCCTGGTGTGAAAATGGGAAGCTGTGCAGAAAAACATCTTCAGGACTACTAACATTGGGATTTGAACCCGCCATCTCCCGAATGCAAGCTGACAGCTACACGACTTGAACCACGCAGTTAACTATCACATCTGTTACAAACTGGGCCTTCCTTGGTGTCTCTTTTCAGCTGTAATTCCACAGTTTGATTTGGCATTCTTTCCGTATCTCTCTCTTTTTTTCTTTACAATTCTTTTCATAAAATTTATTTCTGTTGCCTTAATTTGATTTATCATTGACCAGGGCTCAGATGCATAATATAAGATACCTTGTATACAAATTCTTTATTCTTCATTGGTGTTCCCTTGTTCTGAGAAGAAGAGAAAAGTCATGCCTTTGTCCCATGGTCAGTTCCATATTCTGTGACAGAAAATGCTTCCAAATTACATTCTTTTACTGATTTCCATCTCCAATCTTCAATTCCATGTTAATTCACTTCCTAAACACTTGTTTCTGATTTTTACAGTTCCTTTTCATTCTCTCTTACCTCCTGTGATGATCATTGCTGTGCTTTTCTCTGTACTGATTCTCGATTCCCATTGTTCAGTCTTTTCATTTGCTGTGTCACGATTTTCATTGACCTCTCTCCTCAACTTTTAACCATATCACCACATAAGCAGATGGCAATTGGTTCATAATATTGTACTTCAATGTATTGCTTTTGTTACATTCAGGATGTCATCTATCCTCTTTTGTCTCTTGTGTTTTGACACAGCTGTGTCTTTACATGTAATAACTATTTGTTGCAGATATACTTCTACCTCACTAAACCAGGCTCTCTTGGTTTTCTTGTCTAGAAAGTAGGTAAAGATAATGGCTGAACTTTCTTTCTTCACTTCCTTGTCAGTCAGACCTTTCTTCTTCTTATAAAGCTATTCCAATAAATATTTCCACATGTGTATAGTTTTTTGCTTTGACTGAGTCCATGATTTTTCTCAGGATCTGCTTTTCTTTCATTTCCATGTTTTCAGAGAGAACTTTCCTATTCTTTGCAAAGCATCCACTGTTTGTAGGGCCTCCTGTCAAATGACTTGTAGTAATGTCTGAGTTTGACATTGAAGGAAATAGACACCGTTGTTTAGCTGGTATGCCATTTCCATTTGTTGATGCAAAGGCTTCTTTCTCGTAGATTTTCCCACGTGATTATTCTCTATCTCATATCTTGTTCTCAGGGCACAGGCTTGTTATTCGTTACAATCTTCTTTACCGAGCTCGATAGCTGCAGTCGCTTAAGTGCGGCCAGTATCCAGTAATCGGGAGATAGTGGGTTCGAGCCCCACTGTTGGCAGCCCTGAAGATGGTTTTCTGTGGTTTCCCATTTTCACACTAGACAAATGCCGGGGCTGTACCTTAATTAAGGCCATGGCCGCTTCCTTCCACTTCCTAGGCCTTTCCTAACCCATCGTCGCCGTAAGACATATCTGTGTCGGTGCGACGTAAAGCAAATAGCAAAAAAAAAAAAATTCCAAAGGAGATCTGGAGGTCCTCCTATGCTGCACGAGTCTTAGGTTGGTCGATTTGTTTTATGGCTGCACCTATGGAATAAAAAGGTAAGGTAAGGGTTATTCTGCCCGAAGGCAGGTCCGAACCTCCGCAGAGGTGTTCCTGAGCCAGAGTTTACGTGCGGTAGGGTGGCCAGTTCCTTTCCGCTCCTCCATTCCCTTACCCCCCACCAACAGCGTGTGGCAACCCATCCAACTCCTGACAACACCTAATGTTGCTTAACTTCGGAGATCTCACGGGATCCGGTGTTTCAACACGGCTACGGCCGTTGGCTATGGAATAAAAAAAATTGCAAGTTAATTTGTGAAGGTTAGACGATCGGTTATCAGGTTCATGTTCCTTTATACCAATCTGACCCCATTTTCACCCCTACTTTATTCATTTCTTTGCATTGCTCAAAGAGATTTTCTTACATACACAGTTGAGGAGTAGAGATGAGACCACCATCTCCATATTTGACCTTTGTCATGATTTTGAAGGTGTATGAAGTCTCTCCTCTGAATTTCACTTTGGTGGTGTTGTCGGTCATATTTATTATTTATTTTTCATTACTTTCTCTGTGACTGTTGATAACTGGACTTGTATAACTTGTATTCCCAGATCCTCTTTGTCAGTCCCAAGTTTTGTCCTCGGTATCAGTTGTTATCGTTTACTCAAATTCTTCCTATACTAATTATCTTTCATTTCTCTCACTCTTATTCTTTCCTGCAATTGTGCAGTTCTATGTACTTCCTGCTTAGCTGTCTCTGCTCTGTGATCATCACCAATAGCTTCTTAAGGTATGGCTGTAACTTGCAATAATTTTGTTACGATTTACCTTTTCCATCAAATATGTAATTATTTTAGGCTTCATTTTGTTTTCACATTCATGCCTGGTAATCTTCTGTCTATTTTTCTTCCTGAATCTTGTCTTCCCTATAGTCAGCTAGATAGATATATTGTTTATTTTAACTGGCAAAGTTAGAAATCAGTAATCAGTCAGCACACTCTTGATTCTTAGCTCCATTTCTGTAGGATCCAATAATCTCTTCTCAGCCTTTGCTATCTCTTCCTGCTTTTGAATTCATATCTCTTGTTTTCCTTACTTCCTTATATTGTATATATTTAACTACTGCTTCAATGAGCTGCTAAGATCTTTTTCAGTTTTTCCAGTTTACTCAAAAATTAATGCCTTACTCCTTTCTCTAACCAATTTGTCAGTTTAAGGTTCCTTTTATTTACATAATATCTTCCACATATTCCTGAAGATCGTACCTACCTTATTTCTGGCTTCCAGTTCTCTATTTTACTTCCTCTTTCATTCAGGGTTCTTTGTGTTGTTCTCTTCCACTTGGCGTCATGCAGTCCAAGAATGGCTGTGTCTTTCTCTGAGTTAAATTTGTCCTTATTTGTCAGTATTGCAACTCGCTTTTCATTGCAGCGACACAGATAGGTCTTAAGGCGACGATGGGATTGGAAAGGTCCAGGAGTGGGAAGGAAGCAGCCATGGCCTGAATTAAGGTACAGCCCCAGCATTTGCCTGGTGTGAAAATAGCAAACCACGGAAAACCAACTTCAGGGCTGCTGACAGTGGGGTTTGAACCCACTATCTCCCGGATGCAAGCTCACAGCTATGCGTCCCTAACTGCATGACCAACTCGCCTGGTGCCACTATTGTGGCAGGTTTTAGGGTCCTTAAAAACTAAAATGACTGTTCAGAGTAGTAGGTTGTTTTACTATCACCTTAATTTGTTGAACTACTATTTACAGTTATTTGTAAGTTCATACTTTCAGGTCTTAACACTAACAATAATAATATTATTGGCTTTACATCACACTAACTACTTTTTTATGGCTTTCGGAGATGCTGAGTTGCCGGAATTTAGTCGTGTGGAAGTTCTCTAAGTGCCAGTATATCTATCGACATGAGGCTGACGTATTTGAGCACTTTCAAAAACCACCGGACTGAGTTAGGATCGAACCTGCCAAGTTGAGGTCAGAAGGCCAGTGCCTGAACCATCTGAGCCACTCAACATGGCACTTTCAGCTTTTCTACTTCACACAGTTTATACTCATGAATGTGTTCGAACACAGAGCCATCTGACATATTGAACTCCTGGTCTCCAGCACGGCTTCTCATTAGATGAGTGTTGTGCCTAGAGCGGTTCACTTCACAACTCACCACGTTGCACATAATCAAGACCTTCTTGTTCCTTGCTGAAGAGAAACTCCTGAATGACTCGTCACTAACTCGTGACCCTTTTGTAACTCACTTGTGATTGGTTCGAAGACTTATTCTCACGAATTTCACTCTTTATATAGGCCAGCGAAAGATTTTTACTGTTCCTCTTCCAGATCATTACTTGAGCCTCCTTCTAAGGAGTATCATTATCGTAAGTCTCAACAATTCACCACGACTACTGTTTTACGCACCACTGGTTCCACTCACCTTGTCGCCTCTTGCTGGCATTCAGCCTGCCACCAGCCCCCTGCACTCTCAGCCTTCATTGTCACAATATGTTGACTGTTTCTGCTTTAATATTGTCCGTCTAGACAAGGTTTGGTAATGGTCACTCACTTTGGTTAGCTCTTTCATTATCCAAAGAGCTACACATTGAATGCATAGGGACCCTAGCATTCTTCAGCTCTCCATGTATGTGGTCAATTTAATTATAGCCTATTAATATATGGTGTTATTTCTGACATGGAGCAGGTGCCCTTTTCAACTTTTTCTAACCTGGAGAACAGATTTCATTGCCATTTTCTGCATTTGGGATTTCTTCCACCCAGTGCTGTTAGAGAGAAATAAAAGTGTTATAAAGCTATTTGCTCTTAAGAGTTACAAATCATCCGCCAATCAGAAAATGTATTCAAAATTAATCACATACATGTTTAGCCCTCCTTAAGGGCTTCTACATTGTAAGATTCTTTGCTGACGACACACTCCCGAATGACTCATCAATGACTCATGACCATTTTATGGTCATTTGTCCGAACCACTGCCCCAAATTATTCAGCCAGGATGTGTGTGACCTCTCAGGATCTCATCTCTGTTTCCCTTGGATCTTTCCTTGTGTTATGATTTACAGGTGGTTATAGGATTCTGAGTGCCTCATATGACCAAAGTAGTAGGAGAACTTCTTGATCTTACAGCCCTACAGAGTTCTTTTTCTTTGAACATCAGTCAGTACCATTTTGCATTCTGTTCACCCATCTGACACAAAGCACGCAATGGTCGACCCACATTTCATACTCTTCAAGTCTCTTCATGATGGCTTTAGTTATGGTCCAGGACTTGACTGCACAACATGATGGAGACGACATAGTACTGTGTGATTCCAACTTGCAACTGCAGTTCCCTGCTGCAGAGCACTTGGCGGAGGCTTCTGAGGACAGCTGTGACCTTCTCGGTGTGGCTCTTTACTTCTTGAGAATGGTCCCAGTGCTCCTTGACGACACTGTCTAGATACACTATCTCCTCGACCCTCTGTATCGGCACACCATTGATTCACAGACTAGGATCTAGATCAGTGAGAGGACTCCTGCTTATGTATTTGGCTTTCTTTGTGTTCACTTTGAGCCCATGGTTTTCACATGCCTTCACCACTTTTGACAACATCTGCTGCAGGCTCAATGCACTGAGGGCTATAAGGATGGTCTATGTCATCAGCGTCTCTCAAGTTGTTCATAGTCACTCCATTTACTTTAATGGCACCATCTGTATCTGTATTGCAGAGCTTTTGTGAAGTAACTCTCTGAGTACAGGTTGAACGGGAACCTTGCTTGATAGTGACTTTGTGAATTATTGTCTCACTCAAATACAGGCCTTCTTTTTACAATATAGGTTTATAATTATGGAAACATATTTAATGTCTGTACCTGTCTTTTTCAGTATGGTTTACCGGGAGAGTTGGCCATGCGGTTTATGGCACGCAGCTGTGAGCTTGCATCTGGGAGATAGTGGGTTCGAACCCCACTGTCGGCAGCGCTGAAGAGGGTTTTCCGTAGTTTCCCATTTTCACACCAGGCAAATGCTGGGGCTGTACCTTAATTAAGGCCATGGCCGCTTCCTTCCCACTCCTAGGGCGTATCTATCCCATCGTCACCATAAGACCTATCTGTGTCGGTGCGATGTAAAGCAGATTGTAAAAATAAAAAAACTTTCAGTATGGATTAAGTTATTAAAATATAAATATGAGTTGAGTTAAATAGGAAAGAGAAGTACCGGGGTTAGAAGACTTGATGTTACTTTGTTATCACAACTCACTTAAATATGATATTCACTGTTTATTAACAGAAGTACATATACTATCTAGTCATTTATTCAAAGCTGAATACAGTGCTACCTCGCTTATCCATTCCCGGAAACAACGTTTTCCTGCATTATTTGTTCAAATTACGTGGTTCCACGAGCATCCCACTTGAATCGAGTTTTAAAAATCCCACTTTATCTGTTCCTTGAAGAAACAATTTCCCGCATCAACCATCGAGAAATTTGAGTCCCATCATTGCAAAATTCTCAATCAAGCCCTGCAGAATCGAATATAATGCATTAGAGAATATTTGAGAATTGATATTTGTACACAAACCGTATTCTCGAGTACAGCATAACATGACCTTTAAATTGAAGTGGACATAAAGCAAACAACATTATTTTTATTAAAATTCAAGTAGGCCTAATGGTAATTTATGCTGTACAAGTCTTTCACCTTTGCATTGCATTTGCCTGGTATTGTTTAAGGAAACCATGGAAGTCAAAAAGTAGAGTGGCTGCAACAGTTGGAAAGAGACAGAGTGCATTCAGGCAGTTCTAGACAGAACGAGTTTCTTGAAATTTTCATACTTGTAAAAAATGTACCTTTTGTCCAGGGTTAGAAGTTAATTTTGAACAGACCTTTTATGGTTATATTGCCTAGCAAGTTTCCGGCTTTTTTTTTTTTTTTTAATTTTCACTGACATAGTTCCTATTACAGCAATGGGATAGGATTGTAGGAGGATGCGACCGTGGCCTGAATTAAGGTACAGCCCCAGCATTTCCCTGGTGAGAAAATGGAAAACCATCTTCAGGACTGCCGACAGTGGGGTTCAAACTCACTATATCCTAATCAATCAATCAATACCGATCTGCATTTAGGGCAGTCGCCCAGGTGGCAGATTCCCTATCTGTTGCTTTCCTAGCCTTTCCCGAAATGATTTCAAAAAAATTGGAAATTTATTGAACATCTCCCTTGGTAAGTTATTCCAATCCCTAACTCCCCTTCCTATAAATGAATATTTGCCCCAGTTTGTCCTCTTGAATTCCAACTTTATCTTCATATTGTGATCTTTCCTACTTTTATAAACGCCATTCAAACTTATTCGTCTACTAATGTCATTCCAAGCCATCTCTCCGCTGACAGCTCGGAACATACCACTTATTACATGTAATAAATATCATTTTTGGTCCGTATTGATGATATTTGATTGAAATAATAACATTAAGTTATTTATTAGACCACCTAATCAATACAAAATCGTCTTGGATGATTTACCTAAATTTGTTAGCTAATAGTGGTACATGTTTCGCCTTCCCTGAAGGCATCATCAGCCATAGTCTTAACCTTAAATTAAAAATAAGCGTCTAAATAACATGTAGTAATGAAATTAATTTTAAAATCTTAAAGAGATTTGAAGTAAAATAACATTAAAAATAACAATGATGGTTTGAAAAAACAATGTGATGAGATATAATAGTGGAAGTATTAACAAAATTAACATTAGAAGGCTGCTAAAATAAGTACAATGGATAAAACAATAGATTGTTATACAACAAGTAGTAAGATTGCATAAAAGTAAAGTTGATAGTCTGGCGGTTATAATTAGACGATGGCGAAAAATCTTATATAATCAAAGTAAAGAAGAGAGAATAAAAGTCAAAGTTAGTCGAGAGATCCGAAGTTAATCATGATCTTGAAGATAAAAGACGAAAGTCAGATGCATATGGTGAAGTTGTAGAACACGTGGAGGATATGAAGTTGGTGAATAGAAGTTGAAGAACAGTTTCAAATAGGATCACTATGGACCATCTCAAAATTTGAAGTGATGTTCAAATGTTGTAAATTGTGAGTTTGTAGATATTCTAGTTGAAAAAGCATATAAAAGTGGAATCATTTGACGGTGACAAAGATAGCTTGTAATATTATGAGTTAGAAGTATTTGCAACAGTAGACTTCTTGCTACGTGTGTTATAACTGAAGTTTTGTGCTGGAGGGGGATCTGTTTGCGTTGACGTAACTATTGGAGGGGGGCTGCTATTCCATCTCACAACATTTTCGAGGTCACATTGCAGTTGCTCACAATCTTGTAACTTATTTATCACTCTATAGAGAATAACATCATCCGCAAAAAGCCTTACCTCCGATTCCACTCCTTTACTCATATCATTTATATATATAAGAAAACATAAAGGTCCGATAACACTGCCCTGAGGAACTCCCCTCTCAACTATTACAGGGTCAGACAAAACTTCACCTACTCTAACTCTCTGAGATCTATTTTCTAGAAATATAGCAACCCATTCAGTCACTCTTTTGTCTAGTCCAATTGCACTCATTTTTGCCAGTAGTCTCCCATGATCCACCCTATCAAATGCTTTAGACAGGTCAATCGCGATACAGTCCATTTGACCTCCAGAATCCAAGATATCTGCTATATCATGCTGGAATCCTACAAGTTGAGCTTCAGTGGAATAATCTTTCCTAAAACCGAATTGCCTTCTATCGAACCAGTTATTGATTTCACAAACATGTCTAATATAATCAGAAAGAATGCCTTCCCAAAGCTTACATACAATGCATGTCAAACTTACTGGCCTGTAATTTTCAGCTTTATGTCTATCACCCTTTCCTTTATACACAGGGGCTACTATAGCAACTCTCCATTCATCTGGTATAGCTCCTCCGACCAAACAATAATCAAATAAGTACTTCAGATAAGGTACTATATCCCAACCCATTGTCTTTAGTATATCCCCAGAAATCTGATCA
Organism: Anabrus simplex; assembly: GCF_040414725.1. NCBI lineage: Eukaryota > Metazoa > Arthropoda > Insecta > Orthoptera > Tettigoniidae > Anabrus > Anabrus simplex. The sequence goes on along the minus strand of NC_090271.1, from coordinate 73,543,492 downwards.
ATTCCAGCTGCTTTTCTAGTTTTCAACTTTTGTATCTTATTGTAAATGTCATTGTTATCATATGTAAATTTTATTACTTCTTTGGCCTTAGTCTCCTCCTCTATCTCGACATTATCCTTGTAACCAACCATCTTTACATACTGCTGACTGAATACTTCTGCCTTTTGAAGATCTTCACATACACACTCCCCTTGTTCATTAATTATTCCTGGAATGTCCTTCTTGGAACCTGTTTCTGCCTTAAAATACCTATACATACCCTTCCATTTTTCACTAAAATTTGTATGACTGCCAATTATGCTTGCCATCATGTTATCCTTAGCTGCCTTCTTTGCTAGATTCAATTTTCTAGTAAGTTCCTTCAATTTCTCCTTACTTCCACAGCCATTTCTAACTCTATTTCTTTCCAGTCTGCACCTCCTTCTTAGTCTCTTTATTTCTCTATTATAATAAGGTGGGTCTTTACCATTCCTTACCACCCTTAAAGGTACAAACCTGTTTTTGCATTCCTCGACAATTTCATTAAACCCATCCCAGAGTCTGTTTACATTTTTATTTACCGTTTTCCACCGATCATAGTTACTTTTTAGAAACTGCCTCATGCCTGCTTTATCAACCATATGGTACTGCCTAACAGTCCTACTTTTAAGACCTTCCTTTCTATCACATTTATTTTTAACTACCACAAAAACAGCTTCATGATCACTAATACCATCTATTACTTCAGTTTCCCTATAGAGCTCATCTGGTTTTATCAGCACCACATCCAGGATATTTTTCCCTCTGGTTGGTTCCATCACTTTCTGAATCAGCTGTCCTTCCCATATTAACTTATTTGCCATTTGTTGGTCATGCTTCCTGTTGTTCGCATTTCGTTCCCAATTGACATCTGGCAAATTCAGATCTCCCACTATAATCACATTTCTTTCCATGTCGTTTCCCACATAGCTGACTATCCTATCAAATAATTCCGAATCCGCGTCAGTGCTAACCTTTCCCGATCTGTACACTCCAAATATATCAAGTTGCCTATTATCTTTAGAAATGAGCCTTACACCTAGAATTTCATGTGTCTCATCTTTAACTTTTTCGTAGCTTACAAATTCTTCTTTCACCAGAATGAAAACTCCCCCTCCCACCATTCCTATCCTATCTCTACGATACACACTCCAGTGCCGTGAGAAAATTTCTGCATCCATGATATCATTTCTCAGCCATGATTCAACTCCTATTACAATATCTGGTAAATATATATCTATTAAATTACTTAATTCTATTCATTTCTTTACAGTACTTCTACAGTTCAACACTAACAATTTTATGTCATCCCTACTTGATTTCCAGTTCCCTGTTCCCTTATCACCGCTCCCTAGGCCATCCCGTTTCCCTGAATGTACCTCCCTATTACCCTTCCAAACAAATTTCCTAACTTATATGTACCACTGCGGTTTAAATGAAGGCCATCTGAGCGCAGATCCCTATCTCCTACCCACCCATTAGGATCTAGAAATTTCACTCCCAGTTTCCCACATACCCACTCCATAGTCTCATTTAAATCCCCAATCACCCTCCAGTCAGTATCCCTCCTACACAGTATTCCACTAATAACAATCTCCGCTTTCTTAAAATTCACCCGTGCTGCAATTACCAGATCCCACACATCTCCAACTATGTTGGTACTTATATCAGCTTGCCTTACGTTGTTGGTACCAACGTGAAACACTACCACCTTCTCCTTCCCCTCCTCCCTCTCTTCTACTTTCCTCAACATCTGCCTCAGCCTAATTCCTGGATAACATTCTACCCTGGTTCCTTTTCCTCCACACACTTTCCCCACGTGTCTAACGATGGAATCCCCCATGACCAGAGCCTCAACCCTCCCCACCTCATCTGATCCCCTCCCCTCCTGGTCAGCCCTATCTTCTCTCACTGCTGCAGAAGCTACTTCCTCCTCCCTTTTCTCCTTCCCATGACCCTGTTCCACCTGTCTTTTCCTATCCTCTACTCTACATTTCCCTTTCCTACCTTTTCCTTTCCTCCTACTTCCACGCATCTCAGCAACAGTTCCCTGTCCCTCATCTTCCCCCTGTTGTTCTACCTGGAGTGACTCGTACCGATTTCGCACAGACACCTGTCCTGAATTCTGATCCTGAATAGAGCCCTTAGCCTGCAATCTCCTTCCCCTTAGAACATTAGACCACCTGTCTTCTACAACTCCTCCCTCTACTTCCCCTCCCTCTTGTACACCTACTATAACCTGTACATTGTTTGAGGGAGTCCTATCTTCCTTCCTGTCTTCTGTGAGAATCCTAATTATCTCCCTCAAACTTTCCAACTCCTCCCTCATACCCCTCAATGCCTCACCACACCCACAATAAGTACACTCGCGCTCCTTAGCCATTCTTTACGGGGGGGGGGAAATTAAATTAAAAAATAAAATAACTTATTTGCAAAAAAAATAAATGAACGAAGGGATATATTGTCTGGGATAGTACACAACAATAAAGTAATTAATATACGACTACACTACAATACTACTTAGTTGTGCTCTATTTTTTTTAATTCTACAACCCCTAACAGGATAAAAACTGCTGTTAATTACTGAATATCGAAAGTAATACACAAGAACTACACAATTCCAAACTGCAATTAAGCCTATCCTAATTGCAACAACAGTATTTTAGTAAGAGTTTCTACGGATACCTCTACTACACCGGTACTACACAAATATTTTACAATAAGAAAATAAGCACACTCAATTCTAATAGGATATTACTCGTATACTACTGTACAGTACACTACAGTAATTTTTAAACTACTTTCAGACGTATCCTAATTACGATACCGGTACCGTACCGTATGTCACTACTAAGCACAACAGAAATGAAATTTGCAAGAACTACTGTACTCAAAGATTACCAACAAAGCTAAATGCTTAGACAAATTATTATTAGTATTACGGTCTAATAGATACACACGAAAGATAACACACGAATATAGCAGGCAAGATACGGCACTATCTAAATGTACTGTATCTATACTACAATGTATCTACACTACACTACACTGCGTTTGGTTAAATGCTTAAGTATCAAAAGGTTTGCCCTACACAAAGAAAAACACGAATATAACTGGCAAGATACTATCTAATATATTATACCTTATCTTCACTACAATTCTACTGAAATGTGGTTATGTGATTATTACAGCTGGTGGATTACTATTATTTTCCCTACTCCACGGGACGGAGGAAAAAAAAGTGTCCTTAACTAGGCCTGCTGAAAAATACGAGGTTGTCTACAATAATTTCTCAAATATTTCTATCAAAACTACTACTCCAGGGACTTGAACTGCAATTACTGGGATATATGAACTTTATTATTATTAGCTAACCGCTCATTAATACTGAAAGATCGAGGGAGCGAAATATAAGTTACGGATACTAACTACCTACTCAGAAGTACAAATGAATGGAATACAAGGTCAGCTGATTTTTATTTATATTTACTTGACTACACTACACCCTTTGTTCACGACTGTAGCCAACAATGCAATATTTGAATATGAGGAGCGACAATAATCAATAACAATACGATGACTGTTAATTATTACCGTGTAATCTCTCTAACTTCTTTTTAAATGGAAGTTTACAGGCGTATCGTGTTTTTTAATGTAGTAAATGTAGTAATGTAGTAAATTATTACCTTCGCGATAGTTTGAACGGATATCTATACGAAATACCGGAGAAGTTGCTGCAGAAGTTACGGTACTATTCCTTATGATAATCTGCCTTTGTAAGTACAAACAACAAACCTACAGATATTTACAAATATTTTTAAAGTTAATAGTATTACCTAAAGTATCTCCTAAACCTAAATTCGAAACAAGGTACACCTAGCTAGCCTACTTAACCTAGAAAACTTAATTTACTGAAGACCAATTGAATTACTTGTTACGAAATTTAAATAAATATCACTACTCCCAATTTCTACCAACAAGCACTAAACACCACTATATAAACAGCACTAAATGAATCAGATATACACAAAATTAAGCTATTTCAATAGGTTTTCACTACTTTATCACTACAATAATGCAAGAGCTCTCTCAACAGCCAACCGTTCTCAAGCGCATCCAACAATGCAACTCCCGAATGCAAGCTGACAGGTACGTGTTTCCGCACTTCCCTCAGGGTACTAGTTACTGGGCTTTCAGACAGGAATCAAGTCTTGAGTGTTTGCAATATGCTTGAAAGATTTCTCATGACTTGAAATATTCTTACCGCTATAGTTGGTCATGGCTCGTTTCTAAGTAAGTGGGACAAAGTCCTTATAAAATGTAGTTTCTATGCACTTTTACTTATTTTGATGTGTTACCTAAGTTGAACTTTTCACAGCTGTTGTCCAACTCCATGGCTAAATGGTTAGCGTGCTGTCCTTTGTTCACAGGGGTCCCGGGTTTGATTCAATTGGAGATTTTAACCATAATTGGTTAATTTTGCTGGCAGGGGGGCTGGGTGTATGTGCCTTCTTCATTATCATTTCATCCTCATCATGATGCTTAGGTCGCCTACAGGCGTTAAATCAAAAGACCTGCATCTGGTAAGCCGAACTTGTCTGTGGACACTCCCGGCACTAAAAATCATATGCCCTTTCCTTTCTTTTTTTTCTTCTTTCACAGTTGTTACTGTTTTCAATGATGCATTCAATCTTCTGGCACCATAATGCATTTATATTCTGGGGACCTGAACAGATGTTGCACCTTATATGCATAAAGCCATGGGAGATCTTAGAATATTGCCATATTAGCCCAAATATAAGGTGGGGATATTTCTGTTAAAGTGTCCTTACAAAATCTGCAGACCTTTTATATGTGCAGCCTAACATTTAAAACGTTTTTGTCATTTTCCACATGTAACCTACTGGTTTGGTGCAGCGAGTATCTGAATGTGGTTTTTTGAGTTTTTATTATTAAATTTTCAGTTAATTTTCTGGCCTGTGATTAAGTGACGGGCAGGATTTAGTGCATTCGAGAACATTTGAGAATGGATACTTTCATTCAATCAAAACTATATTCTCAAGTATAATATAAACCTGAAATTCGAGAAGGCCTAATGATACCATATTTACTCACATATCAGCTGAAACTGTAATTTTCAACCGATTATTCACTTAAATTTTTGTGCCAATTAAGAGCCTTGTCGTAAGAATGCGCGTCTGCTGTAACAAACGGAAAGGCCTACTGCCGCATAACTCAACCATCTTGGAGCTTGTTATTAAATACCGGTACTTGTTATGGGGAAAGTTAATTGTTTTCATTCAAGCTAAAAGTGGTGAAATTCGCAGAAGAAAATTGTAACAGAGAAGCGGGCCGTGAGTTTCTGTTCACGAAAAGCAAGTGAAGAATTGGAGAAAGCAGGAAGTGGCATTTCATGGCCCAAAACAGAGCAAATTCCCATGTGTTGAAGCATTATTGGAATGGGTGAGAAAAATGCGGAATGACGGTTGCAGTATTTCTCATGAAATGTTACAACTAAAAGCACGGAAAATTGCGAGAAACCTCGATGTTTAAAATTATACGGTATATTGGGTAGTATCTTGCCTGATATATTCATATCTATCTTTGTGTACGGTAACCATCTCGCTCCTTCAGCATTTATCCAAAGGGCAGTTTTCATTTCTATTAGAGCATAGTAGGAATAGTGCTAATAATAATTTTCTATGCATTTAGCTTTGTTGGTAATCTTTGAGTAGTTCTTGCGAATTTCACACTTTAATTGTAATTTCTGTTTGTGCTTAGTAATACAGTAGAACCTCGATTATGTGTTCCCGGAAACTACGTTTTCCCATATTATTCGTTCAAATTACGTAGTCCCGCGAGCATCCTAATTAAATCACGTTGTAAAAATCCTGCATTATCCGTTCCTTGAAGAAACAATTTCCCGGATCAGCCGTCCGTAAATTTCAGTCCCATCAATGCTAAATCCTCAATCATGCATTTTTCAAGAAACTGTATCTCACGAAAGGATGGCTACGGCATACTTACGGATCTTGGTGATAACGTCCCGTCATTGCGGTAATTTGAGGAAGTAGCCTACTGTACCGTACTGGAAAAGCGATCGGCAATGAACTTGCATAAGGGACCATCTTAGCATCTCATTCGGGTGGTATTGTTTAGAGAATCCTTGGAAATAATAAAAAACCAGAGAGTGTCCACAACAATTGGAAGGAGACAGAGCACATTTCAGCTGCTCTACTTGAAGACGGAACGAGTTTCGTCAAATGTTCGTACTTGCAAAACGTCTACATTACGTCCAGGGTTACATGTTTATTTTTACTTTTTTTTTTAGTATATCGCCGAACGGGTTTTCGGCACTTCCCTCAGAGCACTGTATAGTCACTAGGCTTTCAGGCAGGAATAGAAACTGCTCCCTCTAAAGTAACTCAAATTTAGTACCGTATTTTTATATTATCATATACAGCTATGTTATCGAGACCAGAACCTCACATACTGTAGGGGCCTACATAAAGTCATGGGACGTTTTGGAATTGCCTGTTACTGTTTTGGTCCTAATATAAGACTGGGAATTTCACGTTTTTGTGCTAAAATGTTATAAAAACTGCAGTCTGTTTTTTGCGCATGTACATTAAAAAACTTTGTATCATTTCGCAGACTTGTGCAGCGAGCACGCTTTCCAGCTGAGTCAAGGTCGCGAATAACCACAATTTTGGAAGTGTTAATGATATTTTTTCTCTTTCCAATTTGATTGCGATTAGTGACGGGCAGAGTTGAATATAATGCATTCGAGAACTTGAGGATCGATACTTACATTCGAAACCATATTCTCGAGTTCAACATAACCTTTAAAAGTTGATGTAGGCCTAATTTACATGGTACAAGATTTCCATAAACTGACTACGAACAGAATAACGGTGACTGTATTACAATGGAAAATAAAAATTTAAGAAAAGGATTTCGGCATCATGTTGGGCTCTTTTGTATCTAATGTGCTTTATTTTATTAGATTAGAGAATTAAAAACTACCTATTTATGGTCGATTGTTGTTTGGCTTGGCATTACAGCTGTTAGATTTTTCAAAGAGTTTGGCTGATCAAAATTGCTGAACTGAAAGAAGTTTTCAGAAGAAACTGACAGTTTTCCCGGTAAAAGTGATTGTAAAGTTTCGAGATTTTTAAGTTGTGTACCGGTAATTAATGTCTGAAGCCGGCCCCACGGTCTAACTTGCCTGCCTCTCACCAGGAGGACCCGGGTTCGATTCCTGACCAGGTCAGGCATTTTTACCTGGATATGAGGGTTGGTTCCAGGCTCACTCATTCCATAATTACCTTTAATTGATAAGCTGTTTAATGGTGAGATTGCAACCCCGGACTAGAGAGCCAGGAATAATGGCCGAGAGGATTCGTTACATTGACCATGCATCACCTCGTAATCTGCAGGCCTTCGGACCGAGCAGCGGTTGCTTGGTAGGCGGAAGGTCATTGGGGCTGCAGTTTGGTTTGGTTTAGGGATGTTTGTAAGATTATAAGAATACATATTTCATTTTTGCAATGTTTAGCCAAATAGTTAATGGTTCATTCATTCCCGGATTTTCCGTTTTCCCGTGTTGTAAGATTTTTCGTGGTCCCTCCAAAAACGGAGAATTGAGGTTTCACTGTAAACCATTGTAATTAGAAATAGGAAAGGACTTCCACCTATCAATATTTTTTTATTGCATTTGGGATTTGTACGTAGATGAAAGAAACAGAGCGAAACAAATAGTTGTTGAATCCAAAAAGAAAGGAGTCATGGGAAGATTTTGGTAACAATCTGGAAAGGCTAGGTCAAGCAGCAGGGAAACCTTTCTGGACAGTAATAAAGAATCGTAGGAAGGGAGGGAAAAAGGAAATGAGCAGTGTTTTTGAGTAATTCAGGTGAACTCGTAATAGATCCCAGGGAATCACTGGAGAGGTGGAGGGAATATTTTGAAAATCTTCTCAATGTAAAAGGAAATCATCCTGGTGGTGTTGCGAACAGCCAAGCGCATGGGGAGGAGGAAAATGATGATGGTGAAATTATGCTTGAGGAAGTGGAAAGGATGGTAAGAAAACTCCATTGTCATAAGGCAGCAGGAACAGATGAAATTAGACCTGAAATGGTGAAGTATAGTGGGAAGGCAGGGATGAAATGGCTTCATAGGGTAGTAAAATTAGCATGGAGTGTTGGTAAGGTACCTTTAGATTGGACAAAAGCAGTAATTGCACCTATCTATAAGCAAGGAAACAGGAAGGATTGCAACAATTATCGAGGTATCTCATTGATTAGTATACCAGGCAAAGTATTCACTGGCATCTTGGAAGAGAGGGTGCGATCAATCGTTGAGAGGAAGTTGGATGAAAACCAGTGTGGTTTCAGACCACAGAGAGGCTGTCAGGATCAGATTTTCAGTATGCGCCAAGTAATTGAAAAATGCTACGAGAGGAACAGGCAGTTGTGTTTATGTTTCGTAGATCTAGAGAAAGCATACGACAGAGCACCGAGGGAAAAGATGTTCACTATACTGGGGGACTATGGAATTAAAGGTAGATTATTAAAATCAATCAAAGGTATTTATGTTGACAATTGGGCTTCAGTGAGAATTGATGGTAGAATGAGTTCTTGGTTCAGGGTACTTACAGGGGTTAGACAAGGCTGTAATCTTTCACCTATCGTCGCCATAAGACCTATCTGTGTCGGAGCGACGTAAAGCCCCTAGCAAAAAAAAAAATCTTTCACCTTTGCTGTTCGTAGTTTACATGGATCATCTGCTGAAAAGTATAAAATGGCAGGGAGGGATTCAATTAGGTGGAAATGTAATAAGCAGTCTGGCCTATGCTGACGACTTGGTCTTAATGGCAGATTGTGCCTAAAGCCTGCAGTCTAATATCTTGGAACTTGAAAATAGGTGCAATGAGTATGGTATGAAAATTAGTCTCCCAAAGACTAAATTGATGTCAGTAGGTAAGAAATTCAACAGAATTGAATGTCAGATTGGTGATACAAAGCTAGAACAGGCCGATAATTTCAAGTATTTAGGTTGTGTGTTCTCCCAGGCTGGTAATATAGTAAGTGAGATTGAATCAAGGTGTAGTAAAGCTAATGCAGTGAGCTCGCAGTTGCGATCAGCAGTATTCTGTAAGAAGGAAGTCAGCTCCCAGACGAAACTATCTTTACATCGGTCTGTTTTCAGACCAATGTTGCTTTACGGGAGGGAAAGCTGGGTGGACTCAGGATATCTTATTCATAAGTTAGAAGTAACAGACATGAAAGTAGCAAGAATGATTGCTGGTACAAACAGGTTGGAACAATGTCAGGAGGGTACTCGGAATGAGGAGATAAAGGCTAATTTAGGAATGAACTTATGGATGAAGCTGTTTGCATAAACCGGCTTCGGTGGTGGGGTCATGTGAGGCGAATGGAGGAGGATAGTTTACCTAGGAGAATAATGGACTCTGCTATTGAGGGTACGAGAAGTAGAGGTAGACCAAGACGACGATGGTTATACTCGGTTTCTAACAATTTAAAGATAAGAGGTACGGAACTAAATGAGGCCACAACACTAGTTGCAAATCGAGGATTGTGACGACATTTAGTAAATTCTCAGAGGCTTGCAGACTGAACGCTGAAAGGCATAACAGTCTATAATGATAATGTATGTATGTATTATGCTACAGTACCGGTTTCGACACCCTACATAGGGTTATTTTCAGCTGAACAATATATTCACATATAGATCATGAAGCTATGATTAAGATTACATTGACTGGGGAATGCCATATGATAACAAGTATTTGGTCACGTCCAAATGGGGCATGTCAAAACGGGAACTGGCGTGTATGTCACTGTGTGACAATGCAATTGTATGTCTATAATGATATGCTTTAGGTCTTAAATTAGTTTATAAAACATTATCTCCACTTGAAACTAACTTATAAGTATATAAGATAAAAACAATATATGTAGGAGCACTTCATGCACATGAACGTTTGTGTCTTGCGTGTTATTCAGTTCATCGGTTGACTTCTGTGTTCAAGTCTTATTTTCGTAGTTGTGCACTTGGTTGATGTTTTTTGGAGCTTGAATGATATGATTTGCATGTAAAATTATCACATTATATGTATAAAAGATTTTGTCTTCAAGTATATACATATATATACTTTCCAAGTTCAAAAAGAGTGCCAGACGTATGGATACAATTAGGATAAAATATGTGTATACAGCTCTGCTGTGTGTTGAATCTTGTTGTTTTTATGTTAAAATTGAATCATGTTATCCTATGACATCCATAAAATTTGAGTGGCATAGGATTCAAAGTGGTGGCTCCTTTCCCATCTGTAGCTGTGCAGTGATTTTATAATTATCTGTGGAAGATAAGATTGAGTTGTGAGTGATATTTTATGTTGGAGGAATATCTAAGGATTGTGTGTGCTAATTTGAATATGTACTTACTGTTATTGGTGGTGGTTGAGTTGCATTTGATATGTGAGCTCGTTGTGTACTGCTTCGTGTTCGTCTTGGGTTCATACTAGCTGCTGTGAGGGGAAGGGAAGGAGGGGTAAGGAAAGTTGCTGTTGTGGGGACAGGGGTGGAGCCAGGTGTGTCATTTGACGTTTCTCTGTCGCGTGTCATGTTTTGTTTATTGATTATGGTAAGGTAACTGTTTTTTAGGGCGGGGATGACTGTATTGAAGATGATGATATTTTTTCTGTAATTTCATTTATGTTGAAATTTGGATTGATATACTGATCTAGAGAAATGTAAAATTCTTCTGTTATGTTGAGCAGGGGTCCCTTGGGTTTATGTTCAGGATTTGCATGTCGTTCTCCATAGTCGTGAAACTGTGTTTATAGTCTTCGATAAGTTGGCCTATTGAGGAAAAATGATTGTGTGTTACAGCATTTATGCGTTCATTATATCGGGTTAGAAATTTCCTACCAGTGCGTCCGACATAGCTTATCTCACAGTTATTGCATTTAATACGGTACATCCCTGAGTGGTTGCATTTATTGTTGCTGTTGATTGTCCTGACGTTGTGTATGATATTGGTACTGTTGTGTGTAGTTTTAAATGCTATTCTTAAGTTATGTTTTTTAAAAACGTTAGTAATAGAGTATATGTGTACATTATTGAAGGTGAATAGTGCGTAATCTTTCTTGAGTTTGTCTATTTTTGTTACAGTAGTTTGGTTTTGGGTTGGGATTTTATTTTGTGAATGATTTTGTTAACCATTTCTTTCTTGTATCCATTGTTTTTAGCTATGTCATGTATTATTTGTAATTCTTTATTTAAAGCGTCTTTTGTTAATGGTATATTAAAAGCTCTCTGTATCATGCTGTAGTAGGCTGCTCTTTTGTGTATGTTGGGGTGAACGGAATCTATTTTAATTGTGTTTGAGGTGTGCATGGGTTTTCTAAATATTTTGTAAGAAAGGTGGTCTTCATGTCTGGTTACCGTTATGTCCAAGTAGTTCAGAGTGCGATTGTTTTCGGTTTCTGTGGTAAATTTTATGTGGAGGTCTATTGTGTTGAGTTTGTCTAATATATTGGTTTCATTTGTGGACCTATTATCGATGATGACGAAAATGTCATCAACAAATCTACACCAAAAAAAAAATATTGTCTATTTTACTAATTGATGTGTGCTCTAAATGGTCTATGTAAATTTCGGCGAGTACACAAGAGGCGGGAGATCCCATCAGTAAGCCTTGTTGCTGGTAAATAGTAACATAGTATAATATCATATCATTATAGACATACAATTGCATTGTCACACATAGTGACATACACGCCAGTTCCCGTTTTGACATGCCCCATTTGGACGTGACCAAATACTTGTTATCATATGGCATTCCCCAGACAATGTAATCTTAATCATAGCTTCATGATCTATATGTAAATGTATTGTTCATCCGAAGATGACCCTATGTAGGGGGTCGAAACCGGTACTGTAGCATAATAACTGCAATAAATAAGTATTGATAGGTGGAAGTCCTTTCCTATTTCTAATTGTGTAGTTCGTCAATATGGATATGAAGACCATAGATTACAAAACTATTGTAATTCGGATACATCTAAACGTAGTTTGAAATTATTGTAGTATCTTATTAGAAATTAGTGTGCTCATTCTATATCTGTGCAATATTTTGTAGTATAGTAGACGTATCTGTAGAAACTCTCTTACTAGAATTCTGTTGTAATTAGGATAGGCTTAACTTCAGTTTAGAATTGTGTAATTTTTGTCTATTCCTTTTAATATTCAGTAATTAATGGCAGTTTTCATCCTGTTAGCTTGTTGTAGGATAAAAATTTAGTGCAACTGAGTAGTATTGTAGTGTAGTAGTAGGCTATATTAATTACCTTATTGTCGTGTGATCTTTGTGTACTTTCCTAGACAATATTTCTTTCCTTTCATTTTCACTTTGCACAGAGTAAATTACTTTATATTTCCTTTCCTTTTCATTATTCCATACAGAATGGCTAAGGAGTGCAAGTACAGGAACTGTGGGTGTGGCCAGGCATTAAGGAGTATGAGGTAGGAGTTAGAGAGTTTGAGGGAGGTAATTAAGGATTCTCTCAGAGGATAGGAAGGAAAGTAGGCCTCCGTCAAACAATGTACAGGATACCATAGGTGTAAAAGAGGGATGGGAAGCAAAGGGGGGAATTGTAGCAGACAGATAGTCTAATGTTTTAAGGGGAAGGAGATTGCAGGCTAAGGGCTCGATTCAGGATCAGAATTCAGGACAGGTGTCTGTGATATGTCAGTACGAGTCACTGCAGATAGAACAACAAGAGGGAAAATGAGGAACAGGGAACTGTTGCTGAGAAGTGTGGAAGTAGGAAATTTAGAGCAGAGGATAGGAAAAGACAGGTGGAACAGGGTCATGGGAGGGAGAAAAGGGAGGAGGAAGTAACTTCTGCAGCAGTGAGGAAAGATAGGGCTGACCAGGAGGGGAGGGGATAAAATGAGGTGGGTAGGGTTGAGGCTCTGGTCATGGGATATTTCATTGTTAGATATGTGGGGAAAGTGTATGGAGAAAAGGGAACCGGGTAGAGTGTTGTCCAGGAATTAGGTTAAGGCAGATGTTGAGGAAAGTAGAAGAGAAGGACGAGGGAAAGGAGAAAGTGGTAGTGTTTCACGTTGGTACCAACAACTTAAGGCATATAAGTACCAGCATAGTTGGGGATGTATGGGATCTGGTAAATGCAGCATGGCTGAAGTTTAAGGAACCCCACTGTCGGCAGCCCTGAAGATGGTTTTCCATGTTTTCCCATTTTCACACCAGGCAAATGCTGGGGCTGTACCTTAATTAAGGCCACGGCTGCTTCCTTCCTACTCCTCGCCCTTCCCTATCACATCATCACCATAAGACCTATCTGTGTCAGTGCGACATCAACAATTTGTTTTTAAAAAATTGCCTATCTTAACAATGACATTTACAGTAAGACACAAAAGTTGAAAGCTAGAAAAGCAGCTGGAATTGATAAGGTTTTGGGAGATATATTTGTTACCTCTACTACAGTGGTAACACCAAACAAGGCACAAACACAGTTAAAAAAAGGGAAGGTAAGAGTACAATGCACAATATAAGAAAATACTACACACTCGGAAAAACAGTAGCTAGCATTGCGCGGGTCTCCAAGAAAACAAGTACGTAACTATCAGTGGGGCCAACTAGTGAACGACGAAACGGGAAGATGGAAGGACTGGGAACCTACCAAAGGCATGGACATGGCTTAGATAGCGGATTCCGAAATGAATCACCGTGATCCTTAGTTTTTAAAAATATTATTTACAAGATAATTCTACAAATACATTCCAAGTTATGAACTATAAGTTCAGTGATATACATGGGTTATTCGTAGCAGTGTAAATTCAAATTACAAATCAACTGTACATCTAGTTACCAATGCAGTAGTACAATGCAATTTACAGGTTATCTGAAATCTAGCGTACCTAAAGTGATACAGAACTATCAGAGGCAAACCCCAAGGGAAATATTATTAAACTACAATATACATATTTTAGTGAAACAAAACGGGAATGCCTCGGAAACGAACAGGTAAGTCCAGCTGAAAAACTAAGGCGTCATAAGTAACTAATTTGGTGAATCTAGGCGAGGTTAGGGCAGACTCCTGTATGAAAAGCAAATCGGAACATTACGGAAATTTTAGCAGGAACGGAATTCAAGAGTGCTTACCCGAGCAGAGTGCCATCCCCGAAGCCAGGGGACGTCAACCAGATAGGCTGCTCACAGAGAGATAAACCGAGACCGACAGAATTCAGGATACAGAATTGATTCGAACACTGCCTCGCTCACTATATATAGGAATTACTGGAGGCAACCAATCAGCGTGCACGTGTTCCCTATCGCCACCTAGACTCACCAATCACAACCTTACTTTCGATTGCGAACTTTGACTAACATTCTAGAATACGCATGATCGCGAAAGTCGTATTTTTGCAGAATAGACAGAACACACTTTCTAGAACACATACCAACAAAGTAACACACCCTGTACAAAAGTTATGTAACTTTCTGGACCTTTCCAGGAACTATAGACAGAATTCTACTATTTACAAATGCCTATGTTACAACATTATACAGTACAGGTTAGGTCATTAAATTATCTTATGCTCTACAAATAACAGTACAGGTTAGGTCATGATAAATAAAACATTATATAGTACTTCGCCAATAACGTCTTAAAAAATTTACATTCCACTCATGCTACATAGTTCACTTGTAACAATATTAAAGACAGTGGGTTGGGATATAGTACCATGTCTGGAAGCACTTATTTGATTATTGTTTGCATGAAGGAGCTATACCAAATGAATGGAGATTGCTAAAGTAGCTCCTGTGTAAACAGGAAAGGGTGATAGACATAAAGTTGAAAATTACAGGCCTTTAAGCTTTGGGAAAGCATTCTTTCTGATTATATTAGACCTGTTTGCAAAATTAATAACTGCTTCGATAGAAGGCAGTTCGGGTTTAGGAAAGGTTATTCCACTGAAGCTCAACTTGTAGGATTCCAGCAAGATATAGCAGATATCCTGAATTCAGGAGGTCAGATGTTCTGCATCGCTATTGACCTATCTAAGGCTTTTCTTTGGGTAGATCATGGGAGACAACATCCCTGCAACTCACACACCACACATAACACTATCCTCCACCACAATAACACACAGTTACCTACACATGGCAGATGCCGCCCACCCTCATCGGAGGGTCTGCCTTACAAGGGCTGCACTCGGCTAGAAAATAGCCACACGAAATTATTATATCATGGGAGACTACTGGCTAAAATGAGATTAGTTGGACTAGACAAAGGAGTGACTGAATGATGATGAATGTGGTTAAAAGTCAGGTTGTGAGTTTCATAAATAGGAAAAGTCCTCTCAGTTTTAATTACTGCATTGATGGGCTGAAAGTTCCTTATGGGGATCACTGTAAGTACCTAGGTGCTAATATACAGAAAGATCTTCATTGAGGTAATCACATAAACAGGATTGTAAATAAAGGGTTCAGATTGTCTGATCAATGATCATGAGTCTGACGTGGTAAGGGTGACAATTGTGTTGACTTCTTGTCATTTTTGTGTCGGCTGATGATGATATGGACATATGTCGAAACCGGTCCCATAACATATTAAATATGTTGCTACATTAATTCGTGCAACAATATTATTGTATTGAATAGGTGGAACATCTTTCTCTTTTTATCATTGTAATCATTACTCCGCCGTTAAGCTAGAAGCAACATATGCAAGTGAAACATTATTAAACTGAATACCCAATCAACAACACACAAACTCCATAAAGTTGATAGAAGTATTCTTCGGACAATTATTAATAAAAAAACACCAAATTGATGGCCTGTGGAGACTTTTGCCAAATTCAGGACTTTACAAAGTAAGTAAATCAATCATTGACACGATGCGAATATGAAGGATTGTATTCTTTGAACACATATACTGCTTACCAATACTAGACTCCTGAAACAACTTTTTGATTTCTTTTGGAATAATTATACAAAAAACCCAGCATTTAAAGAAATACTAATGGATTTAGATGAATTGAAAATTAGTAAAGACCAAATTGAAGGTAGAGAAGAGATACGGATTCTAAATAACAAGTACACAAGACTATCACTAAAATAATCACAGCATAAGCAGTATGTTATATCTGCAGAAGAACAGGCCGCAAGGTTATCCAGAATGAAGAAGTTTTGGGAAAGGAAAAAATTGTCAATTGTTAAAAGCTGAACTTATTCTTTGAAGAATTTGTTGTATAAGATTTGATTTTTGTGCTCCAATGTGGGCATAAACAGTATAAATAAATAAAGGGTACAGATCTCTGTACATGGTTATGAGGGTGTTTATGGGTTGTAGTAAGGATTTGAAGGAAGAGGGCATATAAATCTCTGGCAATACCCCAACTGGAGTATGGTTCCAATGTATGGGACCCTCAACAGGATTACTTGATTCAAGAACTGGAAAAAATCAAACAAAAGCAGCTTGATTTGTTCCAACTTTATCTTTATATTGTGATCTTTCCTACTTTTAAAGACACCACACAAACTTATTCGTCCACTGATGTCATTCCAAGTCATCTTCCACTGACAGTTCGGAACATACCACTTAGTAGAGAAAGACTAAGAATAGCGTTACAAAAATTTTACAAAGTTTGGGCTGGAAAGACTTGGAAGAAAGGAGGCAAGCTGCTCTACTAAGTGGTATGTTCCGAGCTGTCAGTGGAAGATGACTTGGAATGACATCAGTAGACAAATAAGTTTGTGTGGTGTCTTGAAAAGTAGGAAAGAACACAATATGAAGATAAAGTTGGAATTCAAGAGGACAAATTGGGGCAAATACTCGTTTATAGAAAGGGGAGTTAGGGATTGGTATAAGTTACCAAGAGAGATGTTCAATAAATTTCCAATTTCTGTGCAATCATGTAAGAAAAGGCTAAGAAAACAACAGATAGGGTATTATATTTGTTCTCTCCAACATGTAGACAGTGTCTTATTTACGGCTATTTAATTTACTGTAGACTATTGGTAACAGCTGAAGTTTGCTGTTAGGAGCCGAAACATGTACTGTGTTTTTTGTGAATATAATTGATCACTAAGAGTGGATGTAGGGCTGTATTGATGTGGTGGATCTCCCCAACCATTATAATTTTAAATTTCAGAGTCATTTCGGAACAAGGATGAAGTTTTTAACTTGTAATCCCACGATATTCCAGGAAACTTATTCAAGGCAAGTCGCAGGTGTGTTACTCGGTTTATGCGGCATAATAACCTGTCATTGTGGCTGAAAACGTTCCAAAAACTGCCTGAAGATTGCTCCGATAGTTACAGAGTTTCATAGTCATCTGCTCAGGTTAAGGCAGCAGAACTCCTATCCCCTTTTGCAGATTGGCAATACTGACTAAATCCCTTTGACTTTGACATGCCAAAGAATACTACTGTTTTTGAGAAGGGAGTGGCAAGTGTTTGAATTAAAATTACCGCCAATGAAAAGTTACGTTTTACGCTGATATTGGCCATTACTGCTGACAGCCATAAACTACCTCCGTACGTTACATTACCGAAGAACATTACATTCCTGAATGGTATCCATGAGACGAAAGTGAAACTAGCCACTCTGCTTGTGATTCCAAGTAAATATTCATAAGCAGTTATGTTTGATGATATGGTACTGTGCCATTCCACTATTCCAGAAATAAAACTCAATCGAGTCGGGATGAACGTGATTACTGACAACGAAGTTAAACATAATGAATAAATTATATAAAATGTCAAGGAAATTCAGAATAATACTAAGTTGAAATGTATAAGGTCATAATGGCAGTGGTAAAGACAAAATTAATATTCAAAATGTTTAGACCAACACTGTAAACAGCACAAATGAAAAAGCACTCCAAAGGAACAGACGTATTGTGATCTAGAAGCTGATTAAGTCATATAAAACTATTGAAAAATAAGAGAATTTAAGAAAGAAAGCTTATTTACAACATTTAAATAACAATATAATGCAAGAATATATAAAAAGGTTAATTAAATACGCATTATACACTGACTGACAGAGCAATTGCAACACCAAGGAGGAGTGGTTCGAAAGGGATGAAAGTTGGGGAAAAAACAGAGACGGCACGGACGAATAATTGATGTTTATTTCAAACCGATATGCAGGTTACACAATGCACACGGCATCGACTCAGTAGGATGTAGGACCACCGCGAGCGGCGATGCACGCAGAAACACGTCGAGGTACAGAGTCAATAAGAGTGCGGATGGTGTCCTGAGGGATGGTTCTCCATTCTCTGTCAACCATTTGCCACAGTTGGTCGTCCGTACGAGGCTGGGGCAGAGTTTGCAAACGGCGTCCAATGAGATCCCACACGTGTTGGATTGGTGCGAGATCCGGAGAGTACGCTGGCCACGGAAGCGTCTGTACACTTCGTAGAGCCTGTTGGGAGATGCGAGCATTGGGCAGCCCCTGAAGGTACGGGAGTGCCACCGGCCGCAGCACATGCTGCACGTAGCGGTGGGCATTTAACGTGCCTTGAATACGCACTAGAGGTGACGTGGAATCATACGCAATAGCGCCCCAAACCATGATGCCGCGTTGTCTAGCGGTAGGGCGCTCCACAGTTACTGCCGGATTTGACCTTTATCCACGCCGACGCCACACTCGTCTGCGATGACTATCACTGACAGAACAGAAGCGTGACTCATCGGAGAACACGACGTTCCGCCATTCCCTCATCCAAGTCGCTCTAGCCCGGCACCATGCCAGGCGTGCACGTCTATGCTGTGGAGTCAATGGTAGTCTTCTGAGCGGACGCCGGGAGTGCAGGCCTCCTTCAACCAATCGACGGGAAATTGTTCTGGTCGATATTGGAACAGCCAGGGTGTCTTGCACATGCTGAAGAATGGCGGTTGACGTGGCGTGCGGGGCTGCCACCGCTTGGCGGCGGATGCGCCGATCCTCGCGTGCTGACGTCACTCGGGCTGCGCCTGGACCCCTCGCACGTGCCACATGTCCCTGCACCAACCATCTTCGCCACAGGCGCTGCACCCTGGACACATCCCTATGGGTATCGGCTGCGATTTGACGAAGCGACCAACCTGCCCTTCTCAGCCCGATCACCATACCCCTCGTAAAGTCGTCTGTCTGCTGGAAATGCCTCCGTTGACGGCGGCCTGGCATTCTTAGCTATACACGTGTCCTGTGGCACACGACAACACGTTCTACAATGACTGTCGGCTGAGAAATCACGGTACGAAGTGGGCCATTCGCCAACGCCGTGTCCCATTTATCGTTCGCTATGTGTGCAGCACAGCGGCGCATTTCACGTCATGAGCATACCTCAGTGATGTCAGTCTACCCTGCAATTGGCATAAAGTTCTGACCACTCCTCCTTGGTGTTGCATTTGCTCTGTCAGTCAGTGTATATTAAAATTTGCAACTGGAGAATTAATTAGCAACGACATTGAAAACTTTAAGGACAAAACCTTGACTAGAGAAGAAGATATTCAATACAACACAGCATCAACGTTTAATATTTGATAAAGCTATTCTGTACGAGATAAAAGTGAAATAATTGCGGACATATTGGAGGTGTAACAGCAATTGAAATTACATAAAGCATTATTAAGCAGAATATAATAATTAAGTTGTGTTAGAAGGCTTTGAAAACATCAGTATGTTACAGCTGATTTCATCAATGGGTTTTGTCTTTTCAATTGAGCAATTCAAGAACACCATGGCTCTCTATGAAGACTTGAGGTAGACTATCTGGATGGTCCAGAGCTGGACAAACACAGCAGAGAGGAACCTTGGTTCCCAGTGACATTACGATGACTGGCCAAGCAGGATGACCATCATCCAGAGCTGCGAAGGAAAAAGATTTCTTAAATAAAATGTATATACGTTGGCAGTTAGTAACAAAGGTAACCCATTTGTAGTTAAAGCTTAGATGTTATATCGTTATTGTCTTCAGAATGACCTAAATTGTGTTAGATTCTTGAGAATGATGATTTATCATGTTGATATAAGGGAATTGGTAGTCTTCTTAGAAACAAGACTAACCCCAGTTAGGGCATGCAATGTATTAATGTGGTAATGGTATTTCAGTCAAAGCAAAGAATTCCAAAATGTTATGCCATATCATGTATGAAGTGTTTATAAGTAGAATATTTTTAGGATCTTCGATAATATGCCAAGTAATATGTTAATAAAGAGGTTATACGTTATCATAATGAATTAGGATAATATGATGGCAGACAGAAGACATGTTAGTGATATTTAAGAAGATATTGATCCGATGATATGAATATTCGTGAATAAGGTTATTTGTGCGTCAAAATATATGCAAAATATTTGGAAGAATAGGAAGAGATATGATATTAAATGTGTAATGATGAAGATATTAAGGTGTTAAATGAAAGAAATGAGGAATGTATTGAATGAAAGTATATTGCTACAATGAAATGAAAATGGAATATTTGAAGAGAAAGGAAAGATTATTGACACAGATTAGCATCGGATATGTTTATGATGCAATGACATTGTATTTGTTCGAAAATCCATATCCTATGATATTGATGGTGTGGTTTCACATTTATAAAATATTATGGCATAGTAAGATCATCAAAAGGAATCCATGTAAGATTGTTTATTTGTTCACTTGGACATTTTTAACTTGGTAGGTTAACATAGATGAGTTTTACCACATTGTATAATAAAAATAATTGAATAGATATCACGTAATGTCTTTGAGAATAATGTTCCCTAGATCTTAAAATAATTTGCACAGGTTACGTATTGATATACAGTATTTAGGCATACTTGAAAATCTGATTACCTTGTTATGTTCAATGAGTGATTTACATTGGAAAGTGAATTAATATTAGACATTATGTCAGTTGTTACAGTAACCTCAATGTGAATAGAAGCAGAATTTTGCTGTTAAATAAGAAACTTATCATTTTCTGGAAGCTTACCTTGAGATACTACAAAACAAGATGTATAGAGCTTGTCCTAAGTGAGATTGATAAAAACTGATGTGTATAAAGGGAAATATAATTGTATTATATTAACGTAACCAATAATTTCCCACGCAAATGCACTTTATGAATATTGTATGAAAGTTAACTAATAGCTCATTTCAATTGTGATGTTAAAGAGATCAATGTAGATAATAATGATCATTGATGATTATTTTAAACCAGCAGATCAAGCAATAATTAATTAATTTCTGAATTTAATTTCACAACTTCATTTTCTTTTATCAACATTTTTATTTCTTGAATAAATAATAGTAAGATTATATGAGATTATTTAAAATTTTCTGTAGTAATGTAAGTCAACATAGATTTAAGCTGTAGGATTATGGATTTTCTTGCAGCCCAGTGATACGTCAGATGGAGACGTCCATAAATCCTAATGATAGAACTATATTGCTTATCAGCCCTGTCTTGATCCCACGTTAAAAAAACAAAATATATTTATGAAGATGAGAACAATGAACCCTGAGAGACTGGTCGGGATTTGTTTTACGTCACCCATCCTGGACGCAGGAAGGGTGTAGTACTGTATGATCATAATGTATTATTTCCCCCTAGTTTTTTGAATGTAAACAATGTAGGCCCTCTGCAAGTAAAAGGCCTACAGTGTTGGTAAATTACGAATGGAATATAAACTAATAAGTAGCCTCCATATATACAGTTTAAATTTTTCTTTGTTTTTTGTTTGTTTCTAAATAAGTTAAAATCTTTTGAATGTATCTGGTAAAATATTCAACAACACAGACAATGTTATACTCATTTCATACATCTTAGACCAGGCACACAAACAAGCCAATGTAGGAACACAGCGTGCACGTCTCCTACTAGTTCCTCAGGTTGGCTACAAATTTGACGTCAGATTTTCAGTTTAGAAAAATAAATCTGTGATTAAAGTTAATTACATTTGCCTTTTGTAGTGATGATGTGCAAAACATGTCATCCTTTGAGCATGTTCCCTGAGTAACATTTTAAGTTTTGACTATTTTCTTGGCATGTAGTAGAGTTATTATTGTTTTAAAGGCATGTGGTAACTTGTTTCAAGTAATTGGACTGAACACAACGAGCTGGATATTATAAAATTGCAATTAATTTTTCCACAGCATGTGATGTAAAAAGCGGCAGCATCACCGTCTGCTCCCAGTCTGACGTCATGTAACGATAGACCATTAATTTGACGGTAGATGTACTGGTCTCAGCCCCTGTTATAATGTACTGGTCAAAAGCCGTACTAACAGTAGCGCAGCATCTCTTTGTTATTATATAAATACCTCTCTAATAATAGCTTCAATGGCTATAATTTGTCCCCAGATCTATTACAAATTTTGTCTGAAAATTTTCCATCTCCTAGTTTAGGACCTTAAAACTGGCATAAAAAATATGGCTGATATGCGAGTAAATACGGTATTTTATCATACAAAAACTTACTACAACAAGGGGTAATTAGAAAAAAGGATTTTGCCATCATGTTAGGTTCTTTTGTAACAGACGTGCTTCTTCTCTTCACCCGATTTTTTTCTACTTTGGAAAACTGGAAACAACGGGTTTATTGGTTTCTCTTTTCTTCTCCTACGATATTTTTTCATTCTTAACTGTTGTATTACTCATTTTTATGAAAGAACTAAAAAATTATTTGTGATCAATTGTTGCTTGGCTTGGCATTATTGCTTGGCATTATTTAGTAGCATACTTTTCAATGAACTTGGCTGATCAAAGTTCCTGACCTGAAAGAAGTTTTCACGAGAAACTGACATAGTTTCCGCAGTTAAACTGAAATGAAAGTATCGAGATTTTAACTTGTGTAATTTATGCACGAGTTTTTGTAAGATTATATTTACAGGATACATATTTCATTATTGTGGTGTTTAGCTTAATTTTTGATGGTTTTAATTCGTACCTGGATTTTCTGTCTTCCCGTATCTTTTTTTTTTTCCCTTTCTTTCTGTGGACCCTCCAAAAATGGATAATCTTTTTTTTTTTTGCGTCGCACCGACACAGATAGGTCTTATGGTAACGAATGGAAAGGGAGGGGCTAGGAGTGGGAAGCAAGCAGCCGTGGCCTTAATTAAGGTACAGCCCCAGCATTTGCCTGGTGTGAAAATGGGAAACCATGGAAAACCATCTTCAGGGCTGCCGACAGTGGGATTCGAACCCACTATCTCCCGAATACTGGACACTGGCCGCAATTAAGCGACTGCAGCTATCGAGCTCGGTAATGGATAATCTAGGTTCCACTGTATCATTTATATATATATGAGAACTTTAACAACCAGATTGATCGACAAACTTGACCATTTTACAAAGGTGAAAAATGAGAGTATCCTCCTAATTCAATACAATAAATATTCCGTCATTAGACGGAGTAAACAAATTCAAACATGTTTCGGCTCGTTTGAGCCATCTTCAGTGAAAAATGAGGGGAGATTTGAAATAATTTACATAATATAAGTTGAAAAAATGCTAAAAAACATAATGAAGGAGAAAATGATAAAACAAACAAAAGAGAGCCTAGACGGAAACAAAATTAGTACAAATATACAATATTTACATTAATATGCGGAGCAAAAAACAACTCACTGAAGATGGCTCAAACGAGCCGAAACATGTTTGAATTTGTTTACTCCATCTAATGACGGAATATTTATTGTATTGAATTAGGAGGATACTCTCATTTTTCACCTTTGTAAAGTGAAAACCATCAATACGGAATGATTCTAATATCTTGTAATAATAAACTTGACCATATCGGTCCTTAATTGGTCCGTATTGACTAGTAATAACAATAACGTACAACAGGGCTGACCAAACAATCACCCGTTGTACGTTATTGTTAATCAGATTGATGCAAAATAATCAAAATTCAGAAATATCAAGGAACACAGAATACTGAAAGAGTTAATTAACTCAAGGTAGATGGCACTTTTAGTACCATAAAGTTTTATCCCCTCTAGGGAGTTGAGTTCTTTACCACAACTGTACACCCAAGGAGTTAATGACTGTGCAATCTACTTCATCATCATCATCATCATTGTCATCATCGTTCTATATTTCTTTTCCAGGATATGGCCAAGAACGTGGAGGAATCATCACCAAGATCCACAATGGCCACTGGAGAGCCATAGATGTTGTATATCTTGAGAATATTCCCTGGTTCTTACCAGTTTATTTACATACATTGAAGATTATATCCAATGGGAAAGAAATCAAACCTTGTAAGTATAAAGCAGATATCTTGCCGCTAGTTATTGTCCAGATCAGATCATGCAAAGGAGGGATAAGTTCACTTGTTGATGTCTGTAGCTGATAAAGCATGACACATCCAAATATGTTATTAGAATGATTTATTTCATTCACATTTTTATACTCGCAATGTAAGATATGAGTTTGCAATATGTGGATTTGATTTAAACCTGTTTAGGTTGGAATTTTTATTTTTTAAGCTTTTCTGTATACAGAGTCCATTCAAATAGTGCGCCAATCATCGAAGATATGATACACTGGTTTTAGGCATGAGTCATGGCATTCTTTAAAAGTATAATAACCTTTACAATCTTAAATCTAAAATTGTTTCTTGCAGTTTTTTAAGCAGAGAGAGAGAGTGAGTGAGAGAGAGAGAGAGTGAGTGAGAGAGAGTGTGTGTGTGTGTGTGGGGGGGTTTTTTTTTTGTTTTTTTTTTTTTTGCATGAAGTTTAATTTCAAACTGGGCAAGGCATTCACAGAAACTCTGGGTGTATTTTGGGAATGGGAAGGAATTTATGACCAGGACACTGTATATAAGTGTCATACTTTTTTTCAGATAGGGCAGAACATTTGTTAAAGGCAGTGCAAAACTGGTTGTCTGTTAATATCATGCAATAATGTTCACGCTGACAGAGTGTGGGGAAAATATTCATTAATCATCCGTAACATAGCCGAAGATGTAGAAATTAGTGAAAGTTGGTGTCATAAAATATCAGCAGGGTGAAATGCTGCAAGATTTGTTTCACAGTTGGTCACAGATGAACAGGAACAAGTGCATTTTGAAATCAGTGTAGATGTTTTGGGTTAGTTGAATGAGGATGACTGCTTTTTGAAGGACATCATCACAGGTGATAAAACATGAGTGTTCGAGAAAGACTTGGAAACAAAGAAAAAATTCAGTGTGGGTTGGAAAGTTGTCTACAAGACAAAAAAATCACTACATATATACGCAAAAAATGAAACTAAGGTTGATCGATCTTTTTTTTATATTATTGTACTGGAATAGTCCTGTTTTTCTGAACATAACTTGCAAGGGCAAACCATCAATAAAGAGTTTTTTTTGGTTGTAATACAGCATATGAGAGAGGCATTTACAGAAAGCCTGAAACATAGGAAATCAGAACCTGTATGCTGCATCTCAAGAATACTTTCACACATTTGATGCTCTTTTTTTTTTTTTTCTGATATTCCTCAGCCAGCCTATTCGCCCGATTTGGCACCTACAGATTTCTTTCTCTTCTCTCAGTTAAAAGCCATCCTGTAAGGATGTCATTATCAGACACTAGAAGAGACTACTTCTTGTACCCGTCGTGGACAGGACAGTTGCTTAGCATGTGCGTGATTACATTTTCATTGTTCTGGAGATTCTGAGACACGTAGACAGGCATAACTCTCCCTGTCAGCAGCTTGTCTTGGCGTACTCACTTCCTGGCTCTAAGTGACCCTTTGGAGTTTCATATTATATGCATTATTGCTGCTCTTGATTTCATTTCTTCCTTATGGTATAGAAATAAAGTATCAGGTTAATATTTAAAAAATACAGACAGATGTACAAAACATTTAAAACATTGCCAGGATGATCACTAGCAACACTCTGTAGAGTTAGTTGTAGGCTCTTGGACCTGAAACTTTTACTTCATTGGAAATACAATTCTAAATCAATTCTGTCATGACACGTTTTTCTGTAAAACCTGTGGTAAGAGAGATACATCAAGTTTTATGTTTAAAGATCCACCGGAAACTGCCTTCCCCCCAACCCCTGGTGGATTTTTTGAACTGGCTGACAAAATGGAATGAAATGGCATATGGCTTTTAGTGCCGGGAGTGTCCAAGGATATGTTCGGCTCGCCAGGTGCAGGTCTTTTGATTTGACACCCATAGGCGACCTGTGCGTTGTGATGAGGATGAAATGATGATGGAGACAAGACATACACCCAGCCCCCGTGCCAGCAAAATTAACCAGTGATGGTTGAAATTCCCGACCCTGCCGGAAATCGAACCCGGGACCCCTGTGACCAAAGGCCAGCACACTAACCACTTAGCCATGGAGCCGGACGGCTGACAAAAAATAAAATCACACACCAAGAAGGAATTGCATAAAACCTTATATGGATGATTTTAAAATTGGTGTTTGTAAATGATTACAATATCAGAGTTGTAATGTGGGTGGGCAAGGAAGCATACAGGTTTAAATAATAATAATGTTATTTGCTTTATATCCCACTGACTACTTTAACAGTTTTTGGAGACGCCGAGATGCCAGAATTTAGTCCCGCAGGAGTTCTTTTACATGCCAGTAAATCTACCGACACGAGGCTGGCGTATTTGAGCCCCTTCAAATACCACCGGACTGAGCCAGGATCATACCTGCCAAATTGGGTCAGAAAGCCAGCACCTCAACCGTCTGAGCCACTCAGCCTGGCCATACAGGTTTAGTATGGTACGCTGCATAATATCTGTCCATACTTGCTGCAACTGGTTCTCTAGATCTTGTAAAGTGTTATGCTGCTAAATTGGTTTCCCACCTTGTTCCAGACATGTTTGGTTAGTGACAGATCTGGGGATTGGGCAGGCTATAGCAGTGTTGCATTGTTACGGAGGAATATCTGTGGCATCCTTGCTGTGTGTAGCTAGGCATTATCCTGCAGTTCATGTGGCTGAAGGATGTTCTACACATATCGCTGCACTGTTATTGACCCTCATATTACTAGTTGGATGACCATTTGCCTTATCTGATGTACTCGCAGACCATCATGCCAGCGGTATCACACCATAGCAAAAGCAGGATTGAGGCGCGTACCATGTGGTCTCCAGACGTGAACATAGCACAAAAAGAATTTGGATTTGTCACTAAAGACAACCTTTTTCCAGTCTGTAACAATCCACTTTAAATGTCAGCAAATTTAATTCAGTTATCATTGCAAAAAAATAAGAGAGTTGTGTGGCTCAAATGATCAAAAGGGGAACTTATCTGTACCACCAGGCTACGCATTCCACTCATTCACTCATAATTAACAACCCCAGATTGTTGAACTTTTCACAAGGAAAGCATGGCCTAGTTTTGGAACTGAAAGCTCAGTTTAATTTGTTGTTTGCCATTTGATGGTTCTTGGGGTTAATAATTCTTTGTTGCCTAGACTTAATAAAATTATTTTTTTCCCAGATATAAGCCTCCTCATTTAAAGCAGGTAGTACGATGTACCTATTCCTTGCATAGCTATTAGATTTAGTTAGACATACCTATGCCCTTAAGGACTGAATGCGCCCTTGATCTTGAATTAGCCGGAGACTTAATGGCAAGCAAGGGTGCAATAGTTAGCTAATTAGTTAGTTAGTTAGTTAGTTTGTTTGTTTGTTTGTTTGTTTGCTTGTTTGTTTGTTTGTTATTTGATCAGTCTATAATAAATTAGATTGATAAAACAGACATTGTTATATTGGTAACGGTATATTATACTTTGTAATTCTATTTTAGTTCAGTCTACAATGGAATCAGGAGGCTATATTAACAATCCTAACTCCTGCCACATTTGTGACAGTTTTATAAACAATACATACATCTTTGTAAAAATCTGTTTACTTGACCTTAACTGATTTAAACTATCAATTTATTGTAACCACCATGGTAATTATAATTCTCGTAACATTATTGTATTACCTTGAATTAACATTTCTCACATTCCTGTTCTCTTATCCTGAATTAAAGGTAGCTTTAATTAATTATTTTAATAGTAGTTCTTTCTCACTTGTACTTGCCTTATCAATTCCAGCTGCTTTTCTAGCTTTCAACTTTCGTATCTTACTGTAAATGACATTGTTAAGATAGGCAATTTTTTAAAAAACAAATTGTTGATGTTGTACTGACACAGATAGGTCTCATGGCGACGATGGGACAGGAAAGGCCTAGGGATGGGAAGGAAGCAACCATGGCTTTAATTAAGGTACAGCCCCAGCATTTGCCTGGTGTGGAAATGGGAAAACACGGAAAACCATCTTCAGGGCTGCCGACAGTGGGGTTCGAACCCACTATCTCCCAGATGCGAGCTCACAGCTGCGCGACCCTAACCGCCCGGCCAACTCGCCTGGTTTGGCTATAATTAGGACACACGGAGATACTTTGAGAAGAGGCCCAGAACATATTCCAAAGCAGGCACTGGAGTGGAACCCTCAAGGAGCAAGGTGGAGAGCTAACCGAGGACGACATGGCACTGGACCATTGAAGCAGAGGTGACAGCCATTGCAATGCTAAAAAGAGAAAGATGTTCCACCTTTTCATTACAATAACATTGTTGTACAAATTAATGTAGCAACATGTTTAATACGTTATGGGACCGGTTTCGACATATGTCCATGTCATCATCAGCCGATACAAAAATGGCAAGAAGTCAACACAATTGTAACACTTATGACACTTTTCTTGAAAAATTAAAAACAGAAGTTCATGTTAAGATAAATTTTTGTAGATATCTTAGGTTCTTGTGGAGCACTCTTGCTGTAGAAAATGTGATGCAGTATAATTCACAATTGTTGTTATTCAAGAAATAAAATTTGTTGCCAGGTAACAAATGATATGATTTTGTTTTAGTATTTCAAAAGATGGATTTTGGTATATATATATTAAAAAAATCTTAGAATCTGATATGGATTTTATGAGATCTAAGGAAAAGAAAAGAAATTAAAAATAAGAAATAGAAAAGTGAAAATGGTAAGGTAAGTAATATTATGAGGCTCACTTTAATTTAGACTTGTCATGAAGTACAAGAGGAAGTAAGAACCGAAAATTGAACATTGGTAGGGGATAGGAGGGGGTAAGGAATTAAGGGGAGTAGTTTAAGGTGGGTAAGGGGGTAAGGGCAATTAGCGCGAGAAACGTAGAGTTAATTGTGTGAAAAGATATTAACTCTACGTTTCTTGCTTCCTTTTACAGATTCCACTTTTATATGCTTTTTCAACTAGAACATCTACAAACTCATAATTTACAACATTTGAACATCACTTCAAATTTTGAGATGGTCTATAGTGATCCTATTTGAAACTGTTCTTCAACTTCTATTCACCAACTTCATATCCTCAACGTGTTCTACAACTTCACCATATGCATCTGACTTTCGTCTTTTATCTTCAAGATCATGATTAACTTCGGATCTCTCGACTAACTTTGACTTTTATTCTCTCTTCTTTACTTTGATTATATTACAATTTTTCGCCATCGTCTAATTATAACCGCCAGACTATCAACTTTACTTTTATGCAATCTTACTACTTGTTGTATAACAATCTATTGTTTTATCCATTGTACTTATTTTAGCAGCCTTCTAATGTTAATTTTGTTAATACTTCCACTATTATATCTCATCACATTGTATTTTCAAACCATCATTGTTATTTTTAATGTTATTTTACTTCAAATCTCTTCAAGATTTTAAAATTCATTTCATTACTACATGTTATTTAGACGCTTATTTTTAATTTAAGGTTAAGACTATGGCTGATAATGCCTTCAGGGAATAAGATGTACAATATTATAGGGAAGGATCCACCTTTCAATACTCCGTAGTAAAAAGTAGTTACAACATGTTTAATGGGACCGGTTTCAACACATTTAGAGTGTCATCATCAGCCAAATAGCGAATATCTTAACAATAACTAACATATTAAACATAGGCAAAATATTAACATTGTATCACATCGTGGCAATTCAGTTAATGTTCAAAACACAATAATCACAGTCAAGAGAGTAAACAGAACATCACTATCTTGCGAAACATGTACCACTATTAGTTAACAAATTTATGTAAATCATCCAAGACGATTTTGTATTGATTAGGTGGTCTAATAAATAACTTAATGTTATTATTTCAATCAAATATCATCAATACGGACCAAAAATGATATTTATTACATGTAAGTGGTATGTTCCGAGCTGTCAGCGGAGAGATGGCGTGGAATGACATTAGTAGACGAATAGGTTTGAATGGCGTTTATAAAAGTAGGAAAGATCACGATATGAAGATAAAGTTGGAATTCAAGAGGACAAACTGGGGCAAATATTCATTTATAGGAAGGGGAGTTAGGGATTGGAATAACTTACCAAGGGAGATGTTCAATAAATTTCCAATTTCTTTGAAATCATTTCGGAAAAGGCTAGGAAAGCAACAGATAGGGAATCTGCCACCTGGGCGACTGCCCTAAATGCAGATCAGTATTGATTGATTGATTAATTGATTGATTGACAGTATTGATTGAATATTAGTTCTACTATCTACTTCTATCGTTTTCACATACACCGAGGTGCCAGTATTTCGTCCCGCAAGAGTTCTTTATGTACCACTAGATCTAGACATGAGGCTGGCGTAATTGAGCACTTTCAAATACCGCCGAACACGAATCCACCAACCTGAGCTAGTCATACATTCTCTCCTTCACTCAATTAAATTAAACATTTCCTGCCTTTATTCTGATGTATGCATTACTATAACTGAATTCTTAAAGGAAGGGGGGAGGGAATATAGATTGTATAATTCATTGCGATTTCTGCAAGTTCAAGGACTTACCACATAAGACATATGTCCTTCCTTTTAATAATAATGCTAACAGCTTTACATCCCACTAAGAACTTTTACGGTTTTCGGCATTTGGGATTTTAAACATATTTTCAGCTTACAAGTTGGTGTATCTCAAGCTGTCAACATTACGGAAACCAATGTACAGGAGCACTATGAGTCAAACAACATTACCAGATTTTTACATATATATTGGCTTAAATCACATGAAGACAGGTTGTGAGGCAAGAATTGGATAGGAAAGAGGGCTAGGATTTAAAATGTAAATAAGCGTACAGGCACAGCACTAGCCTGAAATGAAAATGACGGGCAAAAAAAAAAAAAAAAAAAAACTTTAGTCCTGCCGACTGTGGGGTTCAAATCCATCACCATCTCCTTAAACCAAGCTCACAGCAATGTGATCAGTTCACTCAGTTTCCTATGACGCGTAATAGGCCTACCACATGGGCGACCCACTTACCTGTATATGGATCTTCAATTCTTCAATTATACATGTATGCAAAAACATGCACCTTAGTAAGAGGTGTTGTAACCAAAGTTGAGATTTACAAAACACAACTTTATTATTCGCTTCAAATGCAAAATACACTATTTACACAAATAAAACTGAAATTTAACTTGAAGCAAAATGAATTAGGAATCTTGAGAAAGAGTCTATCTTCTGTACACTATATACAAGTTTGCAGTATTTACATCCACTACTATCTAGAAAAGATAGTCCTTGTGATAAGAAAAGTCGATAGTCGAAAACTATCAGAAGTACTGACATAAATGTTTTGGAAAGTCCTTCCTTGCTGAGTTCATAAAAGCAAGTTCAATGTAGGAAGAATTCTTACTTGGCGAAACCAAGGGAGCTTGCATTAATTAGGGAAATATAACGGTATGTAATAGTATGACTGGATACGGGCAGCGGAATAAGAGGAGCGGTGACCAGAGGTGAGACCTCGTACTGCCAGAAATTCAGTCCACCTGGCCGAAGCACATTTTCAAGAGGAGTAGCCTCCGTGCTCGACGTAGGGTGTATTCTGGAGCTGGACACCGGGGCAAGTGGGCATCTGGACAGGCTGGGAGTTCCTCTTTATAGTACACACACGACTGTCCAGGCACGCGCACTGAGGGCTGCGCGTCGAGGCTAGAAGAATGACACTTGGCGCGCGTGTAGCTGGCTGGCGGAGCGAGAAGGGAGCGCCAGACATACAACAAGAGGTACTTCCCTAGTTGGTTCTCTGATTGGTGCACGTATAACAAATATGTTTGGGAAGAAATACTTTTATTTTATATTTATTTATATCATAAAGAAGTCATGTTGTCATAGCAAAACGAATATGCAACGAAGAAATGAATCCGAAGAGATAAGCATTATTTACTGCATTAAATATTAGTTTATTTACATGTTAAGCGATATGTAGTAGTAATAATAATAACAACAACAAACGTGTGCAATAAAGAAAAAGGAAATAAATACAAGTAAATATAAATATAATTTACAACATTTAGAGCCATTCCATGGTCACTGAATTACAAAGCAGGGGTATGAATAAATAAACATAATAAACATGAATACTAATATTTAAAAAGCAAAAAGCAAAGTCATCTCCGTACAAACCATGAAAGCCATTGGAAGGGTGGAAGGTGAAGGCTTCCACTATCCATGACGTTGGCACTTGGTGGGATGGGGTGGAGTGGTTAGCTCTACGCATGACCGCCTTTGCCCCCAGTAGTTAAACTGGTACTCATTTATCATACGCAAAACATTCTTTCCAAATTACGTTAAACCCTGTCACTCATTATTATTATTAATAATAATAATTAATAATAATAATAATAATAAATTATTAATAAATTGCAAATGGGAAATATCCCGGTGGCAACAGTCACTTACAGTAATGTGATAATAAAGTTAACATAATTACCCAACTACAACAAACAAACAAACAAACAAACAAACAAACAAACAAACAACAAGAGTACAAGAAGCAGATATATGGAAGGAAAATATAACAAGAATTACTGCTAGTTTAATATTCTAAATCGAGCAACATCATATACAAATTCACAAACAACTTAAGTATTTACAGTGCTTAACAATATGGCTTACAGTATTATAGGTTGACCTTACTACTAGCTTAACATTATAAGTGATAATAAAGTGAAGTTAAACCGTAATTACCCTACAACAACAACATTACAACAAGCAAGAAATACTACTAATTTAACTTTCTAAATCCAGTGTCATTATATACATATTCACACACAACTTAAGTATTTCCAGTATTTAACACTACAAATTACAATACTATAGATTGAACTTACTACTAGCTTAACACTACAAGTGATAATAAAGTTAAATCATACTACCCAACAACTACAACAACTCAAGTACAAAAAGGAATTCCATGGAAAAAAATATTACAAGAAATACTACTAGTCATTCTAAATCCAGCATCATGTACAGTTTCATACACAATTTAATTATTTCCAATACTTGCCACTATGGCTTACAAAACTATAGATTGAGCTTACTACTAGCTTAACGTTACAAGTGATAATAAAATAAAGTTAAAAACATTGTTAATTAACCAAGAACAACAGCAATTACAAAAACATGAGTACAGCAAGCACTTCCCTGGAAAGAGAATACCACAAGAAAAAGCCTCCCAGTTTCACAATCGAAACCAAGCAGAAAATCGCAAATTCAGTGCCCGTAATTTACAACTTTTACTTTTCATTTTACACAAATGGTCTTCTTAAATGACTTGATATCAGAAGGGAATCTATCAAAGACTGCCGCAGGTAATTTATTCCAATCCCTTATGGTCCTGTTGACGAAGGAAAACTTGCCCACATCCGTATGCTGGTTTCTGGCCCTAATTTTATGCTTATGATAATTTCTCGATAAGTATGAGGGAGGTTCTAACCTATTCCTAATACAACTCCAAGCAGCCCTTCCCGTATAGCTCTTATAAAGACCACACAGGCGAGCTCTAGTTCTTCTAGATTCAAGACTTTCCCAATTAATGGTATTC
This sequence comes from Anabrus simplex, assembly GCF_040414725.1. NCBI lineage: Eukaryota > Metazoa > Arthropoda > Insecta > Orthoptera > Tettigoniidae > Anabrus > Anabrus simplex. The sequence continues at coordinate 73,509,557 of NC_090271.1, read as the reverse complement.
CTTCTATTCCCAGTTACGAAACGTATCGCTCTTCTTTGAACTTTCTCTAGGGAATTTATTAAACCCATCCTGTACGCATCCCAACATGCAGATCCATATCCGAGAATGGGTCGTACAAAGTATTTATAAGGTTTATTTAAACCTACTAGGGTGGTGAACACATAAATAAGAATTCCAATGAAAGTATTTTCCTTCTGGACCTTCATGCCAGACAGATGTTTTTTAAAACAAATTTTTTTCACTATAATATGATTTATCTATAGAGCGAAACCGCTATGCAGTGTGCGTCTCATAGCAATCGAGATGGAATTGGTAATGTACTATGTATCTGTAGAACCTATATATGACTTTTTACAATTACCTCTAAAGTGAATTTCAGCTGTGTGACAACGCTAAAAAGACTATGGACGTCGAGATTGGCATTCCTGAAGAGGGTTTTCTACACTTTCCCATTTTCACACATTGATTCAAGAGTCTGTATTGGCTTGTGACAAAACCACTGTATTCTTCCGAAAACCACTGATAGGGACAGGTTTGGTTGTGATCCACCGAAAACAAATTATAATGACCGGTTAGGTAGTGATCCATCAAAAACCACTGATTGTCGCAGGGTTAGGTTAGGTTCGACAGGATTTGTAATTGAGCAACTGTTATCATTGAAAGCACTGTCGTGACGACTGAAGGCAATAAACATAAAACTGAATCCATTGGTCTACAAAGTTTTCATTCAGTAGATACGCTAGGAACTGGCGAACCAAACCGTACATACAAAGTTTACAGGAATCAACAAAACAGGATATTAATTCGTGGTACTCACTGTTCTTTAAAGGGAAGAAATATCCAGTCAACAATAGCTGCAGTGAACATGCTTTTTCACTATTATTGTCTGGCCCCATGGCTAAATGGTTAGCTTGCTGGCCTTTGGTCACAGGGTGTGGGTTTGATTCCAGGCGGGGTGGGGAATTTGAACCACCGTTGGTTAATTTCTCTGGCACGGGGGCTGGGTGTATGTCGTCTTCATCAACATTTCACTATTATTGTGTAAAATAGAAACTTACTAGTTTTGACAAGTACAGTATGTTCAACAGCCACTCCTGAATGATGACGGGCGGGATGTCCAACCTCACTAATCTATGTTCCAGACTATTTCTACTTAAAAAATTGTATTTGTCCTTTAATGTGATTTTGCAAATTTTTGCTGAATATTTATGTGGCTGAAATGAAGGTGGATAAGCTACATGGTCTCCTTTATATAGGAAGAATGTATCGTGGAAATTAAACTCAATTTCGTTTCATGTACATTACAGTTTCTCTAAGATATATTGACAGTAATTCAGTCATGTACGACGACCAGTAATTCAGTCATGTACGACGACGATGTATTTCATGGTAAAGACAGCTGCCTCTGTGGATGAGTGGTAGAGTGACGGCCTCCGAATCCCAAGATAGCGGGTTCAAACCCGGCAGAGGTAGTCGGATTTTGGAAGGGCAGAAAAAAGTCCATTCGACACTTCATGTCATACGATGTCGGCATGTAAAAGATCTATGGTGACACATTTGGTGTTTACCCGACAAAATTAATTAAATCTCAGCCACAGACACCCAAGAGAGTTTCGGTTTACTCGGTCAGCCATCTGGTAGGCCTAGAGTATAACGGAACGTCAAAATTGATGAGCAGACAGCCAGATGGCGTCAACTTGAAATGTCTGCACATGGTAGCTGAGGCCATACGATTATTATTATTATTATTATTATTATTATTATTATTATTATTATTATTATTATGGTCAAGACGAATTACTTTGCAATGCTATCTATCTTAATGGTAATGTACTATGTACCTGTACTAGTGTAGGCTACTGAGTGCATGGTTCGAAGCAGTGTATCGATTCATTCAAGTGTCCGAGTGAATCGATTCACAGGAACGGCAAGCTCACGGCACACAAATCGTGCACCATCACGGCTCAGTGGGCCACACGACACACACGGCTCCTTATTGGCACACTGGACACTGGCGGGGAGCCGAGCTTTCGCTGCAGCGAGACTCAGTGAATCATGGCACACCGAAAGAATCGTACGCAGTCACGGATCAGTGAGACACAACACACACACGGTTCATTATCGGTACACTGGACATTGGCGGGGAGCCGAACTTCCTCTGAAGCAATACATACAGAGTCATGGTACACTGAAAAAATCGTATGCTATAATGGACTCTCGAGCTCAGCTCATTTGAAAATAATACCTACTCGCATTCACCGTCCTCTTCTTACAGGGAGTTTTAAACAATACATGGATTTATTTGCAGTGTTAAAAAGATAGAACACAATTCCAAAGTACCTAGGTGGTAAGTAGGTAGGCAATTAGGTTATTCTAATTACTGTATTAGTTTAATCAATCAGTATCTTTATAACGAGTTGACGTTCGACAATTACTTAAACTCAGCTCTCTAGCCTCCATGCCTGGCTGAGTGGCTCAGACGGTCGAGGCGCTGGCCTTCTGAACCCAACTTGGCGGGGCCGAGCTCAGTGCGGTGGTATTTGAAGGTGCTCAGCCTCGTGTCAGTAGATTTACTGACACATAAAAGAGCTCCTGCAGGACTAAATTCCAGCACCTCGACATCTCAAAAAAAACCTAAAAGTTGATAGTGGGACATAAAGCCAATAACATTATTATTTAGCCTACTCTATGACTATGAGTCATGCTCATGACCACTCGAAATTGTCTGTTTTATATTTGGAAGAACCACTCGGTATTCTCTTAGTTTGTATGTCGCATCATTGCACAATACTTCAATAATCGAATCACGAGGTTACCGGTGTACGTGGACAGTGAGTATGTAAGTAGACTGATGCAATAGCTTAAATAAATGATGTTTAATCAGAAAACCAGTGGGCTACTGTACATCTCCTGTAGCCTATACAAAATATGACGATTTTAAAAAAGCCTCTGCTGATAGAAAAATACATTTTCAAAGATGACCGAGTTAGTTGGCCGTGCGTTTAGGGTCGCGTAGCTATGAGCTTGCATTCGGGGAATGGTGGGTTCAAATCCTAACGTCGGCAGCCGTTAAAATGGTTTTCGGTGGTTTCCCATTTTTACACCAGACACATGCTTGTGCTGTACCTTAATTAAGACCACGGCCGCTTCCTTCCCACTTCTAGCCCTTTCCTATCTCTTCTATCCTCTTTGTCGCCATAAGACCTATCTGTGTTGGTGCGACGTAAAGCAAATTGATTTATATTTAATATGTGGGCTACTTATTGTGGACACAGGTATTTTTATATGTAATTCTCTCTCTATATATACAGTATATGTGAGTTGTGACTTTCAGAGAACTGTGGAAAACCATTAGATAGTGTATAAAATTTGAGTTATGTCAGTATTTTAACAGGAGTACAATGTTTACATCGTGTATTGGTGACAGAGTGCTGTCTCCCTCTCTCTCTCCCCCCCTCGCCCGCTCCTCCTCACATTGCGCAACAGCAGTTCTATATAATTTCACTCCGATTGGACACTGATCCCCACCTGCACATCTATACCGCCCTGTAACTTGTAGATACACAATTCCCACAATTTTGAAATGTAACTTTGTTATATCTGAAAGGACGGGGCAATCAGAAATGTATTATTTCCCAGCAAAGTTATAACATTCTTAATCTCATGGAATGGCTCTTACAATGGTACAGCTAACTCCTCGGCTTCTTCTTCTTCTTCTTCTTCTTCTTCTTCCTCCTCCTCTGATTCACTGCTTCCATGATGAATGACTAGTTCCTCCACTTCAGGAAGACCTCTCACCTCATTATTGTAGAACTCGACAATCTTCTTCTCAGTGTGTTTCACTTCATTTCTCCACATCTCTGCTGTCACCTATAAGATATATTGAAGTATCACAACCTGACAAGTATATTATAAACTCCACTTGCCTATATCCAATAAATAACATTTCCACTTGGCCTACCTGATCAAGAGATTCTTTCCACACAGCTGTAGCTCTGTCCAATCCGTGACCAGGTCTTGAAGTCACTGTTTTGTTATAATACTGTTTTGCCACAGACCATACTAATTCGATGGCATTGAAAAATGAGTGGTAAGGAGGAAGTCGTAAGACAGTATGGCCTTCACTGTCCAGCATCTCGTCAACAATGTACCTGGTTTTAAAGAAACAGAGAAATATTGTTATGCATACATGAAAGTCAAATACATGAGTGTAAACAACATTATCTAAACTTATGTTTACGTGCTTCTGTACCTCTTTAAGTGACTTCGATTCATATTACACAACCTTTGCAGCTCATCTTTTGTAGCATTTTCTGGTGGAGAAACTCCATTCTGCCTTAACCATGACTGTAAATTAAAGGAAAAATAAAAATTATTTTCTGTAACATCATTAAACATCATTCAGTAAAAGGAAATATTCAATAAAGTATAATTACCACTAATTGATCCTTCCTCCATTTTGTTGTTGGTTGATGCTCAACAAGCTTACAGTGATATGGTGCATTATCCATTACAATAACACAGGGTCCTATATTTCTTAATCCTACGATTAATTGTGTTTTCACCCACATCTGAAATTTCTCGCAGTTCATAGCACCATGGTAATCCTGATTTCTCTTCAAGTTTGTAGCAAATATCAAATCAGCACTGTAAGAATTTTAAGTTTTAGTATGAAGTTATTTCTTCTAAAAAAGTATTCCCTAAAATATGAGATCACCCCTCTTCAAGGATAGGCCTATTAATTGATTTTTAAAATGTGATTTCTGTTGAATGATACAAAAAGCTGTCTGATTTTAAGTGAAACCAACTACTATGTAGCAAAGTCACCTGATGATGAAGTCAATGAATTACTACTTACACTATTTTATCGTAACATTTCTCATGAATGTATCTCCATTAGTAGGCCTATATCTGGATTAGAAGTCCACGATCACTTGCATTAAAGATATAAGTATAAACACCCATTTCAATACCTTAGAACAAATGTAATTGCTGCAAACACTGAACCTATATCAGGCAGTAAGAAATAAGAAGCTTGGAAGGTGTTCAACAGTCAGGTAACAAGCACTGATTCAGGTGAAGATTGTCGAATGCAGAATAAACATAATAAATAGGCCTACAATACAAGTAATTTACTGATACAAATATTCAGTAACATTATATGAAAATACACTGGGGAGTTGCAAAGAATTTGGAAATTTATTGAACATCTCCCTTGGTAAATTACTCCAATCCCTAACTCCCTTCTTAAAAAAAACAAATATTTGCCCCACTTTTCATCAACTTTATCACTGTACTGTGATCTTACCTACTTTTAAAATACCACTGAAACGTATTCGTCTACCAATGTCATTCCACACCACCTATCCACCGACAGCTCGGAACATACCACTTAGTCCAGCAACTCGTCTCCTTTCACCCAAGTCTTCCCAGCCCAAACCCAACAAAATTTTTGTAACGCTACTCCTTTGTCAGAATTCACCCACAACAAATCGTGCTTCTGTCTTTTGAACTTTTCCAGTTCTCAAATGAAGTAATCCCAGTGAGGGTCTCATACACAGGAACTGTACTTAAGTCGGGGTCTTATCAGAGACTTATGTGCCCCCCCCCCTTACATCCGTACTACAAACCCTAAATACCCTCATAAATATGTAAAGAGAGATCACCTCACTATAATAAAATGAAGTAAAATAAAGTAAGAACATACCAGGTACAAAGCCATCTTTCGTTCCAGCATGAACAATAACCAGTCTTCCTCCCTCAGACACAGGTCGACGAATTACTCCTTGAACATCGTGTCCAGATTTGTGTGGTTTATTCCAGGAGTATGTGGGTGACCCTGAAAGAGAAATGCACAATTGAAACCAAAAACACCTGATGAAGATAAATTATTCCAAGATTTTTTAATATAAAATGTAATATATAACATATATATTCACCAATCATAAAAATCCAAGTCTCATCCAAGAAAACAACAGGTTTTGGTTTCTCACTGTCCTTATTACGCATGTATTCCCTCAGAAAACAGGATCTCTTAAAACAAATGTCTTCATTTTCTCTAACATACGCATAGGGATCACCTTTACTCCACACAAACCCCATGGCCTTCAAAATTCTTCTTAATGATGTTTCGGAGCCCTTGTACAAATAAGTGTCATAATTTGCTTTCATGTGGTCGAAAACCTTTCTTACAGTTACGACTTCTCCTGTGGGAAGAAAAAAGAGAGTTACAAGGGACTCAAAAGAGCTGTATGACAATACATGCACAAAACATTTCTGGGAGCTTATCTCACCTGCGTGCCAATTTCTATAAATAATGTTGCAATAGATTCCTTATGAAGTCACCTTACCTTTATGTAATTTATCATAAATAAACCTTGCTATCGCTTCCTTAGAAAAACTGTCTATGCCGGTCTACCGCCCACACACCCGCACTCACACTCACTCATACCTTACACACACTCTGCTACCGTAGACACGCACACGCACATACGCACACACATACATACGCACACACGCACGCATACACACACCAACAGGTCCGTGAATACTTACCAACTTACCTCACGAGACGAGGCCGTGGACGGGCTGGAACAGACTAAAACAGTCTGGAGCTGGACTCGAACCAAATTAAACTAAAGGGAGGAGCGGGAGACGGAAAGAACCCAGAACCCTTCCCGATAAATGAAAGAACGGGGTGAAAATACATGGGGGTTTATTAATGAAAATAAAGCGAAAGAGATCAAACAAACAAAAATAATAAAATCAAGCTTGAAATATTACTCACGGAGATATGCGTAGAAACTTATCATATAGGTTATTCACCCAATCATATCAAGAGGCAGATTGAAAAGATGTCAAACATGGCCACACAAGCTTCTTTCAATCACAAACTTGTAACATACGATTTACTTCCTCCACATAATTTCATACACGCGACGTATGACACATTCGTCCTCGCAATGAATTAATATCGTGGACATACATCGGAAGAACTTACACGCACATCAAATAAAAACATACACGTTACATCTCACACATCTCCATGTATATGGACCAGCATCCCGGAGAAGAGATCCATCACGCCACAATCCCCCGTTTGAAAAAAAACACAGCATCCCAGAAAAAAAGAATAAATATGGCTGCCATAGTTACGAGGCGAGTAAACAATGCTAACAATGAAGGAAGACTCATTCAAATGAAAGCAACAAACGTAAATATATAATTAGGCCAGCAAATAGCCTGAGGAATGAAAATAAGAAAATGTAAATAATACTTAAAAAAATAACACTGTAAGAAAAGGAGAATGCTGTTAATCAGGCAAGCATACAGCACAACCACACGTACACACTCACCATAGAGACCCAAAAGAAATATATACGGGTAGAATAATCAGTTTTGTCCAGACACATAACGAACACAGGGAGGTCCGCATAGCAAGACAAGTGCTTTCATGGACTCATGAGCTCAATACAAGACGCGTAATATAACAAAGGATTGCCGCATGAAGGCAAAGCACATCCTCACATAATTCACAGTAGCTTCATCGTAACCATCACGCTTGCAACGTATTCATATCGCCTCACCACGGACGAACATGAATACCAGTCATAGCGTCAAACACAACGTCACGCATCAAGAGCTCGGCCATGAGAGAATCGACGAATAAAAATAAATGGCAATAGGTCTCGAACTTCAGACCACATACACGCCAAACAAACACACCACTGACTAAAACCATCCTCCATCCTTACGGGTTTAAGTCACACAAAAAACAGAACACACAAGATCAGAGAAAACTATCAATAAGACAAAATGCAGCATTAACGGTTAAATGTACATAACTAATAAGCCCACGCAACCATAGCAAGCCAAAAAAAAGGGTTACCTTAATAGTCGGGCGTTGCTGAGAGCATTAGGTAGTCACCAAATAGCGACCGAGATAAAGAGCCGGGCATTCAAGCAGATAAATATACTGAAGGAAAAGTAAACGGCACAGGTCAAAGATCTCGTATCTCAAAAAGTACATTGTTGTCTCGACCGCCATGTCGGCTACAACCGTCCTGCGAACTTAATTCAAAGAAGGCGGACACGAGACTGACGAAGAGGGCACTTCGGCTGATGGCCGGAAGCGCACTCTGTCAAGGAGAAAACGAGTCATACGTCACGTCCAGGGAATAAATCGACCGAAAGGTCGATAGCGGTCAAAGAATGTATTACATACAGAGAAGTGCGCCACCAAGGGAAACTTGGTGCGGCACATCTTCCCCACACCCCCTCGAAAATGAGTCCTTACTTGGTGATCAGGCAAGAAGGGCTCATTTTACCACGGGCGAAACTTAACACTAAGTGTGTACACACCCTATAACTAAGCGTATCAATTTAACAATAACTTCAGGCATTAAAAATGGACAACAGAATATGAAAACATCTATGCACACGTCATAATTACACCTTATTTTGAAGATATACAATATAATAAACGTCCTTTCGTTATCAAACACAGATTCATTAAGAATTATGCAAGCGTCAGTGTCCTTTCACCGAGCGATAATTGACTCCAAGGAGAGTTATGGCAAGTCAGGCAAACATATGTATCTGTCGATTAATAATCCAGTGAATTAAACAAGTTCAGACCACAGTATCCCATTACACTCCGACCTCTTCTCAGTCACTGAGGGTGGATTTCGAAGGAATTTGGTCGAGCTATCAATACGTTTCTTTTCCTCACGATACAAGTGTTTCTCACAGGGCAATCATTACCTGAAACACAAAACAATATAAGCATACGTGCTTGCAACAAGTCAAAGTTAACTCCATATTATCAAGTCCAATACATCTTAAGGGTGCTAAATAAATCAATGCTACGAACTTCTGGAGTAATACTTTTTTAACATGGAAACGTGCGCCTTTGATTGCACACGGCCGGAGAGATCCTCCACTTTTACCGTAACAGGTCCCAGAAACTCAGTGATCCTTCTGGGCTCAGACCACTTTCGACACAGCTTTTTACTAATGTGATCCATGGTAGAACTGACAGGGAACCTCTTTACCAGGACCAGATCTCCGACGCGGAAAGGCACAGGCATTCTTCCCTTGTTATACCTCTGGGCCACCCTGTCTCTGGCTTTAATCAGTTGCTCGGAGGCTATCTTCCATTTCTCCAGGACATCCAGACGTCGGGAGGGTTCGGAGAGATACTCCACATTCCATTTCAAAGAGAGTGGATCGTTGGGGACCCTGCCCAAAAATAATAATAAATAATACACACACAGAAATATATTACATACACATATACCGTAAGTCAACATGAATACACAAAGGTTAAGTCTACAAACCGTATCGAAGTCGACACAAGACATGGTATAGGCCTAGGCCTAGGCTTACATGATCAGGTTTGGTTAGGTTCAGAATGAAATACTGCTCCATTTCAACTGATTGTCATTATGCCCGAAACTTATCATAGAAACAAGATAAAAACAAACACTTACCCCAGTTAATAATGCAACTCTTGCCATTAGCTTCGTATCACTACGACTGATACCTTCTTCGTCGTCTTCCTGTTTCAATTGCTCGTAGTAATGTACAAGCATTTCTCGACCTGATGCTTGTAAAGGACGTAACCTTGGTTTCCTTTTCGGAGGAGTTCTTGCAGATTTTTCTTCCTTCTTATACATCCCAATCTAATTCTGTTCGTATAAGTATGGGACGAAATAGGAACGTAATTAATAAAACGATGTGCTCATCATCTCACACAAACTATGTTATTAAATGCATTATCCGAACATGCCACAATTCTACTTACCTGGTATTAGCCAAATAGATTTACAATCCCACAGAAAAAGAAAATATGCTTTAAATATTCTCGCAAATGTATCGCTAGTGACTTTAAAGGCAATGCGGTGGCAACACACAATTCACGCTAGCACAGTGACTGAACGTTGCCAACGTGCCAGATTAACGGTAACAGTAAGACGTCGTATCGGCAAGTAGGGTCCCTAAACTGTATGGTTACTGACACTGAAAAAGACCCAACAGCAAGAAAAGTTACTAGGGGAGAAAGGGTAAGGTTGCACCCTTAGGGTACGTCCTTACACGCCCGGGACTATATTGTAGAAACGCATGGAATAGGTATTGCCGGAAAATTTTCAACGAGTTCTCTTCGATATTATGATGCCAATGTTAAGTTAATGGTCCTTTAACCTGCGGAAATAAAGAATAATTGTGCAGCCGCAAAAAAAAAAAAGGAAATACGGCGTGACGCAAGTCAATGTTCGGCGTCTAAAAATAGTCTAAAATGCGTAGGCCTGTATGACTTTACAAACTTCTTTTTGAGCCTGATTTAAATGTTTTGAAGGAAGAAGTGGGGTTCATCTGGTATTCGGAGAAATACGGATCTATATTTTTTTTCAGAATGAAATTAAACATACACTTTCACGTAGTATCGGACTACGAAAAATAAAGAAGTAAGCCGTAGTGTGGATATCATCTGTGGAAACGCAAGTTTTGAACAACCGGATTGCCGTTTCATACCGGTTTTAAAGTGCATGACGGGTTTTCCGACTTTTATACAAAAATCGGATATAACGACAATCCGTTATAGCGAGTAAATTTTTCGCTGTTGTGAATTCTCGCTATAACGGACTTCTACTGTGTATACCAAAATCCATCTTTTGAAATACTAAAACAAACTCATCATTTGTTACCTGGCAACAAATTTTATTTCTTGAATAACAACAATTGTGAATTATACCGCATCATTTTTTTAACCTCAAGATCTACGGCAAGAGTGTTCCTCAAGAACCTACGATATCTACAAAAATTTATCTTAACTTATAAAGTGCTACATGAACTTCTGTTTTTAATTCTTCAAGAAAAGTGTCATAAGTGTTACAATTGTGTTGACTTCTTGCCATTTTTGTATCGGCTGATGATGACATGGACATATGTTGAAACCGGTCCCATAACATAATAAACATGTTGCTACATTAATTTGTAGTTGCTATGTTTTCCTTGGCCATCTGTTTTAGCTTCACTATATTGTGTCATATGTTTCTTAATAGTTTGAGCACGGCGATTAGAAATACCATGCAGAAATAAAAATGCCTTGTAGCAAACACTAACATCTTGTAGTGTGTCATCTACACGTGCCCTAACACGATAACAGTAAGAGGAGCTATGGAAACTTGCCTCACATTCATTCTTCTGGTTGCGCCTCCACTGAACAGGAACAACGGTAACAAGTGCACTCAAATATTGACTCAGCGCATTATAGTCCCCCAGTTCATTGAAATTATTTCGAAGCACTTAAACACTTACAGTCTTCTCCAATCTCATGTGTTGTAGCACAATTTCTTCATATAATCACTCATCTTGCCTGTTTTTTCTTTTCTTTGCACTACGTTGCTCGCTATTTGCCTGTTCATTGTCTGTGTTACTAATATCACTCAACGTAATTATTATGTACGACAGCAAAGTACAATAAACAAAGAAAACACTGAGCTAGATACTGTTATTCCGGCTGTATTTTGTGAACTGACCAGCTAACACTGTGCATCATAATGGCGGAGTGGAGGGGAGCCATATGGACCCTGATCAGTATTGCTCAGCAGCACATGGACCTTGATCGCTATTAGCCATTCCCCATATCTTTTGACATTAATTACTGCGAGACTGTGATTTTTCTTGGACTGGAGGGTTGCACCTTCAATCAGTACAATCAATCAATCAATACTGATCTGCATTTAGGGCAGTCGCCCAGGTGGCAGATTCCCTATCTGTTGCTTTCCTAGCCTTTTCCTAAATGATTTCAAAGAAATTGGAAATTTATTGAACATCTCCCTTGGTAAGTTATTCCAATCCCTAACTCCCCTTCCTATAAATGAATATTTGCCCCAGTTTGTTCTCTTGAATTCCAACTTTATCTTCATATTGTGATCTTTCCTACTTTTATAAACGCCATTCAAACTTATTCGTCTACTAATGTCATTCCACGCCATCTCTCCGCTGACAGCTCGGAACATACCACTTAGTCGAGCAGCTCTTCTTCTTTCTCTCAATTCTTCCCAACCCAAACTTTGCAACATTTTTGTAATGCTATTCTTTTGTCGGAAATCACCCAGAACAAATCGAGCTGCTTTTCTTTGGATTTTTTCCAGTTCTTGAATCAGGTAATCCTGGTGAGGGTCCCTTAACACTGGAACCATACTCTAGTTGGGGTCTTACCAGAGACTTATATGCACTCTCCTTTACATCCTTACTACAACCCCTAAACACCCTCATAACCATGTGCAGAGATCTGTACCCTTTATTTACAATCCCATTTATGTGATTACCCCAATGAAGATCTTGCCTTATATTAACACCTATATACTTACAATGATCCCCAAAAGAAACTTTCACCCCATCAACGCAGTAATTAAAACTGAGAGGACTTTTCCTATTTGTGAAACTCACAACCTGACTTTTAACCCCGTTTATCAACATACCATTGCCTGCTGTCCATCTCACAACATTTTCGAGGTCACGTTGCAGTTGCTCACAATCTTGTAACTTATTTATCACTCTATAGAGAATAACATCATCCGCAAAAAGCCTTACCTCTGATTCCACTCCTTTACTCATATCATTTATATATATAAGAAAACATAAAGGTCCGATAATACTGCCTTGAGGAATTCCCCTCTTAATTATTACAGGGTCAGATAAAGCTTCACCTACTCTAACTCTCTGAGATCTATCTTCTAGAAATATAGCAACCCATTCAGTCACTCTTTTGTCTAGTTCAATTGCACTCATTTTTGCCAGTAGTCTCCCATGATCCACCCTATCAAATGCTTTAGACAGGTCAATCGCGATACAGTCCATTTGACCTCCAGAATCCAAGATATCTGCTATATCTTGCTTGAATCCTACAAGTTGAGCTTCAGTGGAATAACCTTTCCTAAAACCAAATTGCCTTCTATCGAACCAGTTATTAATTTCACAAACATGTCTAATATAATCAGAAAGAATGCCTTCCCAAAGCTTACATACAATGCATGTCAAACTTACTGGCCTGTAATTTTCAGCTTTATGTCTATCACCCTTTCCTTTATACACAGGGGCTACTATAGCAACTCTCCATTCATCTAGTATAGCTCCTCCGACCAAACAATAATCAAATAAGTACTTCAGATATGGTCCTATATCCCAACCCATTGTCCTTAGTATATCCGCCAAAACCTTATCAATTCCAGCTGCTTTTCTAGTTTTCAACTTTTGTATCTTACTGTAGATGTCATTGCTGTCATTGGTAAATTTTAATACTTCTTTAGTATTAGTCACCTCCTCTATCTGGACATTATCCTTGTAACCAACAATCTTTACATACTGCTGACTGAATACTTCTGCCTTTTGAAGATCCTCACATACACACTCCCCTTGTTCATTAATTATTCCTGGAATGTCCTTCTTGGAACCTGTTTCTGCCTTAAAATACCTATACATACCCTTCCATTTTTCACTAAAATTTGTATGACTGCCAATTATGCTTGCCATCATGTTATCCTTAGCTGCCTTCTTTGCTAGATTCAATTCAATTCTGTGTGTATTCAGCTACAAAATGCCACTGCTAACTCAATTTCGTCGAAAAATGGACTATGATCATTCTTAGCCGTCACCCTTCAAATGTGCGGTCAACTCTAAAATCCAAAGAAATAAGGGCCTAGCTATTATTTAATGGAGGACGACGGTTCGGATCTCCGAAGATTCACTACAGCACTCCTTCCATCCAAGATGTCTAATCTACATTAAATATAACTCGCATGCATGATAATACAACTGGTTGAGTACCAGTCCTCTTAAATGAACATTCCCATAGAAACTAATAGCTCTCACCATTTTACACAAGGTCAAACTACGAAAAACAGATTTGAGAAAATTCCCAAGGAAAAAAATAAAAGAATAAATTCCCAAAACAAATCTTCCTGTATTTACGAGGCATGTTTTTTAAGTAAGGTCTGTTTGAAAATAAGTACACAACGAAAGGTTATTTCAAAAAAGTAAAGTTATATTCAGAAAGTACATACTTCACTCTATTTTTCGACATAGTTGCCAAGTTTGTTCAAACACTTATCATACCTCGTAACCAATTCTAAAATACCCTCTTCATAGAAACTTGCTGCCTGCTCCGATAACCAAGAGTTCACTGCCGTTTTCACATCGTCGTCGTCATTGTAATGATTGCCACTGAGGTGATGTTTGAGGTGGAGGAACAGATGGTAATCACTCGGCGCAAGATCAGGACTGTAAGATGGGTGGTCTAAAACTTCCCAGCCAAAACTGTCCAATAAATCACGGGTCTGACCTGCAGTGTGAGGTCTTGCATTGTCATGGAGAAGGACAATTCCCTTTGTCAGCATGCCGCGTCTTTTGTTTTGAATCGCTCTGCGTAGCTTTATCAGGGTTTGGCAGTATGCTTCTGCATTGATAGTTGCATGAAGTCGACCAACAAAACACCATGCCTATCCCAAAACACCGACGCCATGATTTTGCTCTGGGACAGAGTCTGTTTGGCCTTCACCTTTACAGGTGAGTGTGTGTGTCTCCATTCCATGCTCTGTTGCTTCGATTCAGGCGTGATATGAGAAACCCATGTTTCGTCTCCAGTTACGATCTGACTCAAGAAGCCGTCACCTTCTTCGTTATAACGAGTCAAGAACTTCATCGCCCACTCAAATCTTTGGTTTTTGTGGTCCTCTGTTAGGAGTTTCGGGACCCAATGGGAGCACAGTTTCCTAAACTTTAGGTGTTCAGAAACAATGTTGTAAAGCACTGATCTCGACACGTCAGGAAATTCGTTTGAGAGACCTGTTATTGTGAAGCGCCTGTTCTCACGAATCTTCGCTTCAACTGAAGCCACCAAATCGTCCGTAATCAAAGAAGGGCGACTGGAGCGGTCCTCATCGTGGACATTGTCACGGCCATCTTTGAATTGTCGTACCCACTTAAGCACTTTGCTTTCACTCATAACAGTATCACCGTACACTTCGCAAATCTGTCAATGAATTTCTGCAGCAGACAGGTTCCTTGCTGACAAAAACCGTATCACTGACCGAACCTCACATGCGGCGGGCGAGTTGATAGTCTTAAACATTTTGAAAGCACAGAACAGAACCTTACAGGTTAGCTACAGAGCTGAAACTGAACACAGTTGTTCCCGAGCCATGCCAGTACATGACGCATGCGCTCGTTGCGATATGCGCGCGAACTACTAGTGTCTACAAAAAAACCGGACCTTACTTAAAAAACACGCTTCGTACAAAAATCTAATTCACTCAGACTTGATACTAACTGAAAACTGTGCCCTTAATTTAGCACATTTACATTTTAAACAAAAGAGACCCTATCAAGTATTATTTACAAATTAATGACTTTAAATGGAAATTCTGTTACTATACGAGTCATGGATGTACTCAGCCTCATTCTCCATGACACCTTAGGTAACTCCGGGAACTCCATTGGTCGGTTTACTCCTCTCCAGGTAGACCGCTATGATGATCGGGTATGAACTGGAACTTCTAGGATGAAACTCCATAATCCTTGACACTGGAATCTCCTTCTGTAACTACAGAACACAACACACACAGTTAAGCCCATTACTCACATCTGCTTTAAACACGCACTTTACTGCCCAATTTTTTTATCCAATGTCCTAGGATCAGAAATACTAATAGAGGGTTATTAATTAAACACCCGCATTTAGTTTAATAGCGACACGTCTTGGTTTCAACCTCTGTATCTCTGCTCACTATATTAGTTATTATGGTGGTTCCAATAGCCCCTTCTTTGTTTCAGATGATGTAGGTAATAATAATATCAGTTCAAGTTCGTGCTCTAAATGAAGGTCAAATAACTTGAACACACAGTCTGTTATTTCACCAGTATTAGTTCTTCTCATACACCGCTTGAATTAAGTCATTTCAACTATTCTCTACATTAAAAGTTCATACACCGGGCGAGTTGGCCGTGCACGTAGAGGCGCGCGGCTGTGAGCTTGCATCCGGGAGATAGTAGGTTCGAATCCCACTATCGGCAGCCCTGAAAATGGTTTTCCGTGGTTTCCCATTTTTACACCAGGCAAATGCTGGGGCTGTACCATAATTAAGGTCACGGCCGCTTCCTTCCAACTCCTAGGCCTTTCCTATCCCATCGTCGCCATAAGACCTATCTGTGTCGGTGCGACGTAAAGCCCCTAGCAAAAAAAAAAAAAAAAAAAAAGTTCATACACAAAGGAATCTGTAGTCCGGGACTGACACACGTCTGTCCGTCACAAGATAAAAACGAAGAATGCCACTAGGTAACGCTTCCTGCATCTTATATCAATTAGGAAGATTCCCCCTCTCAAAATTTCCATACGCCCTACTCACAAGATATTAGAGGCGCAATAGTGTGATAATCAGATGACCAGTGATCTTATAAGATGGTTAAGATTCGCCCAGACAAAATCTGATCTTACAATCCAGAATTATAAATTAATATCTGTCCTCACTTTCAACTCACATAAGGGACTTCCCCGCTGTTGAGTGGCTCTCGAGACACTAAAGACATGGCCTCCGTAACTTTCTACTCTTAAATACCACATATTCCGTCCTTTGTAGGAAATTATCACCATAAAGGATGTTGCAAACCCAAATACAATTCACTGATGATGAACAGCTCTTTTGGATCCCTGTACAATGCAGTATTGTTAAAATCATTTATTTTCTTGATATCAAAAACAAAGTTGGCCATGCTGTTTTAAAGATGGTTTCGAGATTACGATTGTGAAAAGTTTTACCTCTCCCTCTCACAAACGACTTGTGGTCGGGATATCCCCTCCCCTCTTCATCCTCGCTCAGCTTGTTGGAGACACGCCTTAGCTTCATGCTTTGCATTCCATGCTTAGAGTTCCCGCGTACTTGCTTCCAGACAAGTAAATGCATGTTCTCTTGATCCCTAGTCCTTGCTTCATGTCCCTGTCGGGTACAAAATATATAGTGATTAGAAATTGTACATCACTACCTCTCCTGCCCTGCTGTCTGATCTCCACCCGCCTAAAAGAACATATCTGTCACACCAAGAACCAAAACACAGATATTTCAGTGGTAGCCAAGCATTACTACGAAACAAGGCATGGAATATCATTTGACAAGACCATGATCCTAGCAGCTATCCCTTGGAATCTGGAAAGGAAAATCTGCGAGGCTATCGAAATCAAGAAACATCTGAACAATATGAATTTAGAAGAAGGATATAAAATCAGTAATTCTTGGATGCCTATCATTCATAGTTTCAAGACATACAGACCACAACATTAACACACAGGCAGAACCTCCAATTACATAACAGTGCGGGCAAGCCCCACTGCCTGGCTGTGACAAATACCATCCAGAATTTTCACGAGACAGCCAGGGGGGCTTATGTCAGCCAGAAAGGCTAGGATATAAAAGACCAATGTCAGGAACCACCCTTGTAGTGTGATTGCTACCTGGGAGACTGATTACCTTGGATCATTAAGGGGTATTTCAGTCGTCTTAACAAAGAATACTGCAATGTATTTGAAACGTCGGCAAACTGTACGTAATGTACAGACAACAACAACACGGTTCATCCCAGAAAATAAAATAAATAATATTAGCCTACATCGCACATACCTACACTTCAGAGCCCATGTACCATGGGTTTTTCTCATATTTCTCACTGGACTGAATCTTTTTTAACAGTTCCTTTTGTTGACACAAATATTTAAAATAGTTTTTGCAATTCACATCTCTAAAATGAAATGTTACCATTGCAATCCCTTTTACAGAATCAACTGCCAGTTTATTTCTCTCCTTTGTCCACTGTGCCTGTATCAAGAACAGCCTCTCAGCACAAGCATTATGGGCTGGCACTGCAAAGAAGAACTGTGCAATTTTAAGTGATTCACTAAATTGTTCTTTACTATCTTTTGGCTTGGTTCATATTTTTCATCATATGAGGCTCTGAATTAATTTTAATTTCAAAATTGTTCAAAACACTTATCATCAATTTTAATATTTTTATCCAACAAAAAATTGATAGATTCTTCCACATAATTCCATGACACATCTGCAAAATCAAGCCACTTAAAACAAGAAATCCTTTCATCACCATAAGACCTATCTGTGACGGTGCAACGTAAAACAACGAGCAAAAAAATAAAACAAGAAAATTTGCTTAACGATTGCATCCACATGTTCAGAAACTCTAAACTACCATCATAGACAGTTCCAACATTGCTCTTAAAATCTTTCATCTTAGGTGCATAATCATCATTTTCCATCTGAACCAACCTTGCTATCACCCTCACGGACATAAAATCATCCATCATCTTTTCTATTTTGAACATCATGGAGGGACTCTAGAAAACTCACCACATCATTAAGGGAGTTTTATTTCTTTTCTAAGTTACTGATTATAATTATGAAAAACACTAGCTAAAAACTAGATATGCCACAAATATATCTCACTGATAGGATCAATTAAAAAATTCTTGAAGACTGCTGGAGGTTTGTTTTGAGACATGAAGGAGGATTTTAGAGCAAGAAACATCTCTGTAAGTCTCTGAATAGCTGGAAATAGACTGAGAACTTGTTGGTACTCTGTTTCAGCAAAGTTACATCATTTCTTTAGAGACTCAACACGGACAGTATATACTAAAATATTGTTATATATTTTCATTATTAAACCTTGCAAATCAATTTCAAGGTGGTCAGTTCCATGCTGAATGCAGTTATTAAGGACATGAGCAGTAGTGTTGGCTACTGAGTGTATAATTCGAAGCACTGTATCGATTCTTTCAACTGTCCGAGTGATTTGAATCACAGTAACAGCAAGATCACAGCACACGAATCAGCTGACTTGCAGCAGACAAGCGTTGAGTGGTGCACTCACGGATCAGTGAGACACAACACACACCCACACACATGGTTCATCATCAGAACAGTGCACATTGGTGGGCAGCCAAACTTCTGCTGCAGGCAAGACATTCAGAGGCATGGTTTGCTGAAAGAATTGTACACTATAGCAGACTCTCATTCTCAGCTCATTTGAAAATAATACCCACTTGCGTTCACTGTCCTCCTCTTACAGAGAGGATTAAATAGTAGTTGGAATTTATTTGCAGTGTTAAAAAGGTATCTGCAGTCGCTTAAGTGTGGCCAGTATCCAGTATTAGGGAGATAGTAGGTTTGAACCCCAATGTCGGCAGCCCTGAAAATGGTTTTCCGTGGTTTCCTATTTTCACACCAGGCAAATGCTGGGGCTGTACCTTAATTAAGGTCACGGCCGCTTCCTTCCCACTTCTAGCCCTTTCCTGTCCCATCATCGCCATAAGACATATCTGTGT
The DNA here is from genome assembly GCF_040414725.1 of Anabrus simplex. NCBI lineage: Eukaryota > Metazoa > Arthropoda > Insecta > Orthoptera > Tettigoniidae > Anabrus > Anabrus simplex. The sequence continues at coordinate 73,490,167 of NC_090271.1, read as the reverse complement.
CAGTGCGACGTAAAGTAACTAGCAAAAAAAAACCTTTAATGAATCTTAGTATTATAACTTAGTTGATATTAGACAATTAATTCAACTCAGCTCGTTGAGCCTATCCTGTAACTATGAATCATGTTCATGACCACTCAAAATGATTTGTTTTATATTGGAAAGAAACGCTCAGTATTATCTCAATTCATATGTCACATCATTGCACAAGACTTCATTCATCGAATCATGAGATCACTGGTGTACATGGACAGAGTGTAAGTGAGCTGACTGACGCAAGAACTTGACTAAAAATATGGTGAGTCAGAAAACCGTGAATACAGTGAAATTTCAAAGTTTTTTGAAATCATTTAAGAAAAGACTAGGCGAGCAATTGATAGGGAATCTGCTGCCTGGGCGACAGCCCTAAATGCAGATCATTGATGATTGTGTGTACAGATATCTTTTCATGTAATTCTATATACTTATTATTACTGTGAGAGAAAGGCTTTGTAACATTAAAACTCGATGTGAAGTGGTGGCTGCGGGGGAAACCTGAATCTGAAAAATGGATTATGCATAAGAAAGCCTGGAGCATCCCTGTTTTCATTCTGCTGAGAGCTTTGATAAACTCTTGGAAGATTGGAGGAGTGTCCATCCAGCGTTGGGGATTATGTTGAGGAACATGTTGAAGAAAATCTTCAGCAGCAATGGAACTACAGTACAAGAGTGAGCTTGAAGTGGCAGATAGCAGCAGCGAGCACTGAATGCTCTTGTTGCTGCCTATTAGTACATGATGCACAGATTAGCAGTTCTAATGTGACCTGAATCAGATCACCTATCAGTTGGGTAACGTGAACAGAATCAAATGAATTGATTCAGTAAAATGAATTTAAAAAACCATCATTAATGAGCAGGGCATCCCACTCCAACCAGCACCTTGTTAAGCATCCTCTTCAGGTTAGTAAACGCATTATTACCATCACCTCTTTTATACCACCAAAATTTGTGTTACAGTTGTCACTACCAAACACCACACATTTATCCTTAATTTTAAACTTGTTAAGGATGCCATGATGTAAGTTAAAATAGTTTCTGCTGTTTTATTTGGCATACTTTCAATATTAACCCATTCATGTCACAATAAATGGCCACATTGTTGACTGTGGAATCAGATTTCATTTGCCCACCCGTAGTTTGAGTGTACCTGTCACACATAAACATGCATAAAATAGAAACTAATTCAGATAATTCATTGAAATTTCGCATTCATGCCAATGAAGTTTATGACTTGCCCATTCTTCATTCCTTGAGTGACTGCTGGCTGTGGTATAAATGTTTTTAATTTGAAATAATTTCAAAAAGATCAGATCTGTGTTCTCTAAAAACATCGCAATTTCGGATGGTGGATGGACTACACATTTTTTGTGAGTATTTCTGAAACACCGTTGTAACCACAAAATGAATATATATCAGGATTATTGTCTTTTTTTCCTCCAATATCCGATCACTATGGTTCTTTTGTGTCACCAGCTGCGCGCCATTTGGAAGAACCTGGTGTGGCACTTTCACTCTCACTTTCTTCAATATTCTGCTCACTTCGGTAACTTTCACTGTTGCTATCACTATACTCAAACTTGGATTAATTTTCCAAAACATCATTATTGCCATAATCGCCATCTTAAACAATGCCTACAATGCCTACAAGTGCTTTCAATCTCTCGTCGACATTAACGCAAAACTACATAATGAATACCATTGAAAATAAACTCATTATTCAACAATTCCAGTGTCACACAGAAATACAAATAGCATTGTTTACCAACAGTACATGCCTCTAGTTCCCTACTGTGTGCATTGTTAGAAATTATATTGTATCATTGCGAGCTGAGCTCATAATTTGATTCATGCGCCAAAACACCGTGCGCAACCACAGCTTGTCATATGATGTGAATGGGTTTAGAAGCTTATTTTGAAGTCCTTCATTCTTGTTGTCAAAGTAATGAATTAGAATGGGGAACATTTTTATATTGCCATGGTTGCTAGCATCTGTCAGGACACCAACAAAAGAAATGCATTCATGATCTTTTATGAAACATTCTACTGAATAATGAGGTGCTAGAATTGAATTTACAATCACTTCAATTTTGTTAGGGACCACATAAGATTTTCAATTATATGAATGAGTCACGGAAAGTTTCTCTCAATAGTTCAGGGATACAATCCATAGATTTATTACTGCTGTGGTGTGGCATGTGATAGATTATGTCATCACGTGACAGTGTGACAAGAATGATGTCCTAATCACGAAATTGATGACTGCTGGACAGATCATAAACTTCTTATTAGTCGATTCAGGATTACCACCCATAAAAGTCACGAACCCACTGCATGAATCCAATAAGGAAGAACCTTCAAGAGTCTACATTCTTACAGATAGCCAGGTCACCTTGAAGCTTCAACTTGATAGTGTTGCCACAAAATACCAAAACTCTGTTCTAGAACGATTAACTCACAATCCAATCAATACAAAGGATGTAAAATGTGTATGGACTACATTTCAAAACATCATTAGAGTCTGCACAGAAAGTCATTGGCTATGAGGAAAGGAAGAGACAAGACTGGTTTGATAATAAGAGTGAAGAAATCTTGAACATCAAGGCTAAACGGGATGCCTATCTATCCGTTTCTCAAGATCCATCCTCCGGAGAAAAGAAAATGCATTTTCAAGAACTAAAACAGAAGTGTCAGTCAGAAATCAGGGAAATAAAGAACAACTGGTGGCAGCAAAAAGCCAAGGAACTTCAGAAATGCTCAGATATCAGGGACTTACGCAACTTCTATGCAGGACTGAAAGAGCTGTATGGTCCCTCATCATCAGGAACTCTGAAAGCTGTTGATAAAACCACCATTCTTAGGGACAGCCGGGTCATCTTGAAACAATGGAAAGAGCACTTCAGCTCACTTGAACCGTAGTTCTGCTTCTGCTGAAGATTTTCTTCAACATGTTCCTCAACATACTCCCCAACCCTGGATGGATACTCGTCCAACCTTCCAAGAGTTTATCAAAGCTCTCAGCAGAATGAAAACAGGGAAGGCTCCAGGATCAGACAACATTCCTCTTGAACTCCTTAAAAATGGAGGCTCACCTCTAAAAACCAGTCTTTTCTATCTGAATCTTCTAATCTGGGAAACCAAATATGTTCCTGCTGCCATGAAAAATATTTTGCTATAATCTTACTGAATCAACTTCAGGTTGTTTCTGAGAGGTTACTACCTGAATCTCAGTGTGGGTTTCGTGCCTCTTGTGGTACAATTGACATGATCTTCTGCACAAGACAACTCCAGGAGAAGTGCAGGGAACAAATTACAACTCTGTTCGTAGTGTTCTATGACCTTGAGAAGGCCTTTGATGTAGTTTTTCAAAACGCTATGTGCAAGGTTTTGAGGCACTTTGGATACCCCAAGCACTTCGTTCGTGTGATCCAAGCTCTCCATGATGGTATAGTTGGTCAGGTACTGTATCAGAATGATATCTCAGAAGAATTTTCAGTCATAGATGGACTCAAGCAAGGATGTGTATTTGCACCTACACTTTTCGGCCTGTACCCGGCAGCAGCTATTCTTTATGAGACAACGCCTCCAAACAACACAGGGGTGGAAATTAAATATCGGTATGACAGGTGGCTCTTCAACCAGGCCAGACTTCACTCCAAAAGATTAACCTATTGTACCCGGGTTACAGAATTGCAATATGCAGATGATTATGCATATGCTCACAACCAGAAGAGCTTCAACAATCTGTCCTCTGTTTCAACAGAGCTTATGAATGTCTTGGCCTGATTGTCAACATTCAGAAGAACAAAGTGCTTACTCAGCCTCCTCCTGGAACCACTCCCCCACCAGATTTTGATATCACCATATCTGGCATAGCTCTGGAAAGGGTGGAACACTTCTCATACCTTGGGAGTATTCTCTCAACGCACTGAACCTCTGAGAAGGACGTGGAAAACAGAATACAGGCTGCCCGTGTGGCCTTTGGACGTCTCTCACATTGTGTATTCCAGAACAAAGATCTAAGTATTCGCACGAAAATAATAGTGTACCAAGCTGTTGTTATTTTTACATTACTGTATGGGTGTGAAACCTGGACACTATATCACCGGGACATCAAGAAACTGGAACGCTTTCATCAACAAAAACTGAGATCCATCATGAACATCGAATGGGATGACTATATAACTAATATAGCAGTTCTCGAGAAAGCAAAGCTAAACAGTATCAAAACCACCATCATTGGTCATCGGCTTAGATGGGCAGGCCATATCCATCGTATGAGTGACAGCAGACTCACTCAGCAAATCCTGTATGGTGAACTCAGCACTGGCGGGGAACTCGTACTGCTCCTCTGAAACGATGTTAAGACCAACTTAAGCAGACCCTAAGAAGAGTAGATATAAATCCAAGTACTTGGCATACTCTCGCATTGGATCGCCCTCAGTGGCGTGCTACCATCTCAGCTGCAGTTGCACAGTTTGAGCAAGAACGTCAAAGACAGGAAGAGGAAACTCTCAAGAGAAAGAAGCTACATCAAACACTGCCACTATCCAGTATTCGGGAGATAGTAGGTTCGAATCGCACTGTCGGCAGCCCTGAAGATGGTTTTCCGTGGTTTCCCATTTTCACACCAGGCAAATGCTGGGGCTGTACCTTAATTAAGGCCACGGCCGCTTCCTTCCCAGCCCTAGCCCTTTCCTGTCCCATCGTCGCCATAAGACCTACCTGTGTCGGTGCGACGTAAAGCCAATAGCAAAAAAAAAAAAAAAAAAACCACTGCCACGTCCTCCACCTTCCATCGGATGCAACGTGTGTGGCCGTATGTTTTATGCAAGAATTGGTCTGATAAGCCATCAGCGCCACCTTCATTGTGTGGACTAAGGATTACGGAACTGCAGGCGAGAAACAAAAACTGAGATGTGAGTATTGGCCGACGACAACAACGGTGTGACACAAGAGTGCCTTCAGCAGCACTTACTTTATTTTTCAGCTCAGTATAGGGTTTTATAAAAAATTTAGTTACTTTACTTCATGAACTTGCACCTCTAACAAACTTCATATGTTACTCTGTTTACATGTGGAGTTCCAGGTCGCTGGCACCATGATTTCGATTGAAGCATAAGTCCCTGGACAGCAAGTCATACATTCTGCTATCCATTGTACTCCTCCAGGACGAAAGCTGGGATATTTTTCTCTGAGTTTATCCGTAAATGTATATTTCCCAATTGGCATGATGAGAAATCATCTTAAAACAAAACAGAGAATGATCAAAATGCATTGTTCAGCTATAAAAAATCTTAAATTATAAAATAAAACAATGTTTCTGTGCTGTACATTTTGAAAATCAAAAAACTGCTGTTTCAATTTACCTAATAAGATGATTCATTGAGTAAGGAATATATAATTTAATGGAGATACAGCTGGGTGAATGCACACGTGTATTGCACAAACATAAACTGTTAAGTGAAAACTGGAAGGAAGAACTATCACAGCTATCTCTAAGCTAACTGAAAAGATCGATACATCGATTGTAGATTCACAATTAAGTATTTATTTATTTTCCACCTAGTCGATACAATGATTGCTTAAGGCAATTTTTAATGGTCAAAAGTGGTACATGTTTCGTATATTATCAACATCTTCATCTAAACAGTGTTATGTGGCTGAAGATGTTGATAATATACGAAACATGTACCACTTTTGACCATTAAAAATTGCCTTAAGCAATCATTGTATCGACTAGGTGGAAAATAAATAAATACTTAATTGTGAATCTATTGAAGTGCGATACGGACCATGAAGCTGATTTTATGTAACATCGATTGTAAGCGAATAACAAATGGTGTCATTCAGTAATTGATATAAAAAATGATATGTAACTTGTTGACTATATGAGATGGAAACAAAAATCAAAAGATCATATTTCCCAAAATTAAAAAATGCAGACATTAGCAGAAATCGTAAAAATGTGTGCAGATGGCACATTAAACGTCAAAAATACATGCAGACGTTTGGTAACCCTATGTAGATACAGCTGTACCTGTCGCCCCATGCTTCCGACAGTTCGCTGCAACATTTTCTTGCCTCTTCCATTGATTTCAGTCATGATGGTTGGTCTTGAAAACTTCAGTTGTGCATTGTCCCTTTTGAAACACTTTATCCTTGATATAACCTCACAGGAAATAATCTGTTGTGAAGTCCGGTGATTTTGGTGGCCACAGATTGTGGAGATAACTCTTTCCACAAAGAAACTGCTGATAAGAGCAAGAAACTCAGTTGCCATGTGGCAAAACAATAACCCTGAGTTCGGTCATTGTCATCTAGTTGCTCGACAAATTGCAGGAAAATTACCTTGTAACAGTCTGTCTTCATTGTATCCGAGAAGAAGAATGGACCCACTTATCGGTTTGTCGAGACTGCACAGCAAACTCTGACCTTCTGTGGATGCAAGGGTCTTTCGTGAATACCGTGTGGTTTATGTGTGGCCCAAATGTGGGTATATTGAGAGTTCACATTACCAGTCAGATGGAACCAGACCTCATCTGTGACCCATGTGATGTTCAGAATTCCCGGTAACCATACAGTAAAATCCAATAACCTTGTGCAGTAATGGGCCTGGTTTTCCTTATCCAGCTCATGTAACTTGTGAATGACAGTCATCTTGTTTGGCTGCAGTTTCTTTGCCTTGGTCATTCTTTGAACTTATTTAAAATGAATGAGTGTATGAGTCTGAGACTGAAGTTTCCAATATTGTTTTGTCCTTGTAGTATATCTTCATCTAGCTCACTGTTGTTCATTTCTGTCCTTTTCCCTTCAGTTTAGCTTTCAGTTTTCCATGATTACCACTATCAAGAGTTTTTATTAAATAAATTACTGCACAGTCCATCTGTCATCCTACATTTAACTCTTCTGCTACCTCTTATTGAATCCACACCAATTGCATTTGAAATCCACCCATTGTCGAGCCATCCACTACTTGTAGGAACCGTTATGGTATGGCCACTTCCAAAAAAAAGGCTTGCTAAAACTATATCTAACTTTCTTAAATACTCCTTGATAGTAACTCTGATTTAGTTAAGGGAAGTGTGGGAATTTGATATACATCTAGTTAACACTTGAACTACTGTGGATCCATCATGAGAAGTTGTTTTATGAAGAGAAAGAAATTGTGATGTTTATTGAAGCATCTATTCTGTGTTCTTAGTAATAAAATGTATTGTATTCTCCGACACAGTGATTTTTCGTATGTTATGAAGTGATAGTATAACGTATAATTTAGGTACTTTGTATTCTGTTGTTGGTGAAGTGTTGTTCTTTGAAGGAACACCTGAACTACATATTATTTACAGTAGTTTTTTTATTCCAGTGTTAGAAAGGTACATCCCAGGAAAAGAGCGTTCTCGTCTATACTTCCTGGAGTATATAATGTATAATTTCAGCTGATTACCAAACGTTTCATGTGATGTGTGGTTGTAATAGTCAACAAGTTTTTTTTTTTTTTTTTTTTAAGTATTCCGGTTGATTGTGACAGAACCGCTCAACAAGTCTAAGCCGAGTTATGTAAACATGAAACGGCATTTTTACTCACATCCAAGAACATTAAAGTGCCATGTGTTACGTATCAGTGTATAAACTTTCAATCAATATATTCTCAACTGCGTTAGTTCGTTTCCAGTAGATCGAAGCAGGACCAGCAGTTCTATTCTGTGTTCCACGAACATATGACAGTTTTTGAAACCAAAACCAGAACTTTTAAATGCCAAGTGGTTTGTCTTTGTACATTCAATGTATATATGTTTCATCTAGTTTAGTCAGATTGAGGCAGGACTGTCAAACCCAGGAACGTTCTTGTAACTCCAATGTTTCATATCATTATATGTGTTTCATATCGTATGTGTGTGTTTTCGAACAGTGCATGTGTTTCCAGTGTTCCGTGTCCATGAACGCGTGACAGTTTAGGCCAAAACTATGTCTTTGTACACTTTGCTTCAATGTGTGTGTATTTCTTCCAAAATTTTTTCAGATAGAAATGGGACTGTCAAGTCCAAGAACGCTCTTAGAGAGCCAAGGTTTCTTATCATTATAAGTGTCCGTGTCAAATTTGTATATATTTTCAACCAGTACATGTATTTCCAGTGTTCCGTGTTTCATGAACACAAGACGATTAGAGCCAGAACTGGGAAATTTTAAGTTCCAAGTTCTGCTTGCCAAGTGTACGTTGCATTTCAAGGTAATGTCTAGCAACCCATTGATGTGTTTCCATGAAATCACCAATAGGTACGTGGTATTTCATTATGATGATTGTTATCAGATTCCCCTTGTTTTGATTTTCACCAAGAACTGATGTGTCGTGACCCTAGGGATGACAACAGGCTGAGGACTCAGGTTCGAAATTCTGGGAGCGTATAGTCAGATCAGCAAAGTTTGAATATTAATTATATTCTAAACCCAAGAATATTCACACACATATGTATAAAAGTTACATATACAACTTTAAACACAATATACTCTGACACCATTTATTCTCATACCCTTCTCAAACTTCAGATCTTTCGAATGTCTTTAAGTCTCTATGTTGCACTCTCGAATAAGTATATTCACTGGTTGAATACTTAACTATGGAGTGGAATCGAAGTCCGTCCAATCTAAGTCTTCTCTCTTCGTCTCTTCTTTCTTCTGCATAGATATCCCTGGGGAACCCGTTACTCTTCACGGCGAGGTGTTATTCTCCCAAATATAAGTATTTACTGGTTTTTAATGATGACTATATTCCAACAGCTAATTTGACTACTGGTGTGGAAAACCCTTGTGATCGCCCACTGACGAATCACATTTACTTTCAGAGCCTAATGTCCCTTTAACTTACTAACAGTTTTCAATCAATCAATCAATCAATCAATCAATCAATACTGATCTGCATTTAGGGCAGTCGTCCAGGTGGCAGATTCCCTATCTGTTGCTTTCCTAGCCTTTTCCTAAATGATTTCAAAGAAATTGGAAATTTATTGAACATCTCCCTAGGTAAGTTATTCCAATCCCTAATTCCCCTCCCTATAAATGAATATTTGCCCCAGTTTGTCCTCTTGAATTCCAACTTTATCTTCATATTGTGATCTTTCCTACTTTTATAAACGCCATTCAAACTTATTCGTCTACTAATATAATTCCACGCCATCTCTCCGCTGACAGCTCGGAACATACCACTTACTCGAGCAGCTCTTCTTCTTTCTCTCAATTCTTCCCAACCCAAACATTGCAACATTTTTGTAACGCTACTCTTTTGTCGGAAATCACTCAGAACAAGTCGAGCTGCTTTTCTTTGGATTTTTTCCAGTTCTTGAATCAGGTAATCCTGGTGAGGGTCCCATACAATGGAACCTTACTCTAGTTGGGGTCTTACCTGAGTTTTATATGCCCTCTTCTTTACATCCTTACTACAACCCCTAAACACCCTCATAACCATGTGCAGCAATCTGTACCCTTTATTTACAATCCCATTTATGTGATTACCCCAATGAAGATCTTTCCTTATATTAACACCTATATACTTACAATGATCCCCAAAAGAAACTTTCACCCCATCAACGCAGTAATTAAAACTGAGAGGACTTTTCCTATTTGTGAAACTCACAACCTGACTTTTAACCCAGTTTATCAACATACCATTGCCTGCTGTCCATCTCACAACATTTTCGAGGTCACGTTGCAGTTGCTCACAATCTTGTAACTTATTTATCACTCTATAGAGAATAACATCATCTGCAAAAAGCCTTACCTCCGATTCTACTCCTTTACTCATATCATTTATATATATAAGAAAACATAAAGGTCCGATAACACTGCCCTGAGGAACTCCCCTCTCAACTATTACAGGGTCAGACAAAGCTTCACCTACTCTATAACTCTCTGAGATCTATTTTCTAGAAATATAGCAACCCATTCAGTCACTCTCTTGTCTAGTCCAATTGCACTCATTTTTGCCAGTAGTCTCCCATGATCCACCCTATCAAATGCTTTAGACAGGTCAATCTCAATACAGTCCATTTGACCTCCAGAATCCAAGATATCTGCTATATCTTGCTGGAATCCTACAAGTTGAGCTTCAGTGGAATAACCTTTCCTAAAACTGAATTGCCTTCTATCGAACCAGTTATTAATTTCACAAACATGTGTAATATAATCAGAAAGAATGCCTTCCCAAAGCTTACATACAATGCTTGTCAAACTTACTGGCCTGTAATTTTCAGCTTTATGTCTATCACCCTTTCCTTTATACACAGGGGCTATTATAGCAACTCTCCATTCATCTGGTATAGCTCCTCCGACCAAACAATAATCAAATAAGTACTTCAGATATGGTACTATATCCCAACCCATTGTCTTTAGTATATCCCCAGAAATCTGATCAATTCCAGCCGCTTTTCTAGTTTTCAACTTTTGTATCTTATTGTAAATGTCATCAACTACTCATTCGCGGCTCTCCTCAAATTATATCAACACACTAGCAATTCTCTTGGTGATAAGAGTCTATAGTTATAAAGCCTCCTTCGTAGGATGAAAGTCAAAAGGCCCTCTCCGAGTGATGAACGTCAAAAAGCCCTGTTGTTTACGTGTTACGAGGTTATATAGCCTTTCTTATTCCTTCTTGAATAATTCACTGAGTAATACCACCTCCATTGGCCACTCGTACACGTCACAGCATCACTGTTCTCTGTTTGGTTCCTTAAGTATGAAACCACCTAGTCACGTTACAATTACATGTGATGTTCCAGAACACTGTGGAAGCTGTTCGTATGTCTCTTACATGTGACTCTGTACATTTCCAGATGAAATGCATATCTACTTACACAATGTTTCACAATATTAAGTCACAAAGCTCTTGGCTTACGAACTTCTAAGCTGTTCGTATGTCTCTTACATGTGACTCTGTACGTTTCCAGATGAAATGCGTATCTACTTACACAATGTTTCACAATATTAAGACACAAAGCTCTTGGCTTACGAACTTCTACGCTACATCGAAAGTTCTAAATCCTTCTTTGGATTATTCTGTCATTTCAGTTATTATTATCACTTTCATGTATGAACTATGAATTATGGACATATAAACTCTCCTGTAACTTCCCTTTATATATACATGTGTTTATATGCCTGCTACTTTTCAAATCACAGGCTTTCTACCTTGGAGGTCGCGGATTCGAATGCCATTCGAGTCCGTTCGCTCACTCTGTTATATTACAAGTGTTTACAGGCTGAAGATGCCCAAAATAATGGGTGAAACATGTACCTGACCAAATAAGTCTACATAAAATCATGTAGATAATAACCACATTAAACGTGGTAAGTACTGAATAGGTGGTTTTTTATTAAATTATCCTTGATATCTATGCCTAACACTCTGTTATATGCGAAAGGCGCATCGCGAACCGCCGTTCACGACAGATGATGACTCCAAGGGAGTCGAAACCAGTCTTCTTATAATTTAATATATTTTTACAATGTGTTGAATGGTGGAGCATCCCTCAAACTCTCTCTTAACGGTGATTGTTCTCTCCCCTACTTTATTTACTTCATTGACCCCTTTTCATGTTTACTACCTTTTCTCCCTTCAGCATTCAGTAACCCTCCAGAGTGTTTCCCAGTTTATAGTATCACCTCTTATACGCCTCTCCTTCTTCTTTAACTAATATGCGTAATCTGCAATTTAGGTACTTCATATTCTGTTGTTGGTGAAGTGTTGTTCTGTGGAGGAACACCTGAACTACATGTTATTTAAACTAGTTTTTTTTAAATTCCAGTATTAGAAAGGTACATCCCAGGAAAAGAACGTTCTCGTCCATACTACCTGGAGGTTCTTCTTAGACTGCCACCTCGCTCCAGTACCCAGATCTCTATAGAGTTTGACTATGTATTCTTGAAGTGGCAGGAGTATCCTCCTGATGCAAACCATGGCTTCTATGTAGGAGCAGCTGTCATAACAGCCATGTTGCCAAGTGGAAGGAACTACATGGGTCTACCTCAAGATGGCAGCACTATAACATCCAGGTAAGTTGTTAATTGTATAGTAGTTAGGGCTAGGAGTTGAACCACCACTATCAATTAAAAGTCAGATAGTTGTGACGCACCCACTTGGCCCACAGATGTCTGACAAAATTATAATGTGGCAGGTCACTTTAATATTAAAATAAATAAATGATATGTCATTGTTTCTCCATAAACAGTATCCCAAGGGCACCAGTCTTCAAGCTTATAGCTTGAAAACGAAAGTAGATAATTAATAATAATAATACGTAATGAGACTCAGAAAACTCCCAGGGGTGGGGTGACGGGACACAAATTCATTAAGTACACTAACTTGGAATTTAAGGATCATTAATAATAATTTCAGAACATAAAAATTAAAACAGCTATTTATTAAGATGAAAAACGTGACGTAACGGCGTTTTAACGAAATCTGAACTTACGGAAGCAAAAGAAAAATTGAATGAAATTAATTTTTAAAATGAACTGTTGCGCAAAGACTTGCAGTAACTTATGCCTTTAGCTCACCAATTGTAGACTCTGTTGTCTTGAAGCTGATGATATGAGGATCTCTCGTGCCGGCTGCTTCATCTGTTGTTGGATTCCAGTCCTACTTCCTGTCTTTAACACATCCTACTGTACTCCTTACATAAAGTCGTAATGAGTCCTAATTTTAAATGCAAAACTACCATGGGTTATGTTCATGGAGAGAATACACTCGTATTCTTCCGTATTACGGAACAGTAGTGTAGCTAAATTCATAATAAAAGCTCTCCTCCCCTAACTAGTCAAAACCGGTCTCCCGTTGACAACCTCTCGTCATTGAGATAACAAGTCCCAGTGAGAGTAACTTTTGAGTAGAATATACTCAGATGCGAAGTGAACTAAGTTAAAATATTCTCCGACGTGCAGACGTAGAATCGTAGTAAGAGTCTCTTCCAAGAGTGAGAATCAGAATGTCCAATAAGAATGTGAATGTGAATCTGAAAGTGAATCTGAATAAGAATGCTAATGTCCTCTCCAGCTCTTGTCGGTGGTATATATCGGTTCAAAAGTCTCCTTCCATCAGCCATATCACATGGTCCAGTAAGATTCGAGGTCTCATCCCTTCTCCGATGTATTGCTGTGAATCCATCACGTTGCTTCATTACGTTCATTCACATAGGCTGAACTTTCCCGCTGAAATAAAGCGTCCCGAAGCGGAGTTTGAAAAGTGGATGTTAATAATGTATCAACTGTCTCTTCATGAGGTAGAGAGGGTAAGGTCTCTCGTAACCTAGATGACGTACTTTTCCTTGAATTGGGCTGAAATTAGCCTGCTGACTCTGGTCACCTCACAACGGCTATTGGAAAATTTACTGCAAGTTATAAATATGCATGATGTTGAAATACTTTACCCAATAATTTGTTCGTTCAGAATACGTTATAGCCGCGATACAAAGAAATGAAATGATGATTGAAATGGATGATAAAAACCCTATATATATATATATATATATATATATATACATACATATTAATTTAAACAAGACCTATCAGTGATTAAATATACACATCTTATAAATTAATTACATAGTTCAATAATTAAAAACATGCAGTAAAGTCCCAAACATCACATTCGCCCCTCTGAGCCTGAAACAAGTAGTACTTCCGTTGAGGGCTCACACTTACACTTTGCCACTTACGTTTCACTTGTTTTCAAAACCACTGTACATTCATTCATTACTGTATACAACATAACACTATTTTACAAAATTACAACTTGATGATTCCACCTACAACTTAATAACCAATAATATATAACACTTCAAAATTTCCATTAAAACACAATATTACAACTTAGCGAGTTTCTGATGTCTCACTTTCTCAAATGTTCGTCATCTCTTGTTGATTTCATGAATCCAGTGTATGCAACATTTGGCAATTCAATTTATATCTGTACAAAATTTACACAATCAAAATATATCGTATTACTCTGTCAAGTGTTGATTACGTTCTTGCTGTATGACTATCACTTCACACACGCCAACACATTCACGTGGTTTTAGCCTAGGGTAAAATTATTGCAAGTCTTTATGATGACTTCATATATTCTACGGGGAATTTACAAATCTTAAACTGCAATATTAATGATCCTCGTTTTATTAGATCCAATTACCAGATAACGAATACATGGCATTACGTAAAGAGAACAGACGTAACCTTGGTAATGAACTCGTGTCAATGAAATACACACATATCGTGTAGCAAGCAAAACAAAACTTGGGAAACTTCACCTACCAGAGAGCAGTCAGTCCACGCTGCGACAGGTGTATATTATATAAGAGATAAGCGTGGCCTGGCTCACTGACCTATATTCCAGCTCTACGGGAAGTCCACCGGACTCGTAATATATTTACGTAAACTTCTGATGTTGTACGTACCCATTAAAATGCAATCGCCGTCAGATAATTTATAAGCACAAGGTCCTAGTTTCTTATGTATACGATATGGTCCTTGATATAAAAGGAAAAACTTTTTTGTGACTTTATCTTCGCTGTTAGATAACATGGGAACTCTCAAAAGAACAAGGTCACCTACCTCAAATTCATCCAGTACCGTACGTTTTTGCTGCTTCTTTCAAAGGTTGCCAGCTTTTACTAGGTTTTCTCTGGCCAATCTAACATAAAATTCAGCATTACACTGCGGCACCTCAGTAATACCCAATACTCTCACCAATTCATATTGTGGCTTAGTACCGAAATGAACTTGCAAAGGTGTCAATCTAGTGCTTTCGTGCTGTACGGCATTGATCCAAGTCTCAATAAGGGATAATTTCGCTACCCAAGCGGAATGCCTCTCGTGAACTAGCGACCTAAACATGCGCGCTAGTTCCTTCATCACCCATTCACACATGTTCCCCTGAGGATTTCTGATGGATGAATGGACCTGAGTAATACCTAATTCACTAATTATGGCTTTCCACTTCTTCGATGTAAATTGTGGTCCACTGTCTGCCAGTATTCTCTGAGGAGTACCTAATTCAGGGACGTACTTCTCTTGGATTATACGACTACAGGATTTTCCTGTTGCTTTCCTCATAGGGTATAATCTGACCAATTTAGAAAAAGCGTCTATCAAAACAAAAATATATTGAAAGCCGTATTGTCCTTTTACAATAGGACTGAAAAGGTCGATACACACCAAGTCACCAGATTTTTCTGCAATTACTGCCTGACGAGGTCCCTCTAAATAACGGTTCGGTATCTTACTTCTCTGACATAGATTACAAGTGGCAAGAACCTTTCTGATTTCTCTTCCCATCTTGTCCCAGATAAAATTCTGTTGGATTTCAAACAGAACCTTATTAGCACCATAATGCCCTAATTCCCTGTGGATGAACCAAATTAACTCCATACGTAGCGATTTGGGTACACAAATAGCCCATTTATGTTCGCTACATTTTCTAGCTAGAAGTCCGTCTAACAATTTAAAAACGTGTCTACCGCGAGTCACAGTAACCTGCTCACCTCCCTGAAATACAGACAAAGGTTCCCTACATTCTTCGTCCACAGACTGTTCCACCAACAGGTTGCGTAATCTGTTTAGAGCAGGCTTATTGTCCTTACTAAGGCATGCACAAATTAAAATGCCTTCCTGTGTTTTCAGGAAACTTCCTTCATCACACAATTTCTGATCTCTGGACAACAGATCAGCAAGGACATTGTCTTTTCCTTTTATATGCACAACAGAAAAATCGTACTCCTGTAAGGCCAGTATCCACCTACTAACCCTATTGGATGATAGCTTACATGTAGGTATAAATGAAAGAGCATGGTGATCAGTCCTAATCTCAAATTTTACACCTAAAACATACATCCTAAATTTACTTAAGGAATACACAATAGCTAAGAATTCAAGCTCCGTAATAGAATACCGTTTCTCCGGTCCACTTAAACCTCTAGACGCTAATGACACAATTCCTAAGTCTCCGTTGTCATCCTCTTGACATAATACACCAGCCAGACCATAGTGAGATGCGTCAGTGAGTAACACATACTTCTTATTTGCCACCGGGTACTTAAGAACAACTGCTTGCCTGAAACCTTCCTTTAAATCATTAAAAGCTTTGTGGTGACCTTATGTCCATTTCCACATACTGCCGGCTTTTAACAAGTCTCTAATCGGCTCAAGTAAGTTTGCAAATCTTAGTACAAAGCGTCTAAAGAAATTGCATACTCCAATATACAACCTTAATTCCTTGATATTTCTAGGTGTATTGGTATTCAATATTTTCTCAATCCTTGTACTCTCAGGCGTAACCCCTATCGCAGATACACGGTGTCCCCTGTCTACCAAAAACACACTTATCTAACTTCAAAGTAAAACCAGCACGCTCTAACTTAGTAAACACCTTCTCTAAGTGACACAAGTGCTCTTCAAAGGTCCTAGACGCAATCACCAGATCATCAATATAAACCGTGGTGAAATCACCTATATCATCACCTAATGCAATATTTAATGCTCTAATTAAGGCTGCAGAACTTGTCTTCGTCCCGTAGGGAACGCGCTGAAACTGATACAAGCTGTACTTATGACTAAAAGCTGTCAGAGGCCTGTCCTCTACTCTCAAAGGAATCTGCCAAAAACTACTTCTTAAATCAACAGATGAAAACCATTTTTTACCCTCAAACCCCTGAATTAACTCTTCAATAGTTTGTGATTTTAACTCGTCAGTACAAATACGTCTATTCATATCCCTCCCATCAATACAAAGTCTGACGCTCCCATCACTCTTAGGCACAACGATTAAAGAATTTACATACTGGCTATTAGACACTTCAATTATCCCATCAGCTAACATAGCTTGTATCTGATCGTCAACTGCCTTGGCATATTTGTGTGGGATAGCATACCGTGGCCCGCTGAAAGGACTGTCATCCAGCACTGAAAAAGAATGTTCATAAACATGTGTTTTACCGGGTTTCTTAGAAAAAATCTCAGCGTGTTCACATAACACTGCCAACAATTCGTCCCTCTGGACTTCCTCTAATTTACTGTTACTCGCAGCTTCAAATAAGGCATCCTTCTGATCCTCTTTCAACCACAACTGGCATAAATTAAACCCCTCACTGGGTTTCTCCTTATATCTAGAAACCTCATTAACACTCCACATAACACAAACATTCGTTTTCCTCTGAATTTCATTTTTCAGTTTGAGTTTGACATACTTATTATCCTACTTCAGATTTACTGTAGCATCATCGTAATCTAACTGAGCCGATTTCAAAGTCAGCCAGTCACATCCCAAGATGAGATCAAATACGAGGTGAGGAATAACCAAACATACCTGTACTGAAATAAAACCCTCTATACAAATTGGCATCGCAACCTGCTTGCATATTTGTTTCAACTTTTTACCAACAGCTGTAATAATGAATGTAGACTTAACAGGCATCTCTTCTATCATAATACCCTGTTTAACTAAAGAGTCATACCATTCTGAACTAATACATGATTTCTGACTTCCTGTATCAATTAACGCGTTAACATACGCCCCCCAAATTTCTAATTGAAGCACAGGATAAACCACTTCATCACCCGAATCTAAATAATTATTATCTGGTTCACACATAAGATCTTCCTTAACATCTAGGTCATATGGCAATAGTTTCATAACACAGTTCCTAACTACTTCCTGGTAAGGCTGGAATTCTGACCCATCATTACAGCCTGCATTTAGTTTAAAGGTTGCGATCGTGTACCTACACTTGGCTCGTTAGTAACTTGTCCTCTTGGGCATTTCCCGTTCTATTTTCAGGTGCTCCACCCCTACCGTTATGCCTTGGCTGAAACTGATTACGATTCTTGTAGTTTGGCTGTCTCCTATTGTCCCTTGGTTCACTATGAGGAACAAAATTATGTGAGTTTCCTGTTCTTTGCCCAATGTTTCCTAGTGCGTCAAAACTCCCTAATAACTGCTCCATTTCCTGGATAGTTTTAATACTTTGCATACACGCTGCTTCTCGTACCCTGTCTGGAAAATGTCGTAACAGTAATCTGACTACATCTGAATCAGCCGTGATTCTGTCTAAATTCTGGCAAATCATAACATGTGACAAAAAATACTCAGTCATAGAGACACATTCATTATGTTTGAATTTCCCAAATACTACCCTTTCTCTTTCACGGCTTTGAACGTTTTCGTTCCAGTATTTGTCTGTGAACTTCATCTTAAATTCCTTCAGACTTTTCATGTTACTTTTATAGACTGAAAACCAGGAACGCGTCTCTCCCACAAAAGCATGATCAATAATGTCGATCGCCTCTTCCCAGTCCATAAACCCTTCCTCAATCCGTTTCCCAAACCATTTTTCTACTATTTTCAGAAATTCTAGTGGGTTAGTTTGTTTCCCATTGAACTTCGGTAATTCGATTTCCTTACTGTAAATCCCTCCATGACTTTGCCTCTCAGTGTTAACTTGCCGTTCTCTTACTTCTCATATATGCATGCTTCTGCCATCGCTATGCGGTTCTCTACATCTTTATCTCTTCTTTCAATTTCATTCACTACAGTGTTCTGTTTTTCTTTCAATGTCTTAATTTCCACTGTATTGCCTTCTACCATCGCAAACTTTTCTCTTTGTTCCCTAGTGTTGTCTTCTATTATACACTTAACCGTATCGATCTTGTTTTGTACCTGATCTTTCAATTCTCTTATTTCTTCTTTTTGGGTCTCAACTTTATTATTAATACTTGTCACCTGTGTCTCTAACTCCTTTCTGGTGTTGTTACTTTTTTTTTTCATTAATCCCTACAACTCACTCCTCTGCTCTACAAATTTCTTTTCTACCTCTTGTTTGTTTTGCTTAGTTGTCTCTTTCTGTTCCTCTATCTGCTTGTTAAATCTTACATTTTGTTTAAATAATTCTTGTAACTCTTTGCTATGTACGTCCATCCTTTTATTAGCTTCGACCTTGTGTTCATTCAATGTCTTACTTAATTCTCGTTTAGTTTGTTCTACTTCATTTTTAATTTCTGATTTAGTTTGTTCTACATCTGTTTTAATTTGTTCCAATTCATTTTTTATTTCAGATTTACTGTCCTCTATCTTACTCAACATTAACTGCATCATTTCAAGAACCTGAGTATTATTACTCTCTATGTTAGGACTAACCTCCGCCTCGCCCCCCATCGTACTATCGTCTGAATCTAACGTAACTTCGTCATTCCTACTCTTATTTCCTTTGCTATCTTCGCTCCTAATATCAGTTTCCTCCTCTACACATTTATCTACCTCTTCCTTAGAATTATTTAAAGTACTACCCTTCAGCACGTGTCCACTACGCAGCGTCATGTCTTTCTCCTCTTGCTCAGCCATGTTACCCCCAAAATCAAACACACAAGAAAAATATACTGTGGATACACAACAGTTACCCCCAAACTACTGAATTATCCTTCTATACCAGTACTTAATGATTTACGAGCCCCTCAGTTGTGGCGACAATATGTGACGTACCCACTTGGCCCACAGATGTATGACAAAATTATAACGTGGCGGGTCACTTTAATATTAAAATAAATAAATGATATGTCATTGTTTCTCCATAAACAGTATCCTAAGGGCGCCAGTCTTCAAGCTTATGGCTTGAAAACAAAAGTAGATAATTAATAATAATAATAATAATAATACATAATGAGACTCAAAAAAAACTCCCAGGGGTGGGGTGACGGGACACAAATTCATTAAGTACACTAACTTGGAATTTAAGGATCATTAATAATAATTTCAGAACATAAAAATTAAAACAGCTATTTATTAAGATGAAAAACGTGACGTAACGGCGTTTTAACGAAATCTGAACTTACGGAAGCAAAAGAAAAATTGAATGAAATTAATTTTTAAAATGAACTGTTGCGCAAAGACTTGCAGTAACTTATGCCTTTAGCTCACCAATTGTAGACTCTGTTGTCTTGAAGCTGATGATATGAGGATCTCTCGTGCCGGCTGCTTCATCTGTTGTTGGATTCCAGTCCTACTTCCTGTCTTTAACACATCCTACTGTACTCCTTACATAAAGTCGTAATGAGTCCTAATTTTAAATGCAAAACTACCATGGGTTATGTTCATGGAGAGAATACACTCGTATTCTTCCGTATTACGGAACAGTAGCGTAGCTAAATTCATAATAAAAGCTCTCCTCCCCTAACTAGTCAAAACCGGTCTCCCGTTGACTACCTCTCGTCATTGAGATAACAAGTCCCAATGAGAGTAACTTTTGAGTAGAATATACTCAGATGCGAAGTGAACTAAGTTAAAATCTTCTCCGACGTGCAGACGTAGAATCATAGTAAGAGTCTCTTCCAAGAGTGAGAATCAGAATGTCCAATAAGAATGTGAATGTTAATCTGAAAGTGAATCTGAATAAGAATGCTAATGTCCTCTCCAGCTCTTGTTGGTGGTATATATCGGTTCAAAAGTCTCCTTCCATCAGCCATATCACATGGTCCAGTAAGATTCGAGGTCTCATCCCTTCTCCAATGTATTGCTGTGAATCCATCACGTTGCTTCATTACGTTCATTCACATAGGCTGAACTTTCCCGCTGAAATAAAGCGTCCCGAAGCGGAGTTTGAAAAGTGGGTGTTAATAATGTATCAACTGTCTCTTCATGAGGTAGAGAGGGTAAGGTCTCTCGTAACCTAGATGACGTACTTTTCCTTGAATTGGGCTGAAATTAGCCTGCTGCCTCTGGTCACCTCACAACGGCTATTGGAAAATTTACTGCAAGTTATAAATTTGCATGATGTTGAAATACTTTACCCAATAATTTGTTCGTTCAGAATACGTTATAGCCGTGATACAAAGAAATGAAATGATGATTGAAATGGATGATAAAAACCCTATATATCAATAATTAAAAACATGCAGTAATTTCCCAAACATCACATAGTTACCAGTTATTTCTGCAATGGGAAAAAGTAAAGTGGCGGCCTATAATATTCAGAACTGAGTGGATAGGTAGTATTGGCTTGGGGACAGAGAGATAGGACGTAGACAGAATAAGGGTCCCAAATCATACACAGATAGTAAAACAAAGTTCATATTGAATTTTTTTTTAAAGAAACCTATAATGCTACAACAATAGCCAACCAAGTGACCACTGCTCAGCATTTCAGTGTTTAGGATATGATTGGAATTGCTATATGTTTTACTATTCCTATATTTAGTCTCAGTTTTGTTAAGTTCATGGGCATTGTAGTCTTCAGTTGAATTTGCTGTTAAAGTATTTTCACGTTTTGAGCAAGCATATTTGTCAGAACCATAAAGAATAAGCTATTTGGGATAATTCATGGTTGATGGCACTACAACCTTAACGGCCCAGTATACTCATGATAATCAATTTTTTGCCTTTAACTAATTCAGTTAGATTTTGTGTAGAAGAGTGGAATACCAAAATCGGAACATAAAAATCTCCATTAGATTGCAAGATATGAAGATCCTAAGTTTTAGGTAAGGGGCACGTGATGTCAATGTTGTCTTACGACATGATATCGTGCACTGCTTCCACCTGTCTGCGAGTGTTTCTCAGTGTTAGCACATTGTTTGGAATGAATAATCATATGCTGAACATCTTGCCTAGAAAACGAACCACTGGCATTTGTTATTTCGGAAAGACAGGGAAACGCCGACAAATGTAAGTGTGAACATTGTGAAGCAATACCCACTGCCGCTGAAAGTTCCTGCTGTAAAGAGAGTGAAACAATAAATACAATGCGTGGAAGTATGACGTGTGTTGTTTGTCACGAGGACTTTTCTAATGTTGTCTTAAATGACAGTATGTTAAATACTGCACGTTATCTTCATATGGATAAAACAAATACAGTATCCCCTATGTGAGGGAAAGACTGGCTATGAAAACTAATGCTAAGAGGCGGTCAGTAGCCTATCGCCAATTTGTGTACTTGGTCAATTCATTGACTACTTTAGGAAGAGAGGAGATAACAGTTATACCATCTTTTGTAGTGAAGGCAATCGAGAACAATATCCCCAAGTAGGAGGTACATACATAGGATTCCAGGCTGCTGAGGGGCAAGAACTGGAATACTTTGATTAATAACAAATTTAATAAATAATAATGTTTTGGTTTTTACATCCTACAAACTACTTTTACGGTTTTCGGAGATGCCGAGGTGCCAGAATTTACGAGGCTGGTGTATTTGAGCACCTTCAAGTACCTTCGGACTGAGCCAGGATCAAACCTGCCAAATTGGGTCAGAAGGCCAAGGCTTCAACCATCTGATCCGCTCACCCCAGCAATAACAAATTTAAAAGTATATTTAGAAAATTTCAAATGACTTTGTAAAATATGTAGATGCACGCTTTGCAACAGGAACAAATTTCATTCTCCTCTTATTTAGCACGTGCACAGAACCTTTCTTAACACACGTTTTCTATTTTCTTAGGAGTTCGGCTTTATATTTAATCGATAGTTCACAGTCCTGCTTCTGGAATGTGTACAGCATATGAAACTATGTCATTTTGGTGAGAAATTAGTGCAACTAATTGCTTATAGCCAAGCTCGACCGATATCTCGGGAGATCTCTCTCGACTGGGGAATCTGTGAAAACCTACACCTTCTTCTTTCGATGTTTTCAAAGTGCTTGCATGGTTACAACCATACAGAACACAGTAAATCATGTTTTCACTTAGGTATCGTTCACAGTAGTTAAATATGCTGAACCAACAGTTGCACTGTCTGATTTTGCTACACCTAGTAATAGCGCGGCTCGCCAAAAATGACGTTAACTCGCTCAAGCCCTGTGGCCGTTTTCCTTTTATATCTCCTGAACCAGATAAAATAATGCAATGGGGTTTTCAGCACATTGATTAAAATTTAATCTTGCATTCATTGAATTAAGAAAATAAAACTCCAAAATAAATTTCTTAGGCATTTGAACTAAATTATTGAGATGTAATATTAATTTTCTTACTTAATTCATGCATAAAAATCACACTTGCAAGACTACTTTGTGTGTAAATTATTTGTCTAGACAACAAGTAATTCATTAGATAAACAATGTTATAGGATAATTTAATTTTTGGTGTCAGTGTTTGTAATAATGTGAGAATGGGCTACAGTAATAATCCAGCGACTGCACAAAAACGGTGATAGATCGGATCCCAGTAATTATCAGGGTATATCTCTGCTTGATGTTACCTATAAGATTTTATCCAAAATTATATATACATGAATTCAGGAACAACTTGATCAGGAACTGGGAGAATATCAGGGAGTATTTCGACCAGGATGAAGCTGTCCTGATCAAATCATCAGTCTTAAGTGGATCATGAAGCACCATAGAGTTCAGAACAAGAGATTAATAGTCACTACTGATAGTCCTTAAAGAATTTGATTTACACAAAAAACTCATCAATTTTATTGGAATCACTCTTAACTCATTGGCATACATTGCCGCCTGCTAGGCGGCTGCATGTGCAGTGACTATTCATACACAGACGCCTGGCAGTCGTTCTACTGAGAGGTAAGCTTTCTGGAACTAGTTCAAGCCTTATATCCATAGATGGCATGACATGCAGTATACCATTTGTAAGTTGAGAATCTGCTCTCTCTCTCTTGAAGTTGGAATGAACATCATAGATTGCATCACGCAGAAGGCAATCGCTCTCCAAGTAAGGTGATTACCTGCTTGATAATCAGCAAAAATGGCCAGCCCTAGTAAACACTGTATTACAAGTAATAAAATTGAATGTATATTATGAGATAGTCAGAGTGAATTGGCCAGTGATGTAGTTTTAGAAAATTAAACAATTTTATTTACTAGCAGTGAAAATTATAGCAGCATAACAAAAAGTTTCACATGAGAGTGATGACGCGTTTGAAAGTGACTATGATAATGAAGTCCATCCTGCTTACAAAGAGAGGAAGGTGGCTGGGAATGAAATAAAACCAGTCATAAAAAGGACCCTCCCTCCAGATCCCTCCCCTCTACACATTTCTCAACAAGTGATTCACAACTCTTCATGGAATGAGATAGCTACTGAAAGAAACAGTTTTGCCAATCAGTTATTCACAGAAAAAATTCTAACTCACCCTGTATGAGTGTATGACTGTGTTGAAAGCAAGACAAGCAAGAAAAGTGTAATGAGATACGACTGTGAAAGTATTTGGTGGCTTTGCATTTCCTGGAGTGTTTGAGGGTGTTCCACACCATTGAAACTTACACAAATTGTTCTTCTGGGTGCTGCACTTCATCACATCAAATAAGGGTATGATTAAAATTCAGTATGTTGCAGATTACATTTTTAAATCTTAGTAGCGTAAAACTATCTTATGTATGAAAAAATAGTATACATGCGCATGTTAAGTACATTAAAATTAGTATGTCAGTCAATGGGTTAAGAATATAAAGTCAAAGGTCAACTTTAGAGGTGAATTGTCTGAATCATTTGAAATCCACACTGGACTTAGACGGGCAGATGGACTTTCCCCATTATTGTTTAACTGTGCCCTGGAGAAAGACATGCGAGAATGGGTAAAGAAATGTCATTCAAATATCAAGATAGGCAACAACATTAAACTAAATTGTCTAGCATTCGCATATGATCTTGCATTTGTAGCAAATAGTGTGCAAGAAGCTAAACTTTAAACTGAAGAACTCGAGAAAATTGCTGCAAAAATCGGACTGCAAATCTCATTTGGAAAGACTGAAATGATGCTGACCTTCAGAATTGAAACACCAGCCGTCACCTCGACAGTGGCAAACAAATTAAGAATAAGTTCAAATATCTTGGGGAAATTATAACCTGGAATACAAAAGAGAAAACATCAATCAACAGCAGAACATCTAAACTGAAAACAGCACAGCAAATGACCTGGCCAACTTATTAAAAAAAAAAATCTCCATGAATCCTAAATTTCGACATAACAATACAGTTGTAAAACCCAAAGCAACTTATACTAGTGAAACACTCTTCAAGTGAACACTAAATCAATAACCAATAAATTGCAAAAAGTAGATAGAAGAATCATTAAGACAATCTATATGTATACAATAAGAGATTGTCTGGTGTGCCGCCTTTACACCTGAGGCGCCAGCAAATGCTTCTTTCCTATGATGCTAATTTGCGACAGATGCCACTTCATCCAAGCTATCCTTGCGTATTCAACAATGGCAACCGTTTGCTGTACACTGCTTGTCCTCGAGCAACACGGCCGGTTGGAATACGCTTGGATAACAGTCCCCTTTGGTTTCATGTACCTTCGGTTCCTTGCCTTGTCAGACAACCAAGTGGGGTACCTCCGTGGGTAGTACGACGATCTGAAGTAATCCTGGATCTGCACACCGGCCCGAAAGAAAACGCAGACCCTTCGATTTATCGGAGGCTCTTCCTGTCCGTTGTTGGCCGCTATCCGGGTTCAGTCGTCGTCTACACGGATGGTTCAAGGACAGAAACGAATGTGGGCTGTGCGTTCGTTGTCGACAATGATAAGTTTCATTTTGCTCTCCCAGAAACCTGTAGTCTGTACACAGCAGAGCTCTATGCTATCTGTGAAGCTCTGCGGTATGCACTATCCAATGAACGCCGTCACTTTCTTCTGTGTACTGACTCCTTGAGCTCGCTACAGTCTATTGATATTTGTTTCCCTCGACACCCTCTGGTGCAACGGGTCCAGGACCTGCTGGCCGAATGTTCGGATTCCGGCACCAGAATCACGTTTATGTGGGTCCCAAGCCACATGGGTGTAGAGGGAAATGAATTAGCAGATCAGGCTGCCAAGGAGTTAGTTACACTGTCCCCTTTGCCTTTCAAGATTCCAGCAAGTGATATTCGCACTCAGCTGAGACATCTGGTTATGTCCCATTGGGAGATGGAGTGGCAAGCCATTCCACTTCCAAATAAGCTGAGAGCAATAAAAGGAACAACGAAGGTATGGAGGACTTCCCTTCGGGTTTCGCGGAAGGAAGCTGTGGTATTATGTCATCTTTGGATCAGCCACGGTATCCTGACTAACTCGCATCTTTTGAAAGGAGAATATCCTCCGGTGTGTAACTGTGGCGATCATCTTACCATGATACACCTCCGTACAGAGTGTATGGACCTGGTTGATCTTTGCCATAGTCTTAACCTCCCAAGTACAATCTCCCATATCTTGCAAGATGACGAGCAATCAGCAGACCTCGTTATCCGCTTTATGAGGGATAGTGATCTGTTTTATCGTATGTAATGATGTCCTTTGTGCTAGTGTCTTTGTGTCAATTGCGCTTTTATCCTATTGATTTCATTTTAGTTTGTGTTGCGTATTTTAATGTGTTATTTTAACGTCTAACGTAAATTATGTATATATATCTGTACTAGCAGGCAATGCCTTATTCCTTTGTCTCCTGTATTTTCTCTTATTTTGTTAGAAAATAAGGCATTGCGAATTAGATCCACTGATTGTTTTAATCTCATACTCATTTTTCATCACCATTTTTTTTTTTTTTTTTAAACTCTAGTCATTGGATACGTTTTAAAATTTTAGATGTCATATATCATGTAGGAGCCGATGACCTTCGATGTTAGGCCCCTTAAAACAACAAACATCATCATCATCAAATAAGAGTTTTGTTTGTTCATTGCTCAGAATTGAAAGAGAGTTGTATTTCTGCATCAATCGTGTCCACAGTAACAAGAAATGCACTTTTTAATTTTCCGTAATTTCTGTCTGTATGTATGTAACTTACGCACTTCACGAGAAAACAGCTGAAGAGAATTTAATGAAAATCTGTATCCAAAGTCAGAGAATAAGTCGCTTTAATCTAGGCCATAAATAATTTTTTTTTTTTTCACGCTGAGTGAAATGGTAGTTTAGTGGAAGGCTTACATTTTAATTCTCAAATATTTATGTTATTAGTGGTTCTGTTGATAAATACTACATAACTAAAGTTATATAGTATTAAATTTCCGATCATTTATGTCTTATACATTTTTATCGTACCGGCTATGACAACAGAGATATTCATGATTTTGGATTTTTGTTGCTAAGTTTATATCACCACCGAGCCATGAGAAAATGGGTTAACAGAATTTAATGAAAATCGGTATGTAAAGTCGGGCAATAAGGAACTACAGTCTACGTTATAAATAATTTTATTCACCTTGGTTGAAATGGTAGTTTAGGGGAAGGCACTTAAAATTTAATTTGTAATTACCTGTGTTATTGGTCCTATCAAAAAGTACTACATAACAAAAGGTATAGAGGATACCATTTCTGATCATCCTCTGTAGCACTGATCAAAGAGAAAAAATGGAAGTGGTCCGACACTTCAAAGAATGAAGGAGTCCCTAGGCCTCCATACGTATTACTGTCGGGGTCAGAAAAGGACAAGAGTTGACCAAGGAAGGTCAGATAAAATAGAAGAAAGAAAGGAACCTGGTACAAGTAAGTGGAAGAAATGCCAGGATTAATGGCCAGGTAAAATTGTGAAAATGTTTATAAAAATGAGAAAATAGCGTAAAGGAAATATCGCTTGAATAATAAGACAAGAGGGAGTCATGAAAGAATGGAGGATTCACTTTACATTAGATCCCCTAACATCACAGAGTCGGAAGAAAACTAAACGTGAAGGCCTGCAATATTGAAAGCTAATAAAACTGATCAACAATAGCATTACATTGACCATTGTTGTGATGCAATTTTTCTCTTCTGCTAACAGATGGGATTACTGCTGCATCACGAGTATAACAGCCTGCCTGAATATTGGTGGGAAATAGCTGGAGAGTTAGATCTCTCTCTTCTTAACATGCCTTTCCTCTGGTTCATGTATTTTCTGATACTACTGGTACGTAAATACACTGGTTCGTCATAGCATTCCAGCTATTCAGTTTCTTCTCTGAGGCACTGACTGAGTGTTCACGGCTGTCTGCAGCCTGGTCGTTCCAGTTCTGGAACTTCAAACTGTTCGTTAAAAGTGAGAAATTGTGCAGCTTTTCATTTGACCATTTCATATGAAACCATTGCTTTTAATCGCGACATTCCTTCTGAGATAGGAAACTTAAAAGGGTCCACCTTTTCAATACAAAATTGTTATAGTTTATTACAACATTTATTTATTTATATATTATTTCTTAGATTTAAATTCCTTCTGAGGTCATTGTAATGACCTATATTGACTTCAGTGGGGATTTATTTATCGTATGGCATACATGAAAATTATTTATAATTCTACATCAAGATTACAAATGTATTGAAGAGCCTGTGATGTCCCTAGGAAGAAGGTTCTTAATTCATTTGGGAAAACCACAAAGACAGCCTTTCTGAGAATTCCGTAGCGAAGCACGGGTACATCACCTAGTCATCAATAAGAAACACCAATTTGATGGCCAATGGAGATTATTACCTATTGAAGTGGTATAACGTGAAAGTGAATCAATAATAGATACAATGCAGAAAAGGAGAATGCCTTTTTTCTCATATATTCAGACTGCCAGAAACCTGACTAGTGAAGCAGTTATTTAGTTACTTCTGGAAAAATAAAACAAAGAACACTTGGTTCATAGAGATCATGAATGATTTAGAAGAATTAAGTTTATCAATGCCGGCCCCATGGTGTGGGGGTAGCATGCCTGCCTCTTACCCGGAGGCCCCGGGTTCGATTCCCGGCCAGGTCAGGGATTTTTACCTGGACCTGAGGGCTGGTTCGAGGTCCACTCAGTCTACGTGATTATAATTGAGGAGCTATCTGATGGTGAGATAGCGGCCCCGGTCTAGGAAGCCAAGAATAATGGCCGAGAGGATTCGTCGTGCTGACCACATGACACCTCGCTAGTGGACATAGGGAGAAATGATACCAAAGGTAATCACTCGCATGCAATATAATCGCTGGGGTGCATAAATATCAGGAACGGAAAAATCGCGCACGCTTAATCGCTCGTAATATCGGATGCATCAGTGATAGGTCTCTCGCTGTAACCAAAGTACAGCACACAGTTTAATACAGGAATTTTGAAGGGACAGAAAGATATTATCGCTATAACAGAGTTCTTGTTATATGCCGTACTCACTATTGCGGATTTCTACTGTACTTAGATCATTATCAGTTCTCCTGAAGGTCTTCTTTATCTGATCTTGATAGTGCTTCAGAGGGACACCATGAGGTCTCCTGCCTGTACTGTTTTCACTATACAGAATTTTTTGAGGAATTATATCATCTTTCATACGCTGGACATGTCAATCTATCTGAGTTTATGATCAACTTTGGTGGTCTCTATACTGTTCATCTTTGCCCTCTCTAGAATTGTTGTGTTTGGAATGTAGTCATCCCATTTGTTGTTCATAATATATCTGAGCTTCTGTTGTTGGAAGCGTTCTAGTTTCTTCATATCACGGTGATATAGAATTGGTGTCCAGGTTTCACAATCCGTAGAGCAGGGTGGAGATGACAACTACTCGATACACCATCAATTTTGTACATATTGTTTTTCTTGATGTTCGTCAGATGAGTTATACTACTAAATTTCCACACCGAATCCTGTATATTGAAATTTGTTCTGGCACCAGACCTTGTGGAGCCCTTATAAAGTGCTACAAGGACCAGCTCAAGGCACACAATGAAGATAACGGATCTTAATCCACAAACTTGGGACAGGCTTGCTAAAGACCATTCGGCTTGGTGCTGGACCATCCCTGCTACTGTCAATCTGTTTGAAGGGGAATGATGCAAATGTGAAGAAGCCAGGAGACGAGCACGAAAACTTCGTGCAGGATAATCACACCTCCTCCAACCGTTCTGTGCAATCTATGTGGTCGCTTGTTTTATGTGAAGATTGGTCTGTTCAATCATCAAAAGTACATCCACAGACAGAAGTGATTTATTGGAAGAAGATACTTACTCAGAAACTAGTTAGGACAATGACGACGATGATTGTGTCAGAAGCACTACTGTAACTTACAGGGTATTATAAATTAAAATCTTATATGTAGTTTATTTTAAAACTACCACTGCCCAAAAGTTGGCAACATTCAGAGCATTAGGTGTTGCATCTAGGAGGTTTTTCATTGAGCATGTAGAGGGACACAGTCTACTTAGCTCCACATCCACCCATTACCATCTCGTCGTGGTAATCCCACTTCTGAAGATTGTTCTTGCACCTTGTAACTCCCAATCATAGCCTGTTGAGTGACTTCCATGTTGATCCTTTCTCTTTATGACAAGGAGGAAAACTCTCATTTGGTATGAACCAATCCATTGTATACCGAGCTCGATAGCTGCAGTCGCTTAAGTGCGGCCAGTATCCAGTAATCGGGAGATAGTGGCTTCGAGTCCCACCGTCGGCAGCCCTGAAGATGGTTTTACGTGGTTTCCCATTTTCACACCAGGCAAATGCCGGGGCTGTACCTTAATTAAGGCCACGGCGCCTTCCTTCCATTTCCTAGGCCTTTCCTATCCCATCGTCGCCGTAAGACATGTGTCGGTGCGACGTAAAGCAAATAGCAAAAAAAAAAAAAGGAAAAAATCCATTGTATTCTTGTACCTTGCACATCACTTATCAACTCGGGCTTAATGAGGTGTCCCTGGCAGGGTTTCTGTTGCCTTTGAGGAAACTTTTCCTCAAATTTAGTCTTGGTTGAGCTGGCTGATAGCCATACAGATGTTGACGCCTTCTTCATTCCCTTTCGCGATGCTGTCTCGTGTCAAATGTCAGGAGGTGAAATCCCAGCAAAGGAGTATAGCTTCTCCAAAGGTGTAGGCTGCAGACATCCCGTGACGATGCAACAGGTCTGATTGAACACCACCTCAACCATTTTGACATGGCTAGAATTGTTCCAGACTGGAAATGCAAACTCAGATGTAGAGTAACACTGCATGAGAGCAGAAGTTCTCACTGTACATGGATATGCTCCCCGTGTTGAGCCTTTCAGCTTCCAAACAACATTGTTCCTTGCTGCCACTTTCTGTTTTGTGTTTGAGCAGTGTTTCTTGTAGGTGAGAGTACGATCCAGAGTGACTTCTTTATATTTTGGAGTTTTGCAGTGTTCTAGGGGTGTTCCTTCTCATTTAATTTGAAGAGTTCTAGCATCTTGCCTAGGCCTTAAACACAGGTCTGGGTTTTGTTGGGATTTAGTTTCAGCTGATTGTTCCAGTAGTAGACACAGAGTTCTTTCAAGCCGTCGGTCAGCTTATGTTCAACTATTTCAAAGCAGTTGGTTTGGGCATTGATAGCACAGTCATCTGCATAGTTGAAACTGTGTGTTCCTTCAGGAAATGGCTGTTCATTAGTGTAGATGCTGAACAGTGAAGGTGCAAGCACACTTTCTTGAGGTAGACCATTCTTGTGTGTTCTCCATTTACTTATTCTTTCCTGGAATTCAACAAAAACTATTTTGTAAGAGATTTCTCATCATAATGGAGCTGTGTGATGCTATTGAGTTTCTGCAGGAGAAGTTTATGATTTACTGTATCATAAGCTGCTGACAGATCTATGAAAACAGCTCCTATAATTTATTTCAAAACCATCTTCAGTATGTTGAGTCATGTTGTCGAAATTATAAAAAAAAAGTACGACAACACAGGAATTGTGAAGAATAAGACTAGGTCCAGAAGGCCAAAATCTACTACGAGTGGAAGAAATGCCCTTGATATGCTATTATTTGTCAACGAAGATCTACACACGTCAACAAGACAACTGGCAAAGGATTACAACGTAAATCAAGCATCTGTTTGTAATTTTTTGAAATCAGTGAGATGGCACCCATGTGAGATACAAGAGTTAACAGGAGTTCAGTGAAGATGATTTTGACTAAAGAAGTGAATTTTGTGAAACTGTAATGGAGCTCTCAAACCAAAATCCAAATTTTGTAGAACACACAATATTTTCAGATAAGACCACTTTCTATCTTAATGGTACAGTGAATCGTCATAACTGCTGTTATTGGTCTCCGCAAAACCCACATGTTGCAAGAGTGCACGCAACATCCACAGAAGGTTAACGTATGGGCAGGCTTGCTTTATAATAACATAATAGGACCATTTTTTCATTGAAGAAAACATAAATACAGACATGTATCTGCACCTGTTGCAAATTAGTATCATTCCAGCTTGTCAAGTTTTATGTGCAGGAGAGAACAACATGCTCCAGTAAGAAATATGGTAATAACAAGATTGTGCCACAGCACATTTTGGAAAATGTGTGACTGAATTCTTAATTGCAACATTTCCTGGTGGATGGATAGGGAGGAGAGGACCTTTAGAGTGGCCACCTAGATCTTCAGACCTCAGTCCATTAGAGTACTATTTGTGGGGCTACTTGAATCCAGAGTGTACGGCAACAAATCAAACATTTTATTAGATCTAAAACAAAAGTTCAGAGACGAGATGCGTCAGATTAGTATGTGAAGGGCAACAACCAATTTTATGAAAGACTGGGCCATTATTTGGCAGTGAAAGGTGCACTTTGATGAATATCTGTTGTAAAACTAAGGATACCAGTAGGTAATTAATTTCTACATTCTGAGTTTCAGCGGCTATCTAACAAAAACATTAGTAAAGCAACCAGATGAGCAAGATGTTAAATAATGCAAAATAATTGTGCCAAAATTTTAAAAAAATTATATTCATACATACACAGAATTGTGAATAGAGTTTTAAAAATGTAACAATAACATCTATTCTCATTTGCAAAATATATGTTTGTTGTAACATCCTGCATATTTGAATTTTTTTTTCAAAATTATGTGTATGATATCATGAAATATATCATTAATAATGTCTATATTTAAAATTTTCAATAAAACTAAAATTTTAAACGTTGTAAGTCATATTTGCTAATTATTGTTCACCCTTTATATATGAACAAATGCTCTTATGTTTACTGTATAATTTCATTAATTTTTTCAGATTTTGTCTTTCCTATCAATGCTGAGCCTTCCTTCTGCCCATTGTTATGATATGCTGAAAAAATGTAATTGAGTCTTCATATTGTAATGAAGATGGCAAGAACTCTTGCTCTTGTGTTTTCAGTTTCAATGCATCTCGGGAAGGCTACCTTGTCCAGCTCCGTACAGAAACTCTCATCATTACTCTCCCTACTCCCGACTTCAGTATGCCATACAATGTTATCTGCTTGGCTTGCACGGTTGTAGCCCTAGCCTTCGGACCTCTACACAACATTACCACTAAGAGGTTTGTATGGGGTGGGATCATAGCACAGAACTGTTGTACATGTTGCAATTGTTGTTCTAATGAAACACTTTACTTTTCTCTTATAGATTACATCTTAGAGATTGTGATACACCAAATGGCGTAACAACTTGGATCAAGTCCAAACTGAGTTGGAGAAGAGCTGGAAAAGCACCAGCAGCCACTGAGTAGTACAAAGTTTTGTGACTTAAGACATTCATTAACTGTTGTGGTGAATGAACTATCCAATAAATCTTGACTGGATTTGTTTTACTTTACTTAGTGCAATTTGTGCAACGTACACTTGTGAGCATAGAAAACGGGCCGAGAGGAACGTAATAGTTAGTATCCTGTATAATGCTGTTGCTTGCTGCAACACTTAAATTTCCATGATCAAAGCTAGAGGTGTTTAGATATTCGAATGTTACATAACCATGGCCTCTTGAATATTTTATAGCCAAGAATACAGGTAATGTTTGTGAGTGTTTCAGTGTTACCATTTTCTCGCTATGGTATACCATCATTGTGAAAGTACCCTGTTTTAAGAGAAGTGTAAACTAAAATTAACACTTGGGATTATTAATATTTCTGTGGTAAAGTCCAGCAATCTATACTATTAATAAAAATGAGGTGGTGTTTGTTTGTTTGTTTGTTTGTTTGTTTGTTTGTTTGTTTGTTTGTTTGTTCAGAAACAACTGGACCAATTGACCTGATATTTGGTAAGGATATAATTTGAAATCCTGAGTCATGCAAGGGATATATCTGATTATGATATATTTCACCATTTTGAACTAGAGGGGGATTTTTCAGGGGTAATTCCCAAATTTGGGCAATTTTTGCCCCACATCAACTAAAATAACGAGTAAACAGTTGGCCCTATAAAAAAAAGTGTACCGTGTGGCCTTGAAATTACATTTTCTACAACAAACATCATATTCATTGACAATATAACAAAATGTCAATACAGATCCCGTTTGTAGAAATTATTACCTATATAATTATGCATTTTCTTTGTAACTAATGGTTTTTGCAAAAATTCAGCTTTCTTGTGTTTTTGGCTGTGTTCTGTGGCAAAATAACTAAAAGAACAGGTAAACAGTTGGTCTTATGAGAAAATAAAGTGCACCTTGTGGATCTGAAATTAAATTTTCTACAAGAAACATCATATGAATTTTCTTCATAACTCTTACCGTTTTCGAGAAAATTCAGCCATCATGTGTTTCTGGCTGTGGTTGCCTTCACTAATGAATAGGCTACTCATTTTGCGTGTAAGTCTTTGTTTCTTTGTTAACAGGCGAGCTGAAGAATGAGCACGCCATTCTACAGATAGCATTTGTATTCTACAGTTGTATTGTTGAAAGTGCTAAGCGTGCTTCTTCATATTTGAGAAACTGCTGTGGGCTGTAGTTTATTTATTCAGTCATTATCGTATATTCCATGTTTCTATCTTTTTAATATTATGTAGGTTTAGGATTCATATTTAGTGGGTTTATAAGTCATATTTAATTGTGCAGCATTATTTAGAGAACCAGTGTTTTAGTCATGGCCAGCTTTACGTGGTGTGCTCTTAAGTGTTTAGGGGGCATAACCTGTATATTGTTACGTGTTAGCTGGGTAAATAAATGAAGACAGAGCCTGGTAGCATTCTACTTCTACATTTTATTAACCACTGTAGTTACTTAGACTACACTTTTAACACACAGGATTACCGAGCTCACAATTACACAGTATGCGCTCTCTCTGTTATTCTTGCTGTTTATTTACACTAATACCCACAGACTCCGATCACTCACACTACAGACTCACTCAGTCACACAGTCCTCTCATTGCTGTTGTCACACCATCGGTCGTTACGTGAGCGCAGTGCTTTATTACATTCTTCAGGATGGTTTATTATATCTTGTTTTTTGTTTAACTGATTGGTGATAGTGTTGGGAGGTACAAATTTCAACTTATAAAATATCATAGAATAAAATTATTTCTTCTAACATACAAGGAAACACACCATTTATCTCTAAAATATTGCATTTTACGTAAGTAAAAATATATATATTTGCTTCTTCTTCTTCTTCTTCTTGCGTTCCGGCCTTCTAAGGACCACGTTACAATTTCAATTGTTCCTGCTTAGTTGTTCTTTCCTTTTCTTCCAGTATTCTTTCATTGTTTCACTGTGTTTCTTTTTCCTGTCTTCAGTCCACTGTGTGCCTGTTTTCTTTTCCTTTCTCCCTTGGAATCCTTCCATTTGTAAGACTTTCTTCCTAAAAATCTTTCTTTCCAATAATTCTTCTTCTCGTATGTTGTTCCTTTCCAGGTCTTTCTTGACTTCTTGAATCCAGGTGGTAGTTGATTTCTTTTCCCAAAGGTACGTGGAGATTCCTTTAGTTAGTCTTATATATTTGCTTATTATATGAAGGAATTATCACTTTAGTACACATTTCCAATCCTTTCTCTACATTTGGAAAATGTAGAAACTAAAGGCCAGAATCACCATGGAGTCTCACTCTTTGTCTTTTTTTCTTGGCGTGGATGACAGTGTTATAGATTATTCACCACAGATTGGCACCTCGTATTTGTCTTGCGTTGAGGTAGTTTTGCGTTTATTTCGTTTAGGACAGAATGCACATTTTACCTGGTCTCTGATTTGAACTGGCTGCAGAGTAGTTCGTTTTTGTTCAAGTCTGAGGTATTTCTGTATGCTGATCCATAAATAACTCTCTATAAGGCGGTGGGAATTATTTTCCCACCTCGGTTTTTTGTCATTTCTGGGTGCTGGGAGTTTATTTCCCATGTATTGATGTGTGCTGCACTCTTGGGAATATCTGTGGAACTATTCTGATCTCCTTGAGATCTTTAGCTTCTTTGGAAAACATCTGAAAAGCAACATTATGCCAGCACAACGCCTGTTGTGAACAAGATTTATGATGTGAAAATAGGGTAAGAAATCAACATTTTATAAGTCTATATACTATTTACATGAATTTTCTTTGTTTATTGTGCATTTTTCTCATTTGTTCTGAGATTATTTACTTCCTTTTACCAATTGAAGAGTTCTAAGATATAAATTTCTTTCACATTGTATGTGGAAATAAGCTTCCCATAGCCCACATAGGTGTCCGAAATATTTCTGCTAAATAAGAAGTGAACTAACTGAACTGAAATTGTGTCCGTAGGTGGACCATGGGAAAAATGTTCCCACTTCTGGATGGCAGAGAGCAGGTGGTGGGAAGTAAATTCCCATTTTATTACTGACCTCCTGAGCACTGGATTGTCTTTTTTTCTGTTAAATTGTATTATTTAGCACTTATAGAGCTTGTAAATAAAATTAGTTAGGAAAGAAATTGTTTTATTGAGTACTGCCTTATAAAGGGATAAGCATGAATGTCATGTACCTACACCCATGCAAACATATGGGGCTTCTTAATCTTCATTGCCAAACTTAAGTTCTCGCAT
Organism: Anabrus simplex; assembly: GCF_040414725.1. Classification (NCBI taxonomy): domain Eukaryota; kingdom Metazoa; phylum Arthropoda; class Insecta; order Orthoptera; family Tettigoniidae; genus Anabrus; species Anabrus simplex. The sequence goes on along the minus strand of NC_090271.1, from coordinate 73,453,499 downwards.
TATAAAACCTGAGGACTTTCAGCAGCAAAAGTAACTTCCTGTACGTCATACAATGACGAAAAAATTCAAGTCCAGTCCCATCGACACTGTTACTGCGTGTAACTCAGCGTTCACTTTGTTATCACTCCAACCACTCCCTGATAATATCTTCACTATCCATGTTAGAAATGCACTTTTCACATCAAAATGTAAAATCAGTCAGGAGGTAAAATAGCAATGTTTGTTTGTTTGTTTGTTTGTCTAACCCTTGTCGCGTTTCTCTACAGGGTCTGGTATGTGGTGAGATGAATCTGTCGTGGCGGGTTTTTATGACCGGATACCCTTCCGGACGTCAACCTCATCAGAGGAGTTAATGAGATGAAATGAATGATGTGATACATTTTAGTAGGAAGGGAGAGGGTGAAGTTTAGTGCCAGCAGATAAGCCTACTCCTGTCGAATAGCACCAAGGGGTCTGCTCAAGGCTTAACATCTCCATCCGACGGATGGATCACCATCAACAGCATCATATGCTCTCACTACAAATGAGCACTGCGGAGAAGTTAGGAATTTAATTTAGGCTTTTGGCATGCAATCTAGTGATTAGAAATTGTATACAACAACCTCCCCTACCCTACAGGCCAAAATTCTGATGATGAAATTTTTTTCGACCAACGGCACTCAAACCGGCTATCCGGGGTGTCAGACCGTGTAGACTTCTCGCCTTAACGATCATGGCCTAAGTAAAATATCACTGTGAATGAAAAAAATAATCACTCCGCCAGCCGACGTGTGCCCGAGGCTCACTCTCATGCTGCTATCATAACATTGGTATCACAGCTCCAACTGGAGGCCATGCTGCACATTATTGCTGTGTCCGTTCCACTCCTAACATTGTTTTAGGAAACTAATGGGATGCCAAAGTGCGGACTTAATTTGTTCATAAAGGAGGATGAAATAAAATTGGAAGTGAGCACTGTGCTCACACTCCAAGCAACATCAGAAATATATGTATAATTCCTAACTAATATTATAGATATCCATCAAAGGGAAGAAAAACTAGTTTCTTAAGTAACACTAGAAATATTTACAGTGAAGCTACATTTTGTGCAGAAAGTTTACTGTGGAGTTCAGAGCTTCTGCAAGATTATTTTTATTTTATTTATTTGTCTTTAATAGTGGCAAAGTTAGGACTTGTGGTCCTCTCTTACACTTAACCACGTCATTGAACAGAAAAACCGTAGAGAATATTAAATATTTTAAAAGAAACTAATTTGAATCATAAATTCAAAATAAATACAACATCATAGTTATACCAATATGAACATATCATTTTGTATAACTACTAAATGAAATTTAATGATAAATAAGTTTAAATTAATTTAAAGAAAAATTAACTAAATTATACACACATCCATACATCACCATTCAACCACCAAGATTCACACCGTGGGCTTATGCATCTAAGAGATACCTCTTGTAGGAAGACTTGAAAGACAGTGTTCCATAATCTACTTCCCGCCGCAATAAATGAGCAATTATAGGCAGCTGACCTGCTAAAGGGAATGGCAAGTGTAGTAACAGAGTGTGTATTATGCTGGTGAAAAGAGGAGAGGTATGCAAAGTTTGATGACAGGTACAGGGTAGTTCTCTCACTTAGTGATCTGTACACCAACAGGGCTACGTGAAGATTTCTGAGTTCTTCAGATTTCAAGAGGGAAAGTTGCTTGTAATAAGGTGTAACATGAGTGTCGTAGCGTAACGAAAATATAAATCTGATGCAGGAATTCTTGGTGCTATGTATTTTTCTAATTTGTTCTTTCGTTGCATCTATGAATACAGCATCACAATAGCAGAATAAAGGTAGAACTAATGTTTTTATAAGCCTGACTTTCATATTTAACACTAAAATGTTATGGTGGTATTTCAGAGGATGGAGTGAGGCATATTACCCTGTTACAGATACGTGTGACGTGTTCATTCCAGTTTAGGTTTTCATTTATAACAACACCTAGCTTATTTACCGAGCTTTCATACAGAATTTTGGTACCAGATAGAGTGAGTGAAGGGATGTCTAAAGACTTTGTCATGTTTATAAGTTTCGATTGTCCAGCTATAATAGCTTTTGTCTTGGAGGGATTTATTAATATAGAGTTCTGACAAGCATATGATGATATATTTTGTAAGTCAGCATTCTTCTTCTTCTTCTTCTTCTTCTTCTTCTTCTTCTTCTTCTTCTTCTTCTTCTTCTTCTTCTTCTTCTTCTTCTTCATTTGGGCCTACGATGGACCACGTGGTTCTTAACTCTGGTGAGCTCTTTTCTTCCTCTTAGCCCAGTATTCCTTCATTCTAGCGCTATGGATGTCTTTTCTTTCTTGAGTCCATTTCACTCCTACTCCTGGACGCAGTGATTTAGTTGTTAGTGACTGGAGAGAGTCAGATGTCTTGACTAACTTTCTGAATTTATCTCGGTTGTAAATGTCAATGTGATCAATGTTTAGGTATTGTAGGTCTTTCCATACTAAATTCGTCCATTTGGCATTTGTTGCCTTCCCTCTAGATACAGTGTTGAAGATTCTTGAAGTGAGTCTCTGGCTGTCCATCCTCACAACGTGGCCATAGAAGATTAGTCTTCTCTTACTCACAGCTGTTGTAATGCTCTCTATTTTACTGTACAGTTCCTTGTTGTGCCTGATTCTGTAGCCATCTCCTTCTTTAATGGGACCCATAATCCTTCTGAGGATCATTCGCTCTTTCATTTCTAGTTTTCTGAGTTGTCCTTTCCGGGTCATGTTTAGGCATTCTGAGGCCAGATGGTCTTACTACGGTGTTTTAGTGTCTAAGTTTAAGATTCAAGGAGAGGGATTTAGACTTGTATATGTTCTTACAAAGATGATAAGCTCGCATCTACTCTTCATTGCAAGATCCTCATTAACATTTGGGGTTATCCACTCTCCAAGATATTTGAATGAGTTGGCCTTGTGTATTATTTTGTCCCCCAAAGAAATGAAGTTGGGTGCTTCTCTGATGTTGGTCAGAAATTCTGTTTTATTGACAGCGATCTTTAGCCCTGCTTTAGCTGCTATGCATTCTAGGGAGGATAGCTGGTACGTAGTTTCTTCCATACTTGAAGCTAAGAGTGTGAGGTCATCTGCGAAGGCTAAGCAAGTAACTGTTAACTTGTCTTTTTTGTAGCTGATATTTAATCCAGAGTTGTCAGCTAGTGTGTTCGTCCATTCCCGAATGACCTTCTCCAGCAGACAGTTAAACAGGATAGGGGAACACCTGTTTTGATCTCAAAGCTTTTTGATAATACCCCTCTGAATTTGACTTTGGACATGGTGTTCGTTAGAGTAGCCTTCACAAGATTCAAAGTCTTCTTATCCAGTCCCATTTCAGTCAACTTCTCAAAGAGGGACTGTCTGTCTACTGAGTCATAAGCCTTCTGGAAGTCAACGAAAATTGCTACATAGGGTGAGGTGCTGAGGTTTTTGTAGTTAAAGATAGTTTTGAGGTTCAGAATCTGCTTTGTGCATGATCTTGACTTCCTAAATCCAGCTTGGTACTCTCCTATGCAGGAATCTAATTGTGCCTCCACTCTTTTAAGCAATGCTTTGGAGAAGATTTTGTACGTCACTGATAGAGAGACCGCTCTATAGTTGTTACGGTCCAACTTGTCTCCTTTCTTGTGCAGCGGGTGGATGATAGCTGAAGTCCAATCCCTTGGTAGTGTTTCTGTTGTCCAGATGTCAGTTATGATTCTATGGATACTGTCAATTGACTCTTCATCTGCATGTTTCCATAATTCTGCAATGATGCCATCTTCACCTGCTGCTCTGTTAGATTTCAGTTCAGAGATGATCTGTTTGATTTCTTCTTTGGTAGGAGGAAGGGAGTCAGGGTTAATAACACTCTTAGGTTGAAACTGTAGTTTTTCCTGTGGTTCTTCTCCATTGAGGAGGCCATCAAAATATTTTGCAAGGGCTGTAGTACAATCTTCATTGTTCATTTTCAGTTCTTTGTCTGGTCCTCAGTGTAGGGGCTGAGTAAGCATTTGTCTGAGATTTTAGAGTTTTGTACAAGTTACTGGTGTTGTTCCTTTGAAAGTCTTTCCCTGCCTGATCTATGGTGTCGTCGTTATATTGCCTCTTAGCATTTCTAATTGTCTTGGCCGTGTTCTTTCTGACTGTTAGGAAGGCTGTATGATTTTCCGTGTTTTTGTTGCAGTTCCATTTCACCCATGCCTGTCTTCTCTCCTCTATTGCCTTAGCACATGTTGGTGTCCACCATGGGTGTTTACTCCTTCTGGTTGCAAGGATGGTTTCTGTTGCTGCATCTATCAGTGCCTTCTGTAGGTTAGGCCAATCTGTTTTATTCTGATTATTGCTAAGTACCTTAGTAAAGTTGTTGTTCTCTTTCAGCTGGGCTGGATTAAATTTTGGGATTCTGGACCTGTTGTAATTGTTACCTCTGTACTTCGTGAGTGGAATGAAATTTGCTTTGACCAAAGATAGGTAGTGGTCTGAATCAATGTTGGCACCTCTCAATACCTTGACGTTCATTATTTCCTTGCTATTCCTTCTACTGATGGCAACGTGATCTAACTGGTACTCTCGTAGCAAGGGATTGGGACATCTCCATTGGCTGATGATGACGTCAAACAGCATCGAAATTAGTTCCAAGTGCAAATACATGTTATAAATAAACTATAACATTTTTATATTGAAAAGGTGGACCCTTTTAAGTTTTCCTATCTTCTCTTCGATTTCCAATTAGTCGTTTGCTCCATGTTTCCAGAGTTACGAGAAAGTTTAGAGGGGTTACCCCAAAGGTAACGTGATGTTTAACTATCAAGGTTGTAAGCCTTGAAGCCCCCAGCACTGATCGGTTCACTGACCCAGCTTCCCGCTGTGATTGGTTACCCAACCTTCCACTGGGTTGCTCAGTTTAACAGGGGGCACCTCGTGTAGGTTATGTGCTGGAGTTGTAGTGAAAGAGGCTAGTTGGGTTCTCTTGCTGAACCCAATATATTATTGTTGCAGGAGTTTGGCAACGACGCATTTCACTACCATTTGCCCAGAGTCACAAGGACTCTTCCCAGGTTGATTACTGGGACCCGTAAGTCAGCATTCATTTTATCAGTTGCTAGACGAATATCTCCCAAATTTGTGTGATAATATATCTGGAGGTCATCCGCATATATATAATAGTTACAATATTTCAGTCGAGATGCTATGTCATTTACGTATGAAATGAAAAGCAATGGTCCAAGTACAGAGCCTTGGGGTACTCCTGCATGTTTCGTTGCCCATTGAGAAGTCTTATTCTTTATAATTACTCGTCTGCAGTTTGTGAGGTATGAGCTAAAGAGTTGTAAAGCAGTCTGATTTAGATGAAGGGATTTTAATTTGGCTAGCAATATGTCTAAGTAACAGTGTCGAATGCACTGCTCAAATCAAGAAGAGTAAGTAATGTGACCTTCTATTCACTCATTGCATATCTAATGTCATCTGTAACCTTCAATAGGGCAGTGGTCGTGCTGTGTCCCTTTTTTAAAGCCTGACTGTAATGGGTCAAACAAGGAATATTTGTTAAGATACCCCGTTAGTTGCCGATGGATTATCTATTCGAAGAGTTTGGAGAGAGATGAAAGTATACACACAGGTCGATAGTCTGATAGGGAAATAGCTGGAGACTTTTTTGGTACCGGATTTATGGTTGCATCTTTACATATCCTTGGATATGTTCCAGAACTGAGGCAGAAATTATATATGTGAGTAATTACTGGGCAAATAATATCTATAATGTGTTTAATGGGGAGATCATCAACTCCAGTGGCATTTGACTTGACCGAAAGCAGTTCACGCTTCACCTCAGTTTCATTAACAGTAAGGAATTTAAACATTGGTCTACTTGGTGGTGGTTTAGTCAGTAATGTGTTAATCGAATGAGTTATAATCTGTGGTTGGTACTTAATTTTAACGTCAGAGAAGTGTTTATTTAAGTCGTCGATTGATTTCTCTGGGTTACAATGGTTAGGTTCAAGTTTCCCTATTCCCATGGAGCGAAGCTCTCGCCATGTGCTTCGTGCATTCATATTATTATTGGCTAGCTGTTGGTAGTGAGATAATTTCTTATTTCGGATTAATACTTTAATTTTGTTGCGCAGAGACCAATACTGTTCAAGAACATCAGGAGAGTTGGTTTGTCTATATAGCCGATGTAATGAATCTTGATGGGACATCATGCATTTGATGTCATGAGTTAGCCATGGTGAGGGAGGTCTAGATACTTAAACTCTATGTTTCGGAGCATGCTTATTGAGGAGACCAAGTAAGAGGGAATTGAACTTTTGTAGTTTCATATCAATATCATCTATGTTAATTATGTCCTCCCAAGGAGAATTGCAAGTATGCAGTCTAAAGTCATTCATATTTATATGTTTAATGTCCCTGTAAGTGATATATTTCGTTTTATATTTTGGTACTTTAAGAGAAAATGACAGGTATATCAAGTCATGCTTAGAAATGCATGGAACAGGAATCTGACCATGAAGCAAAATTTTATGAGGGTTATTCGTAACCATTAAATCAAGAAGGGTATGAGATGTAGAGGTGGTTCCGATAGTGTGGTTAGTTGGTTGTAGTGGTAATACTGTCATGTTACACGACTGGAATATGTTTAGCAATTGCTTTGTTTCACTTGTCTGCTGTAATATGTCAGTATTGAAGTCTCCGAATATTAATACGTGTTCATAAGTCGGTAATAGTCAATGTAGAATGTCTTCAAAGTCAGTCATATGCACTACTCTGGGGGGCCTGTAGACAACACCAATTAATACCTTTACTGGGGAAATAATTGCCTCCGCAAACATGAACTCAGGTCTCGGCTCAGCAGAGTGGCCAGAAGTGTAAACTATTTTACAATGGATATCGTCTCTACAGTATAAAGCTACTCCTCCTCCTCTCCTGTCATCTCTGTCATGCCTGTATAGACGATATCCGTTTATATCTACCATGCTACTAGGAATGGATTTCTTGAACCATGTTTCACTCACTCCAGCAATATGCACGTTGCTGTCTTGAAATAGAGCTTTAAGCTCGTCAATATGGGCTGGAACAGACTGTGCATTGGTGTGAATGCAGTTCAAAGAATGGGGTTTAGTCACAAATATTTTCTCTAGCGTGTTACAAAGCAATGGGAGAGAAGGGAGCAAGTGCTGGGAGGGTGGGGAAGGGGAAGCAGCAGGCCCGCTGTCTACCTGAAGGTCATTGCCACACTTAAGGTGAGGAATGACAGTACTCTGTAATAAAGGAATTACCCAGGAGAGAAAACATGCGTCTTACCTTCATATCTCTTATAGATGTATTCCCAACTTATACTTGCACTCAAACACACACGCACACACATAAAAATTAACTGAACTGAGGCACACGCACTATAATATAAACCTATCCTAAGATTACTATGGTATAACACAGCCATTGTGGACTAATCAGTTCATCTCTGCACCAAGCCTCTGTAGAACAGAATCTAGTTCAGCAGGTGTATTTACAAAATACTTTTTGCCACCACTGTCCATTAAAATGATACATCCATCTTGTGACCAAGCTCGCCTGCCCACACATTCCCTGGCTTTGTGAAGCATATCCTTCCTCGTCTGAGTAAGAGACTCTGTTATTAACAACTGAGTACTCTTTAAAACCTGTTTAGCATGCCACACTGCTTCTCGCTCATGGTACCTAACAAATTTTACTATTATGGGTCTGTTCCCAATAGCCACTGTGTCTGCCATTGTCCTCTTATGACCTCCAAGCCTATGGCACCTGTCAATGCTGGCCATTGTCAGTTCAATGTTCAGTTTCTCCTTCCCAGTGTTTAGTACCTTTACAGCTGTATCCTCATTAGGACACTCATTAACGCCGTGAAGAAGTCAATTCCTCCTCGAGTATTGCTCCTGAGCATCCAGTATTTAGTCTTGTTTGTTAGCTCTCAGCTGAAGTGCCGAGAGTTCTTGCTTGATGGATTCAAGCTCAGCACTTAGAGATGCCTGAAATTCACGGAAGTCCGAGTGCAGAGCGTCCAGTTGTTCCGTGCGGTTGGTGTCCCTGCCTGCAGCCATGGTCGCTTATTACAGTCATTTCTGAAACTCGTTCATTCGTTCTTCAAATGAAGATATCTTGGATTTTACTGCCTTTAGAGTCATGATGGTAACTCAAGGCAGTGACATTACACTTACTCAACAGTTACTATCACTTGCAATAACTAATTGTTAGTTTACTTGAGGATACGGCTGGTGTTAAGCGGAGCGACTTCACAAGTAAACTACACTATGCGCCATCTCACTGATATCTCTTGTGAAAATTTCTCTGTGCTCGCTATACTGATGACTTCATTTCTCTAAACAGCTTAATTGCATCGGCTATACTTAATCATCATCATCATCTCATTTCCCCTTTTCCAGCTGACACCAGGTGGGGACAAATATGGTTCCTCTTCACTTCGTCCTGTCTCTTGACGATTCCTTATCCAACACTGTGTTCCAGTCCAGGTTCCATTATCCTGTGCTATTCTTCACAGAGTCCATCCATCGTAATCTTGGTCTTCCTCGTCCTCTCTTCTGTCTTTCAGTGCTTGTCTTGGCATTCTTTTATCCACTTGACATGTCCAAACCATCTTAATCTGTTCTGTTCCAGTTCGTCATTTAGTTTTTGCACATTTAGCTCTTTTCATATGTCCCTATTCCACTTTAACCCTCCTTGAACTCTTTACCATACCCCTCAGAAATTTCATGTTAGTTGCCTGTACTCTACTCTCATCTCTCTTGAGTAAATGTCCAGGTTCCTACTGCATATGTCATTATAAGTAAGTAACATCCCTTGTACGTTACTGTACTTCTTTAGCCTTCATTGGCACATCTTTATTCCATATCTATCTCCGCACGTGGTGGTAAAAGTCCCTCCCCTGTTGTATCTTTCTGCTAATTTTCATATCCAGTCTTCCATTTTCTGTCAGTTCACTTCCCAATATCTGAAGTGTTCTGCTATTTCCAGTTGTTTGTCTCCAATTTTGTTAGTTCCTATTACTTGTATTCTATTCCTGCTGCCTGAATACCTTCTCCATGTCTGGTTTCTCATGTTTAGCAGTTCACTGAAATATTCTTTCCATCTGTTCATTTTCTCGTCTGGTTTTGTCAGTATCACTCCTTTATTCTTCACAAACTCGGTGTTCACCGGATCATTCCTACAGTTTCTGACAATTCCAAATATTTTTTCCTACAGTTTAAATCTTCCTTTACTTTCAGGGTGAATATTTCCCAAGTTTTCTTGGGCTACTACTTTTTTGCAAGGGCAACCGACGGAAATGTAGAAATTACAGAGGCATCACGCTGTTGTCACACTTACTGAAGCTGCTGGAAAAGATCATAGAAATGAGACTTGTGGAGATAGTGGAACCTTTGCTTGAGGAAGAATAACATGGGTTCAGGGAAGGTCGAAGTACTGTGGATCTTATCTTTACAATAAAGATGCTGACAGAAAAGTATTGGGAATACGGAAGAAATCTTGTGATTGCATTTGTGGACATTGGAAAAACATATGATAGTGTTCCTCAAAACAAGATATGGGAATGTCTGGAAGACCTAAAGGTGTCAAAGTACTTAATTGACAAAGTCAAGGTGCTATACCAGAAGTGCTACAGCTGTGTCCAGATAGGCAACAGACGATCAAAATGGTTTGAAATAAAGAGAGTTGTCCAACAAGGAAGTGCTCTGTCACCACTCCTGTTTGTAATAGTAATGGACAAGGTCATCAAATCTATCAAGAAAATGGACAGTGAACCAAATGCCCTGGTATTTGCTGATGATTTGCTTTTATGGGGAAAGAGAGAAGCTGAAGTTCAGAAGAAACTTGAATGGAACAACACATTCAAAAATTTTGGACTGAAGATGAGCAAAAGGAAGACAGTGAAAATGACCATCAACAGGGAAGGAACAAACTCAAATATATTTCTGGAAGGGGCAAAAATCGAATCAGCTTCCCACTTCAAGTACCTCAGAAGCACAATCTCAAAAGACAACACTGTTAGGCAGGAAATACTCAGCAGGACACAGAAAGCATCAAACTTCTACAGTCAAGTCAGAAATCTTCTCTGGGACTGCAAAATATCACAAAAAGCAAAAACAATCATGTACCACACTTACTTCATACCAATCCTCACGTACGGTTTAGAGACATGTACCCTACTACACAAAGACCTCAGTAGAATCCAAGCAACTGAAATGAGATTCATTAGAACCATGAACCAAACTACCAGAAAAGACAAGATCAGAAATGAAGTGAATAGGAAAGTAGCTGGTATTGAGGTTCCTATTACCAGTGTCATAAAGAAATGCAGACTTCAGTGGTATGGGCACAGAATGAGAATGAACAGGGAAAGACCTGTCAGAAAATATTTTGACCTAATCTCGTAGGAAGAAGACAACAGGGAAGACCAAGAAAACGTTGGATGAGACTGTAAGATAAGATGTGGAGGAGAGAGGATACAAATGGAAGGATGTACTGGAACAGAAGATGTATGAAGCCAGAAGGAGATGGCGAGCATTTGTGCACCACATCCGGGAAACTGAAGTTGGGAAATGATGATGATGATGACTACTTTTTTGCAAACTCATCGCTTCTATGTATCTTGCGCTACTCTCTTTGACCTCTAGTGTTTTCAATTCCTTCCAAGTTTTCTTCTTTTCCATTACTTCATCTTGTACTCTTGCATTCCACCATGTAGTTTCTCTCTTACCTATCGTGATCCTGGCTCAGACGGTTGAGGTGCTGGCCTTCTGGCCCCAGCTTGGCAGATTCGATCCTGAGTTTGAATTTAGACATTGCCCAATAGAAGTGGAAATGATACGTCAATTCGTCAGCAGTTGTCTCCTCAGACGCGGTACAGCGCTAGCCTTCGAAGCGGAAGCTGACGGATCCATCAGAATCAGTCTGATAGGGTCACATAACATAAGAGGCGTATGCACAAATGATGGTATGACATTAACACAAGTCTGGAATGAAATATCTGGCGTTGAGGAACGTATGAATTTGGAAAACACCGAAACGAAATAACAATAGTGAAGGGAGAGGGAAGGGAACTACTTACGTAAAACCTTAATGGCTGGCAACTAGGTATTACTTAATTGATAGCCAGTGTCCCTGTTGAAATAGTTAGGATTTCTATGTATATCCACAGCTCCCCGTATAATTCTGGACCTGTAGTGTCTTGTGTGAGTAAGAACTCGAGCATATTGAAAGATGACATCATGACCAGATGATAGAGTGTGCTCAGCTATTGCTGATTTGTCTGGATGCTTGAGACGAATATTACGTTCATGTTCCATGATACGAGTACCAATGGACTGGCGTTTTTTGGCAAATGAATACCTTACCACAAGTACAGGGAATTTCGTATAGTCCAGGATGTAAAAGTAGCTAAAATTTGTCCTTGGTTTTACCCAGATTGTGAGTAATTTTAGTGACGGTGCCAAACACAGTTTTCATATTGTGTTTGCGGAGGACCTTGGCAATTCGATCTGTGGTGTTATGAATGTAAGGCAGGCAGTTCCCTTCACTTCTTCCTTCTGTGAGCTTTGTTTGGTCGTTTCTCTGGGATGGAGGGCTCTATGAATCTGCAGATCGCTGTAACCATTACCCTTGAACGCGACTTTGAGTGTGTCCATCTCCACCTGGATGTTTGATGGTTCACAAATTCGTCTCGCCCTCTTGGTGAGTGTCGTGAGAATACCTTGTTTTTGTGCTGGATGCTGGTGAGAATCTGCATGAAGATAACGATTTGTGAGGGTAGGCTTACGATAGACGGCATGTCCCAAAGAGCCATCCAGTTTCTTTCCTTATTAGAACATCCAAAAAAGGAAGGCATCCGTCCGACTCTATCTCCATAGTGAATTTAATTGAAGGGTGTTGATGATTTAGGTGGTTTAGAAATAGAAGTTTCTCAGGACCTTCTTGCCATACCACAAATGTATCATCAACACACCTCCACCATATCATAGGTTTGACGGGCGCCGAAGCAATAGCCTCCTCCTCAAAATGCTCCATAAAGATATTAGTTACAACGGGCGAAAGTAGACTTCCCATAGTCACTCCGTCCGTCTGTTCGTAAAAATTCCCACCCGGCAAGAAATAGCTGGAAGTCGTGCAGTGGTAAAATAGCTTAGTAATATCCTCAGGGAACAGGTATTCAATGAGAGACATGACCGAGTCAATCGGCACTTTAGTGAACAAGGACTCCACATCGAAATTTACCAAAAATGCAAAAGGTTGAAGGGTTATGGTTGACAGATTGTTGATGAAATACTGAGAGTCACTGACGTATGATTCAGTGCGTTCTATGTGTGGCTGAAGCAATTTGCTTTGGTATTTAGCCAGACCATACGTAAGAGAACCTATCGCACTAACAATAGGTCTGAGGGGAACATCTTTTTTATAGATCTTAGGAAGTCCATATACTCTAGGTGGCACAGCGTCCCCCGGGGACAGATGTTTAGCCTCCTCTTTTGGAATTGAAGATTGCCTTAAGAGTTTCACGGTGGCGTTGAACACACGAGTGGTAGGGTCACGTGAGCTCAGTCTGTAAACAGACTCTGACACTATAGCTGAGATCTTATTCTTAAACTCGTCAGTGTCCATAATCACTATCACATTACCCTTATCAGCTGAGAGAATGGTCAGTTCAGAATCATCTTTAAGTTCCTTCAGAGCTCTCCTCTCTCCTCTTATTAAATTGGGCACGGGAACAACAGCAGAACTTATGAGTCTCGTACATTTCTATCTTAACTCCTCAGACTCATCCATAGGTAGTTCGTGGATGGCTGCCTTAACGGAAAGTAATTAACTCCTCAGTGGAAATTTTAGAGGGAGTGCCAGCAAAATTAAGACCCCTAGCTAGAATTGCTGTTTGGTTCTCATCCAAGGATTTCTTGGAAAGATTGACGACAGTTTTACTAGCATTCGGGTTCATGCGAGAGACCGCCTGTTTCTTAGCTAGTCGGAGGAACTTAGATAGGTCTTATGGCTACGATGGGATAGGAAAGGCCTAAGAGTGGGAAGGAAGCGGCCATAGCCTTAATTAAGGTACAGCCCCAGCATTCCAGGTGTCAAAATTGTGTATGTACTCTGCTCTTGTCATACTACCAGTATGTTTCCTGCAGTGTAGCGTAGCGGATGTGATTGGGCGTTCGCTTAGCAATAGACGGAATGTGCCAGCGGCGGTTGGAATATTGCATCGTTCAAATATTTTTGCATAGGTATAATGTTTGAATACGTAATCACAGGCCCGTGTTTGCCACATTCAGAGAGTATAATGACGCTGTTATTCATCTTGTGCCCTGCACATACTCCACTGGTTAGGGCCTGAATGTACTGCAGTCATTCAGCATGTTTTCCACAGAGGAATACATTGACATGTTCCTCATTTATGGGTAAGTAAAACAAAACGCGTGCACCGAGCACGATAGCTGCAGTCGCTTAAGTGCGGCCAGTATTCGGGAGATAGTGGGTTCGAATCCCACTGTCGGCACCCCTGAAGATGTTTTCCGTGGTTTCCCATTTTCAAACCAAGCGAATGCTGAGGTTGTACCTTAATTAAGGCCACGGCCGATTACTTCCCAGTCCTAGACCTTTCCTGTCCCATTGTCGCCATAAGACCTGTCTGTGTCGGAGCGACGTAAAACAACTTGTACAAAACGCGTGCGAGCCACTACGTCTGTACCAGGAACGGTATCCCGACAGGCGACACCCGGCTACTATGACACTCCGCCGTGTTGAAAGACGCCTAAGGATAACACGTGCAATTTCCAACCAGCCACCAATCCGCGATAGGCCCGTTACATCGGGTGAAACAGAAGAGACCGTTCTGGAGGCAGCTCGTAATAATCCACACATCAGTACAAGGACGAATGCACAGCAGATGAACAGGATCCAGCCGTCCGTCTGGCGAATACTGCATGAATATAAATTTCACCCATACCATCTTGAGCTACACCAAGAACTCCATGGGCGGGATTTCGAAGCTCGAATGGAATTCTCTCGGTGGCTATTAGGCGAGCTGGACAATGATACAGCATTCGTATCGCATGTCTTGTTCTCGAACGAATCGCGCTTCCACAATAATGGGAATGTCAATTGCCACAACATGCACTATTGGAGTCCGGACAATCCTCACTGGGTGCGACAGGCAGCCCATCAAGTACGATGGGGATTGAATGTTTGGTAAGGTATCTTGGGGGATCGCCTGATTGGACCTTATTTTTAAGGGCCATTGGGCAGGCCCACGCTACCTGCACGTTTTGCGTCATGAAATCCCACTGCTGCTGGAGGATATGTCCTTGCACGATCGTTTGACGATGTGTTTGCACCAGGATGGAGCTCCACCACATTCGACTTTGCCCGTTCCTAACCATCTGAACGAGGAATTGCCAGGGAAATGGATAGGACGAAGAGGCCTTATTTCTTGGCCCGCCAGTTCACCGGATTTAACGTCGTTAGACTTCTTCTTGTGGGGACATTGGAGAACGGTGTTTACACTCAAGCGCCGGAAAACCCCGACTGGCAACTCATCACGGACGCCAGCCGAGCAATTACACCTGGAATGCTTCAGCACGGAAGACGAATTTGTGGGACACCTGGCCCGAATGTGCATAAACAAAAACGGTCATCACATCGACCATTTGCTGCGATAAGAGATTATCAGGGCGGTTGTGTTCCTATTATTTACGGTGTGTATATATACGGCATGCTACCTAATCGGCACTTCTTAGAGCCACAAACACATTCATTCGCACAACATTTGCATGAAAGCGAGTATTGAACTTACAGTACATTGCGCTTGCATTGTCTTCGCTCCGGACTCGAACCTCCCATCTGTTATGCAAGCTCGCTCCGCCACGCCTTACCAACTGCACTGCGGTTCCATACGGCACACTTGGCAGCTTATAGTAAGTTATTTACTGCGGTCACAATACGAATTTGGTGTTTCGCCGGCGTGTCATGTTCATATTAACTACAGGGCCCACGAGAGTTGAAGTCTGACGTTTAGCGCCATCGGCGAGAAAAGTTGACTAACGCTGCTCGAAAATGGTCTGTTGCTATGGCAACGATAACATAGTTGCAACATTTAAGGACGCGATCACCACGTGGGTTGGCTTGCTCTCAGTCGCTTTTGTGATGTTATTCCGAATGGTACTGTTTTAGCTGTGCTAGTTGTTGCTGCCTAATGTGTTTGATTTCAGAATATTACAGTATGTTAGGTGTTAGTTTATTTCTTTAAGTTTATCAGTGGCTAGTTGTTCAGTTTTCCTAGTTTGTTTGTCTGTAGATGTTAGCGGTCTTGTAGTGTGACTATATGACTATAGTGTTAGTGTGAAGTAGGTACTCCATTATTCGTTAAGAATCCGTGCAGTTTTATTTGATCTGTTCTTTTGAGTGTTTTAACAATGACTTTCAAGTCAAAATAAACGCCAAAAAAAGTACAACTGGCCGAGATGTGACTGTTCGAAGCCAGGGAAGAGAAATGATTGTGTCAGTGCGGGATTTCTTTGAAAGGGAAGCAGACAGTATTAAGGAAACAGGACCTCCGCTAATACCTTTCAACAAAGTTCAGGAACGCAGAGCCATGGGAATGAGCAAAAGTACTGTTTGGAGGGTCTCGAAGGAGAAATTCACTTCCCCAGAAGAGAAATTAACAACTCCAGGTAAAAATAGGCCTAGGTGCGCAAATATTACGAGCATTGATTAATTCCAGGAGGATGCTATTCGTCGCCATATGTATGATTATTATATTAAGCGGCATCCCACTGTTAAGAAATTACTGTCCTCTCTGAAACAGAGTAAGTTATTTCGTGGAGAAAGGACGTCTCTGCAGATATTATTACACAAAATCAGTTTTGAGTACAGGCGAATTAATGGAAGGATTCTTTTACTCGAAAGACGTGACATTGTTTCCAAAAGATGTGATTTTTTTAAGAAAATTCGGGGAAAACTTTTTAGGGATATCGTATGGCTTGACGAAACTTGGGTGAATGCTGGGCACACGTAGTCAAAGGGATGGACTGACGGCACGTTGCAAGGGACAATGGCTGGTGCTACCGGGAAGGGAGGAAGATTTATAATCGTGCATGCTGGGACGTGTGACGGTTTTATAACCAACGCTCTCCAACTATTTAAATCGAAAATAACTGGAGATTAGCATGAAGAGATGGACCACGATATGTTTTTAAAGTGGTTCGAACAACAGTTACTGCCAAACATAAAGCCCAACAGTGTCATTATAATGGACAATGCACCATATCACTCTGTTCAGATAGACAAGGCACCTACAATGTCGTGCTGAAAGGATGAAATGATCGAGTGGATCGTTAGGCATGGCATTGAAGTAGACCGCACTATAACGAAGGGACTTCTTTTGAGTGTCATTGATAACGTTAAGCCCAGGATTCCTCGGTATTATGTAAGATGATCTTGCTAGGAAACATGGCCACGAAGTCATTAGGCTACCACCTTACCACTGCCACTTCAATCCCATAGAACTCATATGGGCTCAAGTAAAAGATTATGTTGCCACAACAACAAACCATTCACCATGGCAGAGGTCGCAAAACTTGTCTTTGAGTGCATTGGTCAGGTAACCCGGGAAAACTGGGAGGATGCCGTAGGACATGTGGAGGGGGCAATAGAAAAGGCGCAGAAACGGGAAGGATGTATTGACAGTGGAGTGGACGATTTAATTATTCACGTAGGCAGTTCTTCAAGCTCCAGTGAAAATGAAAGTGACAGTGACAGTGACAACGAACAGGATAGTATAGGAGAGGATATGGATGAGATAGAGCCCCTTCTAGATGACTGATTGCTGTCGGCAGAGCAGTGAGTACTTTTTTTTTTCCAAATATTTCCGTTCATTGCTTTGTGTACATTACATGTATGTACATTTTATTGCTACTTTCTGAGCAATTACGGGGAAAAGTCTAAATGTCTCCTTAATTCCATTAATGTCATTCATATTCTGACTGCTTTCTTTTCTCGATGAAGTATCGTCTTCCTATTTTGTTTATTATACCGTAGTTTATTCCCGAATTGTACAGGTACCGTTAACAATCGGCGTTAATTAATAAAAAACTATCAATGTGATATTGTTGTTCTATACTGTAATTAACATGTGCATTTTTTGAGGTTATTGTCAGAAACTGATGTTTTTGATAGTGATTATGACATTTTATATATATAATGTCGTGTTCTATCTTAAATGCTGGAATTATTAACACGAGCTTAGGAACCGGTCAAGGGTAAATGAATTGCATTAGGCCTAGGCCTACATGTTTTATTAAACACTCAGCCTGTCTGAAAGGGTGGTAGCCCGCAAATGGAGGTAACGATGACAACGCAGCGTACTTCGTATTTACAGCTTTCGCCGCTCACCTGTCAGACGTCAACTCTCGTGGCCCCTACTATAAAAGGCACACGCATGTCTTCCAGTTTTTAATACGAGTAAAACATTACGGCGTCCTATCATGGTGAAGCGGTAAATACCAAGATATCCGGTTGTGTTGTTTGAGCATACCGGCAAGGTGGATATATTCAGGACGGAATGAATATTGTGGGTTGGATAAAATTACATTGGATGAGGCGACTGAATCACGCTGTATGTCAGTTTAGAACTGACAAAGACTTCATCCAATATCAATGTCACAACTTTATCATTGTGTTGGAGAAGTTTAGCCTTCTCCTTCAAAAATGCTTTTTGAAAAGGCGTAACACCAATGATATCTGGACCTAATTTTATAAAAAAAAAAAAAAAAGGGTCTTGAATAGACAGAATGTGATAAAGTCATCATCACATGTGTATTCCTAAACATGCGATAGCCCTAGGAAAAGTATAGTGAAAAGTTGCTGCCCATATTAGCAACTCAGGAGAATATCTCACTTGCTTCAGTAAACAAAGTTCCAACTGCTCTACTTCAAAATTAATTTGATTGTGTTTCAGTTTTTCTTTTTCACAATCTAAAACAATGGCTTTTCTCATAAAGTTCACGAAAATAAGTACCCTTTCACTCAGTTCAATACTATTTTCTTCGTAATTACCGAGATGACTTAACAACCCAGTTTCGAATTTGCTCCATCTGTCACACTTCGGACCATCGTGTCCTTCACATCCTAATATAAACCATAATTTTTCTGCAGGCAAAGGGATGCTTTTAAAATGTACTTTCACTTCTAGGTCACTCATCACTTTAAAGGTACCACCATTGATGGAATTTCTTACTTCTGAAGTTTTAAAAATAGAACACTATCATCATTTACAATCACATTGAATGTGCTTACATTCCTTTTCTTCACTTCTGTCGTGAATGCCTGAAAATTATCTATCTTGCCCTTTACACAAACGTTTAAACGCCTCTTCATCTCTCTGTAGCAATTGCCGTTTACGCCCTTCAGGGCCCCTTCTTTCTTCAGGAAAACTTATGTATTATATGAAGGCTGATTGTCAAATATGGTTGGATAGACATCGGGTGCTAGTAGTGGAGCAAGGAGAGTTCCAGCACATTCTTATCTACGCTACTGCCACCTCTAATAGTGTAACTATGCGGTTTCTGACCCAAGGCCATTGACCCCTTGTATGGTAGAGTGACTGTGCCGTTTCGTGAATTTGCATGAGAGAGCGACCTTAACCTCACAGCCGCTATCCTGGAGGGCCTAACCTCAGTTTTTCGGCTAAATGCCTTTCCCGATGTGGATTTTGCCTAAGAGAGCAAGCCTAACCTTACAGCCGCTATCTTGGAGGGGCCTAACCGCAGTTTTACGGCTATTTGCCCTTCCCAACGTGGATTCTGCATAAGACAGCAAGCCTAATCTCACAGTCGTTATCTTGGAGGGGGTTAACCTCAATTTTACATAAGATGCCCTTCCCGGCGTGGAAAGTCGCTACCTTGTAGGGGCCTAACCTCAGTTTTACGACAGATGCCCTTCCCGACGTTAACAACCGCTGTTTTGGAGGGGCTTAACCTCATCTTAACGGCTAGATGTCCTTCCTGACTCCATCTTGAGTAGTAGGACAAAGGGGATTCTCGCGACGCATTCTTAAGTAGTAGGGCAACGGGTATTCGCATAACACAGCAAACCTAACCACATGGAGGGGGCTAACTACATAGGACGCTAGTTTTACGGCCAGATGCCCTTCCCGACGTGAATTGCACAAGATGGCTGCTATACAAGGCTCTTATGAGACTAACTCCTGGAACCTGTGTAAGGGGTTACTGTGCAAGATGACGGCTATACATAGACCCTTAGGAGGCAGTCTAGAGGCGATTCCGCAAGATGGTGGCTACACAGGGGTCTTATGAAGAAAGCTGGCCCAGGGGCTACTGCGCAAGGTGGAGGCTATACATAGGAACTTATGGAGAAAGATGGCTCAGGGCAGACATAGGACTTAATGATACGGCTGAGGGGTGCTTGCTCAAGATAGCGGCTATACACAGGCTCTTATGGCGAAAGCTAGCCCCAGGAGCTACTGCGCAAGATGGCGGCTATACATAGGCTCTTATGGAGAAAGATGACTCAGGGGAGACATAGGACTTAAGAAGACGGCTTAGGGGCACTTGAGCATGATGGCGGCTATCCACAGGCTCTTATGGAGAAAGCAGTCCCAGGGACTACTGAGCAAGATGATGTTACACATGAAGAAAGCTGGTGTAGAGGAGACATAGGATTTAAGGAGACGGCCTAAGGGTGCTTGCGCAAGATAGCGGCTATACACAGGCGCTAATGGAGAAAGAAAGCCTAGAGGCTAATGCGCAATATGGCGGCTATACTTTACATAGGCTCTTTTAGAGAAAGGTGGCTCAGAGGAGACGTAGGACTTAAGGAGACTGCCTAGGGCGCTTGCGCAAGATGGCGGCTATACATAGGCTCTTTTGCCCTATCATGCTCCTCTGACGGGGCACAGCCGCGTTCCTCCTTCAACCGGGCGTAAGAATTCAGCTCATGGCTTTATGTCTCTATCCGACAAGTCTAAACATGCATGTCTATGACGACGCGATCTTATGCTTAAGGCATAGGAGTGAGCACGTGCTATTATTCTGTTTTAACGTTCGGCGATGACGTTATCATGGTTATGCATGTTTAGATGCCTTTGCTGGCAGGATCTAGGGTTTACAGTGCACAATGTTTCTGGTATGGGCTAGAGCAATTTTGTTACTTTCATCGATCTGTCTCTGTCTTGTCCTTGGTTTTGACAATATGAAAGTGACTGAGGTATGAGCGATGCTAGTATTGCCATTCCTTGTACAGCCAGTTCCTGCTATGAATGGTATGAAAATGTTGCTCATAGGGTCGGTCGGTGCATGCAATTCAGTGAGATTGGCAAACTGATATGTAATAGCAACTTCTGGCTTGGTGAGGAAAGCAATGGGAAACTGCTTCACTCCTCATTCCCCTAGTACGCCTCTTCAGTGATGCCTAGGCTGTCTATGACAGCTGATGGCAGAGATGTTGGGGATCCAACCAACCTTAGGTATGAAGACTGAGCATGCATACATGCATGTTTCGACATGTTCGTTATCAAGGTTACTCTCTGAGCTCCTGTACTAAATCCTCGATACGCTTTACAACCTTGTAGTAGATGTGATCTCTCAACAAAGTCTCACCGTACGGCAAAAGTGCAAAAGGGCTCCTCGTCCTCATCCGTTTCGCAGAAGGGCAAAACGGTTCCTCCTCCTCATCCGTTTGGCAAAAGGGCTCCTCCTCCTCATCCGCACAGCAAAAGGGCTTCTCCTCCTCATCCGTTTGGCAAGAGGGCAAAAGGGCTCCTCCTCATCCGTATAGCGAAAGGGCAACTCCTCCTCCTCTTCCTTACAATTACTGAGGTTAGCTCAATTCCTCCTCTTACGGACAGATACCTTCCTGCGCAAATAGAATTGAACGTAACATCACAAAAATATAGTACAGATATACTTACGTTAATAAACTGGTGTAGCGTTGTCCTCTTGTTCTCGTCGCATACGTTTTTACCCTTTTCGATTGTAGAGGAAGCGACAGGAAGAGGAGGAGGATGCTCTAAGGAGGTTATATTTTCTTTTTTGCACGCACGCAAAAATATAGAATTGAATGTAGGAGAAGCGAATGCTGTATGTCTCTATCCGACAAGACAAAACATGTTCAATTCAGTTACAGTATGCAATTAGCAAAAATATAGAATTGACCAACTAATGCTGTATGTCTCCGTCGGACAAAACAAAACATGTTGACTATTAGACATTTCCTATCATGTTCTAAACAGAAACACTTATAACGCAAACACACAATGGTTACTGTGCTGTATGTCTCCATCGGACAAGACAAAACATGTTCAATCCTGTTACAAAGAGCACAGACACAAAAATATCGAATTGACAAGCTAATGCTGTATGTTTTCATCCGACAAGGCAAAACATGTTGACTCTTAGTGTTCAGAACAGAAAACTTATAATGCAAAAAAAAGGAGTTACTGTGCTGTATGTCTCCATTCGAGAAGACAAGTTCAATCCTGTTACATTTGGCACATACAAAAAATAGATTCGACAAACTGATGCTGTATGTCTTCATTCAACAAGCCCAAATATGTTGACTATTAGTGTTCAGAACAGAAAAACTTATAACGCAAAACATTATGAGATTCGAACTCTGTTCCCTTCCTCTAATAAGTGCACTATAGGATTTACCTCTTGCGCTTCTATGCAATCAGCGCGCACACATGGAATAGGGAACATGCATGATCCGGGGTTTTAATTAAAAATGTGCTAGTCTGATTCAAAATTTCATGCAGAATTCAAAAATGTGATCAGAATGTACAAATAATAACTCCAAACACGATAAAAATCCAAATTAAAGTACGAAAATGTGACGTAACGCAAGCACGCGATCTCATTGGTCTGACGTCATCGTACAGGTTGACGGTATTAGCAGACGAAATAACACATAGTGAGCTGTAAGAAACAGGATACTCTAACGCTTTTCTACTTTATGTTAGTGTCTGCTATAATAAAATTCAATATATGTACATTGTGAAATAATCTAAGTGTTATTTTCTGGACTTGAAATGAATCCTGCCCAGACAGTTAAGCAGAAAACTTACAAATGGTGCATAGTTCCGATGTGCACTAATACGTCGCATACCACGCCAAACAAATTGTTTGTAAATGTGCCAAAGGACCCTAAAACTAGGAAAAAATGGATTTTGGCGAGCCATAGAAATGCCAGTGATATATCGGACAAGTCTACTGTTTATTGCTGTGAAGATCATTTTAACGTAAGTTGAATTTCTTTGAAGTTTCAATCACTTTTCCATGTCAGCTGTTCTGGTGGAATAATGTAAATTTTAATGTATGATGCCTTAATTAAATGCTTCAATCACGTCTTAAAATATGAAAGTAATAAACAGTGCATCAATTTAATGCTGATTATCAAAGTATTCTCTAAACCTAACCCAAGTTTTTGGTAGGCCGTGTCAAAGTAATAAATCAAAGGTTTTATGAACCAAATTGACAACCCTAATTATACCAATATATTTTGGCATGCAACATTTATTTATATACAGTATTTATCAAATATCTTACATTTGCAAACAAATTTAGGCTACAAGTAAATTTTCTATAATATAACATAAAGTAGGCATGTAGGCCTACATTATGAAAGAAAAATGTATAGGCTTATCTCTACAAAACCAATGCTTGTCGGTTGGGGTGCTCTCAGTCTTTGAAATTAACTATGCTCAGTTTTAATAATTAACATAATATTAATGAAATAAGTAGCACAATTGCACACTGCAGTGAAAATGCATTACTGGTACTACTTACCGGTGTTTAAAATATTGTTTTAGGTTATACATGCCAGATCAATGCCGGTAAACCAAAGGGTAAAAATCACAGCACTCAAATACATTCCTATACTGAGTGACAAAAATGTCACTAGAATGTTCTTGCTTGATATGCTCAGCTTGTGAAAAACTAGATGAAGTCATATTTATCTTCAGAAAAGTAGCAAATGGTCAGCAAAGCTCATAAGTTATCATTTATTAATTAAAATGTTCTTAATATTCTTAAATTTTGCTTAATCTGTAATTTTTCAGCTGGAAAATGATATGGAGAACTGGGTTAAATTCAGAATAATGGGAGGTCCAATTAAAATGAAGTCTGGAGTCATCCCCCACATATTTGAATGCCAGTCAGACAGGAAGAGGACAATGATTCATTCACCGAGGCCTGCTGCTGCCAAACGTTTGCGAGCTGAGTTGATTGAACAAGTGCTTAGGCCAAAAGAAATACAAGATACCCTACCACAGGAAGTAGCTAAAGATAGTGACGTTGAGGGGGCAGAAGTAAACACCTTGTCCTCACAAGAAATTGAAAGGTCTGCACCTAATACCAGCACATCAGATGTTGGAATTCAAGTAGTTCCTCATTTTCGAAGTAAGGCCATTCAAACTAAACTCCCTGTGACAAATACTGCCTCATCTCCAATTAAATTCAACCATCTGGTTCCATCCCCAATAAAAACAGAGAGTGCCAGACAGAGCTGTAGTTCTGAATGTGAGAGTAGCGACTCTAATTATGAAGTTGAAGATGGTGTCAGTGACGAAGAACTAGACGAGGTACTTGCAAGTGAAATTGAATTGTTAAACAAAAATAAAATAGTTAAGAGTAGGCTAGAACTAATAATTAAATGTAAGCCTAAGCTGTATCTTGGATTGCCAGAGCAATGTTTACATGTACTGGACTTGCTTGTTAAGCAAACTAACCTTGAAATGAACCACATTTTACTAACACTAAAAAAAATTAGGCTCGCTGAACCATTTAATATTCTAGCAGATGACTTTGGAATTTCGGCCAGTTGTGCTAGTCGCATTTTTTGTAAAACTGTCCCTTTATTAGCTCAGTGTCTGAAGGAATTAATATTTTGGCCTGAAAGAAGCAAAATTGTACAGTTTTTGCCCATGCCATTCAGGGCAAGATACAGTAATGTTCAGTCTATTATTGACTGTCTAGAAATAGAAATTGAGAAACCATCCAATTCAGTGCACCAAGCACTTACTTGGTCAGAATATAAACACTGCAATACTGTCAAGTATCTTATATCTTCCACACCAGATGGTTTCATCAATTTCATTTCTGAAGGGTATGGTGGTCGCATAAGTGACTCCCTGTTGTTTGAAAAATGTGACTTCCTCAAAAAGTTACCTTCTGACTGTGCAGTTATGGCTGACAGAAGGTTCAAACATGTGGAACCACTTCTGATAAAAAAGGGATGCACACTGGTTCGACCACTTAGTGTACCTACTGGAGGAAAAATATCAAAGGAAGATGTAATGCAGACCAAGAGAATAGCCAGCTTAAGAATTCATATAGAGCGTTTAATCAGAAGACTCAGAGAATTCAGTATGTTGAAACCTCATGCATGTGTTGACCATAATTTAATAGCTGTGTGTGATGAAGTTATATTAATAGCTAGTGCACTGATTAATTTACAAGCACCACTGGTAAGGTATTAAGGCTATTAATAGAGTCAGCAATTAACAATAAATATATATATACTGTATATATGTAATCAACAAATGAAACCATTTGCATAGAAGCAGTCTGTTCACACACATATATATGTAGGCCTACATATATATATGTGTGTACTGGTATATATATTTACATTTTGAAATGAATTAGGCCTACCTACTTTACTTTGCATATTGCTGATAATCACACAATTGTATTTTATTTTTATGATATATATATATATATATAAGGTGCCTTTTACACCCCCATCCCACACTCAACCCCATCCACCATCATCACCACACACATTCATACCTGTCACACATGAAGAGCAGCTTTTTATTACTATTGTTATATCAGTCCATGTTAGCATTTCGGGTTATTTTTTGGAGTACATATGGGTAAATATAGTAGGCCTATTTTTCCTGCAAAAGAATCTTAAAAATACAAATCAAACTCTATAAACAAAGGCCAGCCTACTTAATACTTATGGGACTAACACTTCTCATAAGTACTGGAAATATGCAGTCTTTCCAGAATTTCTCTCCTTCAGTAATGGCTTTAATAGCCAATTCCCTATCATAGTCCACCCAATAAACTGAAATACTGTTTGTAACTTCATAATTTGGATCTGCAACACAAAAAACACCCTTTTTCATTTTAGAAAAATGCATCTGTATTTGAATCTGCAGTAGGAACTTGTCCTTAATTTTGCCATTGTTGACATAATTTCCTACTGTAGCTTCTCGAGCTGGACACTTCACTTTAACAACAAAGTCCTTTCCAACACCATCTGGTGAAGCTCCCGTCACAGGATGTGATGCAGAAAGCAGGAGACCACATTTTTGTATTTTGATGCCAAGTTGTGTTTGTAATGTGGCTATGACATCCGTTTCGAGTGTACATCCCCTTTTCATTGTCTTAGTCTGCTTTGTTTTCACAGCACCGATCACTCGTTCCACAAATGTCCCATTTGTTGTTTTGCACCTAGTTGCTTCATAGAGCTTGGATGCTGTGATTCTCATATATCTGAGTTCATGCCAAGCTGGATCATCATTTTGTTTCAAAGTTTGCCTTTCTGCTAACTTAATAGAATCAAATGGCATGTTCTCTTGAGCAAACTTGAAAAAAGAATCACTATCTCCACCTCTTCCTGCAAATTTAATTGCAAGATAGTGCAATGACAGCTTTTTGATGCAGCTGCTTTCTGTGAAATACCTGCACAGTTGATTTTTGATTTTGAGCTCTTTGCCCATAACAACTACAGCATTTAAGAAGCTGCCATTAGAGACACTGCTGTTAGTTGTTACCCCAGTACCTTGCTTTTTTTTGCCCAAGTCTTTTGCAGTGATAATTTTTTTTGATGTCCCAAGGGCAGATAGCTCTGATTTTTTCCAGTAGCTCTTCACAGATGTCGTAGCTTTCTCCTCACTTCGACGGTGCATCCACATCAGAAATGCTACTGCATGTTTGCAACCACCTGTATTGAAAGAAATCAAAATTATGTCACCTGTGGGTTTTCTGATACGGTAGCCTAAGGGGGAAAGGAAGGGAAAAATCATAGGCTGTGGTTGTATAGGCCTGTTAAAAATGTATAAAATAAACAAATGAATGAACAAATAATAAATTATAATAATAGTATGACAGAATGTTATACTTTCCCCTCTGCTGGCTTTAAGTAGGCCTATATACTGTACTTTATTAAATTTGTTTTTACTGTTTATATTATAAAATTGTCTAGTTTTATTGTTATGTATATACCCTACTTTGTAAGTTGTTGTGTTTCTGTCTCCACCATACACATTTAAGACTTCACAGTACATATCTGTCTTTATATGAATGGAAATTTTTTCCCTCTAAAAAAGGTGTAATCATTAGCAAAAGACTTTAAAAATTTTTAGGCCTAAGTTTATTTACTCACCAGATGATGCAGCACAGTCATGACATTCTACACTGTCTATGCAGCACTGTTCCTCATCCACAATTAGTGTGACTGTATAGTTTTTAGATCTGACCTTGTGCTCAGGACATATTTTGCATTTTACTATGCATTTACCACTTTGTCTCTTTACTTGAACACAACCTACAGCACTGTCACCATAATTTTCTCTGCCAGCACTGTAACATGAATATAGTTTCTTGTTCAGTACAGGTGTAGAAAAATGAACTAAAGATATTTAATATTTCTCTTTCCTGGGTGTAGGAAGTGGAAGGCCAGTTGCCCCAACCATAAATATATACATATTTCAGGAATAACAGGTTAGAGAACTACAGTACTATAATGCTACCTGTATTTTAAATGTTAGTGCTTAAGTCCAATTTGTTACTTTAGTTATGGCGAAAGCCCGAAAATGTAAAGTTATTCTCTAATATGGGAATCAATCTAGAAATAAATGGCAAAGGTGATTTAAGCGATTTCTATCCACGTTCATTGTTACCTCAATACTATGAGTTACAGTACATTGTACGTATATAAAAGATATCACTTACCAATTTGCTTTCGAGCCGCGAATTTCTGCAGCCACAAAACAGTCGCTATTTTTCAAGAATGATGCCACCATTATGGCATCCACACATGGTAGATTGTCTGACTGTGCTTTCTTGAAACCTTCCTCAGTCATTTTCAATTTATTCACGATCACAAATATAGAATATTCAGCTTGTAGTAACAGCTGATGGACAATGGCTGGGAGAGCTGCATGCGCTACTGGATCGTGACGTCACAGCCCGTCGCTTACGTCAGAGGCCGTTTTACTCGCCTTCCAGAAAGAGACTTTTAAATATTTTTTAATGGTAGAAAACAAGGCAACTTATCACAATGTAATATGTTTATGTACTATTTCATTGATGAACTTTTCAAAAAAAATATTTTTGAAAATTACGCATGTTCCCAATTGATTGTAGAACATACAAATGCTGTATGTCGCCATCCGACGTACAGTTGTACTTCACCTTAATCACTACCACTGTGCAGATAAAATGATTTTACTACATAGCAGGGGATCCGATGAAAAATCTTTGTCTTAAGGAGATGGATTTTGCGAGATTCGAACACATGCAACAGAGAAAAATCTGTATAGAGTTCGATCTCTGATTTACTTACCGTAACATAATAAAAAAGCCATACCAGTGTGCAGATGAAATGATATTTCTACTTAGCAGGGGATACCATGAAAAATATTTTTCTACATCATATTGTGTTAAGGAGAAAAATCTTGGATTCAAACCCTGTTCTAAAACAATAGTTAGAATTAAAAATCATGGGATTTAAACTTTTTTTACGAGGGAGAGGAATATAAGTGCTTTAATCTAGTCTGTCATACTGGGTTTTAAAGACGTTGGTTACGAGGCTGATCCTCTGTTGTTTTGTACAATCAAAATTGTTGGGCAGATTTGGCAGTCAATACTATTTCGCCCTTATAGAATTTAATTTGTATATGGCCAAACGCTTCTAAAATTGTTAATATTCGAGAATTCTGATACTCGAGTGACAACGTATTCGAGAAACCCCCACTCATGTTATGAAGATAATAGTGGAGATTTTGAATAGTGTCGGGGTAGGGCCCCGTTTGTAAGGAATGTTTGTTCTTGTTGGAACCCATTACATTAATAAATATCTAGCATAACGGATGGCCTCAGTTTGCGCTAACTGTTCTATCGAACTTATTGCATGACTAGTAAATGGCTCCGAGCTTAAAGCCCGCACCTTCATTACTTCCGCTTCCTATTCTTGGTGCAGCATTCTGGTAGCAGAGCGTTTATTTGAGCTCCTACCAGTGTTTTCGGGCAATTTTGAGCGTGGAAGGTCTCTGTCGGTTACGGTGTTCCTCATTCTGCTCGGTGGCCGGAGAAATTTGCACTATGGCTACTCGAGACGTGGCCTACCCTGTATCTCTTCGAAAAGAGGAGCTCTTATACGAATTATTAATTCGTAACTTAAAGTAAAGGGACAGTAAAAGTGAATGAGCTATTATTACGAACAAATTTAGACAAAGTCATCGTAGTGCCCAACCTCTCCTACAGTGAGGTTGCGAGTTCGGCGTTCCATATCCAAGCCAATTTAACTGACATATCATCAGTTGTGTATTTTATAGAAAACGATGTAGCGTCCTTTCTTCAGTTAAAACGAGTACAATGGCGTCTAACCCATTACGTTCATCGGACGGAAGATTTACTTTCCTTAGAATTAAAGGAGGAATTATTAAGTCAAGTTGGAGCTTTAAAGGATAAGGCTGTCCAACTTTTAGGAAAGGTTGAGGCTTGGTTGGCCGCACTCTCCATTAAATCGAAGCCTGTTATTCCTTCTGTCAATCGGGTCGAAGAGGAATCGAATAAGGGTATTTGTAATCTTGAGTCTGATGAGCAGCAAGGCTTGCTGGAATCGCAGCAATGTTCCTTAAGTAGGGTTGTCCCCCAGGTTAAATCCTCAATTCCACAATCAATCTTACCCTCTTTGAACCTGCCCTTTTCTAGTATCCCTCACCCATTAAATAGTGTGTTGAAAACCGTTCCTCGTTATTCGGTAAATTCCGTGGATGATATAGTACCCGTCTTGCGATTTTTTAGTTTCAAGATCATGCCCTAGTATTCGGTCTAACTCATGTTCAAATATTGCAAATTCTTTATTCATATACCGTACTACAGGAGTGGTTTCAAACAAAATAGTCAATGCTATTTCTGATCAGTTGTCACATCAGAAATTTCATGCCCATTTGCTCACCCAATGTATTAGGGCTAGGGCTATCAACTCTTTAGTGCTGAAATTCTATTTCAGGGTTCAACGCTCGAACGAATTTATTTCTGCTGTAAAATTTTGCGCCAGAGTGTTTGCGCTATATTATACTGAGGAGGAGATCGTTCTTACGATCGTAGAGGGCATTACCCCGTCATACCCCTCCTGTCTCTGCTTTGCTACTCAACCTCATAATTTCGCGGAGTTGGAAGCAATGGTGGTATCTGCCGAAGGTGTTCGCCATGCGGACTCGCTTCGTATTACAAGGTTCAGTCACAAGCGAGACATCGGGAAGTGCGGACGTGTGAGTGAGCTGAGGTGTGCAATATGGGAATAAGCGACAGCAGTACAGGTTAAGAATTGAAAGATGGCATGGTGCAAGGTGGTGTAGGAAGGAAGATGGAGCTGAGAGGGAGAGAAATGAGTGGTCATAGAGGACTGTTGGAGATTATGTTGTGTGCGACGGTTATTGCGACGCTGCTGGTGGTAGGAGGTATAGAAATGAACGCGGGTCCAAACCAGGGACCGTTCGGTTGGGAGGAGCTTGAAGAGATCAAGAGAGTGGTGAAGGAAGCGAGCAAAGTAGAATAAATAAAGGAAATGATGCAGGAACACCGGGCAACCCAAATGAAGGATATGAAGGACTTAAACATTTTTATAAAAGAAGAAATTGGAGGGGTAAATGACAAGTTAGCGGAGACAGAAGATGAGGTAGAGAGCTTGAAAACGAAGGTT
This sequence comes from Anabrus simplex, assembly GCF_040414725.1. Taxonomy (NCBI): domain Eukaryota; kingdom Metazoa; phylum Arthropoda; class Insecta; order Orthoptera; family Tettigoniidae; genus Anabrus; species Anabrus simplex. The sequence continues at coordinate 73,423,480 of NC_090271.1, read as the reverse complement.
TTGATACTGGAAGAGGAATTGACAACAATGAAGAGAGAAGTGAGGTTAGCGAGGAACGAATCAGCAAGAAAAAATGTGTTTGTGTATGGTGTACCTGAGGAAGGAACAGAATCAAAAGTGGAGTTAGTATTGGAAGTGGAGGACATAGTGTCGAGTAAAATGAAGATAAACTTCTTTGGAGTGAATATAGATATATAGAGTAGGAAGGTACAAAGGACATAGGCCGGTGAAGTTGAGATTAATTTCAACCCTGATGACCGATATAATTCTGAGGAATGCTGGAAATTTGAAAGGATGGACCATTTATTTGAAGGCGGAGACGGAGAAAGAAGAGAGGATGCGGATGGATGCCTATAAGCGGCATATGTGGCGGGCTAGAGCTCAGAGCCAAGATAGTGGGGAGGTGTCTGGTGACTTCAGGCAGAAATTGGTCGCGATCGTGGGCACAGCAGGAACTGCTGAGAATGGAAAAATGTGAGGAGGAAATGAGTTGCAGAAATCGAGAGTAGGGAGATATCAGCGCGGAGAAGAAAGAGAGAAGACGGGACTGCGGTGTCAGCAGTCAGGTGGCGGAGACAGCAGAGATCTTGGTGAGTCAGAACAACCCAGGAAGGAGTGAATCAACAAGTAGGACACTAGACCGAAATGAAGTGAGTGTAGGTAGTGAAGAGGCGATGGGAGGGGAAAGGAGTCAGGGTAGTGACTCAGCCTCCCCGAATGGGAGAAATTAATAAAGAAACCTGGAGAGAAATCAGGCGTTAAATAAGGGGAGATCGTTACGTTAAAAAGATCTATGGGGAGGGAATAAAAGGCTCTGGCACGAAAAAGGGGAGGATGGTGGGTGAAGAAAGGAAGGGATGGGGAGGAGCCAAAAGGAAGAATTACGAGAAGTAAGGGGGAAGTGGTGAAACTCAGAAGAATAGAGAGGGAATGGGGAAGAAATAAATAACTAGAGATGGTGATAGGGGTGCTGAATATTGAGGGGTTGATGGGGAAGCTAGGGAATATGGAAACTGTGGATTTAGTGAAAGATTTTGAGATAATTGCTCTAGTGGAGACGTGGTTAGGTAAAAGGGTTGAAATTACATGGGACGGTTAATGAGTAGTAAACATGTTAAAAAAATAGGGAAGAGGGGCCGAAACCCAGGGGGCATAGTAGTTTTAATAAGAAATGAGGTAGCTGAATAGGTGGAGACGTTACAGACTAGGGTAGAAGGGGGTAGTGTGGCTGAGTAAATGGGAAGGGAGCAGCGGAAGCAATTTGTCTGGCCCTGCTTTATAACCATCTAAGCGATTCAGTTTATGCAAATAAACATTTTTTGACGAACTGATTGAAGAAATAAACACAATTAAATGAATGTATATAGAAGATGGGATGATTTTATTGGGGGAATGGAATGCGAGAGTGAGCAATAGGGCACCAGTGTACGGGAAAGAAATGAAAGTAGACGGGAAACTGCAAAGAAAGAGTGAGGATAATTGTTTAAATAGTTATGAAGAAAGGTTACTAGAGTTATGTGCTATAGAACTTTTTAAATGGGTGGATAAAGGGGGATAGTGTGGGAGATATGACGTATATTACAACAAATGGAGGGAGTGTAGTGGATATAGGAATAAGCTCAGAGATAGCGTTAAGGAGAATAATAAGCTTTGAGGTGTTAGAATGTGGGTTAACGGAACATATGCCTATGAAAATAAAATTGAGATTTTTGGCTGTTGATGAGAAGGGAAAGATGGAGGAAAGTAGGGAGAGATATAGGAATGTAGGATGGAAGTATGTATGGGATGATAATACTAAAGAGAAATTGAGAAGGCATTTGAAATAGGAGGAAGATATATTAGGGATAGGAATTTAAAGGGCGGCAGAAGGGATTGATATAGATAGCGTGCTGAAATTAATAGAAGACCCTGTATTGAGTGTGGGGAAGAAAGTGAGGAGAAGGGTAGAGGGAAAAAAGAACAAAATGAATGGATGGTTTGATGAAGACTGCAGGAGAAAACGTGAGGTTGTAATGAGAGTCTTACCGGAGTTTAGGAAAGAGTTGGAGCAAGAAAAAAGGAAGGAATATCGTAAATTGAGAAGGGAATATAAGGAGGTATTGAATTAGAAGAAAAGAGGATGGAAGGAGGCGGATGGTGAAAAAATAAATATATATTGTAGAGAGAAGATATTTGAGAGGATATGGGAGTCAATAAAGAAGATTAGAAGAACGAAACCGGTGGGGAAGGGGGATAAAACAGGAGAAAACGAGTGGTTTAGGCATTTTAAACGGCTTTTAAAAGGGGAGGGGAAATTGGGTAGAGAAATAGACAATTCATATATAGGAAGGGAATTGGAAGTAGTAATTCCAATTTTGGATGGAGAGATAACAAGGCAGGAGGTAATTAGAGTATTAAAAATGCTACACCTAAGGCTGCAGGAGATGTGAACGGTATTTCCAATAATGTATGGAAGGAGGTGGGGGCAAATGAAGCTATCTTGAGGGTTATTGTGAAATTCTTTAATAGGTTGCTGGAAACGGGGAAATTCCCGAGGGAATGGAGCAATGAGGTATTATGCCCTATTTATAAAAATAAAGGAGCTCGTAGCGATCCTAACAACTATAGAGGAATTATACTCCTAGACGCGTTGTCGAAGGTATACAAAGGGGTTTTGGCGAATAGTATAACAAATTGGGCGGAACAGTACGGTAGGATATCTGAGATCCATAATGTATTTAGGAAAGGAAAGAACACAGTCGATAATGTTTGAATTCTGGACAGTGATTACAAAGTATGTGAGGAAAGCAGGGCGTAAATTATATGTTGCAGCGATCGATTTAGAATAAGCCTTCAATACGGTCAGCAGAGATGCGCTATTTTTAGATTAAGGGAGGTTGGAATGTCGAATAAAATGAGGGTGGAAATAGAAACAATTTATGAGGAAGTGTTTGTGATGATTAAATTGCAAGATGGAAGGATGAGTAAGTGTTCTGAATCGAAGAGCTGGGTGAGAAAGGGGTGTAAGCTATCCCCGATATTATTTATATTATTTATAAATGATATTTTATAGGGTCGTGGAGGAGAGGCATGGCAATGCACTTGGATAGGGAAAATGGAGGTTCCGGGGTTGCTATTTGCCGATGACCTATTTATATTGGCTTTGACGGCAATGGGTTGCAAAAAGGGCTGGACAAGGTACTTGAGTATACTAGGAAGTGGTCTCTCAGAGTAAATGTAAGAAAGACTCAGATAATGGTGTGTAGGAAAAGAGGTGGGAGAAAGAATAAGGAAGTCTGGAGGCTAGATCAGGAAGAAATTAAACCAGGGGAAAAATTGAGTATCTAGGGGTAATAATTAGTAAGAATGATTCTTGGAAAAATCAGTGTAAGAGGGAACAATTTAAAGGAAGAAGAGCGCCTGCTGCAGTGGGGGTATTGGAAAAGAAATTTCCAGATGTTAAATATAGAATCCAGAAAACGGTGTTTAAATAACTGATAATGGACAAATTGCTATTTGGGGTGGAAGTATGGGGAATGGAGGAGGGAAAGGGTGAACTAAATCAGATGGTGGCTAAATTTAGTAAGATTATGATGGGCCTCCCAAACTTTACAGCCAATGCCGGTGTCAGATTAGTCTGTAAAGAATCGATGGAGGTTGAAATAGCTAAGAGGGTGCTCAAGTATTCGAATAGACTGGAGGAAGGGAAGGGTGGGGGCATTAGTACAAGAAACATTTAGTTTTCAGAAAGGTATGTCGAATGAAGGTTACTGGGTGAATAAGTGCAAAAAATGGTTACAGCAGATTGGATTGGGGGTATATGGAGCGGTCTGGGGGGGGGGGAGTTAGGAATAAATGGGTATGAGAAAGTAAAAAGGGAAGACTGCCAGATATTGAAAGACAGTGCTTAATATGGGAATGTAGAGAGAGAGTCTCTTTATCAGTATTAAATAAATTGGTGGAAGTAATAAACCCGGAAACGGAGTTTGAGGGTAGAAGGGATAAAAGAGGTTTGTATTGGTGGGTATTGGGAGTTCCGGGGAACAGGAGATGGGTAGGTAGTGAGAATAGTGAGAGATGTGTGCTATGTGGTGGGAAGTGGGAGGACCTACATATTTTCAATCAATACCGAGCTTTGGAGGAGATATAGATTAAACTACTAAGTAAGAAGGAACTGGATATGGTAGGGGAAAGCTATAAGATGACTTCTTGGTTATGTAGAGAGTGGGAGAAAGGAACGAATATAGCGAAATTCTTAAATGTTGCCAGAGCTAGATTTATAAAGAAACTGAGGGAATAACAGGGGTTGTGCAGATAATGTGGTTCATGCCGAAGGAGGAAAGCATTTTGCTCAGAGGAATGGATATCCACCCTCAGCAGATACGAGAAGGGTATCAGGGTGACCATGAAATCAGAAGAGGGGGCTGTAGTGTTACGGGAAGTGGTGAGAGCACCTTGCCTTGTGGAATGGTGATCCGCCCGGGGCAAGTTGTGGGGAAGTAGATCCAGGTTTTGTAGGATGGGAGGATTGTTGATGAGAGGAGTTGGTAATAAGGGAAATCATAAAAAATAGGTTGGAGTTGAGAAAAGGGGAGGTTGAGTAGGCTCTGAGGGTAGTGTAAATTTAGGAAGCTGGTATATTGTTTAAGTTTATTGTGGATGGTTGAAATGACGCTTAGGTGGAAGCAAAAATAGACGTGAGAAGACTGAGGGAACTAATGGACTTGGAATGGAGAACTGTCTGTTTGTGTGTAAGTGAGCTGTGAAAAAAAATTGATTGTTCAAGTGTATTTGTGTGAGGAGGAAGGATAAAGAAGGTGTATGTAATAGTAATTTAGGTACATTAAGTGGGACTGTAGTTAAGGAGAAAATGTTGGCAGTATAGAAATTATGAAGTAAATCATATTTTAAAAAAATTGAATTGTTGTAGATGCCTTGATGAGGGTTGTAAAATGTTGTATTCTCGATGTTTATGTCCTAAGTTCAATAAGATGGAAGAAGTGGGATAAGTCTAACGGATTGATGTGTGTAAGTGTGGTGCTGTAGATTGAGAAGACTGAGTGAACTATCGGACTTGGAATGGAAACTGTTTGTCTGTGTGTAAGTGAGGTGTGGAAAAAAATGTGTTAAATTGTTTTAGGTGCTCTATTGAGGGATACTAAATGGTTGTTAGTTGATGTTTAAGTCTTAAGTTTAATAAGGTGAGATGTAGTGAGTGGGAGTAGTGCGAAGGAGGAGAGGATGGCGTATCAAGGGAAGAGGGAGGGACTTGAGGACTTGACCCATCCCAAAGAAGTTAGGATTGAGCATGTCTGCACGGGAAGAAAAAGGAGAGAGAAGGTAGTGAGCTGACAATGGATCAGTGTTTGTGTGACGTACATAGCGGGAGTGTGTGGCAGGCCATGTGTTGGGTCTGGTTTCCGCCAAGCTATCTTGTCATACATGGTAGAGAAGGAATACAGTGTCAGCAAGTATAGGTGAGATATGAGATCAGTTCTCACGTGGCGAGGCTGGTGGCTGTTGTCAACGGGATGGTGTGCATGGATTCCATACCAGGGCTGACGCAGCGAGCAATCTACTAATTTTTTTAGGTGGTAGGTAGGAGTAGGGGATTAGTGTAGTTTGTAGTGCAGTGGCTTCCTGCACGTATGCAGGCTATCAGCGTACGTGTGGGAGGACACTGAGTAGATGTAGAGGTAGATAACTTAGTTAAGTAGTTTTAGTAGAGATGTAGTGCCTATTGCTGGTTTTTTTGTTTCGCTCTGTCTGTCTTTATTACCGATGGTGTACACTAGGGTGAGTAATAAAGGTATGTATGTATGTTACAAGGTTGCCCCCTGTTGATTCTAATGTGCGGGAGTCTTCGGTTGTTCGTAAGCCTATTTTATTAAGAAAGTGTTATAGCTGCGTTGCCTCCGATAATTTGAGCAATAAATACCCCTCTCGATCTCGTTACAGTCAGGGTGTTAGCGCGGGTTCTAGGGTAGAGGTAATGTCTAGAACTAGTAATATTATATGTTTTCGGTGTGGAGTCGCCGGTGATCTCGCGCGGCATTATGTGACCACTCCAAATAGTTCCTGACTACAGCGGGAGGTGGTTCAGCACAATGATATCGAATTACCTTCCCCTGTTGACCATCATCAATCTTTATCGTTAGGTGAACCTTCTTCCATTTGCCCTGCGTGCTGTTTAGGGATATCCACGGAAGTTAAAAGCTTGACTCCCTTGGTTGAGGTGGAAGAAAATAATGAGCCAGTCTCGGCCCTTCTTGTTTCTGGCAGTGTAGCGTCATTTATTAGTGAACTATGGTTTGCCTTGCATAAATATGTCTGTAAACTTTCCGATTTGTCTCCGATTTCGCTTTCATTTTTGTCAGCTAATTCTTCCAGAATTGAGGTTCTGGGAGTGGTAAATTCTAAAATGCGTGTTTCCCAGTTCACTTGGAAATTTCCTTTGTTCGTTGCGAGTAAGTTAGCGTATTCTGTCATCCTTGGTTCGAATTTTTTCGATTATTCTGGTTTGATGTTAGATATACAGGAATGATCATGTTGGTTCAAGTTTTCTTAAATGACTATACTTCCTTTACATATTGGTATTTCGGCTTCAGTGTTGTCAGCATCGCCACCTCAGGACGAAGTGTTGTCGGATCTTAGCCATTTGAATGAGGGTCGGGCGCAGCAAACTAAGGAGTTGTGCGAGGCATACCCAGATTTGTTTACTGATAAACTGGGGATGAAGAATATCTCAAAGTATAAGATAGAGGTTACGAATTTGTTTCCCGTAAGGTTTCCGCCTTATCTCTAATCTCCTCCTAAAATGCAGGCGTTAAAGAAGATTGTTAACAAAATGCTTGAGGAAGGGATAATCCGGCCCTCCACCGTGGCTTACTCTTCCCCATTTTCCTCGTGCCCAAGCCCAAGGGAGGTTACTGACCCGTGCTTGATTACAGGGTTCTCAATCGGCAGGTGGTCTTGCAGTCGGTCCCGCTTCTGGATATACATACGTGTTTCTCGTGGTTTAGGAGATCTAGCTACTTGACCGTGTTAGATCTCAATCAAGCTTATTACCAGATTCCGCTCGCGGAAGAGTCTCGTCATCTAACGGTATTCGCGACGGCCTGGAAACTTTATGAGTTTTTTCGTCTCCCTTTCGGCATATCGACGGGCACTGCCTTCATCACTAGGCTCCTTGATCAGTTGTTTTTTGATATAAAATTTTACTATCCTTATCACTATCTTGATGACGTGGTCGTCTATTCTGAGACGTTCGAGGATCATCTCCAGCACCTGAATTAAGTATTGTCGCGCCTGAGGAGAGCTGGCTAGACAGTCGAACCATTCAAGGTGTCGTTTGCCAAACCCCAGATGTCCTTTTTAGGGCATAGTGTATCTTTGAGTGGTGTCTCGGTCAATCAGTCCCGGAATCAGGTCATTCAGGATTTTCCTCCTCCACAGGACGTGAAAGGCGTTGCCCACTTTTGTCGGAATGGTTAACTTCTTCCGAAAATTCGTGCTAAATTTTGCCAGTCGCGCGGAGCCTCTTAACGCACTCTGGCGTAAGGGAGTAATTTCTCAGTGGGGAGCTTCTCAGCAGGATGCTTTCGACGACCTCAAGCTACCCATTTCCAACGCCCCGATTTTGGCTATGCCGAATTTTACAAAGATCTTCATTTTTCAAACCAACTCTTCTTCGTCAGGTGTTGCTGCCTCCGTGTTCCAGGATTCTGAGTTAGGGAGACGCCCTATTGATTATGCTTCGCGCGCTCTTACTGCTCTCGATGGTAAATACTCCGTGTTCGAGCTTGAGGGCTTGGCTGTCCTTTTTGCTCTAGAACGATTTCGTATGTACCTAGAGCACGTTAAGTTAGAGCTTGAGACCGACCACCTGTCGTTAAGTTGGGTGCTTTGGAAACCACGGAAACGTGGTCGTTTGACCCGTTGGTCTATAAGGATTTCCGCCTTTCAATTTAAAGTACGTCTTATTCAAGATTCCGTAGCTGATTCCCTCAGCCGTATGTTTTCTAATCAACCCACTCTTGAGGAGGACCCTGTCTCTCTGAGTCCCCACCCTCATTACGTTTGGTGGGAGCTATCTTATCTGATACCCCTCCCTTTTATCATGACATAGGTAAATTTCATTTAGAAGATCCGGTCCTGGCATCTTTCATACGAGACTTGAAAGATGGGAAAATCGTTTATCCATATGTATTGTGGAACGGAGTTCCTTGTTGTCCCTACCGTCATCATCGTAAGATGAACGTGGTAATTCCATCAGTGTTGGTACCTAAGATCTTTAAGTACTTCCATGAAACTCCCCTCGCATGTCATCAGGGGGTATATAAAACCAGAGAAAATATCAGAGAAAATTTTATTTGGAAGGGATTGGACGGAGAAGTTCGAGAACTTGTCAAGGCGTGTAATATTTGCAGGATTAGTAAGCCATCTATTAATTCCCAAGTTGTGTTGTTATTTTCCACGCAAGCTACCCGTCCGATTGAACGTCTGTATATCGATTTTGTAGGAGCCCTCCCGAGATCGAAGGCTGGATCGAATAGGTTTATTTTGGTATGCGTTGATGGTTTCACTCATTTTCGTGGTTATTTCCAACGAGGATGGCCAACGCTGAGACAACTATTAGGTGTTTGAAGACTATATTTTCATCATTTGTTCCTTGTCAGTATTTGGTTTCGGACAAGCTTTCACGTCTAATCTGTTCAAGAAGTTCTGTTTTAGCCTTTCGATTTCTCACGTCACGACATCCCCTTATTATCCTCAGCCTTCGTAAGCTGAGAGAACAGACATTTACGCTCTGTCTTCATGGCCTTCCATCATCACCATGTTCGGAGGTGGGACATTTCCTTGCCGTGGATCGCTTATGCATTCAACTCTGCTGTGCATGATGCGCAACAGTTTTGCATTTTCCCTCGCGTTTTCGTTCGTTCCGAAATCTCCGCTTTGTAATTTGTGCCATAAAGTGACTTGTTGCCCAAAAGGGTGGATCCCCTTAACATCCGGGCTCATTGGAAGAAAGCTAAGGAGGACCTTAAGGCTTCTTATCAAAGGAAAAGAAGAGCGCTATTATAAGGGACGTCGACCTACCAGCCTGGCTGTCGGAAGTAATGTATTCATTAAGAATTTCGTTCCCTCTGGGAAGCTGGCTCCTCGGTTTCGTAGTCATTTCCAGGTTCTTGGCTTCCTTACTCCACTCACCCTGCGGGTGGGGGACCCCGCGACGGAGGGGGTTTTTCGCGTTCACCATTCGCAGGTTCAATCTGCTCAGTGAGTTTCCTCTACCTTTTATTCCTAGGCGAGGACCTGTGCTGTCTGTTATGTTAGTTTCTGCTGGGGTGTGTTTTCCATATTGGTATACTCACTCGTGTATTTAGGGGTATTTAGTTTGTAAGTTTTTTATTTGTAATGTGAGCCCTCCTGGAGCCCTACTTTGCCATCCTCCTCCACACTCGATGCGCTGGCCTGGGTCGTTCTTTTACCATCTCGACCTGTTGACCTTATCAGCTTGTGAGACAAAACTGCTGGCGTTAAATGTTTGTGTTCAGGCATTACAGAATTTCCACCTCCGCCCGTCGCTCCGAGCTATGGGCCCCTCAAGTGGTCGTGCCTTGTCGTGCGCTGACTCCGTCAGCCGTCCTGCTTGGCCATTCTTCTTCATGCACAGGAGTTCGTCCGTGTGTGTCGTACGGTGCGGATCGTTCTTTGGTCGCAGTCTGGTGTTTGCCTGCGGTGACAAGTAGTGTGTGAACGTTTGGCGAGTGTGTGTCTGTGTAAGCTTTGGCGATGGATACTGATAGTGGAGGAGATGCGGCACCGCATCCCTCATCCAATGCCAATGTTGGTCGTGAAGAAACTGTGCCGATGCAAACCGATTTGATTAATCTCACTTCAAATATGAATTCATTACAGCAGTCTTTACAATCTCAACAGTCTCATGACGCTCAGCCACCTCCCCACCTCCTGAAGAGTTGGAGGTTTATCAACAGGCTCATTTTGGTCCATTTATTGTCTTTGTTGAATCAACTAAGTCGCAAAATTTGGTGGGCTACATCCCATGGCGCTTAGGTGATTGTTTTACGATAATGATATTTTTGTGAAAGGTATAACGCCCAAAGGACGAAATAGATTATTGGTGGAATTTAGTTCAGCGATCCAAGCTAATTCCTTTCTACGTCATTCAATACTTGCAACTCACTCTTTGAAAGCATATATTCCCAGTTCCAATATCTTTCGTGTTGGACTTATACGCGGTGTGGAAAAGAATGTTTCTGATTCTGACATTTTTAAATACCTCAAATCTGATGTTCGGGTCAAATCGGTCAAGCGGCTTAACCGTAAGGTTGTGGAGCCCAGTGGAGTGACCTACGTTCCTACTGGAACAGTTAAGATTGTTTTTCGCTCTCAGACTCTTCCTCAATACGTCTCTTTCTTTCAAGTGCATTTAGAGGTTCACCCTTTCATATTCTCTCCGATTATATGTTCAAAATGTCAGCGATATGGACACACGATCAAAAACTGTCAGGCTAAGTCACCCCGATGTGGGTATTGTGCGTTACATCACCTCACATCTGAGTGTCAGGAAAATATTCGCCGATGTGTTCATGGTCATCAGGAACATTATACTGGCTCATCAAACTGCCCTACTCATCAAGAGCAAACTGCGCTTAAAAAGCTTATTTGTACAGAAAAATCTATCCTTTTCCGAGGCGTCTGCTAGAATACCCTCGACCCAATTTGACATGTCCAATAATACCCATCATTTTCCACCTCTTCCTTCTACTAGTTCCTCTTCACCTGTGGAAACCCCCAGGAAAAGTAAATTTACTCAGGTAGTTATGAAAGAGTCCCGTCCCATTCCAACACCTGCTTTTGATAAGTCTGGGTATCTTAATCTCATCAGACCCACTCCAGTGTCTTCACATACCTCGGTCTTTCCGTCCACTTCATCTTCATCCTCCCCGTCCCCGATTCCGTCTACGTCCCGTACTTCTCAGTGTTTACCTTCAGCTCCTTCTCGGTCATCTAGTTCCCCTGTGCTGCACCAAAAGACGTATCTCCAAAGTGGTATTCATCAACTATTTCTACAACTTATTCAATTATTAGTGGACCAGCCACATGTTGCACATACATTTTATAAGCTTCGTGACTGTATGCACACTATGTTCTCTGTAGATGCTACGTATCCTGCAGTGGAATGCTAAGAGTATTCCTTCAAAACGGTATGAGTTACAATTTTGATCAACGAAATTTCCCCTTTCATTATAGCATTACAGGAGACTTGGTTTTCCCCACCCTCTGTGTTTTATTTAAATGGCTTTAATGTTGAGCGTTGTGATGGTGTTGGTTACAGTGGTGTTGCTTTATTTATTCACCATAGTTTATCCTATCAACGTCTTCATATCTCGTATTGTCTACCCCATACGTTTGTTATCGGTATCTCATATAATCGCCTTTCCATTATTAACCTTTACTGCTCTCCAGATATTTCTATTTCTCATATTCAATGGTGTCGATTCTTGCAGCAATTTTCTTCTCATAACGAGCTTCTCCTCTTAGGAGACTTCAGTCTTCATGATTCTATGTGGGGAATTGGTAGTGATACTTCCCTGGGTTCTTATTTTCTCACTGCTTCCCAATCGCACGACTTTGTCATTTTAAACGATGGTTCTCCCACGCGCCTCACTGCCCCCGGCTTTCCCCCAGTGCTGTAGATTTATCATTATGTCGTCCTACAATGGCTTCGTTTGTAACATGGCATCGTCTTTCTGATACACATTCTAGCGACCATTTCCCTATTCTTAGGTATGGTCTTGGTAGGTTTCCTAGTTCTTCTTCCACTCCTACATGTATCAGTAATGTTCGCTCCCTCCGTCACTTTGATAGAGTATCTTTTATTTCTTATGTTACCCATCGTATTGAGCTTATCTCGGATACTATTTTGTCCTTTTCTACTCTCTTTCAAATTTATACAAGATTATCTCGATCGTTACCATCCCTATATACCTATTTCTTCTCACTCTGCTCGTCCCTCTTCCTTTTTACGATGGTGGGACTCAGAGTGCCATAATCTGTTTCTTAAACGACGCCGTTTCTTCCGGATATATAGGAAAACATTAGCCCCTCATCATTATTTCCGTCTTAAACAACATATTGCTTACGCTAGACGAGTTTTTCTTTCTAAACGCCGTGCTGCATGGCGATACTTTATTTCCTCCCTAAACGCTCGTACTTCGTCTTCTCTATAATGGAGTGCAATTCGCTCACTTACCCGAGCTTCTCAATACATTCCACCCTCTGTCACCCCTCCACAGATTCTATCTGTCTTTCTCAACTCACTCACTCCTGATTATGTCGTGCCCGACTTTACTATCCCCCTGTCTCCATGCTCTTCCCGCTTTTCTGTATTACTCCAACCTATACGCCTTTCTGAACTTGAGGCCACCTTGTGTAACGCAAAGAGTTCGTCTCCAGGCCCTGATTATATATCATATGATATGCTCCGGATCCTCCCTCTACGTGCTAAACAAGCTTTATTAGCTCTCTATAATAATATACTTCTCACTACTTCTGTTCCTACCTCTTGGAATTTTTTTTTTTGGTGCCTATCCCCAAACCTGGTCAACTTCACACTGACGTTAACAGCTTTTGAGGGATTGTCCTTGGTTCGTGTATCCGCAAAACGTTTTTAAAAATTCTCCTTCAACGAATCCTGTGGTCTCTTGAATATTATAATTTGGTTCCCAAATATCAATTCGCCTACTTTAAAGGTCGTTGTGCTCAAGATGCTATTAACATTTTAAGTATAGATATCTTATTAGCACAAATTCGTAAGGATTGTCTTATTGCTACTTTTTGGACATTCGAGGAGCTTTTGACTCCATGCCACTTCATCTTCTCTGGACTAATCTCGCACAGAAAGGTTTTCCTGCTCATTTTCTCCACATCTTGCGTAATTTGTTTACATATCGGAAACTTTCACTTAAATCCGCTTATTCTTCTCTTCCTTGTCGTCTGTCATCTGTCGATGTTCCTCAGGGAGACATTTTAAGTGGTCTGCTGTTCGCCCTGTATATGAGTAATCTTGAACAATTGGTTACACAAAAAGCTCGCATTCTTTTTTATGCTGATGATATAGTTCTTTATTATTCTCATAGAAATGTCGATGTGTGTCGTCACCATATATATCACCTAATGGAGCAAGTTATTACATGGCTTACTTTCCATGGTCTTCAACTTTCCACCTCCAAATGCTGTGCAATGTTTTTCACCTCTAAGCGTAGGTTTAACACTGAGCCACTTGTTTTCGATTCTCATGCCATTCCTTTTCGTTCCTCCCATAAATACCTTGGTGTCACGCTAGACCACTCGTTATCTTGGACATATCATATTACTCAGTTACGTAATTCTTCTGATACGCATATTAAAATTATCCAAGCGGTTACTAGACGATCATAGGGCGCTGACCCTGGCACAGCTCAGTTGTTATATTCCGCTACTATTCGCTCTAGACTTGACTACTGTGCGCATGTTATAGATACTGTGCCGGATTCTTTTCTTAACCACTTAAATACTTTACAGTTTAAAGCCCTGAGAACTTGTGTTTGAGCATTGTTGTCTACCCCTACTAATGATCTCCTTGTCGAGACCGGTGAGCTCCCTCTTCCAATTTGCCGTAAAATGATAACATCTAAATATTTACTTAGAAGATTTGCCCTGACTCAACAACCATTGCTTCCTAAATTGCAGTTATTAGATGAATACTCTCTTCTTTCACAGGCCCGCCGTCGTAAGATGCCTGCTTTGTTGTATGCATATCAATTTCTTCTCTCCTATAAAAATACGCACTGCTTCTCCTCCCTTTTATTCAGTACATTTTGACTGTTTAATTTTTGTCCTTTCTATCTTTATCTCCCCTACATCTTCTTTTTCCTCTTCTATTCCTGGTTCTTCGTTGAATGGCCCTCCTTTTAAAAAGCTACGTTTTGCTCTAAGTGATTCTGGCGTCAACATATATACAGACGGCTCAAGAAAACTCTTCTGGCGTTGGAGCAGCGTTCTATATTGTCAATACCAATGTTGCTGAACTCTATCGTTTACCCAGTGACTTTTCTATCTACACTGCGGAAATTTTTGCTATTCGTCAAGCTCTCATGTACATTAAACATCATTCTATAACTAAAGCAGCTATTTATACGGATTCTCTCAGTGCCGTTCAGTCGCTCATGTCCTCTCATCTTTCATTTAACTGGTATTTGTATCATGTTAAAAGTCTCATTTATACCTTGTATCAATCTGGGGTGGTTCTCACTTTTGTCTGGATCCCCAGTCGTATAGGTATCTATGGGAATGAACAGGCGGATTTATTCGCTAAGCGAGCTGCTCGTGATGGAATATCCCTACTTAAACTTGCAGTTCCTCTACCCGATTTTTACCCTGTTCTTAAACATTCCGCTTATCGTCAGTGGCAAAAAGATTGGACTCGATCAGCTTCTTATAAAGGTCGCTATTATTACAATATCCAGCCTTGTATTCCTCCCTATCCTTGGTATTTGAAGGGTAACTATTCTCGCCGTCACATCACCAACATTATTCGTCTTCGCTTTAATCATGCCCTCACTCCTCTGTATGAACATCGTTTTAACCTCTCCCCCCACTCCTCTTGTCTATGTGGTACTGCGAGTGCTGATGTAAATCATTTATTATTCCAATGCCCTGTGTATGATTCTTTTCGTCCGTCTTTTATTTCTCGTCTCTTCAGTCTTCAGAAAGCTCTCCCCACCAATGTCTCCTGTTTGCTTACCGATATGTCTCCTGCTATAATACATGCTATCAATAAATATTTGGATGACTCTCATATTCATTTGTAAATTACTGTCTTTTTATTGTTCGCACTGTTACACACTCCTGCTTCCACTGTTTTTTGCTTCTACACACTTCCATTGTTATGTTACGCGCTACTTAAGATGTGTACATAGACATGCTGCTCAACTCTGTTCATGTGATCTTCGTAGTGAAACTTATTGCGTGTGATTTCGCATTATAAGTGAAATGTCACGATAATAAATGTAGTGGCTGGGTGAAATAATACCGCCCATAACCTCTCCAACAACAACAACAACAACAACAACAACTTCTTCATGCACTGTGTGGGCCAGCATCCGCTGCCAGCTTTTGGACGCATTTTCTACCTGGCTTTCTGCGTGTTGGTATGGCAATTTGCCGCGCGCTCAGCATTATCACTGACTTTGAGCCATACTTTGTTCGGCCTTGGAAGCCGATAGCTCGCCCGGCGATAGTATTGGAACGCCTTCTAATCTTGCAAATTGAGACCATCTATCCCGGGATGTTGATTCTTATAGACCCTGTTTATTCGCTTATTCGCCAAGCAACAGTATATGTGTACTAACCTTATTCACTGTTAAGCAAGTTGATGTTTGTTTATTGCAAGGAAGGGCTCTTTCTGCAAGAGATTCCAACTGTGAAGCAAACCGATATTTATCTATAGCAAGAATGAACCTTTTCATCAAGAGCTTTCATGTGCGAGATAAATCTTCCAAGCCTGGTTAGTGATTTAGGGAGGGAGGGCTGTACCATGAATTACTCTCCCTCGCCGTTCATTTTCTTTTTTCAACTTGTCTATTAGGCCAGATCGATCTGAGTGTATTCTTATATTAGTCGTGCATGTGTTATTTTTCTCTGTTCTTTAATAAATTGTATTTTGCCACTTCCCTCTTATGACCCCAGGGAAAAGGAAGTAACATCCGCCCTGGTGGATTTCCCCATCTTTATTTATGTTGGCGAGCGTTCTTCTCGTCTTCACGCTCGTCTCGTCGCTCCCCGCCTCGCCCTGCATCTCCCGAGAGGGGGCGTGGCGCGTATAGACCGAAGTCAGTGCCTCTTATGAGGAGTTCCTCAGATCGCTCCATGCGAGCAACTTGTCTGGCCGAAAACAGCGGCTCACTCCGTTCGCTTCATCTACGGATGTGGAAGTAGGAAGAATGCTCTTCAACTTTCTATCGGGCTAAGTGTGTGAGTGTCTTTAATCTTGAAAATGTAATATTCTTGGTAATTGTTCTAGGAGAGGCTACGGGCCTCGTAGGCTGGAAAAAATAATGTTCTTGAAGGACATGTTTTTACGAGTGTTAGGGCAAAGGCATGGCAACTATTTTTTTCTTGAAGATACCAGTCCGGTTGGAAAATGTGACATATACAGACGAAAGGACAACGTGTTAACTACATGTGTGGACAATGAATACCAATGAAATATCGTAACACCCTAATTTATTACGGTAGTATACAGGGCAATATGGACTTCCCGGTGCAAAAGAATGACAACACAGTACACATAAAGTTGACATGACAAATCTGGGCATATAGACCCTCAAAGTAGTCCCCTGCTACTGGTACCACACGCTACCAACGATGTGGGAGGCGCTGATTACCATCAGCCTCAGCATTTGCCGCACCATGTGTGAATCGGGTCACCTGTTGGCGCACAGCATTATCAATGTCCTCTCGTGTTGCAAACCGCCTACCACGTAACAGTCCATAAACTTTCGAATGAGATCAAAGTCACGGGGCGAAATGTCGGGCGAGTACGTTGGGTGCTGAAATTCTTCCCATCCCCCACGGCGCAGTAGCTGCCCTACACACTGTGCTTTATGTGGGTTTTGCATTGTCGTGCAGGATTGTTGCACTGTCTACAAGAGGATCCGGACGTTTGTCCCGAACGCCATGTCGTACCTGTCGCACCAGGAAGTCCCTGTAGTACTGTTCGGTCACTTGACTGTCATGTGGAACAAAGTGGCATACAATGACACCCCTGACGTCATATGCGACGATCATCATCAATTTGACTGGGGAAGGATTCTGACGGACCTTCTGCCTCCTTGGTGATCCAGCATGTCGGCACTCCGCGGACTGACGTTTCTGTTCTGCTTCGTATACCCTGGCCAAAAATTCATCGATGGCGATTATTCATGAGAAGAATTGATCTCCCGCTGTTGCCAGCGTGCAAGGTGGTCGGAGCATATTTCATAGCGCACCCACCTTTGAACTTCTGTCAGTGCATGCGGTGCCTATCGCGATGCGATTTTGCGCAGTTGCAGCTCATTACACAATGTCTTGTGGACGGTGTGTTTCTCGATGCCAGTTGCCCTCTCTAAGTCGAATAGCGTCCATCGTCTGTCTACATCCAGGAGCTGCTCGATGACACGTGTCACGTCTGTCCGCACACTGACAGGTTGTCCCGAACGTTGCTCATCACTGGTTGACACATGTCCCTGCTGAAACTATCCTACCCACCGTGCTACTGTACGGTATGGTAGGGCATTACTCCCAATGGCTTCCACTAATTCACTGTGACATTCCACAGCATTTCTCCCTCGGAGAACGGCTATTTTGATGTAGGCACGCTGCTCAACACGGGTTATGTCCATCTCACACGACACTCACCTGCTGACTGATTTCACAACCCTCGCTGCGCTACTACCAGCTCTCACAGAGCCATCTGTTGTTCTGCATACACACTATGTCTGCAGAACTTCAACACGGCATATATACGTTTGTGATCCGTTCACATATCTACAAGAAGAAAATAGTTGCCATGACTTTTGCCTCAATCCTCATATATGAGATCTGTTTTTAATCTAGTCTGACATGCCGGGTTCTAATGACATTGGTTGCGAGGCTGAGCCTCTGTTGTTTTGTATAATCAAAATTGTTAGTTAGATTTGGCAGTCAGTACTCTTTCGCCCTTATAGAAGATAATTTGTATTTGGCCAAAAGCCTCTAAAATGGTTAAATATTCGGGAATTGTTTTGTGATACTCGAGTGAGAATGTATTCTAGAAACCCCTCACTCATGTTATGAAGGCAATAGTGGAGATTTTGAATAGTGTACGGGCAGGGCCCTGTTTGTAAGCAATGTTTGTTCTTGTTTGAATACATTATATTAAATACCCAGCATAACAGATGGCCTCGGTTTGCGCTAACTTTTCTATCGACCTTATTGCATGACTGGTAAATGGATCTGATCTTAAAGCCCACACCTTCTTTAATTCCACTTCCGTTGTCTATTCTTGGTGCAGAGCCGTTTTGCCTCTTTGCCAAAGGGATGAGGAGGAGGAGCCCTTTTGCAGTACGGTGAGACTTTGTTGAGATATCACATCTACTACAAGATTGTAAAGCGTATTGCGGATTTAGTACAGGATCTCAGAGAGTAAACTTGATAACGAACAAGTCTAAGCATGCATAAACATGATAACGATATCACTGTATGATAAAAACCGACTAATAGCATATGCTCACTCCTTTGATGCGTAAAGCCATAATCATAAGATCGCGTCGTCATAGTTATGCATGTTTAGACTTGTCGGATAGAGACATAAAGCCATAAGCTGATCTCTTACGCCCCGTCGGATGAGGAACGCGGCTGTACCCCGTCAGAGGAGCAGGATGGGGCAAAAGAGCCCATGTATAGCCACCATCTTGTGCAGTAGCCCCTAGGCTAGCTTTCTCCATAAGAGCCTGTGTATAAGCGCCATCTTGTGCAAGCGCCCTAGGCCGTCTCCTTAAGTCCTCTCTCTCCCCTGAGCCATCTTTCTCCATAAGAGACTATGTACTGTGTCAATTTTTACTTTTGCAACCATACTGGGCATCTATTGTTTCTTCCACTTAGCCTACGTTGCCGTTCAAGAAAATCCGCAGGTAACGTCGGAGAACATCTCAGGGATTATGTTATACACAACGTGACTTCGACTGAGAATTACCCGTCATCTCTCCTTCATTCGCGATATCTTAATTTAACGGACCATTGAGTTATAAAGAACCAACTGCAAATTAATTTACTTATTATCAATTACGAGTTTATCTTACATAAATTCTATAATCTATAAATAATAATAATAATAATAATAATAATAATAATGAATTAAAATCTTAATTATAAATTTGTATTCAAAATATTATAGTATCTCTCTTAAAACATTCTTTGTAATCCTAAAGAATTTTATTAACCTAAAGAATTGTATTTTATTCTTATTGTATAATTTCTATAATTTCAAGCATGTTAATTGAAATACTGTAAACATAATATTTCATTGACGTACGCATCTTTCCCTATACTTGGATGTGTTTAAATATTTCGGAAGACTACCTATAACCTGCCATAAAACATCACTATTAAAACAGTCGCGTTGAAACTACATATTTATTTAGAAGACTATTCGGATTGAAATTACTTAACGAAAATTATCATGACCTCTCATAAATTACAATTCATATCTCGTTTGCCTCTTATTGAAGGATTAAAATTCAAAAATTCTTATATGTTGACATTTTAAAAAAAGAATTCAATTAACATGCTTGAAATTATAGAAATTATACAATAAGAATAAAATACAGTTCTTTAGGTTAATAAAATTCTTTAGGATTACCAAGAATGTTTTAAGAGAGATTATTTTATTCGTCTTTTTTGACGTATACGATTGAATTATTTGATTAAGCATACGCAGAATAAGATCTGTTTCATTTCTGTAGCTTGCAAAGCCTACCTAAAATAATAAAAAATATTATAGAATATGACTGGATATACTCAAAATATTTCCTCAGAAATAGGTAAACTTTTCCTAGATAGCTTCAACAAGTTTTTTTAAGAGGTTGTATTTAAGTCATATCACTTAACAAAATTCAATCATATGATTGCAAGTCGACAAGGGATACCATGGACGAAACTTACTAATTCTTTAATAGTCATAGGCTAACATAATGAAAACATTAAGATCATATCTGCCATCACTGATCTGCTATTTCAGCTTAAATTAGTTTAAACCTTAAATAAAATATGAAATTCTCTTTGAAGTTGCCATCAGAGTCTGAATTATAGGTTACTTGAAATTGTTTTTGATGACTATATTCTAGTATTGACATGTAAGTCCATTATCAATTTGCCACAGACACATATTATAGGTTATTCCAAATTTCACATCATTGCTAGCATCTAGAAATAACCTTGATCCATATTTGCATAACTTAATCCTTCATTAATTAAACTTATATAAATTATTTCCTCATACGTCGTTATATTTACCATAATTCCTCAACTACATTATCCAAGAATATATATATTATTCATTGATCTCACATTCCTTACCTCATATTTTAAACATATCTTTCTATCGCCGCATGTGCAAATATTATTTAATCAATTCCATGTAACGCTCAACTCACATAACTTCTCACCGTTCAAAAATTAATATTTTATGGATCAAGCACTACCATATTCCTAGCAATATGCACTTTACTTGTCAAAACATAACCATATTTAACATATATTGACTTACATTGGCAATCAGTTTTCGATATTTATGACCTCCGTAACCTGCAACTTGACATGCACCAATATCGTACTTCATATTCATCAAAACACACTATCATTGGTATAGCTCCTTGAGAATAAACTGAAATACTGTTAGCATAACATTTCATTGACGTACGCATCTTTCCCTACACTTGGATGTGTTTAAATAAAATGCTCCTTTAGCATTTGCAAGGAAACAGTTCCAGGTTCTTATTCTTGTACCATACTAAACCCTTGGTGACCGTTTAAATATCCGTCCCCTGTCCTAGGACGGCGCCTTCATATATTTCCCCTTTGATCTGATTTAATATAATTTTGTGTGTGTGTTTTTTTGATGAGCCTTAAAGTTAATGATTAGAGTGTCCCGTTCAACACTGCAGTACTGATTGGATGGCACCCATACATGTATTTGGAGATGATGACGTAGGAGCCCCAAACCGAATATAAGGAGAGCTCACTTTACCCAGATCAGACAGTCATAGATGGGTGTTCAGCCTGACTCTCTACGCTGCAGTGTTCGTCGTAGTGCTGACAGAGTCTCTCTTCGAATATTTTAAGTCTTCATGTGGGACTTAAACTCTGACAGTCGTGTTGAACTTATAAATTGTGCGCGTGAGAACTCTAATGTATAACAAAGTCTTTATAATGGACATTGAGTCTATCAATCAAGTTGAACTTATAATCTATGCGCGTATTGGAACTCTGAATATGACAAGTCGTGTATTGGACTCAGGTGACAACAGTTAAGTCGGACTTATATTCTGTGCGCATGTAGAAACTTCTCGATGCAACTTACTTTTGTCCTTGTAGAACTGAGTTTATTACCACGTTGCCTGTGTGAAACTTAGCATCTGAACAAACATAATTAATTTCTATGTGTCTCTACTACGTTATACTATTAACTGTGACATTTTTTCTTCAAATCTCAGTCAGCATAATTTCCTTAATAGACACGAGTATTTATGAAAGTGTTCGAACTTTCCCATGAATGCTACTGCAAATGATTACCATGATAAAAGTATAATCGTGTACTGCGACACAAGTGTTTCACTGTGAATTCAATCTGTGTTTTTTAATCCAATTCAAACAGAACTGTGTATTATTTCTTCTGAACAGTGTGTAAATTATCTGTGTGTGACTGACAGCAGTGTCTTAGACAAAACCGTCGAACAGTCGCCTATTTTATTTAATGTCAAGCGCGCCTAACAACGAACTGTACTTTTCATTACAACCTTATTTCTTCGTCAAAGTGTTTAGTGTTGTTTCATGACTGACAGCAGTGTCTTTGATAAACTCTAGAGCAGTCATACACTTATTTCAATGTCAAGTGCTACATTATTTAGTGGAAAATCGCCACGAACTGTGCCAAGTGAGTGAACAATTTTCAGTTTCATTGTTTCTATTCATGAACTGTGCTTTATTTTCTTACAATCTCGATGCTACTCGCATCTACATCTTTAGTGAACTTTTAAATTCTATCTACAAGATTAAGAGTGAATTCGACGTCATATCCCAACCATATTAAATGAAACAGTGCTGTTAAACCAAAGTGTCGGGGGACTGTGTAAATTTGGACACTCGTGTAAAGTTATGTGACGAGTGATTACCCCGCAACATCTTCGGAGATCGTCGGAGACCGTCCACAACGTCGAAACTTCGAGACTGAAACCCATATGAAACCAACCTGGGTGTTCCGGCTTTATCTCAACGAAATATTGGTGACTTCCAGAACGTGTTCCTGCCCCGTTCAGCCCGGTGAACTTGTAGCACGGGTCATTAAAAGGCGATGTTGAAGACAGCGACTATCAACAGTAAGGTGACGTGCAATTTGAAATGCATTTTCTGAATAAAACTATTATTCAATCAATTTAAAAATGATCTTGTAGACAGGACCCTGCCTCCTGTACCAAACCCTAGCTAGAAACCACCCAGAATTGCCCTGAGACCTACTTCGTGCTAACTTTAATATTAATTCATAAAGTCGGGCTATTTTACTGGTACAATACGAAGTCTCAACGCTGTGCATCTCAAATATACGAGATCTCAAGTGAAATATACAGAAGGTGATAAAATATAATTGAGTACATACTAGGATTGCAATGAAGATTAACGAGAGTTTCTTAGGAAAGGCTTAAAGGAAATGCAAAGATTTAAAGCGTGTTGACGTTAAATAAGACGGTTTAAGCTACCATTAATATTATTGAAACTACCGTAGCAGATCTTTTGACGTCATATTCTATGTTTCAAAAAGTAGTAATAGTACAAGAAGGCTTAGTAATTAAGAAGATGATGAAATTAACAATGTCTTTGGATATGTTTTATACATATGTCTGAAAACGTCATGATGGCCTACTAAACTGGGGATGGGGTTGACTTCTGACGGTTTCCGTCCAACTCATCCCGTCAATGCAAATCCAACTGCCGAGACTCGAAGATGACAGAGCCGCAGTCCAGAGATGAACGTTTCCGAGGAAGTACGAAGCAACAACTATCCCAGCCCATAAACACACGCAGAATAAGATAAACTTTACGGATTATATTTAAAATTAATTATGTTATTACTGTCTTGTAGTTAGTTGTCGATTGTGATGTTTATAAGTAATAGGTCGTTATATCTTCGAGAATTGCTTTAAATATGTAGTTTCAACGCAAGTGTATTAATTGTGATATTTTATGGCAGGTTATAGGTAGTCTTCCAAAATATGTAAGTTGAAAAATTTTACACAAAACAAAATTCGTTGACCCTTAATTTGCCAGTTATTTGGCAAATCCTTCCTGAAAATTTCACATGATATTTTACACTTTTGACTACCCATCCACTTGGGTGGTGGAACCGTTGATTTCTGAGGGTTTCAATTCGACCCTCGTGAACAAAATGACCATTTATGGTCATGGATCAATTACCTGTTGGCCACTTGGGCGCGATCACATGAATCATGTCATCGCCTCCACTTTTATTGAGATGAGACCAACCCGGGATACTATAAACACTCCCCGGGTTCCTAACCAAGATATGCTAATCAAATGCAATTGAGACAATACGCGACACTGAGCGAGATATCGAGGGACAGCTATTGGAGCTCTCTCTAGCGAGTAGACCTGAAAACTACTAATTCTGTCATAAGAGCACGTGTATATGTGTGTGAAGTTTTTGGTGTTATTTATACGTTTTCAGTGAGTTGACATAATTAAATAGTAGCGTGTGTCATTCTTTGATATCTCCTCTCAACATGCGGGGAAAGGTATGTGCTGTGTTTGGCTGCAGTAACTATGAAGTAGAGAAGAATGCGCTGTCTTACTTTCGCTACCCTCGTGACAAGAAAATGTAAGTAATATTGTGTTTGCATATATATTCTTCCAGTGGCAAAGAGATTTTTATAGTACTTCATAATCTTCTGGCCTTCTCGACACATATTTTAACTGGCTTAAAATATAATACGCATATTTTATTGTATAGTGCAGCAGTTAACCTTCAATACCGATGTGTTGTTGTAGGTGTGATCCGTAGGTTTTAAAAAATGTCACAGAAGTGATTTGGATAAGGTGTACGAGAAAGAAGGGACGTTACACTTATATAAGAATTGTAAGATCTGTTCAGATCATATCCAGGCTAGGGACTTTAAAATTCCTCGATTATACAGCCAAGGGTATGTTACATTTTTACTCTAATTGTCCGGAAATATTCCTCAAAACATCACTATCGACAACATTTTCATACTTTTCTTCCTTTTATCCCTCTTCTCAGATTAAAGCCGGGATTTTATAGATTTTCTTTCTGTTAGTAGGCTTCATGTTAAGAGGAAAATTGTCCAGCTTTTAAATGTTAATTCATTGCATCATGTGTGTAAGGAAGGTGCCGATATTTTTATTGACAAGTGCCTTAATGTGATGATACAATGTTTCTTAAATTAGAAAAAAGACAAATCTAGCCGTAAAAGTTCAGGCATGAATGCTAAAGCAAAAAAAAGTAATGCACAAATGAAAGATCAACCAATTTCACAGCAGTCCATTTCACATCTTGTTTATATGTCTAATTTCAGTCTTTAAATAAAAACCTTTTGAATAATTCTTCATTCATTTATCCAGAATTGCTTTCTTTCTAGACGTAATTTATTTATCCATTTTCGTATATGCATTTCCATTGATATTTGAATTTAGCGCAACTTTTCAGGTCAAGTCACTAGGAGCGCCACCGTCGAATTATCTCCCATTTTATCAAGGCTAAATCGGTAAGTGTCGCGTATTGTCTCTACTGTATTTGTGTTAATCGTCAACTGAAGGAAGCGACAAAGAGACTCTAACCTGATGGTCCAGATGTAGGGATTTACCATCACTTTACATATAACAAACGTAACTTGTTATTTACAACAACTTGACATTATTATGTTATTTTCCAGCTGACTTCCCTAGTATCAATCAACATCATCATCCGGAGAAAATATTTTAATTTTTTAATTATTATTATTATTATTATTATTATTATTATTATTATTATTATTATTATTATTATTATTATTATTGGAGGTCATGATTATCGTAACACGTAGTCATCATTGCTGTAATATTTCAATTTCAATTGTTCACTATGAGTATTATTCTCAGAAATAATACTAAATTATTCTTCTCATTCTCCTTCAAATAAAAATAATAATTATTATTAGTTCGAAAGTTTTAAATTTTAATTTCAATTCCCACCATTATTATTATTATTATTATTATTATTATTATTATTATTATTATTATCAGAAGTAATATAATAAATTATTATTCTTCTTCTTCAAATTATTTTATTATTAGAAATTAATTCCACTTGTTACACGGCAGTTAACTCTTATTATGTATCACAGATATTTTCATTTAAGAAATATTTTCATTTTATATTTAAGAAATTGTGTTACGAGAAACTTCTATTACGCTCTCTCACAAGACTCTAACAGACACTTGAAGTACGCCTGCGCTGTGAGTGAGTTTCTACATTGGTTGTTCCCCCTCCTGTCCCTACCCTTCCCTTCTCAAACGTAGTCGTGGTGGCTGGTTGCATCCAGCATTAGACTCTCACTAATTATTTGTCGCTCTCTTGAGCAACTACTGGGAGGTTCCTTTCGAACCCAAGGCTTCTGGGCTGCGAACATCGGAGCGTAATTCGTGAGTGAATGTTGTATGTGTGTGTATTGAGTGAGAGGTTAATGCTTGTGGCCGCGAATGTGTGTGTAAGTGGATTTGAGTTGTGCTTCTGTGTGTGCTGTGCTGTTTGGATGGGCCGGGTTCGTAGTCCAGGGGCCTATGGCCAGCTGAAGGCCGTTTCTTTTTCTTTAATGTTAACGTTTAATATTACTTTCTAGTACTACTTGTTTCCATTATATTTTCTGGAGATAATAGATCTCCTGTTCTTTCTTGTACGTAAGAGGCCAATAGGAGTTTATTGGTTTACTTTTGAAAGAGTGCTTCAGTTATAATGTTGTACATATGTTGTTGTCAGTGAATAAAAGACAGATGGATTTACAGATGGAAAGCTCCCTCACCTCGGTCCACCTAGCTTCCTCTCTGGGAATGTTCCTATTTTCCTAGGCCCTTATGTTAGCACCTTCTCATATGTTTAATGTATAACCCTTTACAGTCATGGTCTAGTTTGGCACTTAATCAATTAGGATATGATTTATTTGTATTATTATTATTATTATTGTTATTATTATTATTATTAGAGAATGAGCCCATTAGGACTACGCAAAGTACTTAGAGACAGGCATTTGCCTTTCTTTGTGCCCACACTTCCTTCATTCGTTTGCTGTGTGCTTCTTTTCTCTCTTGAGACCATGTTGTTCTGGTCTTCTATCTTGGTTCCTCCTCTTGGTCAACTTGCCACTTATGAACTTTGGCTCTGAAGATAACCCGGCTTTGGATGTCTTCAGGTGTAATTCCTGCCAGTTTGAGATCTGTTTTAATTTCGGCAATCCATTTTATTGTGTCCGTTTTGGCTTTACTTCGGTTTTCATAAAATTCAACTATTTGCTTGGTAAGTTTATCTGGGTTCATCCATTTTATATGTCCAAAGAATCTTAATCTGCGTTTTCTGATGTCGCTGTGAATGAGAAAATTGTTTGATTTCCTGTTTCCCTCTAAGGCGGTACTGTTCATCTACGAGTTTTGGGCCTAAAATTTTTCTAATGATCTTGCGTTCCTTTTTCTGAATATTTTCTAGATCAGTTTTCCTGTACAAAATTAGTGTCTCTGATCCATAGAGGCATTTTGGTTTTATTACTGTATTATAGTGTCTTAGTTTTGCATGCTTGGAGAGACACTTTTTGTTACAGATATTTTGGGTGAATCTATATGCAGTTTCCATTTTTTGGCATCTAACTTCGTTGGCTTTTGTTTGTATTCCATTCTCCTGAATTATTTCACCGAGATATTTGAATTGCTGGACCCGATTTATTTTGCCATATTTTGTCTCCATGAATTTAGGGGCTTCTTTGCTGCAGGTCATGTATTCAGTTATTTCAAACGATATTTGGAGGCCGACTTTTTCCGCTGTTTCTTTCAGGAGTTCGATCTGGTTTATGGCTGTTGAAACGTCACGAGTTAAGATTGCCAGATCGTCCGCAAATGCCAAGCAGTCTACTGCTAATTTGCCCCTACCAAGAGTGATTGGTTGGTCAATCTTGAGGACAGACTTCTGTTTGCGCCATTCCTGTATTACCTTTTCAAGGACGCAGTTGAAGTGTAGTGGAGAGAGCCCATCTCCCTGTCTTACTCCTGTTTTGATCGGAAAAGGGTCTGAGATTTCCCCCATGAATTTAACCTTAGATTTTGTATCTGTCAATGTCTCTTTTACAATTGCGAGTGTTTTCCGGTCTAGACCCTGTTCTTTTAATATCTGAAACAGTGATTGACCATCAACTGAATCATAGGCCGTTTTGAAATCAACAAAAGTACAAACTACATTTTTGCTACAAATTCTCTGATGCCTTAGGATTAACTTTAGGTTCAAAATTTGCTCTGGACATGAACGGCCTGGTCTGAAACCTGCTTGATATTCTCCAATTTTTGGTTCTAATTGCTGTTGGGCTCTATCTAGAAGACACTGAGATAAAATTTTGTAGACAACAGATACCAATGAGATTCCTCTGTAGTTATTTATGTCTGTTCTGTCTCCTTTCTTATGTAAAGGATGAATTAGTGAACTTTTCCAATCTTCTGGAATTTGTTCTGTTTCCCAAATCTCTTGGATGATTCCGGGGAATTCTTTTATAGTGTTTGGGCCTGCTGATTTGAGAATTTCTGCTATGATCTCATCCTCACCTGCAGGTTTATTAATTTTAAGTCGTTTTATCTGTCTGGTAATTTCTTCTTCATCCGGTGGTACTGAATTTGGGTTTGTGAAGTCAGGTTCCTGCGGTGGAAATATTAGTGTTGGCTCTGGGCAGTTAAGCAGTTCTTCAAAATACCTTGCAAGTTCGGTGCAGTTTTCTTGATTGTTCAGTGCAAATTGCCCATATACTTTCTTAAAGCAAATGTTTTGTGGCTGATACCCTGTTAGCTTTGTTTTGAAGTTAATGTAGAAATTTCGTGTGTGTTTTTTTCGAAGTCCTTTTCAATTTCTAGTAGTTGATCTTTCTCGAATTTCCTTTTGGTCTGTCGGATTAATTTCGCTGCCTCTTTCCTGATTGCCAAAAACATTTTGTGATTCTTATCGGTCTTTTTGCTGTTCCACTTATTGTATGCATTCTGCCGGGATTGGATGGCTTGTTCACAGTCTGCGTTCCACCAAGTGTGTTTTTTCTTTTCTGCAGAGAAATCAGTGTTTGTGCTGTTTCAATTAGTTTGGTCTTGAGTTGCTGCCAATTGTTGGACTGTTTTTTCTCTAATTCTTCGGTGAGAGATGGCTGTATCCGACTAGTATCAAATTTCGGAATTATTTGCTTCCTTCTTCTGAACCTTTGGGGTATCAACTGTAGTTTGACTCTTGTCAGATAGTGGTCTGAGTCTATGCTTGCACCCTTCCTTACTTGGACATTCATAATTTTTATGTGGTTTGGGTATGAAATTGCCACGTGGTCAATTTGAAACTCACCCAAGAGGGAGTTGGGTGATCTCCATGTCATTTGTTTAGAAGGTTTCTTCCTGAAGTGAGTCGACATCACTTTAAGGTTGAATTCCTGCAGAATTCGACTAATCTCCGTCCATTTTGGTTTGTCCATTTATGTGCTGGGAATTTTCCAACAGTTTTCCTGTATTTCCTTTCCTTGCTTAGCTGAGCGTTGAAATCTCCTAACAGAATTTTGACGTGGTTTTGAGGAATTTTTGATGCCGATTCTTCTATTATTTCCCAGGATTTGTCTACCTTCTCGCGATCTGTTTTATTGTCTTCATTGACCGGCATATGTGCATTGATCAGTGTGCATGATTTGTTTGCACACTTTAGGGTGATTGTCATTAGCTTATTGTTTACACATTTCACACCTGTTACTGAGTTAAGTATGCTCTTCTTGACTGCAAAAGCAACTCCTAAATGGGGTGTGTTTTTGAGAATCTGTTTGTCTGTTTTACGTTTGAAGAGTCTGTATTTCCCGAAATCCATTGCGTGTTCGTCAGTCAGCCTCGTTTCTTGGAGTGCCAGTATTTCCATTTTTGATCATTTAGGGTTTGCTGTAGTTTGTACAACTTCCCTGCCCGCAAGAGAGAATTTATGTTCAGTGTTCCGAAAATTGTTTTGCTGTTTGGGTGAAGTTGGCCAGAGGTCTCCGACTCCCTCTGTTTGCGTGTCCAGCCAGACTACCCAGAATCCGATAGTCTGGATGTGCTGCTAATGTCAGCAGTGGATTGGTTACCACCTGGGGTACAAAAATTTGTTTCCTACCACGCCTCATGGTACTTGATTATCCAAATATTGGACCGTAGTCCAGTTTCATAAGACTGGAGTGGATAGTTCCAGAACATACATTTCCAGCCGCACCTCTGGTGAACAGACGCTGACCACTTTGCCGCTTGCTGCAAGTCAGACGCGAAGTGGATTTCAGTCAGTTCTTCCGCCCTCTCCGCCATCGGAATGAATCCTCTTCTGCCGTCGAGGCCGTTGACCATTTTCCTTGTTCCCTCAGCTGATCCGCGGGTGCTTATTTGTCTACGCCTTATTCGCACCTGTCCTGCATATCTACAGGAACTTTCCCTATCAGCCATTGGGACGCACCGTGTCGGGGTTGAAGGCCCCATCCCAGTGTCTTACATAGAGTTATGCCTAACTCCTACTCAGTTCAGAGCTACACCCCACGCAAGCTAACCGGGCACGGATTATTATTATTATTATTATTATTATTATTATTATTATTATTATTATTATTATTATTATTATTATTATTGTACCGGGGGTACACCTCCACGTCGCTAATTCAAACTTCGCGCCAGTTGAAACTCCCCTACTGGAGGAAGTCTGAACTGTATCTAATGTGTTAATTTTCAAGTTTCTCAGAAGATGTCACTACTTGGAAATTTTGAAGTTTCTGAACTGGGTCGTTTTCGATGTATTTTTGTTTTGTCTGTAGTAAGAAGTGTGAACATTCTCTTCTAGAGGACACTACTGCACCACTCCCGCGTCCAGGTGGGAATACACGAGTTCCAGACTAGCTCTTAATAACAATTTCATCTGCCAAATATAGCTGGGTTGTGAGTTCCGCGTGAGAAAGAACACCGATGGCCTACGGTAAACCCCAACCTACGTAGATGAACGTCTTCAACACGCTATCAGTCGGTTACCGTATTTGTATGATTCCGCATTTTATCGTAAAAATCAGATTATCATGGCTTGTCAAGGATTTCGTACAAGTCATCATCATAATCGCAATCAGAAATATTCATTGTAAGCTTATATCTAATACTTATTCTAAAGAGACATTGAAAGAATTATAATGTTTCCACTACTCAGCTTTTATTAATAAATTGGTCTAAGTATGAGTTGAAATTAGGATAGAATGTCTTGAAAAATTATTTATACACTGTGGCTGATTCCCTACGCAATCAGCATCTCTAAATGACGTAATTATGTTGCCTTGAAGAAAATAGGTTTAGAAAAACCTCTAATAAATAAATGAAATTAGGCCTCATTCATCTGTATCCTAGTCCTGGCCTGTCAAAGAATTGTATCATAACTAAGTAGTATCCAAGGGAATTAAATGAAAGGAAAATAAATAAATTATATAATCAAGTAAAATTATTCAACATAATTGTAAAAGTTGGATGCATCCAAAAGATTTAAGTAAAATAAGCTATATTCCCTACTATATACAATGTTCAAATTGGGTTTCAATTGAAAATGTGAAAACGCAAAGAAGGTGGCCAATAATTAATCAATTAATTAATTGATTAATTAAGATCTGGAATCTTTCCATATTAAGCTAGGTTGCTTCTCAAAATTACCAAAATTCAATCGTCTGAACCTAAATTCACATGCAATAAAAGAAATGCATATCTCTCGGCTGAACACTTCACATCAAGGTCCACGCACAGTAGAAAAAATCGTGTGAGAAGATTAATGTCTGTCCATTAGGGATTTTCTCTATTTGAAGTTCCAAATTATTTTATGTTTCATATTTCATCCTAGTTGACCTCCATATAAGCAAATCTAAGTCCACTTTAAGTCGTAAGTAATCTCAAATTAATTCCTTCGTAAGGCTTATGTGGCTAAATCATTCAATTATTATTTTAATTTATGGTAAAAATTCAGTTAAAGTGCGTATATGACTTAATATAACATTACCAAGTGTATTTAATTAATCTCCCAACGAATAATACCGTAGGTGGAAAAATTGACACATAGGAAGACTCTATCTTCATCTAAAATCCACATATGAAAGACTAAGTTACCAGTGATGTATTAAACTGCTCCCATAAAATCATAAGTTAAATTGCCGTAAGTGAGAATACATGAAAACAATCGTAGATATGTCAGTGAAGGCCTAAATATTGACGTAAGTGACCTCTCGGCTCTTCTGATGATCCTACTTACTCAATTAATTCTATAGTGATGGCATTGAGATCGTATCCTAATCTGTATTATATATATATTAGGGAATAAAATAGCGATCGGAAACAGTACGTTTCAATACATATACCTTAGCATGTGCAACCTACACATACTACCATCTCTCGAAGAAATACTATGACCAACTTCCTAAATAACAATAACTATCACCATCAAAATATACCATCAACTCATATGCTAATTACATTCACCATTTAACACTTCAATTATCGCGTAGCATTTATATTCAAAGCACTCGTTTCATCAAAATACGTAACATATGTGCCATAACCTACACACATATAAATCATTATCATTACTGTCATAGTATCAAAGAACAGCACATCGTAACCTTAAAATTGTGCCACTATATTTTATTGTAACATTCCCTAAATACGATCTTTACGCATGTTATTTTGTTAAAGCCATCACGCATATAAATATTAGCTTCCTCTTAATACTCTAACACTTCACTGACAACGAATTAAGAAAAATATCACTCACTTCTCCAATACCATATTGACAAACTTACGAACGGCATTCACTGGTATTTTACACCTATGTCTGGGATTTACAGTAACTTCAGATGAATACCTATTTCCTTGTAAGTACACTCGTATATTAACTACGCACACACAATGTCATAATGCACATTATATATTAACCAAAAGAATAAGGTTTTCTACTTACGACACGACTCAAATGGGGACTTAACTTTGCTTATTGGGTATTGACTTCCATCTCGCTGTTGATCGTCATGGGATGGTAGGCCTCGCTCCATGGTTCGGCTTAGGTAATCGGGTCCATCTCGTCATCACAGCTGATTACTGCCCTCCTGGATCATCCATCTCGTGAAGCGTCACCATAGCCAGAGTAGTCTTTGCCTCAGCTTCTTAGAACATCATGGTGGTCTTCATTGCGTCAAGGGCAGAATAACACAAGGCATTAGTTGATTTATATATGCTGTAATCTGCTTAGTAATGCTAATGCGAAAAATATATTTGTTTTCTGGTCCGTCTAATTTGCTTATAAGACTCTAAATATCGTCTTATTTCAACTGCCTTACTCGCCGAAACGGAGTGAATTTTACGTGCTTTTAGAATTGCACTCTGTTTTCCCTTTAATTCAGCTCTCTTAACGTTATGCAGTATCTGGCAAATACAATGTTCCGAGCCCAATCGTGACGTAGTACAGATCCAACTTGACGTTTCTTAACAGCTGGTCTCTAATCTCACGTATATGTGTCAACCACAGCTGAAGTTAAGCGTGTTATCGCAGATTTGATCTTATCTCCAATAATTGATTAAAGAATCCAATAAGTAGCTGGTTTCTTTACTCGATTCCGTCTTTTCTTCGATGCAGTGCTGAATTGAGATTTGTTCTAAAAGAAGATTTTTTTTTCAATAATCGGTTGAAATAATCCGCTCTCGTCATTCTTTCGCACCGCCTTCTAAAAGAGGTTCTTTTCGTGATTGCCGGTTGAATTTATTGTCTCTTCAGCTCGTACCGCTGCTAATTGCTTTTATACTGATCCGTTAATAGCCGGAGCGCCATTTTTGTTCCTAATACAACAACTATAGAACGGTGAAATGGCACACTACTGAAGAACTACAATGGTGCACCCTAGTGCGAAGTGAAAGAACTGTTTTTTGGAGAAATTTTTATTTCAAAAGTTTGTTCCTTGTTAAATTTCTTTCTGTTATTGTTTAAGTTGGCTGTATAACCCTTTCTTTCCCCTTGTTTTGAATTTAGCCAATCCCGAATTTCTTTAATTAATTTATGACCAATCAGGTGTATCTTCCTCAAAGGGGATATGTTGCTTAACCCTAGCCAATAAAATTCTTGTGGGAGGGTGTTCTCATTCCTGAAACGCCTCGAACTTTCCGCGAGAGTATATAAACTGCTGATTTTCGGGTCTCCGCGCCACTTCAGTAACATCTTTCAGTGTGTAAAGTACGTAGCAGGGGGCGGGAAGCGCCTCTTTCTTCGGGCAGCAGTTCAACCACAAGGTAATGGCCTTTTAATAACTTCTTTTCTCGCTAGCTCAGCAGTTTAACTCTCGGGGCAAGTTCGAAGCCTTTTACCATGTAACTTTCCCTTAAAATGTAAAGACACTCGGTGTCAATTCTTTCTGTTTTAACTACATATTGGGATAGAGAGTGCTTAACCCTCTCGAGCTCCCACTCATATTGCATTGAGGTGAACTTATTTTTCACAACCGTTTCTTCCTTAACGTAATGTAAATTGTTTCCTTCTAAAAGTCACCTTTTTAGTATGGGATTAGCCCTTGCAGTAACGGCCTAGTGCCGAGTAGGTTTTATATAAAATTTATTAGGAGTGCGGATCGCCTCCTCTCAAGTTGGTATTTTAGAGGCCATGTAATTAACCTTTCCTCACTTAATAGGTATTTTTACCCCTGTGTTTATGTCCTTAGAGGACAACTTGAAGGTGGAGTTTGGTGTGGCCTTTTATAGGCTTGAACGTTGAGAGCGGTTTGCTCTTTTTGAAATTTGGTTCTGCGTGCCTCGAGGAGGTTTTACTGTGTAATTTGGAGCAAGTGCTCCTGGGCATGAATGGGTTTTATGCCCCTCTGTTGAAACTTGTTTTGGGGTAAAACTGGGCTAATTGCTCAAGAATTGTGAGTTCGGAGCTCGAAGCCCAAATCCTGTAAATACTGTAATTGTACTTTTGTTGCCTTGCTACTCTGTACCTGCCATGCTTGTTATTTCTTGATTTTGAAAAGAAAATATAACCTTGTTAAATTTTATCTTAACTTTTATTTCGTATTTTGAGGCCCGTTTTCCCCCGCATCTTCTTTCACCTCTGCTGTTCCACAGATACCTCGGAACAAGTGGTAGCAGAGCGTGGTTGAATGGGTCTCAATTTAGCCCCTTTTGGCGGCTAAACATTGTTTTGATCCGAACTCTAACAATTTTCTCTGTTGCTAGAAATTTTTTATTTTTCTTTTTTCAAAATTGTTCTGTCATCATGCCCGGCCCTCGCGATGTTCTCCATCTCAACTATTTGCGCAAGGAGGAGTTGATCTATGAAGTAACTATTAGAAATGTGCAATCTGGAGGCACGGTTGCGATAGACATAAATAAGCTTAGAGAGTCCCTTGATTTGCCCATTTCCATCCCCACTTTGGGAGAGAAAGAAATTGACGACTCTCTTTCCACGATCACTGACAATACTACTGAGCTAGCATCTGTAGTTAGTTTTTTGAAGAAAATGATCCTTCTCCTAATCAAATTAAACGTGTGCAAGCCAGGTTATTTCATTTTTCTAATAGAGTTAACGATCTGTTGTCTCTGAAGTTGAATGACGTTCAGAGGAAGGAATCTAGTATGGTTCTTGAAAATCTTTCTGAATTGTCCAGTAAGGTTACCCAATTGTTAACTGGGAAAGTTCCTCCCAAAACTGATCAACCCACCACGGTGAATGTAGGTAGCGAGGAAGAGCCTCTTAAGGGAGAAGTCAATAGGAAAACCGTTGGAGCTCAAACAACCTCTGCCCCATTGGACAACGAGTCTGAACGCCGTACCTCGTTGAATAATGTACGTTCTGAATTAACATCTTTGCCACTTAAACCTTTACCTACTATGTCACCTGGGTTCAGCAGCTTGCCTCATCCATTAGCAATGTTGCTCAGAGGTATCTCTAAGTTTTCTGTTAACACTACCAGTGAAGTTATTTCTTTCTTAAGGTTTTTAGTTGAATTTCAGGATCATGCCCTTGTTTTTTCTCTTTCTCCATGTCAGATTTTGCAAATCATCTATCCCTATGCAATTGGTATTCTCTCAGACAAAATAGTAAGAGCCATTGCCGAGCAATCATCTATTGAGGACTTCCACGCCCACTTGCTAGCTAACTTCATCCCGGCTAGGGCAAGGTCCTCCCTTATTCAGAAGTACTATTATCGTGTACAGCGCTTGGATGAAAACTTGGCAGATTTCATCCAAGATATTAAGTTCTATACTAGGGTGTTTGCTCTTCACTTCCCTGAGGATCAGATTGTACAAGCTATTGTGGAAGGTATCTCACCATCCTATAGGTCATATTTGTGTTTCGCGGCGTGCCCGCAAACCTTCTCTGAACTTGAAGCATTGGCCGTCTCCGCGGAAGGAGTTAGATACGCCGATTCTTTGCGTGACGCGAAAGAACCCCTCCTTCTTTTGGTAAGCACGAATAACGAGAAGCAAGGCCCTGGTAGCATCAGATATACCTATGAACAAATAACTAGACTGGGTAGTGGGATTAATCAACATAGAGGGTATATTAAGTAAACTGGGAAATGATGAATTTATAGATTTAATGAGAGAGAGTGAGATTATTGGGATAGTAGAGACATGGTTGCCGCCTAGCAAAAATGTGAAAATACCGGGATTTAAGGTCTGGAGTAAAACAAAATACAAAAGGAGTCCGAAAAGGCGTCACCCAGGAGGGATAACAGTTATCGTAAAAGACGAAATTTGCAAGCAAGTGGAGATATGGGAATCAGGATGTGAGGAAATGATTTGGGGCAAAACTAAAAAAGGAAATCAAAAGGGGAGAGATATGTTTATTGGCTTTGGTTACAATCACCCATCAGGGTCCCCGTTTGAGAAGAAAAACTAATTTGAAGAGCTCGTTGATGCAGTAAATCAGATAAAATTAGTAAATGAAGAAGCAGGAATAATTATAATGGGTGATTTCAACGCAAGTGTTGGCTTAAATAATCCATTATATGATAAAGAAATCGGGGAAATATTAATAGAAAGAAGGAGAAGCAAAGACAAAGTGTGTAATAAAAACGGAGAGAAATTATTAGAAATATGTGCGATAGAGGAATTGTACATCTTAAATGGGGGATGGCCGGGAGATGAATCAGGCAACCTAACATATATAGTGGAGTCAGGAGGGAGTGTTATAGACCTAGTGTTGGCATCTAGAGAGGCTTTAACTCTTATTAAAGAAATCCAGGTAAAAAATTGGACAGCGTCCCATCATTTCCCAGTTGTTATTCGGCTACTGAGAGAGGAAGATAGTAAAGTAGACAAACAATTCTTTACCTATGAACAGAGAAAATTAGTAAGATACAGGTGGAGTGAGGAAAAGAGAGAACAATTTAGAGATTACTATAGGGGTAAAACCTTTGAAATTCTGAGAATAGGCATTGAGTATATGATAGAGGAAAACAACTTAGATGAAGCAATAAGAATGCTTGAAAGATCAATAGAAGTAGCTGGTAAAAAATGATTGTGAGTAAGAGTAGACAATATAAAAGAAATGTATGGTATACAGAGGAGTGTAAGGAGAAGAATAATCAAGTGATCAAGGCTTTAAAAATGTATAGAAATGAGGTATCTCAGGTTTTACGAGAAGATTTTTGTAAACAGAGGAAGGAATACAAAGATTTAATAAGCGACAGGAAAAGGAAATGGCAGGACAAAGAGTCAAAAATATTACTTAAGTACTGTAAAAAAATGAAACAAAGAAAGTATGGAACAAAATTGGCACAATATGTAAAGGTTATAAATGCTGTGATCAAGTAAACATATCCAATGAGGAATGGTTAACGTATTTTAAGGGGTTATTAGGGGGTAATGACACATGGGAAGAGAACAAAAACGAAATTGGTATACTGAGACATGTAGAGTTTACGCTGCCTATACTAGACGACATAATAACCACAGACGAAGTACTAGATGTAATGAAAAAAGGGAAGGGCGGAAAATCAGGTGCTGCTAATGGAATTACGTATGAATTCTGGAAAGAGATAGGTAATAACGGTCATATGCTTGAAATAATAACTAAAATATTCAACAAAATATTTGAGGGAAGAAAAATTCCAAGAACTTGGCAGGAAGGAGTAATTTGCCCGATCTACAAAAGAAAGGGAGAAAGATCGAATACAAACAACTATAGGGGGATTACATTGTTGGACTCACTAAGTAAGATCTACACTGGGATTTTAGCTAAAAGAATTATGAAATGGGCAGAAGATTACTCTATTCTCTCGGTATACCAATCAGAATTCATGAAAAGAATGAGAACTACAGACAATATATTTATAATCAAAACATTAATGGACAAGTACATAAGAAAGAAAGGTGGTAGATTATACATTGCAGCAATAGACCTACAAAAAGCTTTTGATTCAGTTAGCAGACGGGCGGTCGTTGTGAAGCTGGCTGGAATAGGAATGTCAATTAAAATGATTTAAGCCATAGAAGAATTATATGCCGAAGTGATATGTTCAATTAAAGTTAAGGGGACTTGCGACACATTTTTTTCGGTAAATGGATGAAATTGTCGGAATTTAAATTCTGGCATAAATAAATTATATTAACCTTGCTCTACATAACTAAAGTGGTTTTGTGCCGCTGTGACTATTTTTGACGTAGTTACGGCCGTTTTTAAGTGGCTCTGCACGGTCATTTGATTCTCCACTACGCCTCCTTTTCTCTGTATGCTCGGCTATCCGTGTCCCTTTTGTTACCATTAATTCCCTCTTTTCAGTAGCATTGAGATGACACATTTTTTGAATATTGGAATATATACTGCCATCTGTTGGCTATGTTATGAACTACTTTAACCTATAATTTAGTCAACATAAAACTTTATATTTTAGAACATGTTTATAATTATATCCATTCTAGTGACATGTTTGACTTGAAAAATTCTATGTGTTTATAGAAGTAGTATTTTAATATGTTTGAGAGTTGTAACCAAATGCATATATTTAATAAATTAGTGGACAGCCGGACATCAGCCTATACACTTCCTTGTTTACTATTGGGTTTGTTTTGGTCAGTTTCGTGAATTGCAAGCCAGGTTGCGGGAAATTGTTAGTGAATATTATATCAAATCATGAGGAAGTAGATCCATCCAATGTAGGTAAACAAGTGCTTGACATTGCTGTATCATTTGATGGAACATGGCACAAGCGTGGCCATACATCTCTCTATGGCATTGGCATAGTGATTGACATTCTGAGTGGATTAGTTACAGATTACCATGTGTTATCTAAATATTGTCACATGTGTGTTGTAACTGCTCATGAACTGGGTGATGATTCTCCAGAATATAATGTATGGCTGGAAGGTCATAAAGCATGTGGGGAAATGCTCCAGGAATTATGAGGGATCATCTGTAGCAGTGAAAGTATTTGCAGCTGATATTTTATGGAAAAGATCAGTGGAAGAATGTGGCATGCGCTACACAACTGTGCTTTTTGATGGGGATGCCAAAACATTTCTCCACCTTTCAAATGAAGCAGTATATTGACCAGATGTACAATTGAAGAAAGAAGAGTGCATTAACCTTGTTGCAAAAAGGATGGGGACTGGTTTGAGGAATTTGGTGAAAGAGTAGAAAGTAAAAGGAACTACACTTGGTGGAAGGGGTCCTGGAAGTTTGAAAGAAGCAACTATTGTGAAGCTCACAAATTATTATAGGCAGGCAATATGTCCAAATATTCCCTCAGTAGATAATATGAAATCTGCAATATATGCCTCACTATACCATTACTCCTCCACAGATGAAGATCCTAAGCATAAGAAATGCCTCTTAGGACCTGAATCATGGTGCTTCTATAACAAGAGTATTGCAACAGGACAAACCCCTCAAAACCCACAAAAAATGTCAGTTTAAATCACAACTGCAATGCTGCTGAAAATTGTGCCTGTATACCAAAGGCTGGCATCAACAGAACTTCTGTCTAGATGTTGTAGAGGGGCTACTCAAAATTCCAATGAAAGTCTTCATGCATGTATATGGAAAAAGTGCCCAAAAGAGACCTTTGTGTCCTCAAAAAGACTTGGAATAGCTGTTTCTAATGCAGTTTCAGAATACAACATGTGATGCAGTGCAACACAAGAAATGAAAATGGCTGTAAGGAATTATAAACTTTCACCAGTATCCACCAAACTTGCCACACAGAGATGAAAGAAGAAAATTTGACAGTCAGCGGTCAGTCACCCAACAAAAGAAAACAGCCAAGAAAAGACTGAAAATCCTTAAGGTGCACAGGGAGGAAGCCAAGAAGAAACAGGAGGGTAGGAGGTATAGTGCTAGTGAAGTTTAAGAGATTTGGAAAGGCCATTATGAAAATTTTTAATGGTTTTAGAAGTAAAATTCATTTAACTCAAAACACCATTTTTTGTAACCTGCAGTGTTCCATGCGGGTCAAATCTAAACCTATATTTACCAAAGTTTGTGTGTAGCTTCTATGTGACCTAACAAAGAAACTGTAGGATGGATTTTGCATTCTTCTTCAATATACTCATTTTATGAGGCAAAATGTACAGAAAATTAGTGGAAAATTACATGAAATAAAATTAAAAATTTGAAACAGGAGTTAATTGATCAACATAGGGTGAATCAAAAATTCCATCCTAGAGTTTTTTTATGTTATAAGGAAGAATCATTTCACAAGTTTTCAAACTCTCAGGTAAAAATCCATCCCGCAGGGAACTTTTTGAAAGTTGCCTGTTTTGCGAGTGTCATAAACACAAAGTACACCATATCTCATAAACTAATATGGATATTCAGCTGAAATTAAGATATATTCTTTCCATTGTAGTCCTACATATTCCATAAAAATTTCATTGTGATTGCTCAAAAATTGTGGAAAATAAGAAAATGTGTCCGAAGTTCCTTTAAAGAAGATTTAAAGATAGGCAAGATCCACTCGAACATTGGACTTAAGCAGGGATGTAAACTATCACCAATACTGTTTTTGCTTTTTATTAATGATGTAATAGAATGCCTAGGGAAGGAGGATAGGACTAGCCCTTGCTTATATAATAAAGAGATCCCCGGCCTAGTCTTTGCAGACGACATCCTGCTGCTCTCATTAACAACAGTCGGTATGCAAAGTAACCTTTAAAAAAATGGTAGAATACTGTAGTACATGGAATTTGAAAATTAATACCAAGAAAACAAAAGTAATGGTTTGTAAAAGAGGAAATAAATTAAAAAGAAATGAAAGGCGATGGTGGTTAGAGTGTGTTGAATTAGAAGTTGTAAATAAATTAGAATATCTAGGAATGATACTAACAGCGAATGGGTTGTGGAAGGAACAGATACACCTTGCAAAAATAAAAGGTTTGCCCGCCCTATCAAGTATAAAGGCTTTAGAAAAGAAGATGCATAATTTAGAATACAAGCTACATAAAAATGTTTTTAATGCTCTTGTGGTATCAAAAGCACTGTATGGTTTTGAAATATGGGGTATAGAAGTTGACAAAAAAGAACTAGATGTCATAAGTAACAAATTCTGTAAAATAATAATGGGTCTACCAGAATGTTCAGCAAATAGTGGAGTGAGAACTATATGTGTAGATATCAGCATCCAAGCAGACATAAGTAAGAAAATAGTAAAATATTTGTTAAGATTAAAAAGGGGAGAGGGGAGGGAAATATTAAACCTTGCTTACCAGCACCAGATGAGACACTTGGATGAAGATTAATGGTTATCGAAAGTAAAAAGTATGCTAGACAAAATAGGAATGGGGCTATATTGGGATATGGAGATGAACGTTAAAGAAAACAGCTTCGTTAAAAAATTAACGATAGACATAGAGAGACAGATGATTAGGGCAGAATGTGAATCTAAAAGAACACTAGTAGAATTTTGTGGAATTATCCAAAACATGTCAATAAGAAAAAAAGAATCTCAAATAGGGAACTAAGAGGTGTGTTGTGGTGGCTTTTGGGTTTACACAAAAATAAGGGACTAAGAGAGAACCATAACGTAAATCATTGTTTATTTTGTGACGACATAACGGGAGAAGCCCATTTACTGTGAACATGTAAGGGAACGGATGCACTGAGAACCAAATACCTTGGAGATGAATATAAATTAAAAGTAGAAAGAGAGAAAGAATTTTATACAATAACCAAATTGTTAAATAAAGAATGGATCACCCCAGGAAAACTAGGTAAATTTTTCTGTATTCTAAGAAACATGTGGAAGAAAGAAATTAAAATGAGATTAGCAATAACTGAAAGTAATACCAGTGTTAGTAAATGATAGTAAATGTAATGTAGATGAGCATGAGGATTGACAAGTAATTTGTAACTATAAGTATTATTAGAGGAATGAGAGGTAGCATGGAAATGGAAAAATGTAATAAGCAAAACATGATGACAATGTAAGTTACAAGCGCAGCAGAGAGGTAATATGATGAGTGTACAACAAGAGATCTCAGAAATAGCAGATATGTATGAGTTAATAAGAACGATATTTTGTAACCATATAAGTATATAATACAACTTTATAGAACATTATACCGGGCGAGTTAGCCGTGCGCGTAGAGGCGCGCGGCTGTGAGCTTGCATCCGGGAGATAGTAGGTTCGAATCCCACTATCGGCAGCCCTGAAAATGGTTTTCCGTGGTTTCCCATTTTCACACCAAGCAAATGCTGGGGCTGTATCTTAATTAAGGCCACGGCCGCTTCCTTCCAACTCCTAGGCCTTTAGTATCCCATCGTCGCCATAAGACCTATCTGTGTCGGTGCGACGTAAAGCCCCTAGCAAAAAAATAGAACATTATAGAGTTTAAGTCGCTAAGAAGTAAGGGTGACAATAGTTATAAGCTTAGCATTATGTTTCTCTTATAGTTGTTCAGTGATCCTTCATACATTAGGTATTGTATATTTCTAATTAGTAGATTTAGTTCATTAATATGTTAGCAGTAATGTGTTCCTTACAATGAGGTTGTTTGCTGTTTGTTAGCCTGTTTTATTTTGCTTTGGGATTGTTAGTTAGTTTGTTTTCGCTGCTGTAGTACAGTAGAGTTGGGAGAGGGGGAGGTAGGGCTAACCTATCTCAAAGCCTAGTGTTGACTCAGTACTTCTGCACGTGTAGATTAGAGTAAGGTGTGAACAGTATTAAACCAGAGGAAACAAATTGTCAAACAGTCAGCGAAATATGAGCCGGGTTATGGATTCCGTCTCGGCAGTGGAATACAGGCGAGACAGCCTACATGTTGAGCTAGGTCATCCGCACACATATGGGCTGTCACACGAAGGAGTGGTGAGGAAACAATATTGAC
The DNA here is from genome assembly GCF_040414725.1 of Anabrus simplex. NCBI lineage: Eukaryota > Metazoa > Arthropoda > Insecta > Orthoptera > Tettigoniidae > Anabrus > Anabrus simplex. The sequence goes on along the minus strand of NC_090271.1, from coordinate 73,381,075 downwards.
AACTTAAGGGGTCTTTGAGGTTTCGATTTCGGAGCTCCATGAGACGGGTCTGGTCGTGACATCCCTGGGAAAGGTGGTAGGAGTTCCTCACCAGGGGGGATGTCGCGACCAGACAGATTTAGGTTAGATGTAGTATATATTTAATGTAAATTTGTCATTTTGATTCTAACATTTCTTTTAATGTTATAACGTAATAAATAAAAATGCGTTCAATTAGTAAGATAAGGTAGGGAAGATACATGTTGTCCTAGACTATATAATATTGTTAATGTCTAGGACAAAATAATTCATATTCAGTATAGTAACAGCCAATAATTGTAAGAGGGTATTGTAAGCCACGTATCATTATTCAAGGAATTGCAATAAACGAATGCTCTCTCCCCAGCTCCAGGCTATCCGGAATTGGGGGAGAGTATTCTATTCTATTCTATTCTATTCTATTCTATTCTATTCTATTCTATTCTATTCTATTCTATTCTATTCTATTCTGTACCCAGAAATCTTATCCATTCCAGCCGCTTTTCTAATTTTCAACTTTTGTATCTTATTGTAAATGCCATTGTTATTATATGTACATTTTAATACTTCTTCCATTTTTGACTGAAATTTGTATGACTGCCAATTATGCTTGCCATCATGTTATCCTTAGCTGCCTTCTTTGCTAGATTCAATTTCCTAGTTAGTTCCTTCAATTTCTCCTTACTTCCACAGTTATTTCTAACTCTATTTCTTTTCAATCTGCACCTCCTTCTTAGTCTCTTTATTTCTCTATTATAATAACGTGGGTCTTTACCATTCCTTACCACCTTTAAAGGTACAAACCTGTTTTCACATTCCTAAACAATTTCCTTAAACCCATCCCAAAGTCTGTTTACATTCTTATTTACCGTTTCCCACCGATCATAATTACTTTTTTAAACTGCCTCATGCCTCCTCTGCGAACCATGTGACCTTGCCGCGGTGGGGAGGCTTGCGTGTCCCAATGATGCAGATAGCCGAACCGCAGGTGCAACCATATCGGATGGGTGTCTGTTGAGAAACCAGACTAACGAATGGTTCATCGAAAGGGGGGTAGCAGCCCTTCGGTAGTTGCAAGGGCGGCAGTCTAGATGATTGACTGATACAGTCTTGTAATAATACTCAACATGCGTTAGCTGTGTTGATACTGCTACACGGCTGAAAGCAACGGGAAACTACAGCCGTAACTAACTCCTGAGGACATGCAAACCTCTGTATGAATGATGTACTGATGATGGCTTCCTCCCGGGTAAAATATTCCGGAGGTAAACTAGCCCCCCATTTGGATTTCCGGGTGCGGACTACACGAGAGGGGGCGATCATCAGGAAGATGGATACTGACATTCTGCGAGTCGGAGCGTGGAATGTTAGAAGTTTGAATCGCTGTGGTAGGTTAGAAAATCTGAAAAGGGAGATGGATAGGCTAAAGTTAGATGTAGTTGGTATAAGTGAAGTACGTTGGCAGGAAGAACAAGATTTTTGGTCAGGCGACTACCGAATTATCAACACAAAATCAAACAGGGGAAGTGCAGGAGTTGGTTTAATAATGAATAAGAAAATAGGGCAGCGGGTAAGCTTCTACGACCAGCTTAGTGAAAGAATTATTGTCGTCAAGATAGACACTAAACCAATGCCCACCACAATAGTGCAGGTCTATATGCCTACTAGTTCAGCGGATGACGAAGAAATCGAAAGAATATATGAGGAGATAGAAGATTTATTACAATATGTAAAAGGTGACGAGATTCTAATTGTGATGGGAGACTGGAATGCAGTGGTAGGCCAAGGAAGAGAAGGTAGTACAGTAGGAGAATTTGGATTGGGACAAAGGAACGAAAGAGGAAGTCGGCTGGTTGAATTCTGCACTGATCATAATTTAGTCCTTGCCAATATTTGGTTCAAACACCACAAACGATGGCTGTATACGTGGACGAGACCTGGAGACACTGGAAGGTATCAAATAGACTTCATTATGATTAGGCAGAGATTCAGAAACCAGGTGTTGGATTGCAAAACTTTCCCAGGAGCAGATGTGGACTCTGACCACAACTTGTTGATCATGAAATGCCATCTGAAGTTGAAGAAATTGAAGAAAGGAAAGAATGCAAAAGGATGGGATCTAGACAAGTTGAAAGAAAAGAGTGTGAGGGATTGTTTCAAGGAACATGTTGCACAAGGACTAAATGAAAAGGCTGAAGGAAACACTATAGAGGAAGAGTGGAGAGTCATGAAAAATGAAGTCAGTACAGCTGCTGAAGAAATGTTAGGAAGGAAGAAAAGATCAACTAAGAATCAGTGGATAACTCAGGAGATACTAGACCTGATTAATGAACGACGAAAATACAAGAATGCTAGAAATGAAGAGGGCAGAAAAGAATACGGGCGATTAAGGAATGAAGTGGACAGGAAGTGCAAGGTAGCTAAGGAAGAATGGCTGAAGGAGAAGTGCAAGGATGTCGAAGGTTGTATGGTCCTGGGAAATGTAGGTGCTGCATACAGGAAAATCAAGGAAACCTTTGGAGAAAGGAAATCTAGGTGTATGAATATTAAGAGCTCAGATGGAAAGCCACTTCTAGGGAAAGAAGACAAAGCAGAAAGATGGCAGGAGCATATCCAACAGTTGTAAGAAGGTAAAGACGTAGATAATTTGGTTCTGGAACATGAAGAGGCTGTTAATGCTGATGAAAAGGGGGACCCAATTTTATGGTCAGAGTTTGACAGAGCTGTGAGTGACCTCAATAGGAACAAGGCACCTGGAATTGATGACATTCCCTCTGAATTACTGACTGCCTTAGGAGAAACGAGCATGGCAAAGTTATTCCATTTAGTGTGGAAGATGTATGAGACAGTAGAAGTCCCATCCGATTTTCGGCAGAATGTGGTTATACCTATTCCCAAGAAAGCCGGTGCGGACAGGTGTGAAAACTACCGCACCATTAGTTTAGTATCTCATGCCTGCAAAATTTTAACACGTATTATTTACAGAAGAATGGAAAAACAAGTTGAAGCTGAGCTGGGAGAAGATCAATTTGGCTTCAGAAGAAATGTAGGAACACGTGAAGCAATCCTGACTTTACGTCTGATCTTAGAGGATCGAATCAAGAAGGACAAGCCCACGTACATGGCATTTGTAGATCTAGAAAAGGCATTCGATAATGTTGATTGGACCAAGCTATTTATGATTCTGAAGATGTTAGGGATCAGATACCGAGAACGAAGAATTATCTACAATCTGTATAAAAATCAGTCTGCAGTGATAAGAATCGAGGGCTTTGAAAAAGAAGCAGCAATCCAGAAAGGAGTGAGGCAAGGCTCCAGTTTGTCCCCTCTCCTTTTCAATGTTTACATAGAACAGGCAGTAAAGGAAATCAAAGAGAAATTTGGAAAGGGAATCACAGTCCAAGGAGAGGAAATCAAAACCTTGAGATTTGCCGATGATATTGTTATTTTATCTGAGACTGCAGAAGATCTCGAGAAGTTGCTGAGTGGTATGGATGAAGTCTTGGGTAAGGAGTATAAGATGAAAATAAATAAGTCCAAAACAAAAGTAATGGAGTGCAGTCGAACGAAGGCAGGTGATGCAGGAAATATTAGATTAGGAAATGAAGTCTTAAAGGAAGTAGATGAATATTGTTACTTGGGTAGTAAAATAACTAACGATGGCAGAAGTAAGGAGGACATAAAGTGCAGACTAGCGCAAGCAAGGAAGAGCTTTCTTAAGAAAAGAAATTTGCTCACTTCAAACATTGATATCGGAATTAGAAAGATGTTTTTGAAGACTTATGTGTGGAGCGTGGCATTGTACGGAAGTGAAACATGGACGATAACTAGCTCAGAAAGAAAGATAATAGAAGGTTTTGAAATGTGGTGTTACAGAAGAATGCTGAAGGTGAGATGGATAGATCGAATTACGAATGAAGGGATACAGAATCGAATTGGTGAGAGGAGATCGATTTGGCTAAATTTGACAAGAAGAAATAGAATGATATCACACATCTTAAGACACCCAGGACTTGTTCAGTTGTTTTTGAAGGACGTTTAGGTGGTAAGAACGGTAGGGGTAGACCAAGGTATGAATATGACAAGCAGATTAGAGCAGATGTAGGATGCAATAGTTACGTAGAAATGAAAAGTTTAGCACAGGATAGGGTGGCATGGAGAGCTGCATCAAACCAGTCTATGGACTGATGACTCAAACAACAATGGTACTGCCTTATAGTGCTACTTTTAAAACCTTCCTTTCTATCACTTTTATTTTGAAATACGACGAAAACAGCTTCGTGATCACAAATACTATTTATTACTACAGTTTCTCAATAGAGCTCATCTGGTTTTATTAGCACCACATCCAGTATATTTTTCCCTCAAGTTGGTTCCGTCACTTTCTGATTCAGCTGTCCTTCCCATATTAAATTATTTGCCATTTGTTGGTCATGCTTCCTATCGTTCGCATTACCTTCCCAATTGACATTTGGTAAATTCAGATCCCCGGCTACAATCACATTCCTTTCCATGTCGTTTCCCACATAGCTGATTATCTTATCAAATAATTCTGAATCCATGTCAGCGCTACCCTTTCCCGGTCTGTACACTCCAAAGACATCAAGTTGCCTATTATCTTTAGAAATGAGTCTTACACCTAGAATTGCATGTTTCTCATCTTTAACTTTTTCGTAACTTACAAATTCTTCTTTCACCAGAATTAATTCTCCCTCTTCCTATCTTACATCTACGATACGCACTCCAGTTCCGTGAGAAAATTTCTGCATCCATTATATTATTTCTCAGCCATGATTAAACTCCTACTATAATACATGGTGAAATATATATCTATTAAATTACTTAATTCTATTCCTTTCTTTACAATACTTCTACAGTTCAAGACTAACCTGTTTATGTCATCCCTATTTGACTTCCAGATCTGTGTACCCTTATCACCGCTCCCTAGACAACCCCGTTTCCCTGAATGTATCTCCATATTACCTTTCTAAACAAATTTCCTAAATTATACGTACCACTCCGTTTTAAGCGAAGGCCATCCATCTCCTACCCACCCATTAGGATCTAGAAATTTCACTCCCAGTTTCCCACATACCCACTCCATAGTCTCATTTAAATCCCCAATCACCCTCCAGTCAGTATCCCTCCTACACAGTATTCCACTGATTAAAATCTCCGTTTCCTTAAACCTCACCCGTGCTTCATTTACCAGATCCCACACATCCCCACCTATGTTGGTACTTACACCAGCTTGCCTTGCGTTATTGGTACCAAAATGAAACACTGCCACCTTCTCCTGTTCCTCTTCCTTCTTTTCTACTTTCCTCAACATCTGTCTCAACCTGATTCCTGGATTACACTCTACCCTGATTCCCTTTCCTCCACACGCTTTCCCCACTTATCTGACGATGGAACCCCCCATACCAGAACTTCAACCCTACCTACCTCCTCATATCCCCTCCCCTTCTGGCCAGCCCTATCTTTCCTGATAGCAGCATAAGCTACTTCCTCCCCCTTTTTCTCCCTCCCGTGACCCTGTTCCACACGACTTTTCCTATCCTCTACTCTACATTTCCCTTTCCTACCTTTTCCCTTCCTCCAACTTCCACACATATCAGCAACAGTTCCCTGTTCCTCATCTTCCCTCCGTTGCTCTACCTGGAGTGGCTCGTACCGATTTCTCACAGACACCTGTCCTGAATTTTGATCCTGTATAGAGCCCGTAGCCTGCAATCTCCTTCCCCTTAGAACATTAGACCACCTGTCTTCTACAGTTCCCCTATTTCCTTTCCATTCCTCTTATACGCCTGTTGTAACCTGTACATTGTTTGAGGGAGGCCTACCTTCCTTCCTGTCTTCTGTAAGAAATCTAATTATCTCCCTCAAACTCTCCAACTCCTCTCTCATACCCCTCATTGCCTCGCCACACCCATAGTTCCTACACTTGCACTCTGTAGCCATTCTTTACGTAAAAATGGAAAGAAAATATAAAATAACTTTTTGTGTACAAAAAATGAACAGAAAGATATATTGTCTAGGATAGTACCTACTCAAGGATCACACGACAAAAGGTAATTAATATACTACTACACTAAAATACTACTTAGTCGTGTTCTATTTTTATCCTACAGCACCCTAACAAATAAAAACTGCTGTTAATTACTGAATGCCGAAAGGAATACACACGAATTACACAATTCTATGCTGCAGTCGAACCTATCCTAATTACAACAACAAAATTTTGTAAGAGATTTTCTACAGATAACTACTAATATACCACACAAATATTTTACAATAATAAAATAAACGCGCTAAATTATAATAAGATACTACTCGTATACTACTGTACAGTACACTACAATAATTTTTAAACTACGTTCAAACGTATCCTAATTACAATACCGTTGTACAGCGAAAGTCCAAGAATGCTCTTGTAGTGCGCACTAGACTCTGTGTTCTCATTGGTGTTTATTTTCAACCTTACGCCAGTTCAACGGATATTATTGATGAAATTAGCCGCTGTTTGCAAGTGACAAAAAGAGAGGATACAGTAGTCCTGGCGGGAGATCTTAACTGCCGTATAGACATTCCACTTCAGAAAACAAAAGAGGTCAGTAGTTACTTAGAGGAGGAGGGTTTTCATCTACTCAATAATAAGGATCAGAGGACATATATTTGCTACAATGGCATGAGTACGATAGACCTTGTATTCATTAACTCAAAATTAACTCTAATCAGTCAAGTAGTCAGAGCAGAAACAGAGAAAAAACATTTACCAGTTGAGACGAGATTGAAACTAGTTAACTTTTACTCGTGCCCAGAAGTAGTACCAACTCAAGTGAGCAGGCGGATTGATTTGTCCTTAATTGGTGACTCAGAAAATAGGATAATTATTGAAAAACTACAAAGTGGCACTCTGTCAGAGGCAGCAACAAAACTAGAAAAGATCATTAAAAAGGCTGTCATCTCCAACGACATCCGCCAAAGAAAAGCGAAGCCTTGGTTTACTATGGCGTGTTTCAATGCAAGGAAAATTGCTTTACAAGCCTTACAGGATGCAAAAGTGCAACGGACAAAGGAACGGTTAGCAGTTTACGCTAGGTTAAGAAGAGATTATAAAGTCATTGTCGCAGAAGCTAAGAAACAGTTCAGAGAGAAGGAAGAGAGACTACTAATTGAGGAAGCGAAACAGAATCCATATAAAGCCCTTCGCCCAAGGCAACCATCATTCCCAAAGAATATACCAATGAGTGTATGGGAGACACATCTAACTGCAATCCTACAGGAGAGAGATACGCGGCCGGTTAACTTTCATTTAGCCCACACGGAGGCTAGCGTCCATTACGAGGAATTCACACTTGATGAAATATCAGATACCATCTATAACCTGAAAGACAAGAAAGCATGTGGCCCTGATCTCTTATTCAATGAACATTTGAAAGCTACTTTCCCAGTATTACAGAACTCGATATCACTACTACTAAACGAATGTATGCGTCAAGGTAGAGTACCAGAAAGTTGGAAACGATCGACAATTAAGATGTTATATAAAGGGAAAGGTGATACAGCAGATCCCAATTCTTATAGAGGTATCGCACTGGAGTGTATTCTCTTAAAGACCTTGACTGCTTTAGTTCATAAACGCATCACAGAGTTCATTGCGGACAAACTCCCAGATTCTCAATTTGGTTTCAGGAGTGGTAGGTCAACACTTCAGGCAGTTCAGTGCCTTCAACGGGACATAGAGGAAGCCTTGGATCAACCTAGAGGAAAACTTCATGCCATCTTCATTGATTATTCAAAGGCTTTTGACACGATTGACAGAACTATTCTATTAGAGAAGTTACAAAATATCACCGACCATAGTTTCTATCTTCTTCCACTAATCAAAGATCTGCTCACCAGCAATTGGATAGAAATCAGTGATGGCATTACCAAATCAGGTCCCATTTTACAAACTATTGGTGTACTCCAAGGTGACCCGTTGAGCCCTTTGCTCTTCATTATTGCAACGGCAGACATTACAAAATCGATAACGTCTAGTAATGTCAAATTACTCATGTATGCAGATGACATGGCCTTATCGTCCATCTCAGAGTCTGACCTGCAAAGTAATTTTAACAAAGTGAGTAAATGGGCAGAAGATACTAAGCTGAGACTGAATGAGGATAAGACCGTCTCGATGACTTTTAGGAGAGGAGGCAAGAATGGAACATTTTACTACGGAGACCGGCAGTTAAGATCAGTATCAAGTTTCCGGTACTTGGGATTAACATTTCAATCGGCTGGAAAACAATTTTCCCTTCATGTCAAAGAAAGACTAAACGCGGCCATTAAAGCAATGGGTGACATCAAACTTCTCAGCAGCTTGTCACTGACGACGGCCATAGAGTTGTTTCATCTCAAAGTCAGTCCAGTTGCGTCCTACGGAATAGAAAACATATGGGTGCATCTTACCAAGGCACAATTGCAAAGTTTAGAGAATGTAAAATCAGCATTTCTTAAAAGAGTACTTTGTCTATCCAAGTACACTCCTTCGCGCCTCGTTTACGTACTGACAAGAGAACTGTTCTATGTAGAAGAGCTGCGTCTGAAGTTCCTGCTTCCCACCACCGCGGCGTATAAGGCACTACTGCAGGAACTTCTTCAAAAGAGGAACAACATATCGGACGATTTTTACCTCAGTGACGCAATGATTAATTTAGAGTGGATGCAAGGAGGTTATAAATTAAGACATATATCAACAAGGCTCGCCGTGCATGGATTTCACCATAAACTGTGTGAATCCATGCAATTTCATGACCCCTGCCATGACTGTAAGTGCAGAAGATGTGGTGAACTCTGTGAGAGATACCATGTACTAAGGTGCAAATTGAGAACAGAATCTCTGAGACACTTTTGTGAATCAGTGTAATACTTGTATTCATGCACATTGTGCGCAATTAAATATTTATTAATACCGGTACTGTATGTCACTACTAAGCACAAACAGAAAATGAAATGGCATGTTTGAAATTTGCACGAACTACTGTACTCAAAGATTACCAACAAAGCTAAATGCTTTGACAGATTATTATTAGTACTATGCTCTAATAGATACACACACAAATATACACACGAATATAGCAGGTAAGATACTGTACTATCTGCACTGCAATTCAAAACTGAAATGTGGTTATATGAACTTTATTGCTGGTGGATTACTATTATTTTCCCTACTCTGCGGGATGGAGAATATATTTAATATGAATTTTAAACAGTAGAGACAATACGCGACACTTACGGATTTAGCCTTGTTAAAATGGGAGACAATTCGACCGTGGTGCTCCTAGTGACCCCTTTGGGCAAGTCCATTCTGTTGTAATAAATATCTCCATAATTATAGCATTGTTCATGCATAAAATAGGTTTGGAAACCTCAAAATAATGTGAACTAAAAATTGTAATTCACTAATTGCCCCAAAATTGACTGAAATATGTGCATTAGTTTTCTTGCTCTCCTGAAAAAAAATACGTTGATGGACTTGGCCATGTTTAAAAATAGGCACCTCAAATACGGTAGAGACAATACGCGACACTTATGGATTTACCCTTGTTAAAATGGGAGACAATTCGACCGTGGTGCTCCTAGTGACTTGACCTGAAAGTCGCGCTAAATTCAAATATCAATAGAAAAGCATATACGAAAATGGATAAATAAATTACGTTTAGAAAGAAAGTATTATTGAGATATTAATTTCGAAGTTGCTAAAGCAATTCTGGATAAATGAATGAAGAATGATTTAAAGACTGAAATTAGACACATAAACAATATGTGAAGTGAACAGCTGTGAAATGGGTTGATCTTTCATTTATGCATTACTTTTTTGCTTTAGCATTTCTGCCTAAACTTTTGCGGTTAGATTTTTCTTTTTTCTCGTTTAAAAACATTGTATCATCATATTAAGATTCTTGTCAATAAAAATATCGGCACATACCTTACACACATGATGCAATGAATTAACATTTAAAAGCTGGACAATTTTCCTCTTAACATGAAACCTACTAACAGAAAGAAAATCTACAAAATCCCGGCTTAATCTGAGAAGAGGGTTAAAAGAGAATAAGTATGAAAATGTTGTCGATAGTGATGTTTTGAGGAATATTTACGTGCAATTAGAGTAAAAATGTAATAGTCGAGGATTTTTATAGTCGCTGGCCTGGAAATGATCTGAACAGATCTTATTATTTTTATATGATCGTAACGTCCCTTCTTTCTTGTACATCTTATCCAATTCACTTCTGTGACATTTCAAAATCCACATATCACACCTACAACAACACATCGGTATTGAAGGTTAACTGCTGCACTGTACAATAAAATATGCGTATTGTATTTTATGCCAGTTAAAATATGGGTCGAGCAGGTCAGAAGTTATGAAGTACTATAAAAATCTCTTTTTTACTGGAAGGATATATATTCAAACACAATATTACTTACATTTTCTTGTCACGAGGGTAGCGAAAGAAAGACCGGGCATTCTTCTCTACTTCATAGTTACCTCAGCCAAATACAGCACATACCTTTCCCCTCATGTTGAGAGGAGATAGCAAGGAATGACACACGCTATTGTTTAATTATGTCAGCTCACTGAAAACGCACAAGTAACACAAAAAACTTCACACACAAATACACGTGCTCTTATGACAGAATCGAAAATCAACAGAAGTTTTGGACTTCTTACAAGAGGAAGGTCTTCGATTGGTGAATGCCTCTGACATGAATACCTACATGTCTCATAATTGTGCTAGCACAATAGATCTGGTGTTTATAAACTCCAAGTTTGTGCCGATCAAGCAGGAGGTTATTCTCGAGGCGCAACGGAAACACCTACCAGTTGCAACTTCCTTACTGCTGGAGAATAGGCCTAGGACGCTTGATACAGTTAAAGAACGTACAAAAATAAGTAGAAAAAGTATTCTGTCTCTTATCTGTGGTGAAGATAATCAAACAATACTTATCCTATTACGAGAGGGTAATCTTAATGAGGCTGCATTATATCTAGAAGTGCTGCTCCAGAATGCTACTCTAGCATCAATACCTGTGGTCAGGAAATCTCAACCCTGGTTCTCTAAGGAATGCTATAAATGTCGCAGAGATGTACTGGAAGCATTACATACAGCCAGACGAGAGAAAAGCTAAGAATTTCTTGAAATGTATGCCAGTAAAAGGAGAGCATACAAACTACTACTAAAAGAAGCCAAAAATCGTTATAGAGAGGAAGAAGAAAGAAGCTTATAGAACGTGTCAGTCTAGATTCTTACCTCGCCCTGAAGCCTAGACAACCGAAGTTCTCCAGGAACTTACCAATGGAAGTTTGGAAAAAGCACTTGAGTGCAGTGCTTCAAGAGAGAGACACACGACCTACTAATTTCGTGCCACTTTTTCAAATAATCCCTGAAATTGACGAATTTTCAATTAATGAGGTTGTATCAACTATTACAGCATCTAAAGATAACAAGGCATGTGGCCCAGATCACATTTTCAATGAACATCTTAAAGTTGCTCTCCCCAAATTGTGTGAATCCATCACTCACCTAATGAATGAATGCTTGCGGCAAGGTAGGACACCAGACAACTGGAGAAAATCTACTATTAAAATGATATATAAAGGAAAAGGTGACTCCGCATATCCCAACTCATATAGAGGAATAGCACTAGAATGTACTCTATTAAAGACTTTAACTTCACTAGTTGGTAAACGTCTCACTAAACTGGTGGAAAATGACCTACAGGAATCGCTTTTTGGAGTTAGAAAAGGAAAATCAACGACTTTAGCTATCCGCTGTCTCCAGATTGACATAGAAGAAGCCTTAAAGAAACCAGGCGGTAAACTGCATGCCATCTTTATAGATTATTCGAAAGCTTTTGACACCATAAGCAGAACTATACTGTTAGAAAAATTGGAGAGTATCATTGGTAGTACGAATTACCTTATACCGCTGATTAGGAACCTACTGCTCAACAATTCAATAGAAGTAGATGATGGTATTACCAAATCCATAATTTTGGAACAAACAACCGGGGTATTACAGGGAGACCCATTAAGTCCACTACTGTTCATCATTGCGACAGGAGACATAGTGATTTGGTAAACCAGGAAAGCGTCAAACTATTAATGTACGCTGATGATATGGTCTTAACATCAACGTCAGAGAAGGAACTCCAGGGATCATTCAACCAAATAGTAGGTTGGATAAATAAAAATGAGCTCAAACTGAATGTAGAAAAGCAGTGTCCATGACGTTTAGAAGAGGGGAGCCTCATGGAACCTCCTTTTAAATACTTGGGTGTAAATTTTCAAACCCAAGGTAATGTTTTCACCCTCCATCTCATGGACCGTCTAAATACATCTATGAAAGCAATATCTGACATTAAGCATCTGAGTAACTTGTCTTTAGAAACAGCCATAAAACTCTTTCATCTAAAAATCAGCCCTATAGCAACATATGGCTTGGACAACATTTGGGAATATTTGAGTATGAAACAGTTAGATAACATCGAGAAGTTGAAGGCAAAGTACTCGAAACGAGCTCTGTGCCTCTCCAAAAATCTCCTTCCCGACTCGTGTATGAGCTATGCAGAGAGGGATGTTATGTGGAAGGGCTAAGTCTACAGTTGTTGTTTCCAGCAGCAACACCCTATATACATCTGCTTCGAGACCTACGATCGAAGAAGGCTGCCACCTGGGAAGATTTCTACTCTACCGATGCCATGCTTAATCGCGAGTGTGTTCAAGGTGGATATGATCTGCGACACTTGCTGACAAGGTTCCCCGTTCATGGGTTCCATTATAAACTATGTAATATAAAGCATTATCATGAACCAGGTTTGAACTGTGTATGTTCAAAATGTGGTGCACACTGTACTAGGTACAATGTTTTAAGTTGTAAAAAGCGATCGAAATCACTGGTGAAATTTTGTAACGAAGATTACTATTTTGTATATCAATTCTTTGCACATTGTGCGCATTAAATACTTTATTATGACATAATCAGTAGTTCTCAGGTCTACCTGCTAGAGAGAACTCTAATGGTTGTCCCTCGATATCATGCTGAGTGTCGCGTATTGTCTCTACTGTATTTGATAAAAGAGTCCTTTCAGTCCATATTAACTTAGATTGTCAGTCACGCAGTGACCGTTGTACGGTACACTACCTCAGTTGTGCGAGTCAGTGGTGCGCGGTAGTGGTAATCACTTGTGTTTTGCTTAAGTGTGGTGAAAGAGTGAGAAGTCATGGAGACCGACAGTGGCGGAACGTTGAAAGTAGCCGGGCATAATCTACGAGTGGAGCGTGAGATTATCGTCCCCATGGATGAGGAATCCATAACTGATTCTCATAGTCATACGACACAACAGCAAGGTTCTCAGTCATCTGATACTACTGAACAGAGGCGTAGTACGGAAGTGGCAGACCGTTCTAATCCAGAACAACTTAACAATCTATCCGAGGTGTCCCCAGTAACTTCTCCCCCGGAATATTATAATCGCTTTCATCATGGACCCTTCATTGTATTCGTTGAATCCATTAACGATCAAAACATAGGCAGTTTACACCCTATGGCACTTGGTCGCCGATTCTATGAAACTAAGCTCAACGTCATATCTATCCAATGTAAGGGACGCAATAGATTACAAGTCACTTTCCATACGGCCTCTCAAGCCAATGCCTTTTTTGAGTAACCCTATGCTTGAAACCCTCAAAATTAAAGCTTATATTCCATCTTCACAAGTGTTACGAGTAGGAATTATTCGTGGATTTGAAAAAGGCCTATCGAATGATGAAATTTTACAGTATCTGGAATCTAAGGCACCGGTTAAAAGCGTGCAACGTCTTAATCGTCGTGCAATTCAAGATGGAGAAACCCAATACCTTCCTACAGGTTCTATAAAAATAGTTTTCAGGGCTCAAACGCTTCCAACCCATGTAGTCTTATATAAGGTGTATATGGCAGTTGAACCTTACATCTTTTCACCTATTCGCTGTCGTAAATGCCAGCGCTATGGACATACAATTCGGCAATGTCAAGCCAAAAACGCCCGTTGTGGGAAATGTTCGCAGCAACATGAAACCCAGGCTTGTACTGAGCAATTCACGCAATGCGCCTACTGTAAGAAAAATCATGTTACGGGTTCCTCAAATTGTCCTGAACACAAGTATCAAGTTAACATTAAAAGGTTAATGAGTACTGAATACCTGTCTTTTCCCGAGGCTAAAGCTCGAATTGCCCTTCCAATTTACCATTCCGAACAACAAGAACATCAGTTCCCTCCACTACCATCGAATCCCTCATCTCTTCCGACACCAAACCCCCGTAAACGTAAGTTTACTCAAGTCATCATGCAATCTCCCCCTCCTACACCCGAGCCAGGCTTTGATCGGCAAGGATACATGGCCATCCTGCGAAATGAACCTTCGGTTCCAGTAAATCCATTCCCGTCAAGGAGTGCCATGCAACAACCTCTGCACTTATCATACCCATCAAGTTCGTCACCATCTAATGGGCAGCAACCTTCCGCAGCCCCCCAAGACATAAGCTATCCTCCTACCAAGGAACGACTTCAACAAGAAAACCAGCAATTGCTGGTAATGTTAATACAAAGTATGAGCCACGAGCCTCAGATTCACCATGTATTATATAAACTACGAGATTCTATCATGAACATTCTTGCATGATTACAATACTCCAATGGAATTGTCGAAGTGCCACCTCTAAACGACATGAATTACAAATATTACTAAACGAAACGCAAGCTAATATTATTTGCTTACAAGAAACGTGGTTTCAACCACATTTCATTTTCAGATTAAGAGGTTATCAAGTATTCCGATACGATGGTAACGGTTTTGATGGAGTCGCCTCATGTGTACAAACTTCACTATCCTTTACACAATTCCCTTAGCAATATTTCATTCCACACACTTATGCAGTAGGGATAGAACACCTTAATACTTGTTTTATAAATATCTATTGCCCCCCCCCCCACATTTACATTACTCAGAATCAATGGACGCAATTTTTCCAACAATTTGCAACATTCCAACACCTTTTCATTCTCAGTGATTTCAATTGCCATCACACTGAATGGGGGTGTATCATAGATACAATAAAAGGCTCCAATTTACTTGCTACCTCAAATCATCAGAATCTGTTTATTTTAAACGATGGTTCCCCGACCCGTTTAACTCCGCCTGGATCTCCACCCAGTGCCGTTGACCTTACATTATGTCGTCCAACCATGGTCCCTGTCACCACCTGGCACACATTATCTGATACCTACACCAGTGACCACTTCCCCATCATCATAACATATGGTAATCGCCCAATAATTTCTCAGTTTAAGACACCTTCATGCATACGTAATGTCCGATCTTATAAAAATGTCAATATTTCAAACTATCAATCAATCTCAATCATATCTTGCAGCAGGAACACGAGTCACCTATTACCTTTCCAACCTTACTCCCTTATTTAACCCAATATTTAAATATGTTTCATCCGTGTCGACCGCTTAACGTGACGACCCACCCACAGAAATACGAAATAAAATGGTGGGATAAAGAATGTCACGATCTCATTCAACAGCGAAAAAATTTATTTAAACAATACCGCCAATCAATGACTCAGCAGCATTATTTCCAATTGCGAAATCATATTGCAAAAACAAAGCTTGTCTTTAATACAAAAAAACGAAAAGCTTGGCAGTCTTTTATTTCTACATTAACTCCTCAATTACCAGCAGCGAAATTTTGGAACGTGATCCGCATGATAACGCGAACATTCCAATACCAAACTTATTATTCCTATCCGCGACAAGTTTTAGAAGACTTTTTATATACCCTCACCCCAGTATCAGTAAACCCGCCATTTCTACCCACCTCACAGGACAATTCTCGATCTTTTACTTCGTTATTAAAGCCAATTACATATAACGAACTACAATCTGTATTATGTACCGTTAATAGCTCGTCCCCAGGACCTGATGCAATTACTTATCTCATGCTCAGGGCCCTACCCCCTCACGCCCAAATTTATTTACTACAACATTATAATAGTATTCTTGAGACATTACACGTACCAACAACATGGAACGATTTTTTCATAACTCCTCTATTGAAACCAACAAAACGACCTACCGAACCTGAACATTTTCGTGGCATAGTTTTGGGATCATGTATACGGAAAGTCTTCTGTAAAATCCTCATGAAACGAATGGCGTGGTTATTGGAATATCACTCGCTATTACCTAAGTATCAGTTCGCTTTTAGACGTGGTAATAGTACACAGGAACCTATCATTATTTTCCTACTCGACATCTTATTGGAAAAATGGCGGAAACAATCTACCGTGGCAGTCTTTTTGGATATTAAAGGTGTCTATGATGCTGTGTTATTGCATATTCTCTGGGAGAAATTATTTATTTCTGGATTTCTCATCAAATTCCTTTCTATTTTAAATCAACTATTTACCAATCGCCGGTTAACCATTAAATCAACTCAACACACAATTGAAAGCCGCTATACATCAAAAAGATTACCACAGGGTTCGATACTAAGTGGAATTTTGTTTGCCCTTTATATTAAAGATCTCGAATCTATTGTGACTCCACACGCTCGAATTCTAGCTTACGCGGATGATTATGTTATTTATTGTTCTCACTCCAACATTGATCATTGTAGAACCACAATATCTCGCGTTTTAAGTTTAGTCCTTCGGTGGCTAACAACCCATGGAGTTTCACTTTCAATCGCTCAATGTGCAGCGATTATCTTTACAAATAAACGAACCTTTGATAAAAGCCCTATTAACTTTGATACCTATAGCATCCCCTTTGTCCCACAACACTTATATTTAGGCATATATATCGACCAAAGATTTACATGGCAACCCCAAATACAGTATTTAATTCGGAAATCTGATCGTTATATTACTATCTTACGAACGGTAACGAAACGTGCATGCGGTGCTGACCCCTTGTCAGCATTACAACTATATCGTGCAACCATTCGGTCCATACTTGATTATAGCGCCCATATTATTGATTTAACCGCTAAACAGAGTTTACTAGCTTTGGATAGTCTTCAATTTTCAGCACTACGTATCGGTGTGGGTGCCGTCCGAACAACATTAACTAACGCTTTACTAGTAGAAACTACAGAAGAACCACTGTATATTCGCAGGATAAAAATTTCAAAAAAATTCCTACTTAAACATATTAGCAGATCGAACTCCCTTATCGTACCTAAATTAAAATTATTATATGAATATTATCAACAGCGTCCTCCACCTCATCATCAGTACCCCGCCATATATATGGCGTATGCTGAACTCCACCATCTTACTGAAACTATACTTCGCACACCACGCGTAAATTTGTATTCATATGACTATGATATTCAAACATTCTGTCCTTCTATTATCATTGCCCCTTCTGATTCATTAAAACAATCAATGTGTTCACCTCATCCCAAATTATACGCTTTTAACAAATTTAAAAGTTCAATAACCTCACCCGATTATCACCTTTTTACTGATGGGTCAAAATCGACTACTGGAGTCGGAGCAGCATTTTATGATCCACAAACACAAACTATCTTTAAATATCCGTTGCCTAATAATTTAACTATCTTTACCGCAGAATTATATGCCATATATCAAGCTCTTTTATATGTCCAACATTTACAATCCAAAAAAAGAAATATATTCAGCGATTCTCAAAGTGTATTACAAGATCTCCAATCCTTCGCCCATAGTCAAAATACATATGTCTACGAAGTTAAACACCTTATTTTACAACTCGAAACATCCGGTTTTGTTATAACGTTAATATGGGTTAAAGGGCATAACCGACACGCAGGCAACGATATGGCCGATATAGCAGCAAAAGAAGCCAGTGCAGATACCGCGAACTTATTACAAATCAAAATCCCGATTTCTGACTTCTTTCCATATATCAAAAATGAAGCCAAACACACATGGTGCACAAAATGGCGTTTATCAGCTAGTACGAAAGGCCATTATTACTATCAAATTCAACCGAATATTCCCACACTTCCGTGGTTTGCAAATGGTACGTATACACGACCTCACATTACTAACATCATCAGGCTACGTTTTAATCATGCCTTAACTCCGGTATATTTATCTCGATTTCAAATTACGAACGATCCAACTTGTTCCTGTGGAGAACCTCAGGGCGATAGTGACCATTTGTTTTTTCATTGCCCCCAATATGCACGCCAACAGGCCATTTTAATGCAGAAATTAATTAATGTCCACGTACCTTTCCCTACACGACTTTCAACTTTGTTGTATCAACCTTCGCCTAAGATCATTGCTATCTTAAACGAATACCTTTATAACACTCACATCAAACTGTAATTACGATCTAGATTTTCAGTTGTTTTTTCCGACATGTTGGTGAATTGGCATTTCTATATGTTCCGGGTGAGTGGATCTCGCACCAAGAATTTTATTACTCTCCCATCTTGTACAGTGCAACACGTTTCTATTGCTCAAGATTAATAGGTTATCTGTGTATTCGACCAGTGCAGATAGTTTAATACTTTTATGACCCTACATATACACGATATCATAGTGCTTCTTTCAGTGAATCTATCTAAGTGTAATCGTGATAAAACTGGTTATTAATGATGTAAACCTGTGCTGTTGTGATACAAGTGAAAAATTTCATTGGGCTCGTGACTGGGAAAGAATATATTGGTTCCCAAATAAATATCCGCAAGACAAGATAACTTAGATTGTGTTGTATTGTTTCCTTGAGTGATAAAGATTGGAAGTTTCCCGTA
The DNA here is from genome assembly GCF_040414725.1 of Anabrus simplex. Lineage (NCBI taxonomy): Eukaryota > Metazoa > Arthropoda > Insecta > Orthoptera > Tettigoniidae > Anabrus > Anabrus simplex. Next base: position 73,362,207 of record NC_090271.1, on the reverse strand, counting down.
TGAAAACAGTCTGCTCTAGCACACTAGGGTTGTTATGTGATATAGTGAAGTTCAGTGTTTTGTGTTTTTCTACTTGCAAGCTCCAGCATCAATTATTGAACTGAAGTTTTTCATTTATACTAGTGGTTTACATGATTAAGCGAGTATTGACTGGGTGAAATGTCGTAGACACAGCCCATAAGCATCAGCAATCTAGCCAAGTCCTTGAGTGATCTATCAAGACCGACTAAAATATATCAGACCTTAATGTTACTATCGATTAGGAGGAAAATGGCGACTTCGTGGGCGAACGTTTGAGACATGTGGTTGGTTCATATCTGTGTTTACATTCTGTTAAAGAGTGTTATTTTGATCGAGTTATTAAAGTATAACGTATATGTTTGGTAAAATAGTAATCTATAACGGTTTATCAGTATGGTGTTTTGTTAGAAATTTATATGATGGTATTTTTGATGTATAAGTGTTTATATTGTCGTGCTGTAACATAGCACAAAATGCGTTCCTGTTGCGTTCGTTGTTGTAGATCTAATTATACCGTTGCTGAAGCTTATACATTCTACAGGAGAAGTGGATAAGGAATATTCACCGGGAAAATTTGGAAGTCAAAGACCAAACTATCGTAGGCTATGTGTGTAACCAAAATTTGTGGTTAGGGAAGATCTCTTTCCAACCGATAACGGTGAGCCTATTCGTTTTAGTTTTCTCATTCAGTTGGAGTAATTTCATGTAAGTTGACGATAAGTATTAGTTTCTATGTAGAATATAAGCGTGTGAGTGTATTTATATGGGTCACTGGTCACTAGGATCTGGAATTATACGCAGTCATGTGAGAATATGTTAGTTTTTATCGTGTTGTGATCCGGATTTAAATCGAACTATTGCAATGTCTCTCATACATCTATTCTTAAGTTCTCTAAGGAATAAAACATTAAGAGAGAAGTGGATTAGGAACATATATCGTGAATATTTCTACAAAACAGTAGTGTGCATGTGTCATCTGTGAGTAAGTCTGAGATTATGGAAGACTATTTTTTCTAATTCTAAATGGTTGACCCATTCGTATTCCTCGAAAAAACAATTCATTTAGATAGTGATAATTGATATGGTGATGTTCCTTCAGTGTCTATGTGCTTCAAAGTGTCGTGTGATTTAGATGTAATTATATTTTGAAAGAATCTGTGCTTGCCTGCGGGAACATTTGGCTAGATCTTGGTGTATGACAAAACTTAGTGTGACAGATGGAGCAATCTGAACACTGTTACACAGAAGAAATAGTGACTTGCAGGGATGGTGGTGGTGGTGATTATTGTTTTAAGAGGAAATACAATTAGGCAACCATCCTCTATATAACACTAATCACAGATAAAGAATGGAAGGGGCCCGACAATTCGAGAAATGAAGGTATCGGCCGAAAGACTCCCTAGGCATCCATACGTAATACCATCGGAGTCTGAAAAGAACAAGTGTTGGCCAAGGGAGCTCGGATATGATAGATGAAAGTGAGGAGCATGGCACAAGTAAGTGGAAGCAATGCCAGGACTCAGCTGAGAGCCCCGTGGTCGCTCCAAAGTTCAGAGCCCCTGGGGCCCCTTTTAGTCGCCTCTTACGACAGGCAGGGGATACAGTGGGGGTTATTCTAACGCCCCCACCCACAAGGGGGATTTGCAGGGATTAGCTTTGTTTGTAACTCAGGGGTTTTATTGTACCAATACCTTCCGATTCACGCTGTGGGTATCTGTTATCAAGCAGTCTACACCAAATTGTAGCTCGTCCATGTAGGTTAAAGACATCATTGTTTAGAGTCAATAGGGTTGTTTTACTCATGTTCTTCAATGGGAAAATCTATTATTATATTTAGTGTCTGAACGCTTCATTGCTAAGTTTACCACCATGGTTGGAAGTGCTACTATATCATACGTCAACATATGATGTAAGAGTTTCCAGTAACGAAGGCTTAACATCACCGGTGCTGTTCATTGGGCTGGCATAATAATTTCGGGTGTACTTCATTGGCATCGAGTGCTGAACATTAGAAATTGTCCACCACTTCGAAACTAAGACAACACGTTATGTTTCATAGTTCTTATGAGAGTGAATAAATTGAGGAATTTCGCACCTTAAATTATTTTTAAACATTCAAAATGATGTTATAAATATCATTTTAACAGTTTTATAGTGTATTTCCACCTATCCAGCGAAGTGTAATCTAAGAGAAAACGTTATTTGACTATCAGTATTGATTGATTGATAAGTGAAATTTCGAAATAATCAGCTTGTTGTTCTCTTTTCCTGTGGGGCTGACCATCTATTCTAGCAGAATATGCGTGATTCTAGTTGATTATATGTGATGAGTAGTTGTTCGCGAAGCGTTTTCTTAGGTGCAACAGTAATTTTCCTTATGGTGTTACATTTATCATGTTAAATTACCTACCACCGTTTGCAAAATATGTTCGTGATCTTTCCTTAATTTCTGGCGGATTGAACCAGATATTGTGTAGCTCTTTCAGTGGTAACACAAGCAATTTAATGTGACGCCGGGCTAAGTGGCTCAGGCGGTTGAAGCTCTGGCCTTCTGACCCCAATTTGGCGGAATTGATTCCGGCTCAGTCCGGTAGTATTTGAAGGTGTTCAAATAAGTCAGCCTCGTGTCGGTAAATTTACTGGCAGGTAAAAGAACTCCTTTGGGACTAAATTCTGACATCTCCGAAAATCGTGAGTTGGTTTATCGTTGAAATGAAGTTATTGCGTGCTACCCTAACCTTCATCAGTCGGCAGCTACTGCGCCCACGACGTCCACCATCTTGGTTTTGATATTACGGTCTGATATATTGTAGTCGGTCTTGGATCTATCTGGTCAAGGAGTCCGGTCATGTTGGCTGCATTGCTACATGACAGCTCACGAATTCACGATTGAAAACAAAACACACGCCATTTTGTACTCGGTGTGTGTGTGTTTGGTGCTTAAGCTTGTCGTAGGGTGTTGTGTAAATCGATTGAAGTTTTTTAGGTACGGTGCAATCGGTGGTTTGAATTACTGGCCCAGTTCATTGTTTGACTTGTGACTGATATAATTATTGCTGTGAGACTGATTTTGATATAAATTGAGTGAATTTGATGTTGGACTAAGTTACTTCGCCGTCGGCGTCAGTTCAGCTTTTGTTCTCTGCTTGTTATAAGGGTGAGTATTTTTTATTTTCTGTTGGCTGTTTGTCTTAAGTTACCTTTGAAATGTTATGATTCTTACCACGTCCATAACGAATTATTTATTGGAACGATATGTTGATAAGTTTTTGTCCATAAGGAGGAGGTTTGCGATGACTTTTAGGTTGCGTATTGTGAAATGATTAGTGAACAATTATCTATGTGTAATAAAAAAGAAGTTCTGCCTATAGCAATGTTATAGATAACGATGGATGGCAAATGAACTCATTTATTATTATTATTATTATTTTAGACGGGTAGGATCGATCATGTGTTGTAGGACATACAAAACAGGTTGTTTTGTGTTGGTATGAGTATCGTTCCTAAAATACACTGAAAGAAGGCCAGTTTAGAATACATATTTCTACGTTGTAGAAGCAGTTTTTGTATCTCCTTTATGATAATACCCATGAGACTTAGTGCAGTCTGTTTGGGTTTTGTGTATATAGGTCTATTTGATTGTTCTAGTCCATAATACAAGTGAAGTGTGTTTATAAATTGTTATATTTTGTAATATCAAGGTTATTGTAATTATTTTCAGGTAGTCATCTTCAAAGGAAAATTCTGATTGCTATAGTATCTGGCTGCTGTCTTTTCTTGATGGATACAGTACTTTTGCATCCATCTCTTGGCACAGGCCAGAGTAAAGTGTAGCTTCCACATACTTGGCTGTGACACTATGGAAGTTGCTGGGGTATGGGTAGTGCTGAGTAATGACATTCAGAACATGACTAGTGCATCTGAGTGTTATGAAAGGCGCTGCTCATAGGGTCAGTCGTACTGCAATAGTACTTTCTGATCCAGTGAGGAAGGCAATGTCTAAATTCCTCACTCCTCATCTTGCCTAGTACGCCTCATTTTGGTGCTGCCTTTGGTTTTTTTGGGGTTTCCTTATAACCGCATAACCTTTGGTGGTGTTATTTGAGGATCCAACCAGCCTCTGGGCTGATGACCTAACAGACAGATAGTAGAATGCCAGAATATCCAAAGCGTATGAAACTGAAAAAAAATTGTTGTTGGTGCAACCTCCTGATGAACCATGATAATTATTATTAATTTAGCCCGGCGATCAAGATTTCCTGCACACCCGCGCAACGACTGTCGTTTGACTTTTACACCCGCGAAACGATTGTCGTTTGTTTACACGCTCTCGACCTTCTTGGGAAGGATGTCGATCGTTACTTCTCGTAGCCCAGTACTCGCTACATTCAGCTGCGCGTGGAACGACTGTGGTTTATTTACACGCTTGCGGCCTTCTTGGAAAGGATGTTGTGAAATGGTGCTCAGAGCTACCAACCTCTGTACTGAGGAACTAATGAGTAAAGTGCTTCAATAGCTGGTGGTGGTGTTTATTGTTACACATTGGCCTGGACTGTTTCTTGCCATGCGGACGGTTAGGATAGGATCTGGACAAGACCATTGGTTTGTGCGATTAGAAGCCGCGAAGCTGCCCTAGGCCCCTAGTTTCGTGAGGAAACACAATTGGTCTGGACGGTTAGGATTTTTGCCATGGACAAGACTATTGGTCTGGACGATTAGGATTCTTGCCGTGGACAAGACGATTGATCTGGACGGTTAGAATTCGTGTCGTGGACAAGACCATTGGTCTGGACGGTTAGAAGCCACGAAGCGGCCCTAGGCCCCTAGTTTTGTGTGGAAACACGATTGGTCTGGACTGGTTCTTGCCGTGCGGACGGTTAGGGTAGGATCTGGAGAAGACCCTTGGTCGTGGCGGTTACAAGCTGCATTGTTATTTTACATGGTATTTTTTGTTTGTGCTTTTATCCAGCCGTGGTTGGTAACGCAATGTATTTATCAGCATTGTTGGCAATGACGTCACGTTCCGTTCACGTTGACCAATGAGAATGCAAGAAGCTACTTTAGCCATGGACGATGGCAGCTGCTGCTCTTTATTAGGTTATAAAAGTAAATGCCCTTCTGGGGGCGGGACGGTGGGTTCCTAGACATCGCAATGAACACATCTCTCCTCTAAAAGGAATTCCAAGTAAGATTTGCATTATTTTCACTTCCGTATAATGTTATAAACGTTGGGCTGCGGGATGTAAAGTTATGATATACTAACAATTTGTTGGTTGTTTTGATCCACCTGTTCAATACGAATTACAGTTTGTGTTGCTAAGTTGTAATGTTACAACACTAATTTACCGGGACATGTTTCGCTTTTATTCACAAGCATCATCAGCCTATACCAATTGCCTCAAGGTTTGTCATATTTGGATTGTTGTTACAAATTTCATTACATTGAATGTAAATCTAATTTCATTGATAACAATATTTAAAACATAAGAATAATATACACATTAAAAATTATGACAATATGATTTGCAATGTTAAAATGGAGTAACTCTTAATTCTGAAACACATTGACGTCCAAAATACAGTTTTTACAATTTGAAAATTTGGCTAAAAATTGTTTGCAATGTTAAAATAAAATTGATTCAACTATAATTTGGCATTAAAATTTGAGTCATAAATATAAATATTGGATGTTAATATATAGGAGCCATAGTTTCTGAAGTGTGTTGGTTTCTAGAATACAGTGACATTTCAGTATTGAGAATTTTAGTTAAGAATTGTGCTCTCTAAATAATGTTATTTAAAAAGACTGTAATTTTGCATCATGCGTGATTAGAGTCATGATGATAATCTAGAATTGAAGTCTTGGGCTCGTTGGAAATTGGCTTCTAGATTTGATGAGGCTTGCTGCTGCAGTTTGGCAATTTGATCAGAGGAAGTATTGACATATTTAATTCTTGTTTGTAGCGACCAGACTCTCCGTTGGAAGTTGATTGTTTTGATGTACGTTATGGTTAGAAGGGGCTTCAATCCAAATTTTGAGTATCTGATTATGTTTCTTTCGATTTATAGAATGGAAGAAGCATCCTTTTGTCTGCTGCTACAGAATCTTGTGGACTTTATTGCGTTGCTGTGACTATTGTCTGTTGTGGTTCTACTCCTTCCAAATTGTAAAAATTGTGTTTTGGGCGTCAATGTGTTTTAGAATTAAGAGTTACTCCATTTTAATATTGCAAATCTTATTGTCATAATTTTTAATGTGTATATTATTCTTATGTTTTAAATATTGTTATCACTGAAATTAGATTTACATTTAATGTAATGAAATTTGTAACAACAATCCAAATATGACAAACCTTGAGGCAATTGTATAGGCTGATGATGCTTGTGAATAAAAGCGAAACATGTCCCGGTAAATTAGTGTTGTAACATTACAACTTAGCAACACAAACTGTGATTCGTATTGAAAAGGTGGATCAAAACAACCAACAAATTGTTAGTATATCATAGCATAGTTCAATACGGGTCTAATAATGAGATTAGTTACATGTAATGTAAAGTTATACCGGATGTTGTCAAACGGTGCTCATTGCTGACAACCTCTGTACTTAGGAACTAATGACTTGAGTGGTGCTTCAGTAGTTGGAGGGACAAGCAAAAGGGGGTCTGGGAGCGTAGCGAAGCGGCCAACAGCCTCTAGCATCCCTTACGAAAGCAATTGTGATTCACCGAAAACCACTTTTATTTGCTAGTTGCTTTATGTCGCACCGGTACAGATAAGTAGGACAGGAAAGGCCTAGGAATGGGAAGGAAGTGGCCGTGGCCTTAATTAAGGTACAGCCCCAGCATTTGCCTGGTGTGAAAACGGGAAACCATGAAAAAATATTTTCAGGACTGCCGACAGTGGGGTTCGAACCCACTATCTTCCGGATGCGAGCTCACAGCTGTACGCTCCTAACCACACAGCCAACTCCCCCGGTCCGAAAACCACTGATAGTGACAGGTTAGGTTGTGATCCACCGAAAACCACTGACAGTAACAGTTAGGTTGCGATCCACCGAAAACCCCTAATAGTGACAGGTTAGGTTGTGATCCACCAAAAACCACTGGTAGTGACACGTAGGTGCGATAGCATTACTAATTTAGCGGGGTGATCCACCGAAAACCACTGATGGTGTCAGGTTAGTTTGTGATCTCCGGAAAACCACTGATAGTGACAGGTTAGATTGTGATCCACCGAAAACCACTGATAGTGACACGTTAGGTTAGGTTTGGTTTGGTTAGGTGAAGTATAGGCGGGGGCTGAAAGAAAGTGAAGGGAGAGGAAATACAAGGTAAAAGTTCTTCAGTATCTTTTAAGTTCTCCCCACCCGAAACCTCTCCTACCCAGGAGGTCCCGTAAGTATGCCATCATAGCTGTGCCGGCGAATTCTGGCCTTCTTCCCACGATTGGTCTAGACCGGTTCTTGCTGTGCAGACAGTTAGGATAAGACCTGGACAAGACCATTGGTCTGGAGTGGTTCTTGCCGTGCGGATGGTTAGGGTAGGATCTGGACAAGACCTTTGATGTAGGGACAAGCAAAGGGGGTCTGGAGGCTTGAGCCCCCAGGTTAGAAACTGCGAAGCGGCCGTAGGTCTCTACTTTTGTGTGGAAAGACAATTTGTCTGCACTGCTTCTTGCTGTGCGGACGGTTAGGATAGGGCCTTGACAAGACCATTGGTCTGGGTTGGTAACGGATTATGATTAACATTATTGACAGGAACGAGATCACGTGCCACTTCACATTGGTCGATAGGAATGCAAGTAGCTTCTTCAGAATTGAAAATGGTGTGTAACAGTCTTCGTTGGGTTATAAAAGTAAATGTACTCCTCGGCTGGGATGGTTAGATCCTGGACACAGCTCTCCTCTGAAATGCTCTCCAAGTAAGATTTCATTAATTTCCACTTAATATAACATTACAAATAAGATGACAGCCGGGCTGAAAAATGCTGACAGTGAGAGGTTAGGCTTTGGTCCATAGGACACTAACCACTGTTGGTTAAGTTTCACTGCCACTTTAATATGCCTCACTGTTGGTTTTAAAAATAGAACTACCGTTTGCTTAGGTTCTGGTAGACTGCTTTAGAAAAGTCTGTATAGAGTATGTATCATATTTTTGTAGTTGTTATAGTGGAAGATATTTATTTTCAGTTTCCTAGCTTGTTTAGCATTTTTAGGAAAGAGAAAATCTTGCAGTAATAATGTGAAAATACCTTAAGTATATAAGAGGAGCGATGTTATTAAGCAAAAACTTTAAATGTATATTTTCAAATTATAAAATGAATAAAACCTATTAAGTTAGTCTTTCGCTTAATGACATAGTAAGTGCAAGTGAACAGTTTAGACAGTTCAGACACAAAAGAAATATTTTTTTTTTTTTTTTGCTAGGGGCTTTACGTCGCGCCGACACAGATAGGTCTTATGGCGACGATAAGAAATATTTTAACAATTTCAAGATTTATATATAATTTGTTTTGTTGATGACTGTATTGTACAAATGTATCAGGTCCAAGGATTTAGTTTGATGTTCTGGTACCACTGAAGAAGTGAGCAGTAGGTCTCGAAACATGTACGGTAGATAATTATAATAAAACGTATAGTTTTGACAATGCGGAAGAGTGTTTCACAGAAATTAAATATGTCAATACAGACAAGATTGAACCAACATGTTTGAAATAATCAGTTATGAAGTGAAATCCCGTGGTAACAATACACGTAAGTAAATATGTTACATGTACAGTGTTATTCAAAAAAGAAGGAACAGATTTCAAACATTTATTTCTTTGAAACTACAGAAGATACAAACACTATTCCAACGTTCCTGGAAAGAGAAAGAGTTCAGTTTTCATTTTTGTAAGGGTTCAGTATGAGCACCATGTGTAACATGACAAATATCAAAACGGTGGCTCATTTCTTGCCACACACAAATCAGATGGTCTCTTGTTATCGAATTCACAGTTTCAACAATTCGATGTCGCAAACTTTCAAGAGTGGCAGGCATAGGGTGATAAACACATGGTCTTTTACGTAACTCCACAGATAAAAATAACACGGAGTGAGGTCTGCAGACCTGGGAGGCCACAGGCGATGAAGGTTATCTTCTGCTCCTCCTCTTCCAATCCAACTGCCTGGAATGGTGTTATTTAGGTAACGTCCAATGTGCTGAGAATGTGGCGGGGCACCATCTTGCATGAAGATGAAGTCATCGGAATTGTCTTCCATTTGAGGAAGTAACCAGTTTTGAAGCATGTCTAGATAGGTTAGTCCTGTCACAGTTTCTCCACGAAGAAGAAACGTCCATAAACTTTCTTTACAGATATGGCACAGAAGACGTTCACCCTCGGTGAATCTCTTTCATGTTCAATAATTGCCATAGGATTTTCACGTGCACAAATTCGAACGTTATGCTGATTAATTTTACCGGAAAGATGAAAAGTGCATTCATCTTTAAAAAAATTATAGTTCAGAAAAAGTGTCTTCTGCCATATGATCTAGCATGCTAATGCAAAAGTCGTACCTTTTGTTGTAGTCGTCTGGATGAAATTTCTGCAATAACTGCAGCCTTCAGGTGCAGACTTTATTTCAGAACTCGCCATACTGTTGGTTGAGGAATGTTAAGTTCTTTGCTTCCTCGTGTTGTGGATTTCTTTGGACTCCTTTCGTATACTGCACGAATATGCTCGACATTTTCATTCGATGTGCGTGGACGTCCCGTGCCTTTTCCCTTTGCAGATGCAACCATCTACGAACTTTCAGTGCCACTGCTAAATCTGCTTATGCTGAGGCGGTTGTTTATTAAACTGACGACACAATAATGGATTCTAGTTTTGCTAATTGCAGCATACAGAATGCGAATGCTTTGCCATTTGCTTACACTTCTACTGACAAGCACCAATGCGCCGCGCGCATTGCGACGGGGCATGACAAGCACCAGCGGCAATGGGGCTGGGATTAGAACTTGCAACAGCTGCACTTCTACAGGGATTGTTGAAATTTTAAACCTTTGTCTGTCCAGGAACATTGGAATTGTGGTTCTACCTTGTGTAGTTTGGAAGAAATAAAGGTTTGAAATCTGGTGCTTCTTTTTGAATAACCCAGTATATGTGCTGTAAGTAAAAAAAAATACACAAAAGCTAAGTCTGTGAACCGTACCCAAGTTGTCACAAGACAAAGTTAGGTTAGGTTCGTTTGATAACATAATTTCCTTCCATTTCAACTGAATTGATCTTTATAGACGAGGTAACGTTCCTTTCTTTACTGGAGGTGTTCTTGCAGATTTTTATTGCTTCATATATATCTTCACTGAATTCTTTACACACAAATTGGATGAAATAAGACCACATTAATAAAATTCTGTATTCGTCATGTCACACCAACTACGTAATTAAATGTATTATTTGAACACGGCACAATTCTACATACCTGGTATTACCCATTTACAATCCTACAGAAAAGAAAATATCCTTTACGTATACTCGCAAATGTGACTAGTGATTTTCACTATAGGGCTACGGTAGTAAAGTATGTATAATCTCGAATGTCACAAAGAAATCATGACTAAAATGTGCCATCATGCAAGATTAACACTAACTGTAAGACATATCGGCAAGTAGGGTCCCTAAACTGTATGGTTAGGAACAACTGTATCAAACCCAACAGTTAGAAAATAACTATAAAACAGTAGCCTACCTTCAGTATTAATAGGGGAGAAAGAGTAAGCTTCCCTTAGTGTATGTGCTTACATGGCAGGGACTATAATATAGAAACATTAAAAACGATAATCTGTCTTATGCTGCCATTTCCTGTGTTGCTATTGGCTGGTCGGCAGTTCCTATTGCCTCTGATGGAGCTTGCATCGTGTCTTGTTCTTTGCTACCACCTTACTTGAAAATAATGAAGCTGTGCTGTTCAGAAGTGATGTGTCGCGGTGTATGACAGATGTAGTTACACTGTACATGAGGTAATTATTTTAACTGAAGCAGTTCAATTTATTACTGTTTAGTAGATCGTAAGGTAATTAACTGATTAACCTCTTAACTGGTTACTGAGTTCTCCACATGTGTAACCTGCCCTGTGTACATTTGCCCCCACTTTATGATATTTAAATATTTCCTGCAAAAATTCTTACACAATTAGTTTAATGTAATATGACAGTGATTATTATATATATTATATATACTATCGTTCCGTTTCTAGGAGTTTCGACTTGACAGTTAACCGGGAAGTCAGAATATGGTGCCAAATTTTTATGATTACAAACACCTTATTCACGACACACAACACGAACGGAAATGTATGTACTCGAATATAAGTCCAGAATCAATTATTCTTTGCAGCAACATGCAGAACTCACATACATAAGATTAACAATAACACAACATATTTAGGATAATGCTATAAGATAAAAATAGATTATTATTATTATTATTATTATTATTATTATTATTATTATTATTATTAAAGCGTCTTTATTGTGGCGAAGTTAGGGCTCCCGGCCCTTTCTTACACTAACCACTTCATGTATATACAATGTATATTTTACATAAAATTTAAACATGAAATCTTTACAACCTAAAGTATAACTAAAGCAACTAAAGTATCACTAACTAAACTAAGGTGAGTAAAGTATAACTAAATTATATACAGGAACACATTGCAATAAACAACCATATCCACTCTCATTCATGCATCCCATTCACACTCAAGAAAGACTGGAAGTGCTTAAAAGATGACGCTGGCAAAGGATTTTAAATTTTGTCTTAGATTTAGCTTCCCTGATGTCATTGGGGAGTTCATTCCACCAGCTCGTGGCAGTGATAGTGAACGATCTGTTGTAGGTTGCGGTTCGATGCACAGGAATTTCTAGCGTACATCCTGACCGGGTATTGAACAGGTGCAGGGAACTAAGGTAGCGAAATCTGGTGGATAGGTAAGGAGGAGTGTTTTCAGAAAGCACTTGATACACCAAAGTAGTTGCGTGGAGTCTACGTCTGTCATTCAGTCGTAACCAAGATAATTGTGTATAGAATGGGGATACATGGGTGTATGGTTGTGTGTCGAATGCATACCTGATGCATGCATTTTGGGCACGTTGCAGTCTCATGCTTTGCTCGTTATTGATATCAATAAAAACTGTATCACAGTATTCGAGAATTGGAAACAAGAGTGATTGAATGAGCTTTATTTTCAAGGACCGAGGAAATATATTTTTAAACCGCTTCAGAGGATGCAGGCTTTGATATACCTTTTGACACACTTTCATCACATGTTGCGACCAATTCAATGTTTCGCTTATAGCCACACCAAGATTCATAACTGTTTCACAAAATGGAATAATGGTATTGTTTAGTGCTACAGGAGGAATTTCGTACTGTTTTAAGACGTGTAAGTTTTTTGAAGTACCAATGATTATTGCTTGCGTTTTAAGAGGATTAATTTTGAGATTGTTACTCAATGCAAAATTACTTATGAGACTTAAATCATCATTAACTTTTTCTACAGCACTCTGAATTTTATCAGTTCTTGAGTGGTAGTAGATCTGCAGATCATCAGCATAAAGATGATACTTGCAGTGTGTAATCGATTTGGCAACATCGTGTAAGTAAATTGCAAACAGCAATGGTCCAAGTACAGACCCTTGGGGGACACCGAGGGGGTTTGTTAAGCCACTCAGATCTGCTATTATTTACTTTGACACACTGACGGCGATTTTTGAGGTACGAACTGAAAAGGTTTATTGCCGTCTTGCTGAAATTTAATGAATCCAATTTTGAAAGTAGCAGTTGAGGAACAACAGTATCAAAAGCACTAGAAAAATCAAGTAGAACCAGTACAGTCACTTGTCGATGTCCATTGCCTGTTGGATATCATCAGTTACTTTCAGTAGGGCAGTCGTGCTGTGTCCTTTCTTGAAACCAGATTGGTAAGGGTCAAGCAGTGAGAAGTTAGTCAAGTAAGTGAGGACTTGTTCGTGTACCAAGCGTTCTAGTACTTTGGAAAGGGGTGGGAGAATGGATATAGGGCGATAATCTGATGGTAAACTAGGAGAATACTTCTTAGGAATAGGAATAGATCAATGCTCGAACAGATAAAACGCGAGAGAATGAAATGAAATTTCCATTCACCATCTGGAAGAGCTCGCGTTGCTAATCGATTAAATTCTCGTAAGGAAGGAAAAATCGTACGAAGGGAATACACCACTCATTTCTGAGTCACTATCTCATTGTCATCGTTGCTTTCCGTAACGAGATAACGTCTTGAACATAATCATCTGTGATACTTTCCCTCCCCCAAGCTTCACTTATCTCAGATTGTCTCTTACAACCTTGCTCCAGTTTTTCGCACTTACACGGCCTACTGCTTCCCAAAGAAGTCTTTCTACTTCTGAAGCTGTGAAGAGTCGGTTATTCGCAGCTACATATTCCTTCACCAGGCGAGTTGGCTGTGCGGTTAGAGGTGCGCGGCTGTGAGCTTGCGCCCGGGAGTTATTGGGTTCAAATCCCACTGTCGGCAGCCGTGAAGATGGTTTTCCGTGATTTCCCATTTTCACACCAAGCAAATGCTGGGGCTGTACCTTATTTAACCCATTAGTGCATAAAAAAATAATTATGTGGTATTTATGCATGGTTTTAAGCCTATGATACTTTCTTGTGCTTCAGAAAGGCTGTAGCTAACAAGAACCAAGGATATATCATTCTTTATGTTTACCATACATTGTTGAATCACACATTAATAGCGAGCATGGCGGCAAGATAGTACAGAGTTTTGTGCAACAGTCGAGATTTTTATTTATGAATTAACAAATATTTCCAATAATTGTAAACTTTGGGGACCATATTGTTGACACTCCTATGAATGTACTGACACACAAAGGTGTCAGTTATGTCCTATTATTGATGCGACAGAGGCTTGTAAATATAGCTGTCCTGAAAATCGGATGGTATGCACAGGGAGTCCTATTGTCTCAGACATTTGCATTCCCTTACTAGTTTGATGGTGAGTGGAATATTGGACATTTTGGAGGGGAAAAAATGACATTTGAAGAGGAGTAGCACATTAAACCTGATGACGGATGTGAAACGGTTGATGATAATAACAGATGAGCACGAGAATGATCTGAATTACGTTGGTAGAAACCTACTTCTGAGTAAATATGAAGGGCAAATTGCTTGAAAAAAAATATGAAGAAGACTAGGTACAGTGGTAGTCAAAATATTACTGAAAATTTACAGATGAAACTGAAAAACCAGAAAACCGTGCAAAAGGAATCTGTCATACGAAAATAGTCTACGTAAGATCGTGCCAGTATCCCTGTTTCCGATATCCCTGGCAGAAAATTCAAAAGCGTAGGTCAAATTGTAACACAAAAGAAGCAACTCCAAAGTGGACAAGATCACAATCTACATCACATTTAGTAACTGACTGTTTTCCTGTCTCCCCCCACAATAAGATGATGTGAAAAATTGTGAAATTCTGTTAGACTTCTTTCTCTGCCAGTGGCCATAGGATAACTTTCCAACTTGCTGTATACAGCCATGTAAAATGAAAAGCTGAAATAATTTGGAGTTGGAGGAATTGAAGTCCAACCTCTCGTTGATGCAGGTGGAACTGAATCAAACATGGGGCATACAATGTTCTTTAATAATAATAATAATAATAATAATAATGTTATTTGCTTTACGTCCCACTAACTACTTTTACGGTCTTTGGAGACGCTGATGTGCCTGAATTTAGTCCTGCAGGAATTCTTTTACGTGCCAGTAAATTACCGACACGAGGCTGTCGTATTTGAGCACCTTCAAATACCACCGGATTGAGCCAGGATTGAACCTGCCAAGTTGGGGTCAGAAGGCCAGCGCCTCAACCGTCTGAGCCACTCAGCCCGGCACACACAACAACAATATTCTTTGACAACTTCTTTACATTTTTGAAATTGGTAAGACATCTGGCTTCAAAGGGAATAATTGGGAACATGCATCATTTTCAAAAATATTTTTTTTGAAAAGTACACCAATGAAATAGTATGTAAACGTATTGCATTGTGGTATGTTGCCTTGTTTTCTACCATTAAAAAAATATTTAATAGTGCCTTTCCGCAAGGCGAGTGAAACGGCCTCTGACGTAAGCGGCGCGCTGTGACGTCACGATCCAGTACCGCATGGAGCTCTACCAGCCGTTGTGCATCAGCCGTTGCTAAAAGCCGATTGTTTGTTATTCATGATCGCGAATAACTTCGAAATGACAGAAGAAAGGTTCAAAACAGCACAATCAGACAATCTACCATGTCTAGATGTCATCATTCTTGAAAAATGTGACTTTTGTGGCCACAGAAATTCGCGGATAACAAGCAAGTTTGTAAGTGGCGTCTTTTATATACGTGCAATGTATTGTAACTCATAGTATTAGGATAACAACAAACCTGGATAGAAATAACATCACTTTCAAAATTTCCTTCTAGACTGATTCCCATATTAAAGAATAACATTACATTTTCGGGCTTTCAGCATTAGTAAAGTAAGAAATCGGATTTCAGCACTAACATAAACATATAGGTAGCATTATAGTACTAGTCCGCTTCTGTGGTGTAGTGGTTAATGTGTGCCACTCCCGGAGGCCCGGTTTCGATTCCCGGCTCTGCCATGAAAGTTGAAAACAAATAGTACGAGGGCTGGAACGGGGTCTACTCAGCCTAGGGAGGTCAACTGATTAGAAGGGTTTCGAATCCCACCTCAGTCATCCTCGAAGTGGTTTTTCGTATTTTCCTACTTCTCCTCCAGGCACCTAAGGCCACGGTCGTTTCCTTCCCTCTTCCTTGTCTATCCCTTCCGATCCTCCCATCCTCCAACAAGGCCCCTGTTGAGCATAACAGGTGAGGCCGCCTGGGCGAGGTAATGGCCCCCCTCACCAGTTTCATCACCATACTCAAAGTCTCACGTTCCAGGACACTGCCCTTGAAGTGGTAGAGGTGAAATCCCTCGCTGAGTCCGAGAGAAAACCAACCCTGAAGGATAAACTGATTAAGAAAGAAGGAAAGAAAGAAAGATCATAGTACTATCATTCCCAAAAAAATATATATTTATGGTTGGGACAACTGGCCTACCCACTTCCGGGGCCCATGAAAGAGAATTAAATATCTTTGTGGAGGGAAAAAGTTAAACATGATAAAGATAAATATGACTTCATCTAGTTTTCACAAGTCGGGCTGAGTGGTTCAGACTGTTGAGGTGCTGGCCTTCTGACCCCAACTTGGCAGGTTCGATCCTGGTTCAGTCCGGTGGTAGTTGAAGGTGCTCAAATACGTCAGCCTCGTGTCGGTAGATTTACTGGCACGTAAAAGAACTCCTGCAGGACTAAATTCCTGCACATCGGCGTCTCCGAAAATCGTAGAAGTAGTTAGCGGGGCGTGAAGCCAATAACATTAATTACATTTGGCTTTTAACAAGCTGTGCATATCAGGAAAGAAAAGTGTCCTGGTGACATTTTAGTCGCTCAATACAGGAATGTCTTTGGGTGCAGTGACTTTTACATTTTTTTTTTGCTGTTTGCTTTACGTCACACCGTCACATATAGGTCTTACGGCGACGATGGGACAGGAAAGGCCTAGGAATGGGAACAAAGCGGCCGTGGCCTTAGGTACAGCCTCAGTATTTGTCTGGTGTGAAAATGGGAAACCACGGAAAACCATCTTCAGGGCTGCCGGCAGTGGGGTTCAAAACCCACTGTCTTCCGGATGCGAGCTCACAGCTGCGCGCTCCTAACCGCACGGCCAACTCGCGCGGTATTTTTACCCTTCGGTTTATTGACTTGGCTTGTATAACCTAAAACTTAGGCGAAGTTGGATAATATTTTAAACACCTACATCACTATTTTCACCTGTGTGCAATTATGTTATTTATTTCATTAATATTATGATAATTATTATAATTGAGCATAGTTAACTTATAAGACCCCAACAGACAAGCATTGGTTTTGTGTAGAGTTATACATTTGTTAAATTCACATTGTTTCCTTTCATGATGTACAGGCCTATTCTTTGTTACATTATAGAGTATTTAGATATAGCCTAAATTTCTTTACCAATTAAGCTCTTCAATAAAGACATACATAACTGTCCCATGCCAAGATATATTGGTAGAATTAGAGCTGTCAAAATGGTTCATAACCCCTTTGATTTATTATCTTGACATGGATCACCCAAAACATAGGTTAGGTTTGGAGAAAACTTTAATAATCAGCATTATTTAATGCACTGTTTATTACTTTCATATTCCAAGATGTAATTGAAGCATTTAAATAAAGCATCATACATTAAAATTTAAAGTTTTACCACTAGAACAGCTGACATGGAAAAGTGATTTGAAAATTCAAACAAATTCATCTTACGTTAAAATCTTCAAAAAAATAAACTGTAGACTTTTCCGATATATCACCAGCATTTCTCCGGCTCGCCAAAATCCATTTCTCCCTAGTTTTAGCGTCTTTGGAACATTTATAAACAATTTGTTTGGTACGGTATGCGATGTGCTATTGCACATCGGAACTCTACACCATTTATAAGTTTTCTGCCTCACTGTCTGCGCAGGATTCATTTTAAGTCTAAAATATACCACTCAGATTATTATCCAATGTATAGACCTCGAATTTAACCATACTAGACACTAACGTAAAGTAGAAATACGCAAAATGTATCCTGCTTCTCACGGCACACTATGTGTTATTTCGTCTGCTAATTCAGTCAACCTGTACGATGACGTCAGACCAATGAGATCGCGTACTTGCGTGACGTGACATTTTCGTAGATTTTTATCATGTTTGGAGTTATTATTTGTACATTCTGATCACATTTTTGAATTCTGCATGAAATTTTGAATCAGATTAGCATATTTTTAATTAAAACCCCGGATCATGCATGTTCCCTATTGCAACAGGGACATTTCAAGAAAACCAGACAGAGAATTGCCCCCTTCAAAGAAGGGCAGACTGGAAAAAGAAAGAGATCATACGACTGCAGGAGTTTTGGTGGTGTGTTGCTGGTGCACTGGAATGACAACAGTCTTGCCACTGCTGGCACGAACTACAAGGAGATGGAGATAAGCGGCGCATCAAGGTGGTCCAGCATTTAAAAAAAAATGCAAAGTGTCTATACCGCAATGAAAGCTGTTCAAGTCCTATAGTGGCATCCGAATTGTGGATCAGCGTGACCAGTTTGGTCTTCACCTTAAATGCTTCTGTGGATATCATAATTGGTAAATGGATAACCCTGAATAGCGTATACAGTATTGTGATAAGTCTTTAGTGAAAATAGTAGATCTACCTTACAGTGTAAATTGGATAAAATAATAATCCAACTCTCTAACACTACCTAGCTTGCAACATTATTGTACAATATAATGCTGAGTAACTTGTGTTGTTGTACTGACCTGAGTGCATAGCGACCGATGTATCGGATGGCCTGTGTAAATAAAACTATTACTTGTATGAGTTTTCTGATTGTTGGAACGTGTTTCTGCAATTATTAAGAGTGGAAATATGTAGATAAATTGAAAAAAAAATAAAAATAATAATTTATGCACTAATGGGTTACGGCCACGGCTGCTTCTTTCCAACTCTTAGGCCTTTCCTATCCCATTGTCACCATAAGACCTATCTGCGTCGGTGTGACGTAAAGCCAATAACAAAAAAAATAACATATTCCTTCACTTAGGCTCAAATCAGTTCTATGGCATTAAAATGGCAATGATATGGTGGAAGGCGAACAACTTTATGTCCTTGCCTCCTGTCTATTTCATCCACCATGTAAACTTGGTACTGAGGCTTGTTTTGTTTCACAAGATGCATGAGATTCCCCCTTGTTCATGTCATCGCAGACCGAAATATAGTGCTCCTTCAACCACTCAATCAACTCATTGGGCCGATTGCAGAAACGGTATTTAGACAATGTCTATGGTTAAACAGTGTATAAGTATGGCTGCCGCATTGCAGAGACGTTATTTATCACTTAGACAGTGTCTAAAACTGATGTTAAACCGCTCATGTTTGAGCACTGTGTAACCTCAAATAAGAGGAGTGAATCACAATCAGATGTTATGTACCATGAAACATGTAATTTGTATTATCATGTTGAGACTATTCAGGGAAGAATGGTTAGTCCGATGGCCTCTCTGTGGGTCGCCCGCTGCTAAATCACAGTTATACATTTGACATGTACGGGGAGATAGATCTTAAAATAAGGTTTCGCTTTTCAAGAGACTTGTTTCTTGAAAGTGACGAATGGTCCGGTAACTGTCAACTTGAATACAATTCTTGGCAACCGATATATTTTATTATATACATGGGGTAATTTCCATGGAATTTGTTGTGATCCTAAGGACTCGGCAGGCAGAGGATTATGGGTTCGGATTTTCGGGAGCTTGATCTTAAAATAACAAGATTACCTTTTCACACTCACACTCTTCCCTTCACCTGTATTGAATAGAAAGACGTACATACATATACACAATTAAGAAACATAAAACCCTTTTACAAATACACGTTTAACTCTTGGTTAGATAGTTCTTTTTAAGTCTTTGATTAACCAGTTACATTGCATTCCCTAATACAATAAGATCGTACCATACAAGCTTGGTAGTTACTTAGCTTTTGGATTGAAGATTTCTTCAATCTTCGGCGTTGTCTTTTCTCTTGAATTCTTCTCTGCACCCACGATTCCGTAGTCGCGTTGCACCATCCTGAGGGGGTTTCTTTCTTGCACCATATTGGGCGACCTATCAATTGCTCCGGCTATTTTCCCCTCAACAATCCATCACTTCTACAGATCATTAAATGGATCAATGCATTTAATAAAAATGATGCTAAGTGTCGGTAGCTATGCTCGCTTCTAATATTCATTGTATCAACAGTTACCGCATCATAAAATTTAAGCGATATCGTAATCTTCATTTTTCTTATCACATTTATTGATATGATAATCCTTAAATTGCCACGCGACACCTCTCAGGGATAATTAAATTGCATCTGTGAATCGTATAATTTTTTACGTGAGATCAACTGGGACACCACATTTCCTTTTTAATAAATTACCATCGATACCATTCGTCCTCCAGAATCAATATCAAGTTTTCCAAGTCCAATCATTCGAAGAAAAGAAAATAAAATATTTTTTTAAAAATGAATTAATTCAAAATCATTTTTATCATAATGATATTAGCCTATCTCCTAAAATAATAACATCTAAATTGGATAATCTATAATTTATTTCATGATTCTAGAATCATCAAAGAAAATCTGATATTTATCGACATCAATTATCTTCCTCCTCTCTATAAAAAAAATTTAAATTTTATTCTATCTTCGATCTGACTCAACTATTCCTCTTGCATCAATTATGCGCATCACAAAAAATAAAGGATAAATTCTCTTAATTATATAAATCGAAAGTACATATTCTATCTGTTGAAGACGTAGTATAACATTTTTGGGTTAAAAAATAAATCTAAGTCCCTAAGCCTTTGTAAACTTCATAATAAATATGCTTAATCTGAGTCCATCAGTTCTTGTTTCTTTCTTTAAAAAAAATGCTTATTTTCATCATTATCAAATTGATATTCTGTCATTATCACACGCGTTTCTTCCGATGTTATAACGTTAGCAATCGCAAGTAAGTTCCAAACATATATCAGCTCAAAATGGCTATTTCAAATATATATCGTTCATTAAATGAGAAATATTGGTCACCTTGACCATGTCATTTGGTTAAAATATTCACATAACATCTTAAAATTAAATGTAGGTATCGTGTAAAGATCAATTATTACCGTAGTTCAAATAGAAATTATACCTAACATGATTCATGGTTTCACCAATATCCAGTCAAATATTAAAAATTCCGTAGGAATGCATTTGGTAACCTATTTTATTTAATTGTGGTAGAGATTTAAATTATGAAATTGTTCTACGAATTAAATACATTCTCGACACCAAACTTCAGATAATATTCAGTACAACGTTGACATATTCTCTATGAAGACAACAAGTTTCCCTTCTTTTATTTCTTATTTGGATATTTAATATGAAGACAGTTTACGGTAACCCACATACGAAATCTACGATGTATTTCATTGTATTCGTGTACCACTAACCCAATATATCTCGCATTACCATATTAATATCTTGCCGCATATGTCAAACATCACCATTGGTCAGTAATACGCCGTATTTACCGCCAAAATTATCCGTAAGCATATCTATCTCTCCATTTACCAATATTAATTACCATAATATATCATTATTCATTCCCACAAATATATCTCAGCGAATAATTATTCGTAAATCCACATCAACATGCCACTCAAATCCTAACTTCCCTACGTAAACATTTATCATTTCCTACACGGCGGCAAATCATCTTAACATATCATTAAAGTACTGCAACGGTACACTTTTGGGTTAGATTTCATATATAATACACATAAACACGTAATCCTGAAAATGAAACACATATATAAACTAAACAAGTTAATATTTACTCACATGCCATCGCGTCGTAACAGCAACCAGATATTAGTTACTCAGAAATCAACTATCTTCTTAAAAAATATTAAATTTGGGATACGTCTCTTTGTATACATTGTTTCAATCCCATAATGGTTGAAAATCACACTCTAAATCTCTCCTTGTTCAATTATAAACATTCCTATATTATGACATTGATTGTAAACTCTGGAAGAAATACCTACTCCCATAATAATAAATCAACTAGGACAATCTCATTGCAAAGATGGCATCGACTGAGATTTCATCACGAAGAACTACGTAAAAACAACATACCAATGTTCACTACAAATATATGAATACATCTACGACACATTAATTTCAAGATAATAAAGTAATTCTTAGGAACTTAACTTGCGGCTTGCTGACGTTTGATGACTGGGCCAGGCTTCGATGTTGTCATCTTAGGACTGCGTAGATCGTCTCCAACATCCGTTACGTCACCATCAGGTTGTAGTTTTGGGACCCGGGATAGTAGAAATAGCTGGGCGGTCTACGTCGGAACGTCGGCTCCATCTCCGATTTAGCCTCTCATGTTGTAGCCGTTAGTCATATGTGAAAGAAACATTTCCAAAATGGCAATTAATATCACGTCCATACTCTTGAGAATAAGAATCTAGATTATATCTCTGATTCAGGTTATTAAGACAGTAATTCAATGTTAATTCCTTGTGACAGATTTTAACAGGTAAAAATGATCAAATTAGCTTTTAAAATTTTTTTATATCCAGCTAATCAACCTATAATGCGTTAAACTTGACTTAATATCTCGTAACGGCCTTCAGTCTATATTACGACTACTGTTCGGATACTATTCAACTTGCTCTGATTTTCCGTCACGATATTTGTTCAAATATAGGTGTAATTCAAATATTTCTTCACTGAGCAGGTTCTTCAGCTCTTAATAACTGAAATATCTCCCTTCTTCTTTCTGCGAGGATTTTTTTTCTCGTGGATAAATTTACGTAGTTTTGCGTACCAGATTTTTTTAATTGTTCACCTACTTCTTTTTTTTAACAATTTTAAAAACTTTCTATTTTTTTTATCACGGCCGCATGGATCCTTTATAACTTTCCGTCTCACTCCGTGACCTAAGCATACTTAATTCGCCAAATAAACATCTTTGCCGTCACGTGCATGGCCTCCTTGATTTTATACGTTCGTATTATATATATATTCTGAAATCACGGCCTATTTCACTTAATATATGCGTTCTTTTTAGATGTATGGCCCAATTCCGTAATCTTCGCGATCTCATTACTGTGCATGGCAAACTTTTAATGTCGTATGACAACCTTTATTCCGTTATCAGGACGATGAAAACAGTACAGCGTTGAATGATGTTTGGCTCACGCGGACGCGTAGCTCCAGGATTCGAATACAACACTCTCAAACTCCGTCGTTGACCAGGTTAGTCTTTCTCCCAAACAGTTCTGACCACTAGGTTAGGATTACTGATAGGTAAGGCTCGCCATGACACTCGTCCTTCCTGTCAAACAGTTCGATGTTTGTGTTATTGCAATTAATAAGCAACCTGCTAATTATACTGTACACAGTGTTCCCCTCACTGCTTCGCGTAACTCATTACAGTTTCTAGACTGTTTGCTAAGCCACATTTAACTGATCCTCCAGCTTACTGCTACGTACATAACCTACATGTTCTGAACTATTCTGTTGCTCAACCACACACAATACTTGTATGAAGCTAGGTGGTTTATCTCCCTTATGGCGCTCAGCCGCTCACACACGTTGCTTTCACGGCGGTCAAACAGATTCTCCTCCTTTGTCGAAATGTCCTTCCTTACATCTTACGTTCCGATGTTTCTCGAATCTTTTCTCTCTCTACTCCCGTAGAATAAGATGTCTTTAAGTCTAATTGGTTCACAAGCTTCTCC
Source organism: Anabrus simplex (assembly GCF_040414725.1). Classification (NCBI taxonomy): domain Eukaryota; kingdom Metazoa; phylum Arthropoda; class Insecta; order Orthoptera; family Tettigoniidae; genus Anabrus; species Anabrus simplex. Next base: position 73,338,704 of record NC_090271.1, on the reverse strand, counting down.
TACTAACCGAAGGGGAGTGTCATAGAATTCACTCGAACAATTTTGCTTGTTGCTGCGTAAACAATCTATGCGATATTTCCTTCGATTTGTTTCTAGAAACACTTACAGAACTTCTTTTGCGTTCTCTGATTTACACTGACGCCGTGTAGCTGACTATTGCACAATGTTACACACTTGTGTTACACCAGCTTGCCAAGTAAAACTTGTATGAAGTCTTATGCTTTGAATACCTGTAACTCTCTTCCACTTAATAAAATTATTATTTAATATTGAAAACACTATAACTCCTTGCCAGTGTTACATGATCATATTAACCTTATATCAGTACTCAATATCCTTAGTCTTGGAGGTCGCGGATTGGAGACTCGCTCGATTACATTCGTTCGGCACTGATACATGAAAGGGGCGCGTCGCGACACACGGTTGTAACGCCTCCCTCGCCAGGGAAGAAATGTTTGTGTCCACTTGATGCAAACATTTCTGTCCACTCTCCTCAACCATTTCTCTTATCATTTTATTACCCTGTGTGGTAACACTTGCTCACTGTGTGGAGTACCTTTTAATTTATAGTCTCATTTTCTCGTGTGGTTTCGTACAACGGGTTGTGTGCGCTGTATCACTAGTGACCATCCCTAAAGAATCATCTGAGATTTCTCTTTCATGAACAATAGCTTGACTCTCAGCTGGTAGAGGTCTCTCAAAATGTACTACCAAATCATCATCTGATGACTTTGCCTTTAAATGACTTTCATTTACTATCTTAACACAAATCTTCGTGCAACATCCAGTAGTATGATCCCAATATCTTTTATGATATGCCCCAGCTAAACATGGGCAACATTTGCAACAGATTAACATGATTAAAATGGCTACTATAGTTACTATTGTCCAAATAACTACCTTATACACACTGAGACTTGAATTGACATCATCTTTCATCTTTTGCTCTTTATCTCTGATTAAGGTCTCCACTTCCTCTACATTTCTACCAGGATGTTTTAAATCATCAACATGTATTAAGAGATTATGTAGCACATTTTCTTTTACATTTAAATCTTGTAATTTGATTTTAGAATTTGGATATTCACCACAGTCATAGTGAAGAGGTGTACTGGGAACTATATCCTTCCCGTAAGTAGTGTTAACATTATTAATAGTTTTAATCTTGTTGTTCAACCCATAAACTGTACAAGGCTCATATAATATCACTATACCTGTACCATTTAATAATATGTCACTATTGTCTTTACATATAGGTGTTACCTTTGCTGGTTTGGGAGCTAAATACAAATACTTATTTGTGTCTATAGGTAACCATATTAACTCTGGTATGTGCATTACATTCTTTTCACAACTTTTGGGTATTGAACTAACACCTTTTAACAACATAATTACATTCTTATGTTCCATGAACCATTAATATTATGAATTCTGATTTACACACCCTAGATATTTTAGTTACAAGTTTACACAATTGTTTATTTGGTTTCTGCTTGAATAAGCATAAAATTGTTGTTCAGAGTCTATGAGCACGAAGTCTTTTTCTATTTGCACACTTATAAATTGATCATTTTGATTTAGAACTGTAGTAGGAAAAGGAAATATTTCATATACCGGTAACTTAAAGGTTTTCTTATCACTGAGCGGCATTAACACAATGTACACCAGCATATCTTTGCTAACAAATGCTGTAAAATCCACAATCTTATAAATCAATTGTGCTTGAGTAGTACCCAGCTCAAATGGTAGGGTCATCCCTAATGGAAACTGTTCTTGTGACTTCTTATATGCCTTTATTATCTCAACAGGACTCAAAATTTGCATATGTATTATTCCTACTTGAGCATACATAATTCCTGTAGCAATCACTTGATACTGTTCATATAGTTGCAATACCAGATTCTCTATCTCTATGACTTTCATTTACTATCTTAACACAAATCTTCGTGCAACATCCAGTAGTATGATCCCAATATCTTTTATGATATGTGTCTGTTAATGGCTATCTCAATTTCTAACAGTGTAAGTGACTGTGTTAACTGCCTTGTTCCATTCTGAAGAAAATTTTGAATGTACTCTAAATTCTGTTCCAATTTTAATTTATTGGCTGTTACATCGTAAAAAGTACTATTTATAGATTGCAACGTAGTCCTGACCACTGTCATCTGTTCTTTAGCTGTCGTTAGCATGGACATCTGTTCTCTTTCTAACTCTGATATTTTCCCTAGATACAAATCTATGTCACCCTCATCTAAAATACTGAATATAGATTTTGATACAGTGCCAATGAAGTTAGATATCCCATGTTTCTTACGTTTCTCAGTACTCTGAGTGAACTGCTCAATTACATCTTTTAATTGATGTACCTTTTGTAAATGATTAACCTCTAACTGTATGTCGTGTTGACATGTGTGGTGTAATTTTTGTGGCAATTGATTACACAGCGTTTTTGTTTTCTGTATGTTCTGTTTAACAACTTGAAATGCATCGTTTAATTTACTTACATTCACATAAGTAACTACTCTCCAATCTACCGTGGATATAGCCACATCTCACTGATCTTTAAAATATATATCTGTGGTTTTCTCATATGGTAACACTTGAAAATCTAATGCTACTCCCATGATAATTCCGTACATCATTAGGTGAATAACTTTTGTGATTGAAACTACTTTCCATGCGAAAGTCTCCAACTCGCACCTTCAAGGAAGTGACCTGCAATTGAAAACAAAATTCCTGCTATACTTTGGGAATTTGTGTTCCCATTTCAATATTCTATTACAGAAGTTCTAATTTTAATATCAATCAGTTATTCAGCAGAACTATCTTCAAAGGGTCTAGGGTCTACTTAGGGTAATTAGGGTAAAAAGTGAAGCTCCCACCGAAGGGTAGTAGTGGAGCTCGTGCTCCTTTCGACTTGGGGCAAATAGGGTTTGCCAGCATTGTGGGTAATGCAGTCAGTGGTATTAGTATAGTATAGGTTCTTGCCAAAGGTTGGTAGTGAAGCACACACTCATTTGGACTGAGGGTGGATAAGGTTTGCCAACCTTGTGGCTACTGCAATCAACAGTTCTGCACCTTTCAACTAATCGACTGAGCCACACATGCTCTTTTGGAAACGGAAAGAGTAAGAAGAAGATATAGTATATCTAGAACAAGATGGAAAAGAAAGAATTCTTTTCTCGCCTGCTACGAGAGACAGGATTAGCCGTGGCACTATTCTGTATGTGTATTTGTCCTTCGCTCTACTTCTCCAAGTGTATGTGTTGTTTGTGCCTGCCCGATGCCACACAGGCAAGTAGAATTAGCTCCTGTCTACCATTAACATAAAGAATGGGCTCATTCATCGAAGCATCTAACCATAGGGGAATGGGTGTATTCCACTATCTGGACTGAACGTACTCGGGTGAACGGTATTCACTCCCAATTTCTCCAGTCTACTTCTTTGCCAACAAACATTCGTAAGCTTTCACTATTGCTTATTCATAACATGTGTTCATTCATAACCCTTTCAATTATTTAAAAATCTGGAAATAATGTACTGTAGTGACACGTTTCATATTTGAATTGTAGCTTTAACTATGTAAATGACAATTAATCTCTCTCCCAAACTTCTAGTTCTTTTCGTATATAGACAGGAAAATATTGGGGATCAACTGTGATCTCCTAGAATTTGCGAGGTTACATTTGGACTGCGGCCTCGCCTCACACAGTCCCTTATGGTGCGTACATACAGATACGCGCATTGTGCACTGCGTACTAAAATCCTTAGGCTCTAGTTGAAATAAGGTTAAAATTTATATTCTCCCCTAAATTTGGTTACGTGGTTTGGCTGGGCAAACTAACCCTACCAGCAACCATCGGTAGTTCCAAACAGTCATAGGAGTGGACAGGGGTGTGAAATCCATTGCGATTGAAATAAGAGCTAAATGTATAATTTCAATCTATTTTTATGTACTTTAATTACCTTCCCTTTTTTATTAATTCTCAAAAGACAGTTCACGCCTTCTACCTTTTCTACCACATATGGACCTCTATATGGCTGGGAAAATTTAGAACTACGTCCTCGCCGTAATGTCTCATCTCTAAGTAGTACCTGATTGCCTACTCGAAAAGTTACTTCATGCTGCATTTTGTCATACTGCTGTTTCTGTTTTTCTTTACTTTGGATTAAGGTTTTCTGTGCAACCTCACAATTTTCTTGTAACTTACGGGTTAAGTCTTCTACCACATTTTGGTACTCGTAGGTTACCTCGGGTCTTTTCTGCAATATTCCCAGTATATTCGCCTTCCACCCGAATATTAACTCATACGGAGTGAAACCTGTGTTAGTGTGATGTGATGTATTATACACAAAAGTGGCGATGGGTAAATATTCGTCCCAGTCATCCTGATCCTTACATATGTAATGTCTCAAATATTCAGTGAGCGTTCTATGCTTCCATTAAACTGTGGCCTAATAGCTGTCATATGAACTTTTTCTATCCTCAAAATTTTACACAATCTTTTAAAAGTTTGACTCATAAAGTTACTACCCATATCAGTCAGAATAACGCTCGGAATTCCAAATGTGCTGACCACGTTCATTACTAAAGTCCTTGCTATGGTATCGGCTTCTTGATTAACCATTGGACTTGCTATTATATATTTAGGCAACTGATCCTGACAGGTAAGTATATATCTGTGTCTCCTTTCAGTTACAGGAGGAGGTCCTGTCACGTCTAACGCTACCTTCTCAAATACTGTACTGGGTATATCAGTAACAACCATCGGCGCTGTAGTTTCTGGACCTACAATTTTATTCTTTTGACATGAAGGACATGAGCGTACAATAGCTTCTACGTCCTCCTTCATGTTTGGCCACTGGTAAACATCTTTGATTTGCGCTAATGGTGACCACCAACAAGAGAATTATGCGCTTCCTGCAAGATAGCTAACTTCTCTTCTTTAGTTAACTCTTTCAGTACAATCCTAGGTGAGCCCTTTTCCTGATCGGGCTCAACTTCCTCTGATTCCGCATCCTCGGAATTAGAGTCCTGGGCTAAATGCTCATTTCCTAACCTCTCTGCTCTTGTGTCCTCAAGATCATTCCGTCTATCAATCATTCCTTGCTTACCTATCTCTTGGTGGGATTCTATCCCTTACTGTCTTCTCAGGTGTGGTGGAGATCCTACTTAATGCATCTGTTCTTATTCGTTTTCCCCGTCTTGTATACTGTGATGAAATCATACTCAACTAGTTTGATTCTAAATTTCATTAACCTGGAAGAAGGGTACTGTACATTGAATACCCATTTTAAAGTTTTATGGTCTGTGACCACAGTGAAGTGCTTTCCAAACAAATACAGTCTATAATACTTCACGCTCCATACGATAGCAAGCAATTCCTTCTCGGTAACTGAATAATTTCACTCTGCTTTGTTTAAAGTTCTACTAGCATATGCTATTGGCAAGACCTTGCCCAATTTGCCCTTTGAAAGAACAGCTCCTAAGGCTTCCCCACTAGCATCGGTAGTTAAGATAAATGGTCTCTCAAAATCCGGATACTGTAGAATGGGTTTCTCTGTCAACTTCTGTTTCAGAGTACAGAAAGCTGTCTCCTGCTTATCTGTGCACACATATGGGGCATTATTTTTTAGAAGTTCATACAGAAGTTTTGCTATTTTACTATATTCTGGGATGAACTTATGATAATACCCACTCAAACCTAAGAAACCCTTCAACTCTTTAGTGGTTGTAGGCCTAGGAAATTTTCTCACTGCCTCAACCTTTCGCTCATCTGGCTGTACCCCGTTAGCAGTAATAATGTGACCTAGAAATGCTACTTCTGTTCTAAGGAATTCACATTTATCTGGCTGCAACTTGGGCCGACATTCCCTCAATCTCTGGAACACTTCTCTAAGTCTCTGATTATGTTCTTCAATAGAATTAGCATATAATAAAATGTCGTCAAGATGAATCACACATTTTTCACCAATTAACCCTGGCATGGCTACATTCATTAACCTCACGAAGGTACTAGGGGAATTTTTCAAACTCATCGGCATTCTTAAGTACTCGTAATGCTTACCTAAGGTGGAGAATGTCGTCTTCTCTCGGTCTTCAGGCCTCAGTAATACTTGATGGTAGCCTGATGCTAAATCCATTGTTGAAAAGTAACGGGCATTCCCTAGCGCATCTAACAACTCCGAAATTAACGGCATTGGGTAAACAGAACCTATGGAAACAGAGTTCAAAGCTCTATAGTCTATACACATACAATACTTCTGTTTCCCTGAAGCATCCCATTCGCTTTGGTACGAGCAGCACTGGGGTGCTCCAAGGTGAGGTACTAAGAGTAATTATCTCATCTTCCAGCATTTTATCTGAGATTCGAGTATCCTATAAGGTCTTACATTAATCGGAGGCTGATTTTCCCTAATTCGAATTTCATGCTGCACTAAATCTGTGTGCGTTAACTAATCGCCCTCTAAATGAAATATATCATTGTATGCAGCACATACAGCATTCAATTGTTCCTTGTCCTTGGGTACTAAATGATTTACTCTTAACTGTATCATTATATACCTACTCTTAACTGTTCTATCGCTCTGTTCTCAGGGTTTTTCACCTTTTCGCACCTGCATCACCCGATTTACTTCCTTTGAATGCATCCTTTCAGAGGATTTAATGGATTTGAATTCTTGAATACTAAACAACAGGCTGTCAAAGTTAACTTCAGTCTCTCTTGTATTTAGCATACTCGCTAAAGCCTTATGATTATATAAGCTTTACAACTCAATATGTACACCCCTGGCAGAATTTCTTGCTTTTCAATCACACCTTCTGCCTCTTCTTTGTCTGTTCTTGTACGATCGTTTCTGTCCTGGGTTTGAGACTGATCGTATGCACTCTAGCACTATTTTCCGTCATGTAGTATCGAGTTCCCTTTACAATGGCATAGTCTTCCTTAAAGTTCATTATACTATCCTTTAGTATATTCTTACCAATAATCCCATCAATGTTAAGATGTACATCCTCGCCAACTATATAAAAATCAGCATTTGATTCTCCCACTGGAAGTCTTACTCTCCCTTCGAGTCTGATTTCTTCTGAATGTACACCCGTTGACTGTGAGACAGTCTCCCTGACGACAATTGACTCACGTGGCACACACTGCCGTTTTATGAGGGATACTTCGCTTCTTGTATCCAATACAAATTAAAGTAAATTCTCCTGACTCGGTACACCAATTTCTATTCTGCTCTCTACAATGATTGAAATTTTACTATGGGGTACGGTTATCCTACATACTTCTCGAACACTCATGCCCAATGAGAATATTTTTCCAAAAATATCTACATAACCATCACAGTAATTTATAACACTTTCCTGTAACAGGTCTCTCCCTATCAGTCCATCGACAGACAATCAAAACTCGTCCCCTACAACATAAAATTCGGGAGAGGAGTCTCCTATTTTCAAAATATAACACTTACTGTAGTACAAGACGTTCGGCCAGTCACACCATGCAACTCTATCGTTTGGCTTATGGTATTTTATTTCTCGTATGAGACTCACATCAGCTCCTGTATCCACAAGAAAACGATAAGGCCTTTTTCGTCCCCTAATACAGATCTCAATGGAACCAGTCCGGTCGTGTTCCCTGCAGGAATGTTCTAAATTACTCGCTATCTGAGTGCTCTCGGTACAACTCTCACTTTTACCTCTATTACACCTTTCAAAGGCATTGCCCTGATTTTGGGGTGGGATACGCAACTTCCCTTTCACTGGAATAGCTGCACCCCTCCACGGGCCTCCTATTTCTTGGGACTCACTCTTCGGACCAACCTGGCGGTCCCTATTTCGTTTAACCCTTTGTCACTAGGCTTCTCCCTTTTTGCTCCCCCGTACTTTTATAAGTTTGGGAGGACGGCCTCTTCTCTTCCGAATGGTTACCCTGTCTACTTCGAAAGAAGCAGGAATTACGCTGCAAGTGGCCCGTGCGACCACAGGTAAAACATTTTCTTTCACCTGTCATCCTCTGCAATCCCCAGCATTCGGATTGTTTGTGACCCATTTTGTTGCAATTGTAGCAGCGAATTATAGCACAAACTTTAACTTCATGTAACCCGTCTTTTCCTTTTTCTCGGCACCTATTCCTATACTCTTTCTGTGTATGGCCTGCCCTGTTGCAGTTTCTGCACAAGGTAGGCTTCTTTTCTCAGACTTTCAAAGCCTTACAGTCTCGTGCTATATGCCCTTCCTTGTCACAATTATTACAGATACTCGCACTTTAGCCCTTCCGTGTGAAATTTCTGGTTACTAGACCTATGCGGTGGTTGCTGCACCTGAGGTCTCCGTTTCGGTAGAATTCCTAACGGTACAGCTGGTCTTCTGGCTTGGCCTATCATTTGCTGTTTAGCCCTACTAGATAATATGGCCGTTTCTTCTTCACGCGCAACGTCTATAGCCTGCTCAAGGGTTTGTGCATTTCGGCTTTTAATCAAGCTCTGAATTTGATCATCGCGCAAGACTTGCACAAAACTGGCTTTCGTGAGTTTTCGGATTAAACGTGCCTGGTGTTCTTTGGCTACGGGTATTTCCCCATGTACTGCGGTGTTTCTTAAATCTGTTCCCATCTGATCTATTCTATGCGCCCATTGGGCTACCGATTCACCTAGCCCTTGCCTAGCAGCGAACAACTGACAAGCATAAAGATCTACAGTCCGTCTCACGCTATAATATTCTTCCAAGTCTTCTTTTATATCTTGCCAAGTACGTACGTTAAGTCGCACTAATAACTTACTACAGGCTTCCTTAGTGATTTTAGTTAAAATCAATTTATAGAATAAATCGTAGTTATTTGGCCGAACCAGCTGCAAAGCAGTTTCCACATTCTCACAAAACTCGCATAATATTTCTGGTTGCGTACCATCAAACTCTGTGCCTATAAGTTTAAGAGCCTCGGTTACAGATAAATGAAGACCTTCACGCACTACTTCAGCATGCTCTTCTACATTGCTGGGGGCAGGGCTGTTTGATCTAGTAGACCCATCAATAATGAACTGTTCAAATCACCCTACAATTCCAAATGGATATTTTTCCACCAATAGAGCATATCAAAATCAGATCAAAATTAGATGTATGGCTTTTCAGGCGTTTGCTCTATTAACCGGCATTTCGTCTTAGGTCTGACACTAATTCCCTCCATGGGAACTTAGAATTTCCATTTGGAAATGCTAGGCGGGCATTAATTCCATTGTGGAGTCTTATCTCCCGTATGCAGTTATCAGACTGTGCCTCATAAAAGGCTTCTGATAAGTTCACCTGCATACACCCCAGCATCAGTGGGTAGGGTCTGACACATCCCACTCTGAAGAGTCTAGTGTCAGACCTAAGATGAAATGCTGGTTAATAGAGCAAACGCCTGAAAAGCCATACATCTAATTTTTGATCTGACTTCTCCCACTAACCAAAGTGGAGTGTCATTGAATTTACTCAAACAATTTTCCTTGTTGCTGCGTATACAATCTATGCGATATTTGCTTCGATTTGTTTCTAGAAACACTTACAGATCTTCTTTTGTGTTCTCTGATTTACACTGACGCTGTGTAGCTGACTATTGCACAATGTTACACACTTGTTACACCAGCTTACTAAGTAAAACTTGTATGAAGTCTTATGCTTTGAATACCTATAACTCTCTTCCACTTAATAAAATTATTATTTAATATTGAAAACACTATAACTCCTTGCCAGTGTTACATGATCATATTAACCTTATATCCGTACTCAATATCTTTAGTCTTGGAGGTCGCGGATTGGAGACTAACTCGATTCCGTTCACTCGGCAGTGAGACATGAAAGGGGCGGGTTGCGACACGCAGTCGTGACAAATTATAGGTCACTTCAACTACATGCATGTCAGAATTACTTGTCCCATACGTCAGAGGGGTGTCACATACATCAACCGGGAGGAATTCCCTTATATTTAGTGCCAAGTAAACACACATAATAGTGAAAACTAAAAAGTAGATTGAATGTGGTTTTTATGTATATAATCGTATAAGGTTTTGGCAGCTATCACATAGGAAAAGGCAAGTGATGGTGGTGATTATTGTTTAAAGAGGAGGGCTGGGGAAGAAGAGCCATGGTCATATTAACACCCCTAGTATTTGCCTGATGTAAAAATAGGGAAACTACGGAAAGCAATCTTCAGGACTGCTGATGATGCGTTTCGAACCTACGATCTCCAGAATGCAAGCTACATCTACATGGCCCGTTCAACACACTCGGTTACACATTACTATTGCTTCATCTTCCCTTCATCGAAGATTACACTTACTGTGACAAAGCTGTAATCAAAGCTACACTACCCCGTACGGTGGAGTGTCGCTTTAGTGTCGATAATAATATGAGATTTAATTTCCACTGAATGCGATACTCTTATCTGTTGGCAAGTCATGCTCATGTCTAGCCATATTTGAGTAATGAGTAGGAAGACAAACAGCTGGTTGGCGTTTGGCACACGAACCGATGAATTTCATTGGTTGCGACAAGCAAAGCGTTGCATGAAAGATACTTCTATCTTCATTTTCGAACTAATATTGAAACTTTAAACTATGTCTAGATAAACATCGGCTGAACATTGTTTATGCAATAGAAGATCATGCTCGTTTTAGACGTTGTTTAGGTAGACGTTGTCTAAGGCTTAAAACTAGTCATCGTTTCTACAATCGGCCCATTATTTCTAGCCGTCATTGTTGGTGCTTAGTCAAGAATGATTGAGTGAACTGTCAAATACCTCAGAAAGAATTGAGCACAATACAACACACAGCTGATGGTACGTTGTTATAGTAAACAACAGATCAACACTACTGGTATCCAGAACTAGAGTCTAATGCGTTCTGTCGAAGCGATCGGCTGCCTATGATCAGCTGTTTATTAATTCATGTAGTCTCCACCAATAGGCAGCACTCAAATGTCAAGTCGAAACTCATAAGAACTGAACAATAACATTATTATTAATAATCTTGACCACGATGGTCGGGATCGGATCCGTATTGACTTAGTAACAGTAAATATGTTGGAAGATGGTCCGCCTAGTCAATACTATTTATTTATTTATTTACCTTTCACCTTAACATCTAGTACATGTTTCGAGAATATTATGCATTCTCTTCCTCAGCTAGTGGATTAAAATTCAGTATACAATAAGACCTGACTAAAATAGGGGGGCCCACATTAAAAATTCAAAACAATGAGTATTACAATGAAACACTTAAAATTTGAATAGTACAAACGTAGAATTAAAATCCCATTTTGTCAAGTACAAATTAAAAACACAATATAGTAATGTCTAATTAAATACAACGTCTTGTGATGATATGCATTCACAGTGTCCTTGAAGTTGCCTTGCGTAGTTCAAAAAAGTTGAGTTAGGAATGAATGAAATTGCATTAAAATTTGAAGTCCTGCCCATATCCACCGTTAATGGGTGTTAAAATGATGTCTTTTTAAATTAAAATATTGGACACAGCGTCGTATAATGATGTGAATTTACGGTGTCCTAGGAATTGTAATACTATCTTGCGTAGTTCAATTGGATTTGTACAAGAATAAATGAAGTTGCGTTAAAACTTGGAGTCCTGCCATTATCTTCGGTTGATAGACGTATTATGCAGCCAGGTTGAAAATAGGTTAAAATGGTCTATAAAAAGGAAATGAAATTAACAAAAATGCTCCAACATGAACAAATGAGAATACAACCGAATCAACCGAAGATAATGGCAGGACTCCAAGTTTTAACGCAACTTCATTTATTCTTGTACAAATCCAATTGAACTACGCATGATAGTATTACAATTCCCAGGACACCGTAAATTCACATCATTATACGACGCTGTGTCCAATATTTTAATTTAAATAGACATCATTTTAACACCCATTAACGGAGGATATTGGCAGGACTTCAAATTTTAATGCAATTTCATTCATTCCTAACTCAACTTTTTTGAACTACGCAAGGCAACTTCAAGGACACTGTGAATGCATATCATCACAAGACGTTGTATTTAATTAGACATTACTATATTGTGTTTTTAATTTGTACTTGACAAAATGGGATTTTAATTCTACGTTTGTACTATTCAAATTTTTAAGTGTTTCATTGTAATACTCATTGTTTTGAATTTTTAATGGGGGCCCCCCCCTATTTTAGTCAGGTCTTATTGTATACTGAATTTTAATCCACTAGCTGAGGAAGAGAATGCATAATATTCTCGAAACATGTACTAGATGTTAAGGTGAAAGGTAAATAAATAAATAAATAGTATTGACTAGGCGGACCATCTTCCAACATATTTACTGTTACTAAGTCAATACGGATCCGATCCCGACCATCATGGTCAAGATTATTAATAATGATTATGCCAGCCAGGCTAGAAAAATGATAAACGAATTTTAGAACACCAAGGTTAAAATTCTTAGTATTTCAAAAGACCTGAACTTTCTTAAGAAATGTATTAAAAGTAACGTTATACCTAAACATTTGAATTCTGTACAAAAGAGAGGTAGATTGCTGCGTCATGAAATGCATGCTTTCTCTTTTGTGTATTAAGGAAGATGTGCTTTGCCTGTACAACATGTTGGTTCAAAGCACTAACTTCCACGGCCCACACACTGCCTACCAAATTCACTTTGAGCCCAGCACTGCATGTGTAGCAACCCTTCTGAAACTAGAACCCTAATTGTGTTTATACACTTGCCCATGTAACGTGCTAAATCTGAAAGTATAGAAACTACATTCTGGTACTGAATTTCAAGTTCGTGAATTACACTCATAATTGCTTGTGAACATTCTGTAGCATTAGCATTTGCAATAACTTTCACTCCCCCTACAAGTAACTTCAGAACTTTACTATTGCTACAATTAAGCACTTTTATCAGAACCATAAACACACATTGCCCTTTTTAATCAGTCGTTTCATCACAGAGAATTGAAACTCTCATCTTTCACAGTTTCTTTTAATCTTTCTTCCTCTTCTTTATGATTCGACGTACAGGACCTTCCCGCAGTCTTCCAGCTGTGGGCAAGTCTCCAGCACCTTAAGAAAATCATTAAGCCTAATATTAGAGGGCTATTTAACATCATTTGAATCAATTCAGTGATTTATAATTGTAATCAAATGAGGGATCCAGCGTGCATTATCTAGGCCTAAATGTCATTAAACGAAAAAACTGGCATAACTGCACAAAGTTATTAGAAAAACATAACCTCACATCTTTTCCTCGTAGGGCCGATGACCTTCGATGTTAGGCCCCTTTAAACAACAAGCAAGCTTTTCCTCGTAAAAATTGTATAGTAGTATTATACAAACCTGGTATATATTTCTCCATCCACTCTCTCAGCTTCGGATGATCAACTTTTTCCAATGGAATATTTGCCTCCTTAAAAGCTCGAGTTGTAGATAAAATGAATGCGTCTTTATATCGTATTTCGCTCATTTTGCCATTGAACTAGTGTCTGTCAGACTAGCTTGTCTTCAGGTGCCCATCGTCGTTAGCGCCTTTTCCTTGTTCTTCTTATGTGAAGCACTGTTATTAGTATGTTTCAGGCATGTGTCCTTTCTCTGCCACTCAATTCGCACATTGCAGTATTTGCACATAAGTACTGAAACGGTAACACCCTACGAGCATTCACGTTTCATTCTTTTATTAAGAGAAGCTCGCTAACACCCGGCCGTAAGCCTTTAAAACTTGCGCCGAGCGCACAGGCATAATGGGAACTGCGAGCAAGTTCGCGACGTTCCAGAACACCGGCCAAGGACAAGCGACGTCACGCAGAAGGTTCCTTCGTGTTCCATTGCTGCATGAACGAAATATAAGCGAGTCGCCAGCCTGGGGTAAGGCAGAATGTAAGCAGAGAGCCTGCAGTAAAGCAGAGAGAGTGTGCGGTATGCGACGGCAGTGTGCTGAAGGCAGAGAGTGGAGTGAGTCGGCAGTAAGCCGTGAGTCAGCGAGTGTGTGCAAGTAAGCACGTCGCGACATAATTCGTCTCTCGGTCCGGCTGTATATTTGAATTCGTTTAAAGACTGTGTTCTTGCATTAACTGTGCCAGCATTGATTTCGTTCAAAGACTGTGTGAAAGCAGCGGTAGTATTTCTAGCCAGCCTCAATTTCATTTAAAGACTATGTCTATCCGTAGAACTGTGTTGCATTATGATCTTAAGTGCCAGTGTTAATCTGAAAATCACGACGTACGGGAATTTGGACTGTCATTTATTTCAACAAATGTATTATGCTGGTGGAGTACAGTGCAGAGACTGTACTCGATAAATTTAATTTTCTTTATGAAGTGCTTGATCACCGTACCTCGGAAGGTTCTAGATTGTTTCATTTGCGTATTATTCCAAATACGAACTGTGACTCTAACTTTATCCTTGCTGCTGTGGGAACTATTTCGGCGTGCTTCACCATAGGGAAGTGTCACACCAGTACCCCATGACGTCAAATGTGGAAGCTCCACATTTCCCCGTTCCTGCCTCTGGTTCGAGTCATCAACACTAATACAAACACCAACGACGGAAGACAACGCCGACGCCGACCGCAAGACGACGCAGCCGCCGCGGGACAACGTCCTCTTCACGCCCTCAGGGACAAATCTACAATTCAGCTATAAAAGGTGACATAATTATTTGCCTATTTATTGAATAAACTGAAGGATCCACTTAATCATGAATTTTTCTTTCACTACCCTTCTCTCTTACTCTCTTAGCATGGGCCGTACACGCCTTGTCGTTCCTCATGCTCTCCGATAAACTGAAGTACGGGCGTTCCTGTTACAGTACCTTTCTAGTTTTGTCAAGGATGTAAATCCTTCCGTTGCAAATTCTTTTTCTCGATCAAAAACCGTCACAACCATTTTAGTATTCTGAGCATGAAATAAGAAATTAAAGGCACCGATCAGCAGTGATTTTCAACAGGCAAGAGGAAATACACTGTCACGTAATTAAGAATACAATAAATTTCTCGCTTCACAGGAAGTTAATTTAGCGATAATCGCTATAGGTCTACTATACACTAGCGTCAGAAAGTTTAGACTCACCCGTGAATTTTCACTTACCATGAAAGATAGGGGCTATTTGTTGAAAATCAACATGGAAATACCTATATTTTTAGAACTACCTAGTTTTATTACACATTTCACTAGATTTTCCTTTACACTGGTCATTCACAGGGAGCTAGAAACACAGTCATCATCTTAAGCAATCACACTGCCTGTTCATCAACGTGTCCACCCTTTGCTTTGAGTATTGCTTTACAGATGCGTGGCATTCTAGCTGTTAATTTTTCCAAAGTCTCGGTATTTATACATCCGCAGGTTTCTAACAGACATTGCCACAACCCATCCACTCTGCCTGGCACCTTTTGTTTCACTTTCCTGTCAAGTTCTTCCCACGAAAGTTGTTATTCACTGGTGACTTGAAATAAGCGAAGATTTCACTGTTGAAGTCTGTCGTTAGCAGATGCTGTGGTTAGATTGTGTAAGAGATCTAAAATGCTTAAGGTGATTGATAAGAGAATTATAAGGCATAAGAGAGTTTGTTGCTGCTATTATTGAGTTAGAGCAGCTAACGACACATTGAATAGGTATTGATATTGAATTGATATCGGTATTGAATAGGAGGACCTTTCTCTACCCTTTGATAGTGATCAATTGTCAGTATGGACCATAATGAAATTCATAACTTGTGATGCTATATTCAAATGGGGATTTCATTCATAACCAAGGTGTATTGACCATTCACACTTAACAGTCATGAAGTACATTTCATATTATGTGTTGCAAGAAAAAATGAAAAAATCTCCATACTTTGGTGCATACACCTCTGCTATTCTAAGTGCTTCATATATGCTCTTATAATGGCTACTAACAGAAAAGGTACTGGTATGGGAGAGGAAGAGTACTTACCAGAAGTCGCATAGTAACAAAACCAAAACCAAAGAGAACAGAGAAGAATATGTTTGAGGAAGATTTGCAGCAAAGAAAGCTGCTGCTGAGACTAAAAATATACATTATAAAGTTCTGTTTGCAGAGTTAGACACTAAGGGTAGTGAGAAATTTACAAAGGCGGGATATAATGCACAGGAGTCACTAAATACTTCATGACCAAGCGAGTTGACCGTGCGGTTAGGGGCGCATAGCTGTGAGCTGCATTCGGGAGTTCGTGGGTTTGAACCTCATTGGCAGCAGCCCTGAAAATAGTTTTCCATGGTTTCCCATTTTCACACCAGGTGATTGCTGGGACTGTGCCTTAATTAAGGCTACAGCCGCTTCCTTCCCACTCCTAGCCCTTTTCTATCCCATCATTGCCAAAAGACCTGTCTGTGTCAGTGCGACATAAAGCTACTTGTAAAAAAAAATGAACACTTCATGTACACTCGCTCAAAAGAAAAGAAGCACGTACAGCTTGTTATGCAATGAATGCAGTGCATAATAATTTGTGGGCAGAATAATTAGTACAGGTTTATGGCCAGCTCGCTCTCCCGATTTAATGACTTGTGATTTCTACAATGCTTGTCTTCAAGTTGAAGGAGAGCATATCCAACACTTACTGGGATAAGTTTTTTTGTTTTGCTGTTTGATTTTCAGTTTAATTATCCATTCATTGAAGTAGGGTTTTATATGGGCATACGGGAATGGCGTGACAGCGACTACACGCTCATTTACTGACATATGGCATGCAGGAAGGACTGCAACCCTCAGGGGACTTGCCTAGGTACAAATTAAACATCAGTTTGGAAGGACAGCAACTGGAGTTCACCCCTGCTGTCAAGTATCTTGGAGTTCAGCTTGATCGGTCTCTTACTTTTAAAGCACATTGTTGTTCTGAAGGCTAGAGCACATCCCACAAACTGCAGCCTGGGCACTTTCTTTCTCTACAGCCTAGTATTGCTGTCCTGAGTGGGTTAATCTGCCCATTGCAAGAAAGTGGATTCAGCTTTGACATTGTGTTGACATTTGACTGAGCTCTTCATAGTGCGCCAAGGCGCATGCTGGAACGGGGGGACGTGGGAGCTCCTGGATAACACAATATAACAAAACAGTTGCAAGATAATAGAGCAGTTACCACAATTTAAATTTAGTGAATAGTCATCCATGGTTTCCCATTTTCACACCAGGCAAATGCCGGGACTGTACCTTGATTAAGGCCACGGCCGCTTCCTTCCCACTCCTAGCCCTTTCCTGTCCGATCTGTGCCATAAGACCTATCTGTGTTGTTGCGACGTAAAGCAAATTGCAAGAAGATGTAAATTTGGTACAGCGTTCAACAAGATATTAAGACTGTAGTATCATACAAACTCAGATCAGAAACATTGTACCTAAAAATATTATTTTAATGGAATATTGCATTTTACATTTAATCACCAAACAAGTGGATTTTAATCGCCACACTTTTTATTATACATTCTCATTCCACATCATTCGCTTACATGTACATACAGTTTTCAGTTTTAGTATTTCTGGAATGTATGTTAGTCAATTTTTTATATATCTAACCAGCTGAAGATGATTCCAGTTAATTGAAACATGTTCTGATAAAATATAAATAAGTAATAGTAATGTTATTGGCTTTACGTCCCATTAACTACTTTTAGAGTTTTTGGAGAATCTGAGGTGCTGGAATTTAGTCCCACGTGAGTTCTTTTACGTGCCGGTAAATCTATTGACTTGAGGCTGACATATTTGAGTACCTTCAAATACCACCGGACACTGGTTCAGTGAGCAGTGCTGGCAGCCGCAGTCGC
The DNA here is from genome assembly GCF_040414725.1 of Anabrus simplex. Lineage (NCBI taxonomy): Eukaryota > Metazoa > Arthropoda > Insecta > Orthoptera > Tettigoniidae > Anabrus > Anabrus simplex. Next base: position 73,320,912 of record NC_090271.1, on the reverse strand, counting down.
TGCGACAGTTGATATAAGTATCTGTTGTGTAGTAGTTAATTATTGACTTTGGGTGCGATGTCGAAGGAACGAAAAGTCGAGCGAATGTACAGTCACTGGCATGATATAGCTCTTTGCCACTTAGTTTCCAAACATAAATTTGTGTACGATTTAAAGCAATTGACTATTGCTCAACATCTCCTCCGCAAGCTTTCTCCTCTGTCAATCAAGGGCCGCTAAAAGCCGAGTCACGCAGAGATGTAAACAGTCATGATATCTTGTCAAGCTTATGGGTCGTAATTTATAGAAATGAATGTACAGTGTAATATTTACTTTTATATAAAATGTAAATCCCACACTGCATTATCATTTTTATGCAATTTTATTGATTCCTTCATTCCCTAGATTGAGTAGTAGTATGCTAGACAGTTTTGCAACTGCATAAATTAAATTATACTTGCTTCCACGAAATTACACCAATGGAATGGCATCTCTAAGTATGTAAATAATTGACATATTAGTGCAATTAAGGTTGTGCCAGTCAATTAAGTTGCAGGTGAGTTAAACTTGAAGTTTACTGGGCGAGTTGGGCCGTGCTGTTAAGGGTGCGCAGCTGTGAGCTTGCATCCGGGAGGTAGTGGGTTCGAATCCCATTGTCGGCAGCCCTGAAGATGGTTTTCCGTGGTTTCCCATGTTCACACCAGGCAAATGCTGGGGCTGTACCTTAGTTGAGGCCACGGCCGCTTCCTTCCAACTCCTAGGCCTTTCCTATGCCATCATCGCCATAAAACACCTATCTGTTTCGGTGCGACGTAAAGCCACTAGCAAAAAAAAACAACTTGAAGTTTCATGCCTATTGTGACCATAGATTTACTGATTGTTATGTCTTACTGTAAAAACATTTATTTAACACTCTTAAAATAAGATTTAAATGCCTGTACCTGAGAGTGAGTGCAAATTTCTCAGCTGGGCTGATGGGCTTCTAATACCGATTGCACAGGGTTTTGAAAATTTCACTTTTTATAAGTTCGAGAATATAACTAAACCGACTAACACTCAGTCTGAAATACTTCCTGAACTTTGTCTCATCGCTTAAAAGATGTCTGTCAATTAAAATGTTTTAGCCTCCTTCCTCATAGTGCGTTGCAAATATACTGTTGACTGTCCTTCTTTCCGTGCCGAGATACCACATTAACAATACTGTATTTCATCGTCTTCTTCCATTAAACTGTCAAGGAAAGCCCTGCCACTAACGAAATCCCCCGTGCTCTCGTCCATTTCTGACGGACTGAACGGCGCAACTGGCGGCTGGAATCGTGTCTAAGAAAACACCTCAGTGCCCATTGCTTGCGGTTGCTGTCGCCAACGTATGTGGCACCTTGGAAAATGCACATTTAGAGGTACATGTAAATCAATATAGAACTATGATGAACTTTATTGTGTGTAAAGCATGTTCCAGGAAAGTTTTATATTGCCACTCAAAAAAAAGGTGAGTCAAGAAACTGTGGAAACTACAGTCAGTAAACTCCTCATGCAATATACTCTAAAGATTTGGGAACAAGTGCTCACAAATCATGTGAGAAAGTTCGTTCAGCAAAGGTATTTGCTAACCAGTGTGAATTTGTACCAGGAAAGTCCACTGTAGATGCAATCCAAGCTATGTGATTTCTTGTTGAAAAAACAGAGAGATGCCAAGAAGTCCTGCACATGTAGTGCAGTAGAAATAGTGTTAGAGGTGGAACTAACTGCAAAAACAATGATTATTATTGTAAATGGTAGGCAACATGCTCCTAATCAACATACTAAAAATATACATCCGTACTATTGTGCAAAACACGTTTTTTGGCTGCCATATTGAAAAACATACAACATTTAAAAAAAATTATTTGTGGTATCAAATTACAGGAAATCTCATGCTGAAAAAGAATATGATATTAGTTTTTAAAAGTAAAATGTTTGCAAGGATAAAGTAGGGGCAAAAATGTTTTAAAAAGTATACCTACATGACCCTGAGCGATCAGGATTTTTTTTTGTTTTTTTTGCAAGTTCAGGTCATACTAATTATGCTAAATGTACAAGAATACACCTTCAACAAATGCTTAAAATAAAAACAACAAATCCAGAACTCTACAAAATGCTCAATGAAGAAAGGGCAGGACGTGGACTGGTACGTACATCGAGCAATTGCGTCGTTCTGGTATAACTCATGGAGGGGGATTGACTGAAAGTCATTCCGCAACTTGGAATTTGAACCATTCTAAAAACAGTGAGGTTACATGTGCAGAGAGTTTGCTGACTGGTGTTTCACTTATTGGTAGTGAACAACATACTGCAAGGCTGGCCAAAGATATGAGAAAGGTAATGCAATTTTTATAGATCACAATCCATTTACTGCTTCTTCAAGTGATTTATAAAATATTTTAAATGGAATTACAGATAGTGAAATCAAAGTTCCTGCAGCAAATGCTGGGCATTATTGGAAGAAACCTCCAAGATAAAATTACCGGCAAACATTTTGAAGATGAAACTTGATTTAAATCAGACTAAGCAGTAACCATGAAAGTATTGAGGAAAGGGATTGTTATTGCTGATGAGACTCGCCATGTAGATTCGTGTCTTTTTACACAGAGTATCCTTGCTTATATTTCCTTGGATAATCATGTTCAAGATAAAAGGGATTTTTTCAGTTACGTGTTATCCACTCTACCAACTTTATTATTTTATCATGGTATCCTGCATGTGAGAAAAACTGATAAAATCATCATTGGCAAACTCATTAAATAGCATGAATGTCTCATTCCCAGCTATGTGCTTCCTATGTTCTTGATGGAGGTTTGTTAATTCGTCGGTTACTATGTATTCTACGATCCCCACGAAAGAAACTCTAAATATAATTAAGAGGAAACTTAGTAACCATGAAATAGAAGAATTTATGTTACTCCTAGAATTTACACATATCAATAATTACTTTTTCTTCAGTAACACAGTATATCAACAAAGTGGTCTCCCTATGGGATCTCCAGGGTCAGGTATCCTTGCTGAAATATACATGGATCACTTAGAAAAACAAAAATTTTTAAATGACGGAAAAGGTATCATTATCTGGCTAAGATTTGTCAATGACATCTTTGCAATTATAGATGAACAAATCAATAGTAGCACTAATTTATTAGACCAAATCGGTTAGACCCTTTTATAAAATTTACGTTAGAAACCGAGAACAATGAAAAACTCAATTTCCTTGATTTAACAGTCGAAAGGAAAGAAGAAAATTTGTCCTTTACAATCTTTAAAAAACCGACTCAAACTATAAATACCATACAAAAAGATTCGTACCATCCCGAGGCACATAAAAGGAGAGCCTTTAACATTCCCTTGTCCACACACGATCTCCAAAAAGAAATTCATCTCATTTTCAAAATAGCGATAAGTAATGGATAACCAAAACACTACATAGATAGATAATGAATAAAATGAATAAACCTCAAACGCAGCTGGTAAAAGAACATAAAAAGAAAAACTTCGCCACTTTTACTTATAATAATGGGAATATTTACCAGATTACTAATATTTTTAAGAAACTCAATTTTAAAATAGCTTTTCGCACCAATAACAACAATCAACGTTTAATTTTCAATCATCAAAGCATTTCAAGTAATAACAAGTTTTTAAATTCGGGGATATATAGACTTAAATGCTCAAATTGTGCCAATTCTTATATCGGACAAACAGGCCGTAATTTCTTAGTAAGATATCAAGAACATATTAATGCTGAAAAACATAGGAACGAAATCCCAGCCAGAATATTAACAAAATCACGGAAAATATCAATATATTATTGGAAGAGGCTACCAAATTAGACTCATCTAGAAAAACCATCAAAAAGGATCCCAAAAAACAACCAACACACCTCCTTCCGATTAGCTCCACCCTACACAATATTGCCCCTACTTTTCCTTCCGTTTTCCCTAGCCTATCACAGCGCCACTCCTCAGTTAGCTCCACCCTACACAACATTTCACCCGCTTTCCTCACGTCACCTACCTCTCCTTCTGATATTCCCCGCCCACCACAAGTGCCTCGCATATGTACACAGGACTCAGTCAGTTAACAACATGTCGTAAAGGAGAACGTCAAATACGACACGATCGACTATAAGGTAATCAACGTCATTATCCTTTATTCTCGCGAACAAACATTTTTACAAGGTTTTCTCCTTAAAATATCCTCCTTTTTACTCATACTTTTCTCGTTTCACACTCATTTTAATAGTCCAACCGCAACTCAACTTCAACTAGGTTTGTTTTATCAAGAGTTCCCCCGATAAATATAAGTTAAGAAAATATTGTTTATCTCTAATTTTATCTTCAAGATTAACATATGTACACGTCTCCAACATAAAGATGAACCTTATCGCCGATTTTACTTCGTCACTTGGACACTGACTTGTTGAAATTTTTAACTAACATGAATGAACATTTTATTTTATCATCATAACTATCATATGTGTTTTAATTTTCATGCCATTTTGTCACATCTTTTAGCTATTGTATCATCATAACTATCAATGTGTTTTAATTGTCTTGCCATTTGTCAAATCTTTTAGCTGAAGATGTTCCATAATCAGAACGAAACATGTCCTAGAGATTAAGCTGGTTTATATTATATAATTATTAAAACTATTATATAGAAATTGATAAGTATTGGAAGGTGGGAACCTACTTATAACTTAACCTTAGTTAGTAAAGTTTAAACACACAAAAATGACCCTCATAATTAAAACTGTCTATAACAAGTTAAAATACAAAGCATAATAATACTAAATATCCAGGTTTGAATACACAATATGTACAAGTTTGACAACTTTTTAGTCACAAATAAAAAACTGAAGCTGAGGAGCCTCGCAGAAAAACAAGTTCAAAGTCTTTGACACTCTTAAAGATTTTTATACTCTAGTGTCCAAATGTTAAGCATATGTTACGAGTAAGCATGGCAACAGGAAATAGACTGCAAATCGCACGATGTATGCACCTACCAACGTTACGTGTTCACTCTGTATAGGAAAGGAGTGTTCCCTCCTTTGACTAGCGGCGTAACTGCAAGGTAAACACGGCCAGTGCCTGCGCCTCATATTCCCTCAGTACTTTTGCCCTGTTATTGTGTGTGGAGTGTAGCCTTGTGGTGAACGTGACAACATAATGACACAACGATGCCATTTGGATCCCGTTTTGCAGGGTATAATACTTGGCCTCCTGGAAGCTAGGTACTTAAGATGATTCCCAAATGGAACTTTCACGCCATCAAGGCAGTAATTAAAACTAAGAGGACTTTTCCTATTTGTAAAACTCACAACCTGACTTTTAACCCCGTTTATCGTCATACATTGCCTTCTGTCCATCTCACAACATTGTCAAGGTCATTTTGCAGTTGCTCACAATCTTGTAACTTATTTATTACTCTGTACAGAATAACATCATCTGCAAAAAGCCTTATTTCTGATTCCCCTTCTTTACACATATATCTGATATGTACAGTATAAGAAAACATAAAGGTCCAATAATATTGCCTTGAGGAATTCCCCTCTTAATTATTACAGAAACAGATAAAGATTCGCCTACTCTAATTCTCTAAGTTCTATTTTCTAGAAGTATAGCCACCCATTCAGTCACTCTTTGGTCTAGTCCAATTACACTAATTTTTGCCAGTAGTCTCCCATGATCTACCCTATCAAATGCCTTAGATAAGTCAATCGCGGTACAGTCCATTTGACCTCCTGAATCCAGAATGTCTGCTGTATTTTGCTGGAATCCTACAAGTGGGGCTTCAGTGGAATAACCTTTCCTAAACCCGAACTTCCTTCTATCGAACCAGTTATTAATTTACAAGTATTAAACTTCATTCTGGTTCCGTATTGACTTCGAATATCTGAGATGAAATTCTAAAAGAATTCAATTATGTTAGGTCCACCTATTCAACACATTTCTGCCATTTATTAAATGGTCTGTTTAACAGTTACATAGTTGTTTAAAATACCTTGGACATGTTTTGACCTGGGTTAGAGGTCATTGTCAGCAAAATAACAAAGAAGAAAGATATACGACAAAAACAGTGATACATAAATATCCAAGCCAAAACAGTCAACAAATGCAATGGGAGTTTACGTTAAAATGTACATAGCTTCAATATTAAAAATATATTCAACTATTACAATGGAAAACTGTTAAAAATATACATTAATTCAGCCTTGGACAACAAAATAATTTGATAGTGTGGGTTCAAGCGTATTTAGCGCAGTATTACTTGGCTGGAGGGAATACTTAAAAAACCTAGTGAAGATAATGTTGTTTTAATGTCATATTTCTGGAAAACAGAGCGAAGTTTATAAAGGATCCATTGTACTGCATCACAGAGAACACAAATATAGCCAGGATGTCCTCTTTCCTCCAGCCCTATGCTTGTGTAGATCAGGTGTTGAGGTCAACACCGACCCACTGAGGTGTGGAGTTCAACACTGACCCAACCTGATGTACACAAGCATAGAGCTGGTGGAAAGAGTACATCCTGGCTATACTTGTGTTCTCTGTAATGCAATACAATGGTTCTTTATAAACTTCACTCTGTTTTCCAGAAATATGACAGATTAGAGCAACGTCTATCTATCTTCACTAGTTAAAAAAAATTTTTTTTTAAGTATTTCCTCCAGCCAAGTAATATTGTACTAAATATGCTTGAACCCACACTATCAACTTATTCTGTCCAAGTTTACATTTTTAACAGTTTTTCATTATACTTGTTGAATATATTTTTAATATTGTAGCTATGTACATTTTATTATATACTCCCATTGCTTTTGTTAACTGTGTTTTATGTCGGATTTTTATGTATCGCTGTTTTTGTCGCATGTCTTTCTTCTTTGTTATTTTGCTGATAATGACCTCTAAGCCAGGTCAAAACATGTCCAAGGTATTTTAAACAACTATGTAGCATTTAAACAGACAGTTTAATAAATGACAGACATGTACTGAATAGGTGGACTCATATAATTGAATTCTTTTAGAATTTCATCTTAGTTATTAATTTTGCAAACACGTCTAATATACACATACCATGATATATAGGAATGCAGGATTGAAAACTGCACGGTCACAATGTACATGTCTTCTGCAATACTTCTGAGTGGACTTGCAGTGCAGCCATTTGTTTGCATTCTACATGGCAGGAAGATACCATCATTCATCTTCGATGCAGCAGAAGTATATTAGCATCCATTAGAAGTACTGTATATTAGCATCCATTAAAAAAGGTCATATTTTTACATATAAACTTGTAGACTGCTCTGGTTAGAACAAGTCTTTTTCATTACACACGTCAAGATATTGACTTTCAGACAACTCAAGCATATTCGTTGGGAGATTCCACAATTTCACTTGGGTGGATTCGCAGTCACCCAAGTCACGGGTACACATTGCTATACATTCGTGTCACTGAAATACAGCAGCACACTTCACCCTCTCAGTAGCACTACTGAAAATTTGGCAGACTTTTTATCCGGATTCCCAAAAGCAGATGACATTGTCACTACTGGCAAACAATGGCAAGGACCTACCTGTCTTTGTAGACGTCCAGATTGCTGGCCCACTGATGTGATCACCAAACTACCTGATACATGAAAAATAGATTTATAAGCTTTGATGGTCATCATTTGTGAGGTACTCATCCAAGTCGTGAGATACAGCTCATATTATAAATTTCCGAGTGTAATTATTATTTTTTTGATTTGTTATGCCCAACTAAGGAGCGCATTTGAATGTACTAGTACTTTTTGTTTTTTCTTCCTCTCTCACCAGTATCTCTTCATCCGCTCGCTGAGTTCCTTTGTACTGAACCCTTTGTGGCCTCCGATACGAAGCCACCATGAAAGCAAAGTTCAAGTATCCTAGGCAACAGATGTGGCAATGCCCAAGGCCTGTACAGAATTCAAACGCACACTTCTCCCCGCACCTGAGATCTTGACTACTGGATCTCCTGGGGTGGTGTTTGTCCGAATCTAGAAATTTATATCTAGCTTGCAGGCTTAAGGGTGTGGAGGAAAACTCAGAATGCTCTATACTGCGGCAAATGAAATTGGAAGAATTGACATTTAATGTCCTTGGCAAAAATGAAAATAAAAACTCTAAAATGAAATCATATACTTGTTTACATAGGTCTTTATACTGCGGAGTACATGAAACTCCGAAATACATAAAATTAACCCAAAAAAATTATAATTCAAGATGATATCTAGAAATATTCATTCAGATAGATGCATCACCATTGTAAGATCTAATAAACTACTGTAATTACGAATGCATCAGCGAATCCTAAATGACATTCCCTTCAACACTGGGAACCAAGTTACAACTAAACAAGAAAAACACTTGAAACTGGTTGAGTGGTCCATGACCCGCCTTTACCATTAATACACTAAAACAGTGAAATGAAATTACATACATAATAGAATGGTCCACTACTTGGGACAGAGAAATACAAACCTAGAATCATTATGTGAGAAAAGACAGAATTTACTCAGAACAATGAAATCACTTGCAGTAGCAGTCAAGAAACACAAAGAAAAACAATTAAATATACAAAATCCAATCACTGGCTGTATGTACATATCTGTTCAGGTAAAAAAAAACCCAGGCGAATTCACGTTGGTTGTGCCGGGATTTGAATCATGGATCTTCTGCTATCGTAGCGGGTTGCTGAAAGGAAATCTCTATCTGTCTTATTTGCAAAAATGGTTCCTATCACCTTCTTCTTCTTCTTCTTCTTCTTCACAGTACCATATCAGGTCCCCCTGACGTTGGCGATCACTGTGCCGAATGCAGTGGAAAAGTCTTTCAACACTGTGAATTCCAGTCCATCCTTTGATGTTTCTGAGCCATGATTGTTCGCCTCCTCCCGACACCTCTTCGACCCTGTATTTTGCCTTGTGCAATCCGCTGTAAGATGAGGTAATTGTCATTTCTAAGGATGTGGCCAAGGTAGGAGATCTTCCGGTGTTTTGGTGTTTGAACGAGTTCCTGATTTGCTCTTGCTCTTCTAGGCACTTCTTGGTTCGTTAGTCGTGCAACCCACAAAATCCTGAGCATCCTATGGTAGATCCACATTTCCAAGGCTTCGAAACGTTTCACTGATATGTTCTTGAGAGTCCATGTTTCCGCACCATATAGCAAGGCTGACCATATAAAGCATTTGACCATCCTCTGTCTAAGTTTTAAATTTAAGCAGTCTTTGCAAAAGAAAGATTTCATTTTTGTAAATATTCTTCGTGCTATTGTTATCCTCTCTTTCACTTCTTTCGCAGGATCAAGTTGTTCAGTGACAATGGCACCCAGATATTAAAAAGTGGTTACTCTCTCAATCTATCGGTTGTTTAATTGTAAGATTGCCTCAGCATTGGCATGTCTGCTGAAGATCATGAACTTGGTCTTGTTTACATTTATTTTTAGTCCCATTTCCTCACTTACTGCACTAATATTATTGAGCAGGAGTTGGAGACCTTCAAAATTGTCACACAAGATGACTGTATCATCCGCATCTCTTATGTTGTTAATTATGCCATCATTTACTTTTATTCCGTATTGGTGATTTTCTAAAGCTGTTTTGAAAATTTTATCTGAGTAAAGGTTGAATAACAATGGAGATAAAACACAACTAACTCCTCTTTGGATGGCTATCTCGTTTGTAGTTTGATTTCCTCCCATTATCTACATTCATTAATTACCTGCCCCTATGGCCAGACAAGCATAAAACTCTTACATCTCCCTTTTGACATTAAAATATGATCTTGGTCAAGAGGCTGTCTTTTACCGTAGCACTGTTCTCCCCTCAACCATACATTTCAAAGTGACAGCCAGAACAGATGGGAAGCAACGTCCCACCTGTCCTCTTTCGTTCACGAGTCCCTTTTTAAAATCTCAACTCTGCATGACCTCACACAGTACTCTAAACTTGTCATTGAAAACAAATCACATATGCTTTAAAACTTCTCCTGTTAATGACCGTAGCAATACCCTTTTGTAAGACAGCAAATCACAACTTTAAATAACTAGATCGTTAAAAAGGGACCTCTTCTGCTATAAAATTCATAATGACACAGACTCAAGAAATACAGACCAGGGTTTGTGACCTGAGCACGCCGAAGAATAACAAAGAAACAACACTCTTAAACTCAATGACCAGTCATATAGCGTCTGTACTCCAGAGGAGCGGCTACAAAAGGCGTCTCTTTCCATGTTAGGGGCGGCCTAATTTTGAACCTGGCAGTAGGTATAAAATGCCTTTGGGTGTGGCGAGCCCATCATAACAATAGCCTATATGAACAAAGCAGATATGGTGCCTTGGAAAAGGTGAAAAATGGGCAACCAGCACCAAACTACATCAAAATTGCAACAGTTAATGTACTGACACTGACGGGAAAGACAGAAGAACTGGTTGACTTCATGATAGAAAAAGATATAGCCATACTTGGACTGTGCGAGACCAAGAAGAGGGGTACAGGGGAGATCCCTCTGAGAGAAGGATACAAGCTGTATTACAGCGGAGGACCTGAAGCAAAAAATGGAGTGGCCATCATACTTAGAAGAGAAATCCAAGAATATCTGGAATATACAAAGTACGTCAGTGATAGAAATATATATACTTCTTTAAAATGCAGGGGAGTAGAGGAATTGGTATAAAATGCTTCCTTGCGGAAAACTATCAATTGGAGGTCGTGGATTTGAATCCTAGCGTCGTTCATAATAAACCTACAGTACAGCAAATCTTCAGCCGTGGACCTTACGCTACAAAACTAGTACTAATTTGACATTTAAAAGAATATGTATTGCATGCATTCCTACTTAAAAAATCCATGCAATAATTATGCTCTATTTACATGCAATGATTATAGGCCCAATGATGATGATGAGACTCCAGTTTGAAAATGGCGTGAAAGATCTATTTCAGTTGTATGCCCCACAAACTGGTTGCATAGATGAACATCTAGAGGACTTCTTAGAGGAAGTGGAGAGACAGATAGAAGATAAGGAAGTACTATTGATGAGAGATCTAAATGCACGAGGTGGAATGGAAAGACAAGGAAAGGAAGATGTAGGGCCCTTTGGATATGGAAATGTAAATCCAGAAGGCGAGTTTTTGGTGGATTTTTGCATGAGGAATCAAATGATTGTTGGAAACACCTGGTTTAGGAAGAAGAACAGTCAGAAGATTACAAGGTATGGCTGGGGAGACAGATGAACAAAGACCATGATTGATTATATAATCATAGAGAAAGAATACCGGAAGAACCTTGTAGATGTAACAGCCATGCCTGAAGAAGCCTTTGGTGGAGATCATAGAGTTGTGATAGGAAAATTGAAAGTTGGAAAGATTGAAAAACCCCAATTAAGAAGAGAGAAAAGAATTAAAGTATGGAAGTTGAAGGAGAAAAGCATACAAGAAGAATTTCAAAGGGAAATAATACCCTTGGTATCCAGGACAGAGGTGGGGAATGTTGAAGAGGAATGGAAAAGATTTAAGGAAGCACTGGTTGGATGTGCAGAAAAGGTGTGTGGTAGAACATCAGGAAATGTGAAAGACAAAGAAACACACTGGTGGAATGATAGGGTAAAGATTAAAGTGAAGGAAAAGAAAATGCCATGGAAAGCATGGAAAACATCTAAGACTGAAGAAAGTAGAAGAAAATATGTGGAGGCAAAGTATTTGGCCAAGAAAGTAGTGGAGGAAGAAAAGAGGAAAAGCTGGGCCTTATTCACACAGAAATTGAGGGATGATACGCAGGGCAGCAAGAAATTACTGTATGGTATCTTAAGAAACAAAAGAGAGATCAAGTAAACACCAGATTTGTGAAGGATGAAGGTGGCATAATTTTAACAAAGCCAGAAGAAATAAGAAATAGATGGAGAGAGTATTTTCAGAAGCTGCTGAACATAAGAACGGATGACAGTCATTCAATGGACAACCAGGAAAGGCAATTAGTTGACGAAGAAATGGATAAAGAAATTACAATGAATGAAATTGAAATGGCAGTAAGAAAGATGAAGAATGGAAACACTGCTGGAATAGATGAAATTTCAGTGGAGATGATAAAGGCAGCTGGAGCTGTAGGCCTGCAGTGGACATATCGGGTTCTCAGGAATGTCTGGGAGAATAAGGAGGTCCCTGAGGATTGGCAAAAAGGATTAATCATCCCAATTTTCAAGAAAGGTGATAAGAAAGTTTTGAAGAATTACAGGGGGATCACTTTTTTTTTTTTTTTTTTTTGCTAGTTGTTTTACGTCGCACCGACACAGATATGTCTTATGGCGACGGTGGGATTGGAAAGGCCTAGGAATGGGAAGGAAGCGGCCGTGGCCTTAATTAAGGTACAGCACCAGCATTTGCCTGGTAAACCACGGAAAACCAGCTTCAGGGCTGCCGACAGTGGGGTTCGAACCTACTATCTCCCGATTACTGGATACTGACCGCACTTAAGCGACTGCAGCTATCGAGCTCGGTGGGAATTACTCTAATATCCCATGTTGCTAAGAAAATGGAAAGGATACTGGAAAGTAGAATAAGGTTGAGAAGCAGATACAGGAAAATCAGTTTGGTTTCAGAAGTGGAAGGTCAATAATAGAGCCCATTTTCATTATGAGATAACAAATGGAAAAGCATTGGGAGTACGGAAATGATATGGTGATGACATTCATTGATATTGAAAAGGCATATGACAGTGTCCGTAGGACGAAAGTTTGGGACAGTCTGGTGCAAAAAGGAATTGAACAGGGATTAATAAAAATGATCATGGCATTGTATAAGGAATGTTGTAGTTGCGTGCAAACACAAGTTGGCAGGACAAGTTGGTTCAAAATAACTAGTGGGCTGAGACAGGGAAGTGTTCTGTCACCAATCCTGTTTACAATAGTAATGGATGACATCATGAGAACAGCAAAAGCAGCATATGGAGGAAGAGAAATGAACATGATGTTATTTGCAGATGATATTGTGATTTGGGGAGAAGACGACAGGAAGGTTCAAGAACAGTTGAATGTGGTGAATGGGAAGATTGAAGAATGTGGATTTAAAATAAGTGTAGAAAAGAGTAAAACTCTTGTTATGACTAGCGGAGAGAAAGAAGGGAAAGGTCAGATTAGACTTGCAGACAAGCCCCTGGAAGTAGTGGAAACGTTTGAATACCTGGGGAGTGAATTAATGGAGAATGCTCGACTGGACGCTGAGATTAGTAAAAGGATTCAAGCTGGAAGTTGTTTCTATCATAGTGTAAGGAATATGTTATGGGACAAAGATGTGCCAATGGAAGCAAAGGATACTATGTACAAGTTGTATTACGTACCCATAACAACTTACGGAGCAGAAACTTTGGACAATGACAAAGAAGGATGAGAGTCGAATACAGGAAGCCGAAATGAAATTCTTGAGGAGTATGATACAGAAGTGTAGACGAGACAAAATAAGGAATGAGAAAATCCGGGAAGAAATATGAGTGGAAAAAATGAATGATAGAATAGAGAAGAGCCGACTAATATGGTTTGGGCACATAAAGCGAATGAGCGACGAAAGAATGCCAAAAAAAGTGATGGAAATGCACATCCAAGGAAGGAGAGGCCGTAGACGACCACGATTGAGATGGAAGGATACCATCCAACGCAGCATTATAGAAAGAAACCTGAACAGGGACACTGTTGGAGGAGGAGTGGTGGAAAGACCGAAGAAAGTGGAGAGGAACCATATTTGCCTCTACCCGGCTACAGCTGGATAAAGGGAAATGATGATGATGATTATAGGCCCACTATTAAATTCCATCATCCCAATCTTTAACCTAATGCACTCACAAAATAAATTTAAAGATGCCTATTCTGAAACTGTACATCTGATCCGTCCCAAAAATGAATTATGCGATCAGTGTTAACCAATGATTTATGTGGATTAATTACAATGATCCCCTCATGGTTTCTTGCAAATTAACTATATTAACTCACTCAAACAGCTTCCTACGTTAAACCCTTAAATATGATAAAAACTACATCCTAATCTACTATTGAACTATTTACAAGCTGCACATTCATAATTACTAATAATGGGATTATGCACTTATCTGAAGACTTCCATGGTGCCTTCCGTTCGAGTCTCGGGCAGGCCCATATCATCGACGATCATCATTGGTATACCAGGGGTCCAGAACTGGGTAGCTGTTTCTTGGAACATGGTTGATATCTCGTTCTTCACTGAAGAAACTGTTACACCAACACAGAATATTAACCACTCGTTCACTTAATGTTACAATCACACTCTATGGTGATTTCAGGGCTACCGTCACGCACAGAAGTTACACCCTATTGTCTTTTAAATAATAATCACAAACCGTTTTAAATGTTACAGAAATTATTCTATATTTGTTCGCTCTAAAACACATACATTAGTGAATTGCTTTCTGAATACGAGCTTATATATCTCAAATCATCCCCGCATAATAAACTGTTTCTGGTGACGAGTGACGTGGAGCAAGTTCCGATACTATTTCCCGACTGACTTGGGGTGCGCGTTTGGATGGACTATTTGTTTAACTCTTTGGCACTCAGCCTATATGCAGGGGTTTGCTCAAAGACACTCAAACTAATTTCTGTGGTTTTCCAAACCAAATTTCTAAAACCACGTAAATAGTTTAACACACATTAAAATAAAATAAATCACACTAATATAGGTAACTATGAGTATTTCCGAAATGAATATACCTAGGACGTATTGTTATTGGTAAAGCCAAAATAAAAATTATTAAATTTTGAAAGTAAATTTAAAAAAAATAATTATGGTTTTCAATGACAGAAAAATCAGACATTATTTCATCTGCCTTCCTTACTCTTAGACGTTAAAGAAAGAACATTTAATTCTGAATAATTTGATATTAATATGATGTGTGTGCTGCAATTCACTCATGAAGCATGGCAAAAAAGTTATTCACTGTACATGTAACGGTAATCAATGACAGGTCCTCGCGGTCCGATATTCCTACGGTGAGCAGCTGTGACTGTCATTTCCCACATAATGGGAATCGATTTGGCAAAAGAAGGTCATTATTACTGTCTAAATCATCTGAAAATTCAAGGATATCAGCCTCATTCGGCCTTGAATATGGCCTAGCCATTACGATAAAAAGATGACGCAAGCACATGCAACAGCGGAGTTATCAAAAGGAGTAAAATTATAGTTTGCGAAATACAGCAAACACACGATATACCAAAGAAATGAAATAAACTCTTAACTGAACTCTCAGCAAGATCAAATTGCTGTATTCATAAACCAACCAAAACAGATCCATGCAATAACAACTTCCAATAACCACAACATAAACATTCACGGTTAACAGATTACATTTGTTGAAAATGAAAATATTTTGTATGGCTAGTGGATATATCTGTAGAGTAAAATGCAAATTCAACCATCAAATGTTACGATTTAACAGCCACGCAAATGACCAAAATCCGTAAATAGGACAGAGCGGATGTATCGGGGCCGTGAGCTTTCTCGCCATAACCTCTCGCGCTGAGTGCAGAAGGGTTAAGACTGGCACAAGATAGCTGACCCTAGACTCCTTCCAGAGAGAATATCAATCTATTCCATTGATATTAAGAATATCAGTGAAGCAGTGTGCTCGAGAGGTAGCTAAAATAATTCCATGAATCTTGATTCTATGCGGAAACGAATCCGACCGTAAACTTTCTTGCAGTTATCCAAAGCATTATCCCTGCCTTTGAAGCAATGGCGGGAATCCCCATGCAGGCCATGTGTTCTGTGTATCGCAGGTGCTTTCTTTATGTGATAGAGTCACAACTGTGTAATTTAAATTCCTCTGGATATTTAGCATGCCCCTTCCGGTCATCTTTCTTCATAATTACGAAGAGTCATGTGGTGTCATTTGTTCTCCTAATCATAGTGTAAATCGAGGTGCAAATTTAATCTCACTCCACCTTTTCGTCCTGTTAGGCTGGCTCCCCACATAAAATTTCTGTGCAGAATGTTGTCTATCCGCGATTTTCGTCCCCACTAGTGATGGGTCGAACTAGCTCTTTTGAGGGAGCTAGCTCATTCGCTCCCGCTCCTAACTGAGAGTCGTTCAAAAGAGTCGACTCTTGGGAGCGGAAAGGTAGGAGCGAGCCAGGAAGTCAGAGGCCGCTCTCCGCTCCAGGTTCGTTCGTTCATTCGTTCATCCGGTTTAGGGCAGACCAAATACAGTAGAGACAATACACGACACTTACGGATTTCGCCTTGTTAAAATGGGAGACAATTCGACGGTGGCGCTCCTAGTGACTTGACCTGAACAAATCGCGCTAAATTCAAATATCAATGGAAATGTATATACGGAAATGGATAAATAAATTACGTCTAGAAAGAAAGTGGTATTGAGATATTAACTTCGAAGTTGCTAAAGCAATTCTGGATAAATGAATGAAGAATTATTTAAAAGGTTATTATTCAAAGACTGAAATTAGACATATAAACAAGGTGTGAAATGGACTGCTGTGAAATGGCTTGATCTTCCATTTATGCATTACTTTTTTAGCTTTAGCATACCTGCCTGAAATCTTACGGTTGGATTTTTCTTTTTTCCTCATTAAGACATTTGTCAATAAAAATATCGGCACATTCCTTACACATATGATGCAATGAGTTAACATTTAATAGCTGGACAATTTTCCTCTTAACATGAAGCCTACTAACAGAAAGAAAATCTATAAAATCTCGGCTTTAATCTGAGAAGAGGGATAAAAGAAAGAAAAGTTTGAAAATGTTGTCGATAGTGATGCTTTGAGGAATATTTACGTACAATTAGAGTAAAAATGTAACATACCCTTGGCTGTATAGTCGAGGATTTCTTGTACACTTTATCCAAATCGCTTCTGTGACATTTCAAAACCCACAGATCACACCTACAACAACACATCGGTATTGAAGGTTCACTACACAATAAAATATGCGTATTATATTTTAAGCCCGTTAAAATATGGGTCGAGCAGGTCAGAAGATTATGAAGTACTATAAAAATCACTGTCACTGGAAGAATATATATGCAAACACAATATTACTTACATGTTCTTGTCACGAGGGAACCTGAAGAACGACCGCGCATTTTTCTCTACTTCGTAATTACTGCAGCCAAACACAGCACATACCTTTCCCCTCATGTTGAGAGGAGATATCAAGGAATGACACACGCTACTATTTAATTATGCCAACTCACTGAAAACGCATAAATAACACCAAAAACTTCACACAAAAATACACGTGCTCTTATGACAGAATCAGTACCGTTCAGGTCTATCCGCTAGAGTGAGCTACAATAGCTGTCCCTCGATATCTCGCTCAGTGTCGTGTATTGTCTCTACTGTATTTGGGCAGACGGCTCTTTATGACTTCCGGTCGCTCTTCATGACTTCCGGTCGCTCTGTATGACTTCCGGGAACGAACGATATAGCGCAAATAGTTTATATTTTCCACAACAGATGGCAGCACAACGTCTAGTTCAGAAAGCTTCTCTTGAAATAAAACAAATAAACAAATGCACTCCTGGCAACATTGGCAAATAATCTAACTATAAAGCTTCATATACAGTAACGAAGAAATGATTAACAAATATGCAGTATTAATGGATAACATCTAATATTACTTTGCCCATGTTCCTTTCTTCTTAAAATGATGCTTTTCAAGACTGAATGCACCGTGACGAGACGTATGTTCATGATATTGGCAATACTTACACGTTAATAAATAATTGTTTAAGAATGTAATGGGATGTAAGTTACTATAGTATACACTAAGCCATGAGTTTTTTATTCAGAAACGCCCAAAATAGCGTGATTTTACATCTTCTAGATTAATCATGACTCCCGTTTTTATTTGAAGGAGCGAGATGGTGCGAGATAGTTCATCTTTTACACAACAGATGGCAACACAATGTACAGTTTGGTACGCTACTCTTGGAATAAAACAAATGTACATCGCTGCCAACATTCGCAATTAATCCAATGATAAAGTTTTATACACAGTAACGGAGAAACGTGTCGCAAATATACAGTGTTGATTGATAACATCTAATATTACTTTGCCTAAGTTCCATTCTCCTTAAAATGATGTCTTTCAAGATTGAATGCACCGTACGGGACGTATGTTCGAGATATTGGCAATACTTCCGTTCGAACCCGGCAATCCAGATAAGCATAAGAAGAATATTCCTGTGCACGTAGTTTACATTTCACTCAAAAGATGTCATCAGAATATCCTCTTTCGACTGGAGCTGCAGAAAGTTTCTCACTTAAAACACTCCGCGTTGGGACAACAGATTCTTTCATTCATTAATGCAGCGTAGGAAACATAACTAATTAAACGCGATCTCTAACGAAAATAATGGAAACTACTATCAGCACAAATGTACATATAACCAAGTATACTACAGTACGCATAGCATTTTGCCTATTTTTCGTGTACAGTATGGTCACACTCTCTTCTATTTTTTTTTTTTTTTCAAGAACGATTAAACCGTATGACTCGTATATGTTCGATATATTGGCATTCCTTACACTATCTAAACTTACTTCTTCTTCTTCTTCTTCCGCTTCGACCACTTTTCCCACACTTGTGGGTTCGCGGGTGCGAACTGTTCCGCAAATGTGGATTTGGCCCTGTTTTTTAATAAGTAATAATGTTACTGGCTTTACGTCCCACCAACTACATTTACGGTTTTCGGAGACGCCGAGGTGCCAGAATTTAGCCCCGCAGGGGTTCTTTTACGTGACAGTAAATCTACCGACACAAGGCTGACGTATTGGAGCACCTTCAAATACCACCGGACTGAGCCAGGATCGAACCTGCCAAGTTGGTGTCAGTAGGCCAGCGCCTCAACCGTTTGAGTCACTCAGCCCGGCTGGCCCTGTTTTATGACCGGATGTCCTTCCTGACGCTAACCTTATGCGGGGGGATGTAATCAATATTGCGTGTTTCTATGGTGGTTGGTATTGTGGTGTGTTGTCTGAATATGAAGAGGAAAGTGTTGGGACAAACACAAACACCCAGTTCCCGAGCCAGAAGAATTACATTCCCGACTTGGCCGAGAATCGAATCCGGGACCCTCTGCAGCGAGGGTCTCAATGCTGACCATCCAGCTAAGGAGTCGGACTTCTTACATGTCAATAAATAATTATTTGAAAATGTACTGCGGTATACACGTTGGTATGAGTTATTTAGCCTATATTTTAAAGCCAAAACTAGTGTTATTTTCTATTTGCCTTAATTCGATTTAAAACTACGGTATATTATTTTATCCACTGTACCGTAAAACCGAAAGATTTTGGCAATATGTTAATTCATAACTACGAACTCATTTAAGAAACAGATGAGGATTTGTCAGCGTATTTCTTAATTATTTCAGACAGAATAAAACTACGCCGTTTCCACTTGCCGAGTGGTATATTCAGTATTCTGGATAGCGACTGTTTGTTCGTGCTTAGTTGAGGTTAGTTAACCCGAACTTCGTGTCGTTTATTTGCTCCTAACCTACTGGATCTAAACTAGGCCCTACATCCTTCATAGATTATGAGTGCATACAGGAAGTGAACAGGTAAGTATTGCTCAATAACATGTTGTTTATTTCATTTCATTGTTTCGTTACGTTGCAAGTTGCCAGAACTATGGCACAAAAACGTACCTAACAAACAGACCAGAACCACTGCACTCAGAGCACTGACTGAATGCGGGAAGAGGCTAGACTGGGCAGCCTTTAAAAAAGAAAGCGGCTTCAGTACGTCACGTGATTATCTGAGGCATGGCATTGGCTAGAAATGAACGAGAGTCGATGTGACGAGCTAGCTCTTTCTTGGAGTCGCTGCTGATAAAAGAGTCGGCTCGTGCTAGCTCTCAGGGAGCAAGGAGGGAGCTAGCTCATGCAAGAGCCGACTCGTAATTGAACGACTAGCTGTTGATAAAAGAGTCGGCTCGTGCTAGCTCTCAAGGAGCAAGGAGGGAGCTAGCTCTTACAAGAGTCGACTCTCATTGAGAGAGCTAGCTCTGAGCTAGCTCTCTCCAATGAGTCGTTCAAAAGAGTCAGTTCGTTCATGAACGACCCATCACTAGTCCCCACAGTATTATCACGTGGTACGCGATCGAGACCTGCCCTCTTCTTTTTCCGTTGCACAGTAGTGATGAGCGATACCGTGATTTGTGAGTCACAGAGTGATTTGATATCGTGATTTTCTGATATCAGTGATTTTTAGTCGTGACGTGATCACAATCACCGCATCGTCCGTGCTGCTTGGTGCTTGTTATTTGTAGCTTGTGATCAAGAGAATGCCTTGTTATTGTGACTAGGCTATCTCTGTGTAAACATTTATAAGAAAATCAGCAACCTAAGGGTTTGCATTTAATAAACAAGCCTACATTTTGGTTGCATTACAGACACGGTCGTTGCCAATTTACTTCTAGGCGTACAAACATAATCATTTTATTATTTACATTCGTTTTTTGTAGACATGCCGAAGTTCAACCAATATGTCAAGGAAAAAATAGGATCAACATTGGTAACAGTCGTGTTTTATACTGTAACCGATTATTTGGTATGTGCTAGGAAATGAAATTCTACACATTTATCTGGCATAAGTGAAAAATATAATGATGAATGACTATTCCCAGCCACCTAATGTAAGGTTAACGATACCAGTGCACCTTTCCCTAGATACCAGTACCGGCAGTAATTTAGAAAAATATATGGTATGGAAAGGCGTTGACCCAGCTGCGTGAGGGCAATTGGGAAGCTACAATGAGGAGCGGTCTAAAAGGCACGGCAATACACTTGAGGGATGTGACGTGCTGACCACACGGCTATCTAATATCTGCAAGCCTAGAGCTGCGCAGCAGCTGTAAATGAAAGCCAAGACCTTTCGAGGCCTGGAGTGTTCTTGTTCTTAATTAACTTTAGAGTAGTAGTGGTTTAAATGAAATAATTCAAAATTACAAATTTTAATCATTAGCTATTCCTTATCTTAGTCTAATTTTCATCACATTATTGTGTTTTAGATTTCACAAGAGCATGCTGATAGTGCTAGTCACAAAGCAAAATCAACCATGAAAAGTAACACTGGACAGACTCTGCTCACACAAAGTATACCTCCCACAATCCACAGTAGTTTCTATGCTCATATGTTTAGAGCCCTAGTTGCTGAAAATATCCCCTGGAATTCTGTGCATAGTCATGTTTTCAGAGATTTGTTTACAGAAATACACCAACAACACATACTTTCAACATCTACATTAAAGAAAAACTACTTGGATATAGGAGGTAATTTTGCCAGTCACAGAGGATATTTGGGAGTCCTGACATAGGGTTGTATGTGGACAAAACCAGCAACTCTGTGGGCAGGTACATTGCTAATCTTGTAGTAGGAAAACTGGAACCCAATTGGCATTTACTGCTCTCCTTTGTTCTCAGCAGCTTCAGAAAATAGAGCAAAGCATTGTGTACATCATCAACAAGGGGTTCCAGTTGTTGTATCCTGGGAGTGTTGATGATTATAAAGACCTTCTCCTTGTCTCCAATGCTGCTTCCTACATGATTGCTACTCTACCTCTCGTTAAAACTTTCTACCCTTCTTTAATGTCCATGTTACTTGCATGGCCCATGCCTTGCACAGACTCACAGAAATAGTTAGGGCCAAGTTGCCTGCAGTAAATAATCTGATTTCAACAACGAAGAGAGTGTTCTGTAAGCTTCCATCAAGAATAGCCATCTTCTGAGAGAAATTCCCCTCTATTCTTTTCCACCACAGCCAATCATCAGCTGTTGGGGTTCCTCAATGGAAGCTGCCCTGTATTATATCGAACATCTGTGATAGACAATATGCCTTTAACAGACAACTCTGCATGTGTGTCGTATGGGCAAAGATCTGCTAAAGGATTATTCCAGTGTTCAGAGAGACATTGCATATATTCAGGCAAATTTTTCATTTCTTCCAGTCAATTATTACAAAAATAGGAAAAAAAGTAGAGCCTCAAACAGATATATTTTGTAATTGAGGAAGCTGAGAATATTATACAAAGTACTAGGGGTAAAGTAAGGGATAAAATAAAAGACAGGTGGGCTAGTGTATTGCAGAAGAATCTAGGTAATTCAGTGCAGGAAAGGATATATCAGGTAATGGATGGGGAAAAGTAGACCTACCTAGTGAAATTGAACTGAAAAATGTAGGTAAATTTTGCTATGCCCCTCCAACATCTGTGAGTGTAGAGCACATTTTTTCTGTTTTAAAAATTGTTTTAACAGACAAAAGACGCAGCCTGACTGTGGAAAATTTGGAGAAGATTATTGTTATGTGCTGTAAAGCAAACTATGACTGAAAAGTACAGTAGGAATGTTCCTCACAAATAAATACGCATACCAGTACTACGCATTTAATTTAATTTTAGTACAGTACTGATGAAAATTTTTTGTTTCCTAATCCATAGCTGTTTGTAATAAACACCTGTTTAATTATGCCTTCATTTTGCAACTATTCCTATTTAGAAAGCGTAGCCTATACCACATTACTGTACTTAACGTAAAAAAAATATCACATTACAGTGTAGGTCTATATTGTCATATTTTAAAGTCGATTTTCTGCCTATTTTTAAAGCATATTTGAAGTGCCTATATTCTCTTTTAAAAACCTATTTACTTGTTTAAAAGGCCATTTTAGGTGCCTAAAACATTTTTTTAGAGTCTAAAATCCCAGGTCTGTATCATCAGATACATGCCGATTGTTGACTACTGCTTTCTGGCAAAGCAAGTGAGAGGTGCTTGTATTCCAAATGATTATTCAGATTTGAAGTACTTCTTTTTTAAGACAATTTCTGTTTGCTCATATTACATATTGTGAAATTTTCATCCACTTCTTTAAAGGACTGCTACAGGTCACTGTTCTTCCTTTTTCTAGAAAACGTCATTTCAGTCAACTTGCCTCCTAATACTTCAGTGACAATATGCCCCCGGGCATTCCAAAATACAGGAGAAATACATGTTTGTTATTATTCTAGGAGAGTCCCGTGTACCACGATTTTTTTGAACGCGCGCTTAAAAATAATACCACACTGCGAGTCAACTAACAAATTCCTGAAACTGATATTGCAAGCGATGCCGAGGATTATAAGTGTTTCAGTTGTTAATATATTCGGGAGGAATGTGCTCAATTCCTACAAATACATTACATACTGAACGATATGTTGACGTCCTTAAAAAATTAAATCAACAAATGTCCAGACTGTTGGTAATCATGGCGATGCTGCTTCCTTGAACGCATCGCTTCGCATGGATACCGTTGCGGCAGCACATGTCGTGATATCACGACTGATCACAACATCGATCACAGTCACAGTTTAGGTAGCAACATTCTAGTTCTGTATATGAAGTTAAGAGGGCGCACGATGATCACTTGAAGTGAAATCACGACTGATCACAGTGATAGCGTAGACAGTAACAGTCGTTACTTGTGATTTCTTGATATCAGTGAAAAAATCACAGTTCGTGAAATATCGCCCATCACTATTGCACAGTTATCTCTGTCACACTCGCTCCTTGGATGGAACTTTCCATGGGTTCATTGCTCACATGTTCCCCTCTCAGATCCGCGTGTGCCAAATACAGAACTTGTTTAATAAAATTTTGAATATATATGCCTGGATCATTGATTCCTGGCTCTGGTATGGCACAGTGCGTTGTTCAATCCATCCTGTATTTAGTCGGGTGGGATTTACAGAAAATTTGTGTTTGTTGTGAATTAAGGTTCTGATATTTATTCTGCCTTTTATGGTTTCTTCATTAATGCCGATTTCATTTAGGGCTGGTTTACACGGGTAGAGTAGCGAGGCGAGTAGAGTAGTTAGTAGAGTAGCCACGTTACTCTACTCTACCGCTGTCTGGTAGAGTTGACACTCGTATCGTTCATACGGGAGTAGAGTCATACAGTAGAGTAGAGTACAGTAGTAGCACCATGTCAAGATGTAAGCACATCGTAAGGAAGTGTTTAAAGACATTAACAAACATATTACTGCAAGAGGTTAGTGAAGCGTTAGAAGAAGAAGTAAATGAGGAAAAAAGGGAATGGGTAAGAGGCTGGCTTAGTAGGAGAGATACACTCGGGGCATCGGCATTAATTCTGAGAGAACTTGGCAATTTGGAGAAATATGGGGGGACCAACTCGACACAGTTGGCCAAGAACATGAGGGATCGTCTCAGGAATCATTTTGTTAATGAAGGAGCAGTTCCCTGGCAGTACAAGCATGTATTTTAACCCAGGAACACAAACGATTGAATTGTTATGACTTTATTCATTATTGTACAGAAAGTAACGACAGTGTAATCATCCCCTCAGGATTTTACTAGCCTTCGTCTGTAAATACTGTAGTGGTGATTTCTAAGATAAAACTATATGAACGAGCTCCAGTCTAATTATAGATCATAATTCTGGCGAAGGTTTTTGTTCCACGGTGAAGGGGTGAGTTACTCCTTTCCCCAGTTAGACTGTAGCGATGTTTCTTTTTTTTCCAGCCAACCTAAATCTTATGCGAATGAAATTTTACAGAATTCATTTCAAAAGTTATAGAAAGAATACCCATTGGCCATCAGTGTGTCGTCTCAGAACCCACGAGTCTCAAAACTCACGAGTATCAAAATTCACGAATTCTAAGAAGAGGATTAGCAAGAATAGGTTTCTCTATCTGGGCCAGTCTCAAACCTCACGAGCAGGACCAGTTCTTCTTTGAATGGATATGTGCCCACCCTAGTAGTGATGATATAATCGGATATTTTTTAAAAATCAAATAGCTTCCATCCGGTTATTTAAATAATGGAATAAACAATCAAATGAATTTCAAATATCATTCAGTTATATCGCGTAGAATAATCGGTTGCGTCATGAATACATTTTTCGGTGTAAGTGTGTCGGATGGATAATCGATTGAATTATGTGAATAGATGAAAAATAGAAATACGCCTCTTTTTTTGCAATCCATGAAGTCCAATGCTGAAGACGGCACAAACACTCCGTTCCGAGCCATAGGAATTAACCAATGAAAGTGAAAATCCCGGCCAGGAGTCGAACCTGGGACTCCCTGGACCCATTGGACCACAGACCAGCATGCTAACCATGTATCCATGCAGCCGGACGACATAAAATTAAAGTAGGTATATTGTCTGCTGCTAGTTAAAATAAATTTTCAGTTGGTAGTAATTACCGGGGCTTAGTTCTATTATGAGGCCAGAAGACGGCATTTACTTATATAAGAAACTTTATTTTACCGATATTAAATATTACGATTGTTAATTCACTCATTTAGTTTCATTAGAGATTAATTTGGTCATGAATCTCATCGCAGGGAAATTAAATTACTTATCTTCATTCCCTTCAGAAAGTGGGCGAGTATGATGAACGGTCTCTGATACGCTTTCCGAAAATAATATGAACTCATGCTCCACACGTATGACTGAGTCATGTACTCCCAGATGCCTTACTTAGCATAGATTAATATATTACATCACGCCCCCACGCGATTACACGATACGCAATGTTATATACTTGTAGTATTGACTATTTGGCTCACCAAATTTATAAAATCATAAATTAAAATGTGTCAGAATTTTATCTGAAATATAGCGAAGTAGCCAATCGCTATCTTTGACGTTCTGTTGCTATATGACTTAAAAAAGACTCCACAGCGCTGATGTTGATGATATTTTATGATGGTGGTTCTTTCCCCAGCCAAGAAAATGTGGAAAGGTTCATTAAAAATCAATAAGTGTTGAAAACAATGAAGGAAAAGGTGGTGGTGGTGATTACTGTTTTAAGAGGGAGTGCAACTTGGCAACCATCCTCTATTAATACTAATCAGAGGGAAAAAATGGAAGGTGGCCCATACTTCGAGAAAATGAAGGTTTCGGGCAAAGAAAGACAAGGGCCTTTTCTAAAAAATGTAAGTACCCCTGGGGCCCCTTTTAGTCAGCTCTTACGATAGGCAGAGGATACTGTGGATGTTACTCTGCCACCCCAACACACAGGGGAAAATAATGGTCGGTGAATGACACAGAGGTGTATTATTATTATTATTATTATTATTATTATCATCATCAAAACATTTTTCTGTGGTCTTAAAGGTAATATAACGTATTTTTCCTTTTGATATAAATTTAATGTTAATGGTATTGTGGCCTCAGGAGAGGCCTGTGGTCAGTGAGTCACCGCTCACCTCACCCCTCCTGCCGTCATCGCAGGCACCTGCTATCCGGAGTCGTGGATTTTGAGACTCATTGGAATATTAATTTAGCTATTAGTTTGCAGTCGTGAGTTTTGATACCATTTGCTACTAATTTTTGCACGTGAGTTTTGAGACGTAACCGGCCATACGTACACTGTAAATTACGCTGGCGTAGGCGTAATTTGCAGTAGCTTCTTCGCCATAAATATCCCGATTACTGATTTTTTTTTTTTTTTTTTTTGTACGGCCCAGGTGTAGAGCTTAAGCTTCTAGATCTGACACTGTACTGTAAACAATAATTATTTTGGATATTCCAAACAACATATGGAACTATTCAATTTGTTGGGGAAATTACTGTTATTGCTGAAAAGTAACGGCAGTGGCAAGTGATATGTAGAAGATCCCTATGTATGTTATTAATATGATTAATGTACACAGTCCTGCACCATTGTATTGCCTAACTTAAACATCAAGAAGTAAGTATAAATAACCACCTAATCGATACTTTATTAATGCCTCAGGCAAAATTGAATAAAATTAAAACTTACAGGACATGTTTCGACCACTTAATGGTCCTCTTCAGCTGTATAAATAAAGAACTGAAAAGAAAAACATTGACAATAAGCAATAAGTGTAAGAGAGCCTGGAGCCATAGATTCGCCATCTAACAATAATAAAGTCAGTATAATGTTATTTTAGATAGGGGTTTGAGAAATTGTAATCCTATTTCTCTTTCCTCCTGGTTTGGTGATATTAGGATATTCGAGTCCTAGGCTTTTTTGTTTTTTGCTAGTGGCATTACGTCGCACCGATACAGACAGGTCTTATGGCGACGAACCTAGGCTTTCAACCCCCACTCTTGAAGACAATAAAAATCCAAACTCGTGAATATCTCAATTATTATAGTTTGTATGGTAAAAATTTGAGACATAACTGATTCACAGTTGAAATAACTTTTTAGATACAAGTAATATTTCCAGAGATATCTGAAAGTTGGTGAAAATAGTGTTCACAAATATCTTTCTTGTCATTCTCGTTCAGTAAAAATACACAAACCATGAAATATCAGGAATTAAATATTGCACAAATTTTATTATATACAATATTTCAATACAATGAATATTATGGAAAAAATTGACATTTCCTGCTGTGTGCTAACGAATGAATACCTGTAATGTACACCTCAGTTATCCATGTACTAAGTTTCAAGAAATTCTATTCAGCCATTTTCCTGTGATATCACCAGGCAGAAATTGAACCAAGCATGTCTTTTACGTATACGTAACTCAAGCTGTAGATGAAGTGAGAGGCAAAAATTTGAAGTGTAGAAACAAAATTAAAATTTTATTTACATAGGTATGGATCATTGCTGCATTTTTTAACAGATGTGCAGATTCCAAATATCTCGGTCTGTTAAAATTCTAGTGATAATTTTCTTGTAAAATGTCCATGGAGAATAATGTTAACTGTTTTCTGGCATTCTTTCCAAAATACATTAGCCAAATATTTACAGAAAATTAGCTCTTTCTGGAGTTAATTATATCCTACTTGTGTTTCTTAGATCTGGAGGAAGCATGTGATACATGACCAAATGAAAAGATTATTACTGGAGGGATATGGGAAAGAAGTTTAAGTTCTTACAAGCCCAAACGACATTCATGTTAATAATCATGCTGCACTAAGAGTTAATGTTAGAAAGTGTTCTTTGTTTGGATTGGTTACACAAGTTCAGATTTCATCTTCATTGTCTGCCAAGTGTTTTGAAAGGGCCAATTCCAGCCGTCACATCTTTAGATTTTGTACATATGTTTTTGACATATATGTGAAACTTACCATCTAAACAAATTTGATTTGTGCATAAAAACGTCTAGATGATACTTAACAACCTCCACAAATTTCATTGTTGTAAACCTGATGCATGCGATTTTATAAAATTTTAAACATAGCGATCGGAACGTGCTTTTGACTTTATTACATACCTTTACGTTTTTTCTAAATTCTGCGAATTGTGGCAACTTTTATTGATAATTTCAAGGTATTGTTTACAACAAGGACAAAGGTACATTTTGCAAAAAGTAAACAAATGTGTAAGTTGCGTAATGTCTGCGTAATGTAGGTAGAGGTGATCGTCGCGTGTTTACTTGACAGCGTCGTGGGATTACACACGCGAATGTGCTATGGTGACCTGGCATGAGGGGCTAATAAATCTTAAACTCTGCATCAAATACGATCACTGAATGATAAATGTATATTTAATATTGCAGTACGCAATAATAAAGAATTGGTGTGATGGCGCAGCGGACTGGGTTTGACTCCCGATTAATGCACTTGTGATTTTTGTGGTGTAAGTTGCGTCTGGTGGTTCGAATTTTGCGTAAAAAATGAGATCCCGTGGCTTATGATTATAGGTCACATAAAACTAGCTTCATTCCTCATAATAATAATAATAATAATAATAATAATAATAATAATAATAATAATAATAATAATAATAAGGTATATAACTACTGGTACTGACATGTGGCCTACTTAATAAAGTGTTTTTTATGAATTGTCACACATTTATTTAACACTAATAACAGTGAATGTAAAATGAACTAAAATATTTTAAAATAACTGAACATTCAACGCTTAGGTAGCCTATAGTTTGAATGAAAGCTTGATCAGAAAAATATTACTAAAATGAAAAAAGAATTCTTGTTCATTCTGTTTCTGGTATAGGCTCGAAAAATACCATTTCCCACGAGTAAAATGAGTCACCGGTAATTCTCTTTCGATTTCACTTACATTTAAAAAGCACTCATCTTTCGTCGAAGGTTCACAAATAGGGAATTCTAATCCTGGGATTTCGGGATTACACTTGGTCAGTCTCGGGATGCCGGGATTATCCCAGGATTGAAGGTTACAAATAAAAAATAAGATAATCTTGCAGAAATCAGCTGTTTATTCATCAAATAAAAATGTAGACAAAATCAACATATTTTATGGTATACACCTAGTTAATCTAATCACTCTTAACTAATCAGACTTTGAGTCAGACTAACCAGATTTAAAATCTCTCAGTCTCTGTGTTAAAATTATTCTTTTCCATGAACCAATGAGATCTCTTTAAAGTTACATAAATTAAAAAAAAAAAACCTTTTGTAACAAACTATGCAAATAAAATTTGGAAATTAACAACAATCTCTCTGAACATAGACTAAATAGACGACTTTCATGTAACAACATAATAAATAGGTAGAAAATTTCTTAGCAAAAAGTATTTAAAAATAACATTAATCAGTCACATTTCTCATAAATATAAAGAAAACTAATTTAATAGGAACATTTTAATTTGAATTGTGAAAATATGATCTGAGAAATAACAACGCATCCAGTGTCTCGTCAGCAAGCCTGCTTCTCAGTTTGTTGCACATATATGCAGCTGCTGAGAAAGCGTGTTCAGGTTCGATAGAAGTTGGAGGAATCGTTACTAAATACTTATAAGCCTGCTCTAGTTTACAGCTCCAAGTAGAATTTGAAGACTCATATAGGTTTATTTCCTTTTTAACAATTCTGGAAAATTAATTTTCATTTGATGCTTCAGGAGACATAATTTTCATGCTGTTTTCTATTTCCAATTGAAGCTTTTCTTTGAGGCTCAAATCCCTTTTTTCTGTATTTGTAGGTTCGACTTGCATATTTTGTTCTTCCTCTTCGTCATTCTCTTTTTTTTTTTTACCATTTAATCTTTCAATTAAAGAAACTAATCTGGTTTGTTATCAGGACTTTGCTCGGACTTGAAAATGTACGCTTTATTTCATCATCGAAAGCCAGCTCCATATTGTTGCTATGAGGATTTTGTAGGTATCATAATACGCCACTCGACTCATTTCTTCGGTGATCTTTCATGCGCTTTTGCACATGTATCTTGAATTTAGAAGCCAACTCGGAACTATTGTCATTTAACTGCTTAAAAAGAAACTTAAGGCCAGTATCAGCTGTGCATAAATTCACATCATTGCGACAGAGTGCTTCTACAGTTAATTT
The DNA here is from genome assembly GCF_040414725.1 of Anabrus simplex. Taxonomy (NCBI): domain Eukaryota; kingdom Metazoa; phylum Arthropoda; class Insecta; order Orthoptera; family Tettigoniidae; genus Anabrus; species Anabrus simplex. Next base: position 73,290,591 of record NC_090271.1, on the reverse strand, counting down.
GACTGGACCCAAGACTTAAATGATTTCATCGATGAGCTCGAAATCAGACTCTTCCAACTGCACTGGTTCAAACGTCCTGAGAGTTTCGCTTCACATAATCTGTTTTGGAAATTTTGTAAATGATGTCAATCCTGAAAATCCCAGGATCTGAAAAACTTAATCCCAAAAACTATGGGATTGAAAAGCGGCCGGGATCCCGGGATCAAATCCTCTATTCACAAAACAGTTCAGCTTCATTGTTGCACTTGCAAAAATTTGTTACAAAATAAATATCACCATTACTTTCAGTTGTGGTACAAACATAATATTTTGAATGTTTCTTTCCACTGTATTTTCCAAGTGCGAAGTCACCCACTATAAAACCCGTATCACGGGGGTGGATGTTTGTCATCTACTTCAATCTTATAGTCTGGATGTAGAGAGTGTGTGGTAGTAGTTTCAGAATAATATTTTCTTGCGTAAACTATATATTTTTGAATGGCTCCACATCATGAAAATCATCTGTTCCTGGTAGTGCACAGAAATGTACTTTGCTCGAAGTCTACAAAATGAAGACCGACCGATTGCGTGATGTGGGTATTCTTGTTTAAAAACTTAGAATGTGTCTTGCGTTGTGACGCACATGACTCGTTTGTTTTTTAAATTTTTCTCCAGAACTGTCCTTTACGGAGATGAAGTCTATTGCTCGAGGAGATGGCCAACTGATATCATCCGGATTGAGAAATACAAGAACTTCTTGATTTGGAAGTGAAGACTTCCTACGCTTGCCGGAGGTAGATGAACTTACACCAAATTTTACACTGAGCGGAGAAACAACTTGCTGTTTCTTCCACGGACTCACTGGTAAAGCCTGCGCCGAATGCTTTGCAACTTTCCCCGATGTTTGTTTGCATTTATAATCAGACGTTGGCGTACTCGGTTCTGGTGTTGTTGGACTTGTAGAACAGGAAGTAACTGTTGATAAGCCCTGAAGTTTTTTCTGAGTTTTGTGTTTCTTCCCCGATTCTCGTACCTTTTGGCGGCGTACGTGTAACTGGGCAGGTGTTATTTTTCTTCTCGCGATACCGTTTACAACGTTCCTTGTGAGTGAAAAATGAAAACCTACAACCTATTTTCCAGTCAGTGACCAGGTCAGGAATGGAATGAATGAAGCCCCCATCTTGCGGCGAGAATAGGAATTGTGCCAGCTGCCGAAGGCTGTCACACTCCTCTGGGGCTCTGATTAATAACTGACAGATGAAATGAAATGATAGTGGAGAGTGTTGCTGGAATGAAAGTTGACAGGGAAAACCGGAGTACCCGGAGATATCCCTGTCCCGCCTCCGCTTTGTCCAGCACAAATATCACATGGAGTGACCGGGATTTGAAACACGGAACGCAGCAGTAAGAGGCTGCCGCCTGAGCCACGGAGTCTCAACGTTCCTTGTGAGTAAGCGGCATTATTAAATATCACCTCAGTGTGAACACTGATTGCTATTCTAAAATACGCCCTTTATAAGTCAGTGTGACGCATTAACTGAATCCTGTCGTCAGCATGTTGCGGCAGCGGGGAACTTCCTGGTCGCCTGTTCACAAGAACGCCGTAAACACGCGGCGTATTTTACTACCAGCTTCGTACTAATCTATTGAAATTTTACACAAATTTTATAGCAGCTTGAAAGGGTGTGCAGTATTAGCTTTGCATACTAAGTTTTATTCAAATTGAGCCACGCACTTTTCATTTAGAGAAACTTTTATACATTTTTTGCCGCGTGTTTACATGGCCTGCAGCAATAAATTTGTTGCTTTATTACACCTTAAATAAACTGTTAATAACCTAAATAAGTACTTTACTGCGAAGAAAGAGCATTAGAATTAACATTTACTATAATTATTTTCATAACTTTTCATCATAACAAACAGGAATTATTAAAAGTATTGAGAAATATCAAATGAATTTAGCCTCTACATAAAGGTTCAATTAACCACACAATTAGAAACTGAAAGACATTAATAAATTAAAACATACCATAAAAGTAATAAAATGTCATGTTTTACCTATCATAAAAACAAATTGTTGAGTTTTATTTTAAAAGTTACTTTTCCCTACTTAGGTGGACTATTCTCTGAAAACAGACAAAGGTATAAAATGACAAAGTTGAATTCAGTGGGGTAAATAGGTGAGTATGTGTGCTGATGACTTGTTATTAATGCAGAAACTGTTGAAAACCTTCAGTCTACCTGGCGAATTGGTCGTGCAGTAGGGGCACGCAGCTGTGAGGTTGCATCCGGGAGATAATGAGTTTGAACCCCACTGTCGGGAGCCTTGACGATGTTTTTCCGTGGTGTTCCATTTTCACACCCGGCAAATGCCGGGGCTGTACCTTGACTAAGGTCACGGCCACTTTCTGTCCACCTCTAGCCCTTATCGTTGCCATAACACCTATCTGTGTTAGTGTGATGTACAATAAATTGAAAAAAAAAAAAAAAACTTTTCATTTTAATATCTTGGAACATGAAAAGAAATCAGTAAGTAGGCCTACATGTGCCAAATAAATGGTACCATACTGAAACTTGATGTAATAAGAAAGTCTTTGTCAAATTTAGTGAGCAAGGGCTACCAACTACTGTATACTCACCTGTGCAGCAATAAAAACAGTGGAAGGTTGTAACACATAACCTAAGCTGAAATAAACAGCAAGAGGAGTGGACCTAAAGCGAATTTAAAAAAAATCTAAACTTTGCTTTAAATAATTGTTGAAGTAATAAAACGGTTTAAAATCAAACAGGAAAAAAATTAATAACATGTAAGGTTTAACTCTGCTGTGGTATTAAGTGGATCATACAGCCATCAACTCAGTGCCAAGTGTTGGGCGGTGACAAATAACCTGTCACTACTGAGAGAGCCAATGCCTTCGGGCAGATGAGCTCTCTTAGGAAGGTGATGGACCCTCAGTGGAGGAATTGCCTTTGATTTCTATCAGGCAGTGCATGTTCTCCAGATTAGGATGGCTGCCAGAGGGGTCTGAGAGGTTGTCGGGATAAGCAAACAAATCAGTCCTAGATTGACGCAGGCCATTCTCTTGGCCTTAGGATAAGAAATCTTCCTTGAAGGCATAGGAACTTAATCAACCAGTCAACGGCATAGAATCAGACATAGAAAGGGAAACCACCTGATTATCTTGTTCCCATGTGTGCATGTCTGGAGAGGAAGCAATAATGGATTGATGTTGCCAAGCACCCGAGCTGGCAACCGGCGCTGTTCCACGTCTGAGTCGGACAGAGAGAAATGGGCTACCGAGTGGGTTAGTGTAGGCAACCAAGCCCAACATGCAAAATATGTAATTGGAGAGACATTTCAAGCCTGGAAAAAAAGAAAGTTAAAAAAAAGAAAAAAAGGGACTTGGAATGTAAGAGACCTACTACTCCACATCTTGGAGTGAGAACTGATTTGGGAGAACATCAACATATGTGGCATAGCTGAGACATACTGGAAGGACCAAGGACACTTCACTGCTGAGAACCACATGGTGTTATCTGAAGAGGGAAGAACACATACAATAACGGAATGGCGGTCTTAGTGAGCAACAGACTGGCAAAGTACGTTCTGACATATGAGCCCGTCAGTGACAGAATAGTAGATGGTGAAAGCGAAACCGGAAAACTTCATGTGCTGCAGATCTGCATGGCTGCTTTGGATGCTTCGGATGATGATGTAGAACAGGTGTATTTCAAGATTGGAGAGAAGGTTGAGAAATTTCTGATGAAGGAACCTGTGTACATTTAGGGAACTACAACGTGAAAGTAGGCTGCACAGAGGATGACCTTCAACTTCGACATGTTGTAGGTCAATTTAGACCTGGTCTACTGTCTACTACAGTTTGCCACAGACCATAATCTGGAGATTGCAAACACTCTGTTCCAACAGCACCCAAGCCGACTATTTATTTGGCCTAGTCCCAACAAAAAGCTTAAGAGCCAGATCAACTTTGTGTTGGTGAGAGGGATGTGGAGAATATCTTTCATGAATGTCAAGGCCAAACCAGGGGTGGACTGTGGCTCAGATCACCAACTTCTCATCACTACCTTCACGCTCAGACTCCACGCCACCAGGAGGATGAAACGTTTAGCAGTGATCTACATCTCCAAAGTGTGGCAGTACCTTACACAACTGAAGACAGCAAGGAGTCTTGAAAGTAGGTCAAAAGGTGGATCAAAGAGGTAGCTGAGAAAGTAAATCGATTACAGTTACGAAGAGAAAGCACTGGCGAATTATATACTGAAACTGGTTGAAGAAAGAAGGATGCTCAGGTTTGAATGGGAAGCCCATGAAGACAACGAAGCTAAGTTGAGGGAACTAAACAGAAGAATTGAGGTAGGGTCTGAGAAAGACAAGAATACCCAGAAACATCTGTCAAGACTTGGAGCACCATACTGACCAACATGAAATCAGGGAGCTCTACAGAAAAGTTAAATACTTGGTCCAGGTGGATCAAGGTGATAACCCAAGTCATCTTTGATGCAAATGGGGAGAAGGAAACAGATTCCAAAAGCATAGCCAAAGTGTGGAGATAATACTGCGAGAAACTATGTAACGATGATACAACGCGAGGCACAAGAAACCAAAATACCCCAGCGGAAGAGAGAGAAAGCCAGCAATCATGATATCAGAGGTGGAAATGAAGTAAGACATCTTTGGTGGAACAAGTCACCTGAAGTGGATGGCATCACGGCAGAAACCCCTAAAGCAGTGGAAGAATTTGTACCTGTGGTGGGAGGTCTGGGAGATGGGAAAGTGGCCATGCGAATGGTGCCAGTCATCTTCATCCCCATCTACAAGAAGGGAGCACCCATTGATTGCAGCAACATGCCTTGATACCACATACCAGCAGGGTCCTCCTCCACATCGTCAGTGAACTGCTCAAGAATTTCCTGCTGCCAGTGATTGCAGAGGAACAGCGAGGCTTCGTCCCTGGGAAGGACATGAAAACAGATCATGGATATTTATCAGGTTATTAAAAAGGCCAAGGAATTCAATGTCACAGTGTTTCTGGGCTTCTTTGACTTCATGAAAACCTTTGAAAAAGTGAGATGGGGTGTACTCTGGGATATACTGCACGATATGGGAAATCCAGAAAGTTCATAAATCTAGTAAAGGCACTTAACGGTAACAACAGGTCCCATTTTCATGTTAACAATATTCTCTCGGGACCATTCAAGACCCAGGCTGGCATCGGACAAGGGTGCATTCTGTCGCCTCTGCTGAATAATATTTGCTGAGAACACATTGTGAGGAAGGTGTTAGAAGTCTGGGAAGGAGGCATTCGAGTAGGAAGAAAGGCAATCTGCACCTTCAGATATGTAGATGATTCCCTCATCATAGCATTGAGCGCCAGGGAGATATAAGATTGTCATGGGCCGGTTCACAAGAGCCAGCGGGGAGTGTGGAATGGAGGTCATTTTTGGCAAGACAAGGGTCATGATCGTGAACTGGGCAAACAACAATGTGCCATACCTGAGATAAATTGGAGGCTTTTATTTGGTGAGCAGATTTGTTTATTTCATTGCCCTGATAACAAACAGGGGCTGCTCAGATGAGATCAGGAGACATTTGCAATGGCACACAATGTGACGACAAAGATGACCGTGATCTGGAAAGACAGAGTCATCAGTAACAACACCAAACTCGGGTGGTTTTCCCCATTGCCGCATATGCATTTGAAACTTGTTTAATTAACTCTTCTGAGCGGGAGCATTTAAAAATCTAGCCTTCGCTGGATGCGGGAGGAGCTTTCACTGGGCATTTTAAGACTAGCATGCTTGTGCACCAAACTGTTTTATGATACACCCGCCCCTTGCATTTAAAACTAGCGCCTTGTGGAAGGCCATCTTTAATGTAAACTTTGAAACTGCTAGTGGAAGAAGTTCCAACGTTTTTCGACAAATGTCTACTATCATCTTAGATACACCCTCTGGTGCGAGAATGAACAATTAATGTTTGAAGTAATTTTGTGTGTCAAGGTTTCCTAAACTGAATTATTTATTGATTATTTTTGGTGTTCAAAGTTATCAAAAATAAAAATCTAGCATTCACTGGATGCTGGAGGAGCTTTCACTGGGCATTTAAAAAGCTAGCATACTTTTGCACCAAACTGTTTTATGATACCATATCTGTTAATTTCCAACCAATTTTGATTATATTGGAAATAGCTTTTCGGTCCACCAAATATAATGTGTTTAGTCTCATTGTCATTCAAGTGAGGTAGTTTGCATATGGATTGAAGTTTGTCTAAAGATGTGAATCAAATAGGGGCATGACAATGGTATGATTTTTCGAGAAGTAAGACCTGAAATTTAGTTTTATGCTATTTCCATCAACATGAAGTGGGCGAAGGTAACATACATATGATTTTTCATTGACTGAAATGAATTCCCTTAACCTAGGTCGAAATGGAAATAACATTCCTCAGAACTTGTAAAACTAAGTGTAGAGATTTGTCTCTGTTACACTCAGCTGGACGAGTTCAAGTTGGAGACTTTACTTGCACGACATTTAGAGCTAAACCTTGGGGTGAAAAGATCTTACAAAATGTTTATTTCGTACATATTTACCTGTGTCATCCCAGTAAAAAGTATACTAACACATCTAGCACGAATAGTGTTGGAGACAACAGTCTCTTCTGTATCATTTCATTCTCATCACGTCTAATTCAGCAATATCAACATCACTGTATCAGAATCATCGCTAAAATTATAACTACTATCCCCATAAACACCAAAACACTTGTTTAACATGCCTTGTATAGCATCGCTAGAGAAATTATCCTTGTTTACCGACGCTATTGCGAGAAAAGTACACGAGCGTGTAATCAATGAATTTTACACATCATAACTTGGCAAAAAATCGTTAAAATAGATCGACAGATACATGACATGAAAGAATGTAGCTTTATCTAAATGGTTGTGAAGAGACCTCGAACATACTTCCAAGAAAATTTACGAGATGGAGCGACAATGCAGATGCAGTGCAATGCGTGTCAGACACATCACTCCACAGCAGCAGATGGCTACTGCACGACGTGCTACATGTCGCTCCGCGCTACACGTCGCTCCGCGCTGTTGGGTTAAAGCCGATAGGAGGAAGATTAAAGTGATGGAAATGTTGATGTATTGCTGTGGATGTGTTCTAAGAGTATCCTGGACCGAGCACCGGACAAATGCTTGTGTCCTAAAATAGCTTAACATGAAGGACAGGCTCATGAAGATGATTTGCCAGGCCTGTTTGAGATAATTTGGCCACATATAATTGAGGACTGGAGCTATGGAAAGCTAATCTTAGAGCGCAAAGTGCAGTTAACAAGAACCCGAGGAAGAGTTCCAGCACGATGGTTTGACCAGATAGTTTGGTTGGGAGGTCTCTACATCAGGCGACACCTTTAGCGCAGGATAGAAGAGCCCTGTGATAGCTCTTCAGCCACACGTGTCGTGCCACCACACCCTGTGAAGTGTACATGGATAGGATTGAGAGAGAATTACAATTAACAGGATGTCTTTCAAAGATAAAAACCTTCAGGTAAAGGTAGAGTGTCTTTAACACTATTAAACATTGTTGACAGACAATAAATTAATTCTGTATGGTTAAATTGAAATTAATTAAGGATTAACATTTATTCTAGGAAATAAATAAGTGATCAGTCACATTTAAAACTCAAAATAACATCACACTTAGATGGATAACGAAAATTGAAGTAGCAGTTGAACTTCTGTATAAGGGTATCCCAAGAAAATAGAAAATCTATCACATCGGAAAAAGAAAATACTTCTTATAGTAGGGGAATAAGTTCAGCAGATAGTACAACAAATTCCAGCTATTTCCCAAAATTAATCTTAATGAATCTGGCACATCAAACATCAATCTTTCAACGTGGCACATGGGTGTAGAGGGAAACGAGTTAGCAGATAAGGCTGCCAAGGAGGCAGTTACATTGCCCTTGTTGCCTTACAAGGTTCCAGCAAGTTGTATTCGCTCTCAGCTAAGATATTTGGTTATGTCCCATTGGGAGATGGAGTGGCAGGCCAATTCACTTCCAGATAAGCTAAGAGCGATAAAAGGTACAGCGAAGGTATGGAGGACTTCCCTTCGGGCTTCTCGGAGGGAAGCAGTGGTATTATGTTGTCTTCGGATCGGCCACGGTATAGTAACGCACTCCTATTTACTGAAAGGAGAACCCCCTCCGGTGTGTACCTGCAGCGATCATATTACCTTGGCACACATCCGTACCGAGTGTGTGGTCCTGGTCGATCTGCGCCGTAGTCTAAAACTCCCGAGTACCATCTCCCTCATCCTGCAAGATGACAAGCAATCAGCAGTCAGCAGACCTCACCATCCGTTTTATGAGGGATAGTGGTCTTTTCTATCGTGTAATATTGTCCTGTGTCTTAGTGTATTTGTGTTAACTGCGCTTTTATCCCATTGACTCTATTTTAGTTTGTGTTTGCGTATTTTAATGTTTTATTTTAACTCCTAACTTGAATTATCTCTGTACTCCCAGGCAATGTCTTATTCCATTGTCATCTGTATTTTTCTATAATTTTATTAGAAAATACGCCATTGCGAATTAGATCTACTGATTGTTTTAATTTCATAATCATTTTTCACCATTTATTTTAAACTCTAGTCAGTGGATGCATTTTAAAATTTTAATTATCATCTCATGTCTTCCATCTCGTACCATTAGGGGCCGATGACCTTAGGCCTCTTTAAACAACAAGCATCATCATCATAATCATCTTTCAAATAAGAACAGAGATGCCGTGCAATAATGGAAATGAACTAATCAGGAAGATTACATAATCAGCCTTAAACTGAAGGAAAGATATTTTTAAATTAAGGGAAATAACAGCATGATAAATAAATAATAAATTAATGCTGAATATTAAAAGGCATCTAGATATAGTAATACCTTAATCAAATAGGATAGTAAAATTTACACAATAGATTTCCAGAAATATCTTCAAATAGTTCAATTTGTTAGATAAATTGAAGTAGCATGAAAATAATCTAAAAATACACTTGCTTCTGATCACTCAGGAGTACATTACTGTGTCAGTACAAAAACATGAACATATTTATAAATAAAAACTTACTTGAGAATCTGAAGCAAAGTGTTGACTCATTGTTAACCCACTCAACTCTTTTGATGTGTCGTTCACGTGATCATTGGCCAAGCCTGTATTGGCCAAGGACGAGACATTCACGCACGGTGCCAAAATGTATGCTCCTAGCGTATATTTTGCCCAAGCCTGCAAGGGTTTTCCTTGTGTGAACTTCTATGAATAGAACATTAATGTGGTTTGTTGACAGCTCTCGTAAGAAATCCTACATTAATTTATTGCCCAATTGTAGCCAGTGGAAGCACGAAACATTTTCATCATTTGTCAGTTGGTCTCCTAGCTATGGCTCTGGGTGTAGTAAAGTCCATTGACAGCAATGCTGTTGCTGTGTTAATTGAAAGTGTTCTAGGCAGCGATTATGATTACACTGAAGAAGAGATTTTGAGTGAAAATGACAGTTCATCTCATATGCCTGCCTGTGAACTCGTATATAAAGCTAGACATGCGAAAGCAAAACATAGTGACTGGGTGTGGGTTAGTAATAGTGATAACCAACCAGTTATTCACCATTTTGCATGCTCTCCAGGGATGTCAGGAGAACTGAGAGACAAATATTTAGCTAATTCTATTTTGGAATTGCCTGTATTTTTGGAGTTTATGGACCCGTTGTTTCCCACATTGCACAGGAAAAAAATATTTATGCTACGGAATAATTATCGGAACCAAATAGAAAAGAATGAAGAGATAATTTCTGATAGAAGTAATGAATTCCCATTTTCTTTGAATGGATCAGACTAACACTTGTACCACCACTTTCTAGTCACTTATTTTGTGTTACAGTATCCTCATGTACCATATTGAATAGTGTTCAATTGGGATATTTCTTGCAGTTGCTGCTGGCCCTGCAGAAGTGTTGACACTAATGAGGATGAAATTAAAGCCTACATTTCCCTCTGCATTCTGATATCCCAGGTTCATAAGCCTCACATCCAATTATTTTGGACCAAAGTTATTGAGACCCCAGAAAATGTTAACTGCCTCTACATTTACCCGAATGTTTTGATGCATACCACACAAAAAGTAATCTGACATCATAATTGGAGAATACAATAATTTTAGATGCTTCACTGAAAACTGTGCCACTAGAAAATTCTGGTTGCTGTTCCGTTTATGGCATTTATTTCAGAGCGATGCTCAGTAGTATTGACCGGTTGGTTTACTTGTGTTGAGGGCAATTTAAATCTGATTTCTAAGCTAGTGCACGGAACCATTAAACTTGAAGCGATTGGGGTTAATCCCTTGCAGATTACTTACAATATAAATAATTTTCCTAGTACTTTCATACGCTGTCTAGGAACGGGGGACTGTCCCAGGTCAAAGACGGTGATCCTCCTTACTTTCTTTGTTGTAAAATTACTTTCGTAGCCTGGTATCACAACCTCCATTCCCTCTGGGAGCTAACTCATAACTGAAATGTGACTTGTAGCTTCACTTTCCATATGCTATGGGCAAGCTGTGAACTGCACAGATATTATCCAGCATGGCACATGCACCAGTAATTAGCTCACAGAGCATGTTTCAAATATTTAATAATGAAGACAATTCCACAAATACTTCAATCAAAGTTTGAAATTGAATCATGGGGAAGTAAGTTCTTTAATGTAACTCCTTGGAATTGGGTAAATGTACCCCAAAATACCAATTTCTCTATCATGAGTGATTCAGTCCAAAATATGAATTTAAAAGTCTGCTTTCTACCAGCACACTTTTATTACACGAGAAAAGAATAAACAGTACAGGCTTATGGAAGCCAGTCTTGATGTTTTCTAGGATACAGTACATTTTTTGTTTTTCAAATGATTCCTGTTGCTTTTCAGGCACTACTTGCAGTCCTCATGGAGATTCTCAAACCTGTCTCTAAAGAAGGGTTGCTCAATATCTCTTACAAACATCACATTGTTTTTCCACAGTTGTTGCAGAATAATGCTTCTTTCAGCAGATCAGACAAATGGGAAGGAAATTCAGTAGTCTGTATAATTTTAAATACCAAACAATTTGATTTTATTATACAAAATTAAGGAGAGGAATATTATGGGGTGAGAATGGATGATTTTTCAAGTTGATGATTCTTTCCCACATTATTTTTTCTTGAAGTTCACTATTATTTCTTGCTACATTTTCATGCAGTCTTTGAAAGGAGAGACAGTAACTTCTTAAGAATAGTGATAACATTTTATCTTAATTTCAGAAAGAAGATGGGAACCAGTCAGCAGTTCTCTCTTCGCTGGAACAATTATCTTAGTCACATTATTGGTGCATTTGACTCTTTAAGAAGTGATGAAGACTTGGTGGATGTAACTTTGAGTTGCGAGGGGAAGAGGATTCGTGCTCATAAAATGTTGCTCTCGGCCTGCAGCACCTACTTCAGAGACTTGTTTAAGGTAAGTTTAATCTATAGCAATGGAATATATTGATATTCAGGTAGGGGTATGATGCTCAAAGGTATCACCGAGATATCACTATAAAATTTGTCACAAATGGAACATAACAATTGCTTTTACACATATCAAGTGAAAAATTCCTGGCACATTAAGAAATACCGTCGTTATTTGAGAAATATGAAAACATACTTAAGGCTTGTAGACAGGACTGGTTTATGTCGTATTCCGCTGCTGATGCCGTCTTTTGTTCTTTTCTTGAGGTCCAGGGCTAGCACCGAGGAATGCGAGTGCTATGTCTGTGGATTCTCATTATCTTTGTCCATTATGAGTAGAGCGGCTAGTTCAAAAAGCAAAATGGAGGTGAACAGTATTCATTTTTCGATGAGGCAAATGAACAGGTTATTGTTAAATTACAAGACCTTAAGCTATTGCCGAAGTAGCATGATCCCTGGACCAATAAATAACTTAATGAATCAGTTAGGGCACAAGTCCACAACTCGTCGTGATCAAAGAACTTCAGCGAACAAAGACATTACACACGAAATTGTTCAACGTGTGAGACAAAAGACATACGTGTGTCACTGTGAGCGTAACACCAAATGTACTTGTAAAGTGGTAAAGTACGCATACATAATGTACTCCAAAAATGAAATATTTCTTAATTTGCCAGGAATTTTTCACTTGATATGTGTAAAAGCAATTGCTAGGTTCCATTTGTGACAAATTTTATAGTGATATCTTGGTGATACCTTTGCGCATCGTACCCTTCAGGTAGAAGTACTTCTACTAGACATGGTAAATAGTAAGTGAATAGCACTTGGCAATTTGACAATTCATTTTGTAAGGAAATATGATAACTTACCCCCCTCCCCCATTTTTATGTCTTCCTCCCTCATAGCATAAGATGTTGACCGAAAGCATAGGTGCGGTGAAAATGTGGTTGTGGAGAAGACGTACAAGTGCTGGCTGCATAGGAAGAAAAACCAATGAGAAAGTTTTAAAGGAATTGAAGGATTGAAGAAACATTATAGTTAATAATCAGAGGGAAACAAATAACTTTTTGACGACTTGTTCCAACACAAAACCTGCATGTTTGAAGGGAATGTTTTCAGTGCCATAGTTGACTCTAGCTCCGTTCCCAGTGATTGGGTTACAAGCATCACTGTGTTCATCTTTAACACTTTGAGGTCTTGCTCACTTTCATATATTTTAATCCTCCGGACTGGCCATTTTTCACTAATGTTGGATTTTAAAATTAAATTCTAGTTTTGAACGTAGGTAATTTTTTATTTCACTTATTTGAGATCATACTTTCTACTTCATATATGTATAAACTGTAATACAGTTGATAGACCCCTTACTATGGAAATATTGGATTGAAATTAACAGGTTTTTAATTTCCTTACTATGGAAATATTGGATTGAAATTAACAGGTTTTTAATTTTGTTTTAAGGTCAGCATATAACTTCAGGTAATAAAATATGGCTATGTCATGTTTATTTGGATTTTTAGGCCGTTCAGAATGTTTATATAAGAAATAAATCTACGAAGTAATTAGTACATAAATATTATTATTGGCTTGTTTGGTCTGTTCAGTTGGTATAAATCGCTATTGTTCAGTCTATGTTCGCAGGTGGCCAATATTACGTGCACACTGCTGTGGAGTCGGCACAGCTCTGACACTGTTTGAAAGAAAGAATATGATGCGAAGAACTCTAGTTTGCTGCCATCATTTTTTTTTATTTTTTCTTCATAATAACAACAATGAAAACCATAGAATGTATGTCATGCAGGCTTCATTCTCCACAATAAGTGACGCAGCCCATACAGCGTACAGACTTCGACCTCAATGTGTTCAGCAAAATGGTGATCCAGCAGAATGTGCATATTACTGCCCAATTTCTGTCGCACACAATGAAGATCTTTGAGAGAATTCTTGATCAAGTGTATGAAATCATCAGCATTTATACTAACCACTGTGGCTTCATCAATAATAATGCATCAATTCTACACAACACAAACTCAGTTAATAATAATAATAATAATAATAATAATAATAATAATAATAATAATAATAATAATAATAATAATGAATTCTATAGATTAGGTGTTTATATGCTTAAAGCTAGTAGTGTCCATCCACCAGTATGAGCCAAACAGGTAGAAACTTTGACACGAGGTACTTTGAACATGTAAATCTAAAAGATTTTCAGCTATGGAAGAACATGAATACGGATCAAGATCTAAAAATCTTAAAAATGCCTGATAAGGGCTTTCTGCTTAATATCTTTGAGAATTGTTTCATCCAGCTGGATCAATTCTTTAATCCCAGTTTCAACCTTAATGAAATAATCTGAAAAAACAAACCCTTTATTTGATCTATTAATTCCTATTTTCAATAAAAAGAAATTAAGTATTCTAAACCCCCTTCTACCGGGCGAGTTGGCCATGTGGTTAGGGGCGCGCAGCTGTGAGCTTGCATCCGAGAGATAGTGGGTTCGAACCCCACTGTTGGCAGCCCTGAAGATGGTTTTCCATTTTCACACCAGGCAAATGCTGGGAGTGTGCCTTAAGTAAGCCACAGCTACTTTCTTCCCATTCCTAGCCCTTTCCTGTCCCATCGTCGCCATAAGACCTATCTATGTCGGTGCGACGTTAAGAAAAAAAATCCTTCTTTCCCTCCAACAATCACCCACCATTCCACATCCCTCAGCCCCACCTTAGGCAGAGAAGAGAAAAAAACTTTTTTCCCCCACATGTTGGAAACAAATTAACATCTCAACACTTTCCCATCATCATCATCATCATCATCATCATCATCATCATTCTGTTCACACTTGTTTCAGCTGAGCTGAGTTCTAGAAGATTCCTCAAGTGCTGATATTTTAATTGTTTCACCTGGTCTTCTGTGAGGTGCATTGTTCAAATTGGAGGAAGGCTGAGAGCTTGCACAGGACGTATGATTGTTAGGAGTGTTTTTCAAATCTTTACTTATCCTGTATTGAATTTCATGCTTGCTTCATAAATTTGATCTTTATTTATGTCTTGCCTTAACTTTGATTTTGACTGATGATGGTCTCTAGTAAGACCGAAACTAGTTTCAACGAATATATGTAACTTCTTTTTAAAGGTTACAACAAATAGTATTGAATAAGTTGAAACCTTTGGCTTTTGTTTTACACTATATTGCTCTTCAATGTAGATTAATATGAAATTTATTACGTATGAGTCAGTGAAGATTTATGAGCTTCAGACTATCATCTACGGAACAGCATCTGCAACATTTCTAGCCACTAAATGTCTTCAACAGCTTGCCGAGGATGAAGGTTGTGGATATGCACATTCAGCAATGGTCCTCCGAAGGGATTTTTATGTCGACAATGTGCTTTGTGGATGCACTACAATTGAGGAGGTGCTAAGCTAAAGCTTCAATCCGAGTTGATCAAGTTGCTAAACTGTGGTGGATTTCCATTATGCAAATGGTGTGCGAATTACAGTGATTTACTAGAGACAGTTACTGCAGAACACAGAGAGACTCAGTTACCACTGCAAAATTGACAACGCTGGTGGTGGTAAAGCCTTAGGGCTTCTTTAGCATCCAACTACAGATACATTTTTTTTTATAACAACCCAGGTCGATGTAAAGGTGTCTCAGAAGCGAAGGGCAGCATATCTAAGCGCATTGTATCTTCCATTGTTGCATAAATTTTTTACCTACGGGCACTTATTAACCCTATTAAGATAGTATAAAAAATATTTTTGCAGCAAATCTGGCTTCATAAGTTGTCATGGGATGAGCAGACTTAACGAAGGAATGGCAAATCATATACAATTGCTTACCTATACTGACCTCCCCAGAGATTGATAGATAGGTATTATGCCAGGGTGAGCCAGTAGACATCCAGATGCATGGGTTTTATGATGCTTCGGAGAAGGCATACAGTGTATGTCTGTACATGATAACAATAAAGAAACAGGGAGAAACTATGGTGCGACTTTTGTGTCAAGAGTAGCTCCAGTGAAAACGGTAACCTTACCTCTATTAGAATTGTATGGAGCGATCCTGCTCGCACAATTTGTGCAGAAAACCTTACCGATGTTAGATCTGGATGTTAGAAATATCTATTTATGGACAGATTCATCAATAGTATTGTCTTGGATTGCATCACCTGCCACTAGATGGAAGACATTTGTTGCTAATAGTTTTGTAACAACAATTCAAGAGGCCAACACATAGTGCCAAATGGAACCATGTTTCTTCCAATCAGAATGCAGCACATCTCATATCAAGGGGAACCACTTCATTGGAACTACTAAGTTCACAACTTTGGTGGACTGGTCCAGAGTGGTTGCAAAGGGACACCGATTCATGGCCATCGACTACACCAACATTACAAGTGACCGAAGAACGGAGAAGGACTTAAGTAATGTTAGCAGTGCCGAACTTCACAGGAGAGTTCATGGAACAGTATTCTATGCTGTCACGCTTAGTGAGAATTAACAGCATCGGATTCATTTGCAATCCAAGGAACGCAAATTTTAAAACAGTAAGGGGCATTAACAAGTAATGACCTACATGCAGCATTAGACAGATGCATCAAGTTTGGACAACATGTGCTCTACGCCCAGGAAATACACGAAATGAAGGGAGGTAAACAATTGTCAAAGCAAAGGAAGTTGATCAGCCTGCACCCATTCCTGGATGGTCATGAAATGGTTCGGGTTGGTGGAGGATTTGACAATTCAAACTTAACATTTGATTCCAAGCATCACCTGATTCTTCCTTCAAATCATTGCCTGACAAAACTCATAGTATTGTCAGAACATCTACGGTTATTGCATGCTGGACCATACCTTTTACCTGCAACAACACTTTGAGAACATTATTGGATTCCTACAGCTGTGACTCGCCCCTTTTAGGAGAACAATAATTGAACGAGAAATGCTACTATGCAAGCTAAGGGGGCCAATCTTTAAGTTGATGACTTAAAGACAAAAATTTATAATAAAGCTTGGACGGACTCTCATCACAGGGATGGGGTGATAGTGCACTAATCATTAAGCAGGAGAATTAGAAATCAAAAGGCTAATTAAGGCAGATTGATTAAAGTGAACTAGGAAAATACTATTTATTATATTGAATATAAATGACGACGGTTTAACGAGAACTGAATTTAAAATAGGAAATGAATTTAACAAAAAAATTGAATGACTCTACTTCGCGAAAACTTGCAATATTTTTAACTCGCTTGCTCACCATGTAGTCTTGTTCTGCTGGTCCTTGGAAAGCTTCCATCCTTGTAGCTGGAACATCACCGGTCGTCTTTGAGATATCTTCATCTGCAGCTAAGTACCATTCCTGCCTTGCAAATTGCATCAACCACTAATTGGATGATGGCTTTGAAACTATCACACTAGTCCACTATGGTACAACAAACATAAGACAAGTTATCAGACCTAAAGCGAAATACAAGATAGAAGAAGAATCATGATGCCAAGAGCTCCAACACGCCCTTTTATAACCTTCTCTCGCTCTAATTACAGGTCGCTACACGTGGTCCAATCAGTTGACACGTCTCTCCCCACTCCAGATATTAAAGTTGATGGGTCCCAACCATGATATCAACTGTTCTTCTATTAGCCCTTTCACTCAGTATCCATGGCAACATGACGCTCCTTTGAAAATATAGGCGGTGATCAGTTTGAATTATTCTGGTCGAAATACAGTAGCTATCGTTACAACACTTGAACACGTGCTCGCTTTTCCCAGAATTTGATGTCTAAATTTGTCCTTCCTTCTTCCTCGGTGATGTGGCAAGATAGAGGAAAATCTACTGCAAGTTAAATTTAAACGAATGTCGCAAGAATCTAAGTTAATATTAGGATATTCAGCCCTCGTTTACAAGTCGTAGTTACAAAGTAATGAAATGATAGTGAGCAAATGATCAAACATGAATTATAATAAAATTACATACCAAGATAAATATCATGACGTTAAATTCCTGAATTAATTACACATAATAAAATTAACGTAATTACACTGTGACGTCTGGAACGTTACACAGCCAAATCAGTGATCAAGTCTGTCTTGCATAAATGCCTTAGATGTTTTAGGCTGAAGGCTAGAGTTTCTCAGCAACTAATCCGAAATTTGCATTACTTAAGGTCCAACCATCTCGACCATTTCTCAGTGCTGGTGTGGACTATGGAGGCCCAGCATAAATCAAGTGTGGAAATACGTGGAGCAAAACAACACTGAAATGCCATATTGCCATATTAATCTGCCTGTCAACAAAGGCATTCCATCTAGAAGTGGTTAGCAATCTGTATTCAGAAGCCCATATAGGTGGCCTCAAAAGTTTTACAGCAAGAAGAGTTTAGAGTTGGCATATACACAGTGACATTGGAACCAATTTTGTTGATGCAAACTGGGAACTACAGGATCTGAGAAAATAGTTCCTGTCAGAATCATTCATTCTACGACTTTATGAGCATGCAGCAGCAGGGCAGATAATCTGGCAGTTCATACCTCCAAGCTCACCTCACTTCGGCGGTCTATGGGAAGCAGTTGTGAAATCCATGCAATACCATTTTAAACGTGTAGTAGGCAATAATATATTCACATTTGAGGAATTAAGTACACTAACTGCTTTAACCCCCGTTCTTTTAGCAATTCCGTCATAAGATCCCATGGACCCAAGTTATTTATCTCGTGGTCATTTTCTAACCGTTGCACCTCTCACCTGCCTACGTGAGCCTTATTTAACTGACCTGCCCTTGTTTAAATTGACAGCGAGTGCATGCTATGCTATGCAACAGCAGTTGTGGAGAAGGTGGTCATCTGATGATGATGATGATGATAATAATAATAGTTATAATCGTATGGCCTCAGTACCTCATTTCATTGCAGCAGAGATGAAAGTAGGCAACTTCCAAGGACAATCTGCTGCCCGGAGCAGTGGTGCTTATTCTTGAGGACAATCTACTTCCTTTACAGTTGCATATGGGAGTCAGCATCAAAATTCACCCAGGCAAGGATGGGGTGGTGAGAGTGATAACATTGCAAACCAAGGCAGGCACACTCAGGCATCCTATTCACAAGTTGATCTTACTGCCTACACAATAGGAAGTCTAAGACAAAGGAACAGTGTATTAAAAAAAATAAAAAATACATAGGAGGACTTTAATCAGTCATATATATTAAAGTCTAATAGTATTAAATAGCTTCTTCATCCACTCCCAAAACTTCTTCATCCTGTTGGATTTGCTTGCCCTTTGGTTGTCAGTGATGGTGTAGTTCCTTCGTTCAAAAATTATGGGTTTGAATCATAAGTGTTTATTCCTTAGAATCATCTTCTCTTCTCTGCCTTCAGTTTGGAGCATTGATAAATTTAATTCTTCTAGATCATTCATGATCTCTGTGAACCAAGTGTTCTTTGTGCTTCACTAGCCTGGTTTCTGGCAGTCTGATTACATGACACAAAAAAAAGAAGCAATTTTCCTTTTCCGCATTGTATCTATTACTGATTCGCTTTTACGATGTACCACTTCATTAGGTAATAATCTCCATTGGCCATCAACTTGGTGTTTCTTATTGATGATTGTCCTGATGATTCTTCTATCTACTTTCTGCAGTTTATCGATTGTTGATTTAGTGTTCGACTTGAGGAGTGTTTCGCTAGCATAAGTCGCTTCGGATTTTACAACTGTATTGTAATGTCAAATTTTAGAATTCATTTTTGTTTATAAGTTGGCCAGGTGATTCGCTGTGTTGTTTTCAGTTTAGATGTTCTGCTGTCGATGGATGTTTCCTCTTTTGTGTTCCAGACATTTGAAATCATTCAGTCTTATATTGTTTGCCCTTATCGAGGTGAATGGCTGGTGTTTTCAATTCTGAAGTTCGGCATCATTTCAGTCATTTCAAACGAGTTTTGCAGTCCGATTTTTGCAGCAATTTTCTTGAGTTCTTCAATTTGAAATTTAGCTTCTTCCACACTACTTGCTAGTAATGCAAGATCGTCTCCAAATGCTAGGCAATTGAGTTTAATATTTCTGCCTATCTTGATGTTTGAATGACTGTGTATAATAATAAATTTACTGACAATGGAACAGTGTTCATAATACTGTAATATACTTGTATTATTGTTGAATCTGGTATATTCAAGGATGGTTGGGGAGGGGGGGGGGGTATGTTTGAGTCATGTTTGGTTTATTGTACAAGTTATATTTGGTTTAGTTTTAGGTTATGATTATTTTAAACTATTGTACTGTAGGTTTTGGTGTATTGGCAACAGTGTGTTGGTAGAGAGCTGGCACAACATGGCGACGGTATAGGTCCATTTTCCAATTACAGTAGTTTCAGTCGTGCTAAAGGAACAGTCAACAGGTCATGCAGTGTAAAATAATGTATAAATGTAGAATTGTGTTATAAATGTGCAAGTTATTAAGCCCAACTAAGAAGAAAAAGATTATGTTTGAAGGGAAAGTTCTTGGTTAGAGACAAAAAGGGAGACAGTATAAAAAAGATGATTGAGTGTACTGGAGGACACTAGATGCCAATTGCTAATACAGAAGACAGCAGGAAGAAGAGAGGACTGGTTATACCCCAAGGCAAAACCCAAAGAGAGGAATATGATAAGACACGAGACCATGCTCTCTGATATAGAATATGGATATCGTAGAATGATGCAAATGTTCATTCATTGTTAGTGTTTTTATGTGGCGATAGAATGTTTGTGTGTTTCAGTATAACAGTATAAAATTATAGACACGATACTGTGTAGGCTTTTGGGCTTATGCCGTGTCAAGAAAATAATGTGAAATTCTTTACGTTTCGCAGAGAACTCGGCATAAGCCCAAAAGCCTATACAGTATCATGTCTATAACTACGGACCATGAAAGCATAAATAGCAGTATAAAATTATATTATATTGGTTTGGTTTTCTAGTCCTTTGTGAAAGGAAAATATATTTTATGAAAGAGTATAATGTATATTGTCTATTGTTCTAGAATGTTCTAGATAATTTTTTCCCAACATTCAGACAATTTCATTTTGTCATTCTTACAGAAGTTCACATCCTTACTATCAAAAATCCTTTTAAAGATTAATTTCGGTATTGTCGAAAGATATTTTTTCATAGCAAATTTTGGAAGGTTAGATACAGATATTAGTCGCATGGTTCGTGGTCTGGGGTTTAAGAAGGACAGAGCTGAATATTTCCTGAAATGTCCACTACTGTACAGTGGTGTTAGATGTGTACGACCTTGGATTATCATTTTGGAAGGTCACTCACTATCCATTGATCAATGCAGGTGCTTCTGGGAAAGAGCTTCCCTCAAACTGTTGAGTTGTTCACAGTACTTGATCCAACTGGTTGTCTGCTATGCATCAGCTCATAATATATCACACCATGGCATTCTCTGCCAATGCATAACATCACACTCTTGCGATGGTTAGTGTTTGAGGATGATGGGAAGAACTTCCCTATTTACACCTTGGTCTCTGGTTCATATTGTTATTGTAAACAATCCACGTTTCATGTACAATAACCATGTTCTTGAGAAAGAATTGTTCTTCTTTTAGAGAGTGATCACACACAAGTATATGCAACACTCATTGCCACTTGTTGCGATTGTATGATCCCCACGCATAGGCACTATTGATATATCTCTTGATGTAGAAATGTCTTAGGACAGTTATGCCATACCAGTACTCCAGTACTAGAAATAAGTAATGGCCCTGGCTCTTCCCCAGAGTAGTCACAAAAGTTAAAGTTTACGGAAGTTTGTGGATTGAATCTGCTCTGATGCTAGGGGCAATTTTGGTATACACACTGTAAAATTACATGAAGAATTTGTATTACATGCTACACAAGGCGTTGGGGTTAATATTAACACATTGGAGACACCGCCCATAGTTTTTACAGGCGTGTTATTTCATTGCTGCTGATGGAGCTTGGGGAATCTACGGGTGCATGATTTCACTGGAGTTAAAAATAGTGGCTGCCCTTTCATTGAGATGTGACTTTACCGAAATACTGCTGGATATTTCTATAAGCATAAAATGTACTGGTTATGAGCATAAGTCGAGAGATCTTCTTTCAAGGTATTGATACAGCCATGTTCCTACATAACATGAAGCTGCGTCATCCTTCACTCGCAGCTGTGAAATGAGCAGGAAAGTATGTGTGCACAGACAGGAAGAGAGTGTGTTTGAGAGGCAGGCTTGTTTGTGTCATTTTTTGAATATTTTGCATGTCTAATTCAAGTGTACGATATTTAGACGATGAATCCATACTGGATGTTCTTATGGAAGACTCAGGTTTTGAAATTGAGGATAACAATTATGTAACCCGTTCTGTATTACATAATAATAAGTCACGGCATAAAGGAGAATAATAATAATTTTCAAACCAGATTAAATAACTTCGAACACATATGCATGATTAATGCATAAAACAGCAGAATGTAATTATCAGATTAGGCAACATGACAACTAAAGGAGCGGACCCGGCCGCGCTATCGGCTTCCATGCTTGTTCCCCTGACACAGAGCAAGCCAAAAAATGACCCTGTATATATTAAAGTCATTTCAAACAATAGTATTCTTGTATCGTTATGAAACTGAAAGAAAAAAGACAATCAGCGAACAGAATATAATTATTATTATTATTATTATTATTATTATTATTATTATTATTATTATTACAACAGTAACACAAAATACTGAGCAAGTTGGCTAAGTAGCATACTATAAGCAATATGTTTTTGTAATTTTATGGTAACTCATTGAGGATGACTATAGAATAGAAACATATATGGGGGAAGACTACATCTTATTAGATGGTACCTTGTATCGAATAGGAGGATTGCAATAAATTATCTTGTTGTAAGAGTTCTATTCTCAATATGGAATGAATTTCATAATCTGTAACAGGTCTGTTTCATCAGAAAGCTTAATGTACCATTCTGACATCACTACTGATTGAGCAAAAGATGTGACATGCCATACTATGTCCCTTATTTCCTTGCTTTCCACTGTATAATTTACTAGCAATTCTTGGCAAGCAAGTTTTGCTTCTGACAATACCATACACCAAGAAATAGGCAACCGGTTACAAGCTGCATCAAAATTCTACCACTTCATTTGTGAACTACTTTGGGATGGCACATTTCTTCAAGCTTTGAAGATTACACTCTACAAAACACATATTGTACCAATTGTAACGTATTGATTGGAAGCAGCATCTTTGACTGGACCTGCAAAACAATGTCTACACTGACAGACCATCCTATAGGGAGTCTTCTCACTGTCCCTCACAAAAACAGTACAGGGACCACCAGACTTAAGAAGGTTTCAGGCACACAGCCAGAAAATGAAAGCTTGCTGGGTACTTTGTAGGGAAATTCCTAAGCTGTGGACTTGTTAATTTATATAAAGGAATATCACAAGAAAGAAAAGTTTTGCATAAATCTTGAGTTAGAGGTAAAAAGTGGTGGTGGCCTCTGTTTATTTATTTGGTTGACAGTGTCATCGTAAAATTTTGGAAAATGCATAGACTAGTAAACGAGGAAAAAATCTGTCACCTGCAATTTAGATATTATATAGCTCTGGCGTGATGAAATCTGAAGGTGATGACACTAAAGATTATGTATATGGTGATGATGGGGAAGGCAATAAAGAAACTGGCATAGAAGGAAGAGAAAATTCTAATTACGGATGACCGTTAAAGGCAGCTTTACCCACGGAAGTGTGTTGTGATCAAATAGTACAGTTCATAATCCAAGAAGAAAACAAAACTAGAAGAAGATGCTGACTGTGCAAGAGCACAACAATTTACAAGTGTCAAAAATGCAATATTCATCTTCTTTCAAACCGTTTCCAACAATTTCGCTCTTGCTAATTGAAGATGCCTACTAGGCCCAAAGTTGTGTAAAGGCAACATTAGGCTGAACCTAAACTATTTATAAATAGTTTTGTTCCCACATTTTCTGGTCTTTATGATCTAATTTCAAGTGAAATATACAATAATATTCCAAAAAAAAAAAAAAAATGTTTTTTTCAGTGCTTGGTCCTTAATGGGTTAAACTACACAGGACTACACATAACTTTCGCTCATACAAACACTTACACAGTTTGCACGCTCTCTCTCTCTCTCTCTCTCTCTCTCTCTCTCTCTCTCTCTTAGTTTCTCACTTGTTCTCACACTACACAGTTTTACATTCACACACAAGGTACACAGTCACACGGTCACACATTCTCTCCTTCGCCACCAGTCCGCACTGTAGCACGCTAGTCCGACAATCACAGCAGCCACACACTACACAGTACTGGCAATCACTCGTTGACTGAGCTCAAGACTGAACTTAATTTCAGCAAGACATTGTCAGAAGGCGAAAGAAATAGGCAATCACCTTCTCCTGGCCATCCTGCGCTTGTGACAGCACCCCACCAGTTCCCGCATCGTTGGCGTTGGTTTCGATGATGAACTTCTCCCCAGGCTTGGGGTATCTAAGGATTTTTGCCGTACGCAGGGACTCCTTCACCTTATGGAATGCAGCTTCCACCTCACTTCACCATTGGAAAGGCCTCTTCTCCTCGGTGAGCCGTGTAAGAGGCTTTGAGATGTCTGTGTAGCCAGCTATACATCTGCGGTAGTACGTGCAAAAGCCAAGGAAACTCCTCAGTTCTCGCTTGTCCTTCAGCACCAGCCAGTTCCTGACAGCATCTAACTTCTCCGGATCCGTGGCTACTCCCTCCGATGACACGATGTGGCCCAGGTAGTGCACCTCCGTCTGGAACAGCTGGCATTATCTTGGATTTAACTTTAGGTGAGCTCAACATAGCCTCTGGAACACTCTCGACAGGTTTTCAATGTGCTCTCTGAAGGTACGTCCCACAATAATTATATCATCCAGATACACGAGGTAGGCGTCCTGAGTTAGCCCCCCTCAGTACAGCCTCCATCAGTCGCTCGAAAGTCGCCGGCGCGTTGCAGAGGCCGTTGGCATCACGGTGAACTGGTAGAGCCCTTCGCCGATTGAAAACGCCGTCTCCTCTTTGTCTTCCGGATGGAGTGCCACTTGCCAGTACCAAGTCTTCGGGCCCAAAGTAGAAAACCACTGGGCTCCAGATAACATGTCCAGGGTATCAAATCAATCAATACTGATCTGCATTTAGGGCAGTCGCCCAGGTGGCAGATTCCCTATTTGTTGTTTTCCTAGCCTTTTCCTAAATTATTTCAAAGAAATTGCAAATTTATTGAACATCTCTCTTGGTAAGTTATTCCAATCCCTAACTCCCCTTCCTATAAATGAATATTTGCCCCAGTTTGTCCTCTTGAATTCCAACTTTATCTTCATATTGTGATCTTTCCTACTTTTATAAACGCCATTCAGACTTATTCGTCTACTAATGTCATTCCACGCCATCTCTCCGCTGACAGCCCGGAACATACCATTTAGTCGAGCAGCTCTTCTTCTTTCTCTCAGTTCTTCCCAACCCAAACATTGCAACATTTTTGTAACGCTACTCTTTTGTCGGAAATCGCCCAGAACAAATCGAGCTGCTTTTCTTTGGATTTTTTCCAGTTCTTGAATCAGGTAATCCTGGTGAGGGTCCCATACACTGGAACCATACTCTAGTTGGGGTCTTACCAGAGACTTATATGCCCTCTCCTTTACATCCTTACTACAACCCCTAAACACCCTCATAACCATGTGCAGAGATCTGTACCCTTTATTTACAATCCCATTTATGTGATTACCCCAATGAAGATCTTTCCTTATATTAACACCTAGATACTTACAATGATCCCCAAAAGGAACTTTCACCCCATCAACACAGTAATTAAAACTGAGAGGACTTTTCCTACTTGTAAAACTCACAACCTGACTTTTAACCCCGTTTATCAACATACCATTGCCTGCTGTCCATCTCACAACATTTTCGAGGTCACGTTGCAGTTGCTCACAATCTTGTAACTTATTTATCACTCTATAGAGAATAACATCATCCGCAAAAAGCCTTACCTCCGATTCCACTCCTTTACTCATATCATTTATATATATATAAGAAAACATAAAGGTCCGATGATACTGCCTTGAGGAATTCCCCTCTTAATTATTACAGGGTCGGATAAAGCTTCACCTACTCTAATTCTCTGAGATCTATTTTCTAGAAATATAGCAACCCATTCAGTCACTCTTTTGTCTAGTCCAATTGCACTCATTTTTGCCAGTAGTCTCCCATGATCCACCCTATCAAATGCTTTAGACAGGTCAATCGCGATACAGTCCATTTGACCTCCTGAATCCAAGGTATCTGCTATATCTTGCTGGAATCCTACAAGTTGAGCTTCAGTGGAATAACCTTTCCTAAAACCAAATTGCCTTCTATCGAACCAGTTATTAATTTCACAAACATGTCTAATATAATCAGAAAGAATGCCTTCCCAAAGCTTACATACAATGCATGTCAAACTTACTGGCCTGTAATTTTCAGCTTTATGTCTATCACCCTTTCCTTTATACACAGGGGCAACTATAGCAACTCTCCATTCATCTGGTATAGCTCCTCCGACCAAACAATAATCAAATAAGTACTTCAGATATGGTACTATATCCCAACCCATTGTCTTTAGTATATCCCCAGAAATCTGATCAATTCCAGTCGCTTTTCTAGTTTTTAACTTTTGTATCTTATTGTAAATGTCATTGTTATCATATGTAAATTTTATTACTTCTTTGGCCTTAGTCTCCTCCTCTATCTCGACATTATCCTTGTAACCAACAATCTTTACATACTGCTGACTGAATACTTCTGCCTTTTGAAGATCCTCACATACACACTCCCCTTGTTCATTAATTATTCCTGGAATGTCCTTCTTGGAACCTGTTTCTGCCTTAAAATACCTATACATACCCTTCCATTTTTCACTAAAATTCGTATGACTGCCAAATATGCTTGCCATCATATTATCCTTAGCTGCCTTCTTTGCTAGATTCAATTTTCTAGTAAGTTCCTTCAATTTCTCCTTACTTCCACAGCCATTTCTAACTCTATTTCTTTCCAGTCTGCACCTCCTTCTTAGTCTCTTTATTTCTCTATTATAATAAGGTGGGTCTTTACCATTCCAGGATGCTAAAGGGTTTATTGTGTCACCTATTCAATACATTATAAATTTTTAAACACTTAGGAATTTATTATTAATTCCATTTGAGACATGTTTCACCCTTCATTCCATCTATTCCAGGTAACGGGAAACAGTCCTTCTTTGTGATGTTGTTCAACTTGCGGTAATCGATGCAGAAGCAGAGCTCACCGTTCTTTTTCTTCACCAGGACCACTGGTGATGACCACGGGCTGTTCTACTCCTTGATGACTCCCCGCTGCTTCATGTCATCTAGCATCTGGTCTATTTCCACCTTCTTTGTCAGGGGTACCCTACGAGAAGGCTGTCGGATTGGAGTGGTGTCTCCGGTGTTAATGCGATGGTACACTATCCGTCTTTCCGTAGTCGCCTCCAGTAGCAGTGAAGATGTCCCGAAACTCGTGGATTAGTTCCTTAAGCTCCCTGAGCTGTCTCGCCTCCAAATGTTTCCGGGCGTGGGATATTATCTTACGGAGCTTATCCAATCCTTCGTTTGATTCCAGGGCCTGTGCATCTTCGTCATCCAATGGCATGACGCACGTGACTGGTTCACAAGTCCCAAGCTTGGTCCCGCTGGGTATCCTCTGCCCTCGAGACGTTGAATTCAGTATTCGTACCGGCACGCACCTTTGTAGGATGCTAAAGGGTTTATTGTGTCACCTATTCAATACATTATAAATTTTTAAACACTTAGGAATTTATTATTAATTCCATTTGAGACATGTTTCACCCTTCATTGAGGGCATCATCAGTCATAGTACCTCCTCAAGTCATAAATCAGGTACCTGATTAGTAATTGAATTGTAAACATTAAGATACATGTCGACTGAATATAAAAACCGAGCTAAGTGCCAAAACAATCACATTCCATTCTATTGCTAAAACGTGGGCTATGTGCCTATACCTGTCCAGTAAAAACCGGGCTATATGATATTCAGTCTGCAAGTAGTTCAAACATTAGTCACAAGAATTCACCTTGGGCTAAGTGCCACCTACCATGTATCATAACCCGGGCTATGTGCCAAGCCCCATGTGACTGGTTTTGTACTGCAGTTCAGTACCAGTTTTACTTAGAAACAGTGAGAAAATACTTTCCAAACCCAAGATTTCAGAAACTGAGAAAAGACACGTGTATTACTTGTGATTTGTTGCACAGCAAAATACAAAATGACCAGAGGATCAACAGACTACACCAGACCTCACTGGAAATTCACCACAGGAAAGCAGAGAGAGAGCCAGAGAAATGATGAAACTAGTTCACAAAGAATCAGCTGTTCCCGTAAGTGATACCTGTACAATTTCAGTCGACTTCCAGCAAGTGTTTTCTTTACCAACACTAACCCACTGCCAAATGTATTACTTACGACAATTGTCTTGTTTTAATCAGGGTTTGCACTTGGCTGATAACAATCAGGGATTTATGTTTGTTTGGCGTGAGGTTTTAAGTGGCCGGGGAGGCAATGAAATTGCCATTTGCATATTCAGAGGCATTAATAGTAACATAACAAACAAGAAAAAAGTGATCGAATGGAGCGACAACTGTGGGGGCCAAAATAAGAATAAGATGCTATTGTTTCTTTGGATATATTAGGTTTCTGACAACTTTTTTTTGCTTTACGTCGCACCGACACAGATAGGTCTTATGGCGACGATGGGACAGGGAAGGGCTAGGAGTAGGAAGGAAGCGGCCGTGGCCTTAATTAAGGTACAGCCCCAGCACTTGCCTGGTGTGAAAATGGGAAACCACAGAAAACCATCTTCAGGGCTGCCGACAGTGGGGTTCGAACCTACTATCTCCCGAATACTGGATACTGGCCGCACTTAAACGACTTCAGCCATCTAGCTCGGTAACAACTATGTTGATGAGGTTCAACATAATTATATTGTCCCAGGCCACTCCTACTTAAGCTGCGACTGCAACGTTGGTCTCGTAGAAAAAAATAAAGAGTTGAGAAATGTGAGATTCCCTTGGATGTTGTCAGACTTCTCTGTACAGCCTGCACACACACACACAAAAAAAAAAAAAAAAAAAAAAAACACCCCACCAACCAACTTTGATGGATGAAGATTTTTATGACTTCAGCGCAGCAGCTAAAAGTTGCCTTAGTACGACAACTTTAGAAATTTCTAAGGTTGTTTGGGTCGAAAGGCGGGATTCCACTGAGGCAACATTTGGGCAACATGGAGCATGCGACAGTGAAGCAGTTGCAGTCGACTTTCAATTGAAGAAACATGGCATGACATGTAGCGTGTGGCTGTGTGGCATGAGACATATTGCCATCTGTCAAACACTCTCTGGTGCCGCATGCCTCAAAAATATGCTTGTCGAACAGTGTCGCCCGGGATCCAACAGTGTGTGGATCGGTGCTACAATTTCCGTGCGACAAGATGAAGTGGGCTATTGAAAACACTGCGAATTTAATTGGGGATTATCACAATGCTCTGGAATTGCGGAATGTAACATTGAGTGATTGTGAAAAAACAGTAGAAAAGGAAGCATACGTTAAAATGGCCCCCAGAAAAATATGACTGCAGTGTCCACAAACTGAAGAAAATTAAAATGCGTTCAGCTTTCCACCGAGAGCACAAAAAATTCAGAAAATGAAAACTGGTGTTGCTTCTCCATTGACAGGAAATCTGTGGTTTGCATATAATCTACTTACCTTTCTTCTTGAAATCGATGCTCCAAACATCAGGTGACAATGAGGAACGTGAGGTGAATTGATTTTATGCTACTGTTTTGCTCTAATAAATGAAATAATTTAACTGCTTATGAACTGTTGTAAATAAAATTGTGATTTATTCAATGCCCACCGGGCTGAGTGGCTCAGACGGTTGAGGCGCTGGTCTTTTGACCCCAACTTGGCAGGTTCGATCCTGGCTCAGTCCGGTGGTATTTGAAGGTGCTCAGATATGTCAGCCTCGTGTCGGTGGCACTTAAAGGAATTTTTGCAGGCCTAAATTGCGGCACCTCGGTGTCTTCGAAAACCGTAAAAGTAGATAGTGTGACGTAAAGCCATTATTATTATTGTTATTATTATTATTATTATTATTATTATTATTATTATTATTATTATTATTATTATTATTATTATTATTATTACTATTCAGTTCCTGGTTTCATCCTCATTAGTACTGGCAATAGTTTGCACTAGAAATAAATAAATTAGAGGTAACTATTAAAATAGAATTTAATGACATCATAGTACTAACTACAACAACAACAATAATAAACTTGGCAATAATAAACTCAGTCCGGTGGTATTTGAAGGTCTTCTAGTAGACCTACGTCAGCTTCGTGTCGGTAGATTTACTGGCACGTAAAATAACGCCTGCTGAAACTAAATTCCGGCACATCGGCAAATCAGAAAACTGTAAAAGTAGTTAGTGGGACTTGAAGCCAATAACATTATTGTATAGTAATAACAAAGAACAATAATAATAATAGCAATCATAAATTCTACATATCAGTATATTATGGCATTTTCATGCCTATGGATTTCTCGTAAATACGTCACTTAATAGCATAACAACAAATGGTTCTCTTTTCTACACTGTTAACAGACAACAATTAATCTACTTTTTATTCGGATATCCTTCGCCGCTACTCTAATTACGCAGTCTTCCAACACTGTTTCATCATAGTCTTTTTCTTCCTCACCATGTATACTTATTGCCGGGCCCGTGGTGTAGGGGTAGCGTGCCTGCCTCTTACCTGGAGGCCCCGGGCTCGATTCCCGGCCAGGTGAGGGATTTTTACTTGGGCCTGAGGGCTGGTTCGAGGTCCACTCAGCCTACGTGATTAGAATTGAGGAGCTATCTGACGGTGAGATAGCGGCCCCAGTCTAGAAATCCAAGAATAATGACCAAGAGGATTTGTCGTGCTGACCACACGACACCTCGTAATCTGCAGGGCTTCGGGCTGAGCAGCGGTCACTTGGTAGGCCAAGGCCCTTCAAGGGCTGTAGTCTACTTATTGTCATAGTTGCTGCCAGTTATCTTTCATTCTCCTAGTATAAGTATTAGAAATGTGAACTATATGGGGGTAAAATGATCAGAATAGGGTCAGGATATTCTGCTTAAAACTAATACATTTTAATTTTTAAAAATATCATTAAATTCCAGTGAACAAGAAGTTTCTAATCTTCCTGTACCTCTAGGCATACAGATTCTGTCATGGTACATGACCTTCATCTGACAAAGTACTCCAAAAAAATCATCACTAATGGCTTTCGCCTCTTGAAAATTCCGACGTGGTTTGTTTGCCAAATGCTCCATGCCTTATCGAGCTTGGATCACTCTGCGCCATGCACTTTTCTGGGATGATTCGTGAGATGATAGGTTGAGAAATTCGAAACAAGGAAGTATAGCTGTCACCAGCCGGTCAAAGTCGAGTGAGGAACTGTTGTCTTGGTTGCCTTGATGGAATAACGTTTGTAGTTGGCAACAAGTCTCCACAAGTAACGCATGCTACACCCGGCAACACATGTAGCATTCCACATATTTTGTGCCCGACTGACAACAAGCCGCATGCTACAAGGAGCAACATTTGTTGCCAGCCACATGCTCCATGCCGCCCGAATGTTGCCTGAGTGGAATCCTGCCTAAAGTCACCAAGAAATATCCAGGAACCGTATATATATATATATAGCACACACACACACACACTCTCTCTCTCTCTCTCTCTCTCTCTCTCTCTCTCTCTCTCTCTCTCTCTCTCTCTTTCAGTGATTTTGAACTCTGGGCAAAAACAAACATGTTTAAAAAAGGGGTAACGAATGAAACTATAAAAAACTTTGAATTGCCACGGTTGGGAATGATATCAAGATTGAAGCCTGCAAAGTAGGAAGATCTGAAAAAGATGATTCCGTACCTGATGGGAGAAAACAAACCTTTTTACACTGAACTAACACAGTAGCCATGGTTTCAAGAACATGGTTTACGTATTAAAACTTTTAATATTTGTATAACAATTATAATAGTCTAAAGGAAACTACTTGTACACTACATTGTTTTCAAAGTATCAATTTTTTTCTACAAAAAAGTTTTCAGGAATACTACTTTTTAGTTAGGGCCTACTATTATTATGACTTGAGTACTTAGTTTTTTGTTTTATGAATAAAATTCATTTAAAAAAGATTTTCTCCTTTCTTTATCGAAATGTTATCCATACCTGTCGTTTGCTCACTCTGCTCTTGTATATTTTGCCTTTCATTATTGTGATACTTTAACGGCACTTAGCCCGGTTTTAATGGAACAGGGGTTGGCACATATCTCATTTCGTAAAATGTTCAGACAAAACCGGTAATTACAGTAATATTCCTTAGTTAACATTAAGCTTTCATGAGTGTTTATATTATAAGTGCTTCTGACTTTTTTTTACGCTTTTTTGGAAGAAAAATAAAAAACTGTGAAAATGACTTATGTTTTTTCTGTTTATCTCAGAACTTAGATTTTGGCACTTAGCCCGGTTTTTATATTCGGTCGACACATTACAATGGGAAAGTTAATATATTTTAATGTTTACAATTTAATAACTAATCAGGTACCTCATTTATGCCTTGAGGAGGTACTATGACTGATGATGCCCTCAATGAAGTGCGAAACATGTCTCAAATGGAATTAATAATAAATTCCAAAGTGTTTAAAAATGTATAATGTATTGAATAGGTGACACAATAAACCCTTTAGCATCCTACATTCAGTATCTTCAATACGGATTAACAATGATATTTATCACCTGCAACGCAGCTTTGTGCCGGAACGAGTGTGCTGGCCAGGTAGAGTCCATGATCGGCGGTTGGCAGTCTGGGTTCCACGAGCACGCTGTCCCCTTGTATGGGTTTCTCTATCTGTGCTGTAACCATCATCTTGCTGTTGGCTGCTATCACTTCGTTGCTGGCCATCGTTAATCACGCTACTCGAGGTTGCGTCCCTGGGCATTGGAGCATTACCTCTTGTTTGCCGAGCCACAACACACGTCCCACATCGACAGTCGCCTCCTGTTCCTGTAGCGCGTCTACTCCCAGGATGACCTCATCCGTGATGGTGGCTACGAAGGGCCAGAACTCGTAGGCGTCGTCCCAGCGTCAGTTGATGTAGCGCCTCCTTCAGGACAGGGATGGTGTCTCCTGAGGCCGTTTCCAGCATGTAAGGGGGGTTGGGTTCCCTCCCTGTCCGGCCTGGTGATGGTCAATCCCGCCCCCGTGTCTATCATGACCCGGCACGACCTTTCTCCGAGCCACACGTCGGCGACTCGGTGACCACATTTAGCGTGAGACGAGGGGACGGTAGTGACGGTGCCGACGAGCCCTTCTCCTTGTCGGCCCGTACTTGTTTCCCTGATGAGGGGTTGCCTCCATATGGCAGTTCCTTTGCAGGTGGCCACGCTCGCCACAGTTCCAACAGGTGATCTTGTTGGTGCGTCGGCGTTTCAGCGGTGGCATGTGTCGTTCTGTAACGGCGCAGGTCTCCGGCGCGTCCTCGCTTCTCACGGCTCGTATTCTTGGTGATGGTGCTGCTGTTCCCTTTACTGCCTCCATCCTCAGGGCTGAAGTCAGGGCCTCCCTGAGGTTATGTTGCTCACTGAGCATCAGCTTTTGACATATCTCAGTGGCACGCAGCCCATCAATGAATGTATAGGCTGCCTCCCGCTGAATGTGGTACTGAGGCAGTCCATCCAGAGCCTTGTGGGATAGCTGCTCCACATCTAGCACGAATTCCTGCAGTGTCTCATTAGCACGCTGGGTCCTCTTCCTTCCTCAGCTGGACTCGGTAGGCGGCTGCCAGCTGGTGGTCACCGCATCGGCTGTTGAGTTCTCTATCTCGTCGTAGAAGGTACCCGGCTGGAGGCTGTGTAGTACTTCCGCTGCTGGTCCTTGCAGTCCAGTGATTAGGTGCATGGCCCTCATCTGCGATGTCCAACTGTGCCCGCATACGGTCTCGAATTGGACCCGGAAGGTTGGCCAAAATGTTTTCCCGCTGAAGCACGGGCGTTTTACCTTTCTGGCGCTGGAACCGCTGTCGCTGCAGGGGGTCCTTGCACGGGTCTTCATGGCTGTCACTCTCAAATGTGGGGCACTTCTTCTTTCAGGTCTCGAACCCCTGACTCCACAACCTGCGGTATTTCTTTCACTTGTTTTTCAACCAGTTCCTGTACGTCCTGCATAATGTCACTCTTTAATTTTCTTTGAAGAGAGCGCATTTCCTGTTCTAATTTACCTTGTCCACCCTTGACTTCACTTGACTTGATTCCTGTTGTTCCTTGTGGAACATAGGGCATCAACAAAGCATCTCCATCTTTCCTGTTGCCAGCCAACCTCTTCACCTCTCTCCAGGTCTCCCCTTCTTCCATTGCCTCCATGTGTACAGATCTTCGCCACGTTTGTTTGTGCCTTCCTCTCCTCCTGTGGGTGGGGGTGGTAGAATTAACACCCACGGTATCCCCTGCCTGTCGTAAGAGGTGACGGAAAGGGGCCCCAGGGGCTCTGAACTTTGGAGCGTGGGCTGGCGACCATGGGGCCCTCAGTTGAGTCCTGGCATTGCTTCCACTTACTTGTGCCAGGCTATTCATTTGCATCTATCCTATACGACCTCTCTTGGTCAACTCTTGTTCTTTTCCAACCCTGACACTATTAGGTTTGCGAGGGCTAGGGAGTCTTATCATTTTCACACCCTTCGTGGCCCTTGTCTTCCTTTGGCCAATATCTTCATTTTTCAAAGTGTCGGATCCCTTCCATTTTTTCCCTCTCATTAGTGTTATATAGAGGATGGTTGCCTAGTTGTACTTCCTCTTAAAACAATAACCACCACCTCCTCCTTTTACCCTGCGGGTTCCAATCCAGTGCCTCTCTCTCAATGGCTTCATTCCCATTCCTCAATGCATGCACTATCCATTTCCATTTCCGCTGCTTTATCTGTAGGGTCATCTTGGTTTCACCCGTCCATCTCCATAGTTCATGACTGGAGATTACTTCTGGCCAGTAGATGTTTAGAATCTTCCTTAAAGCAGTTGACAAAAGTCTGCAACTTGGAGGTAATCACTTTAGTCACTTTCCAGGTCTCGGACCCATATAGTAGAACAGCCTTGACATTACTTCGAAAATGCGAAGTTTGTTCCTGATAGATATTTTGTTGTTCTTCCATACCAGATAGAGCCAAACAAAGGCACCATTTGCTTTTTGTATACGTTGAGAG
Organism: Anabrus simplex; assembly: GCF_040414725.1. NCBI lineage: Eukaryota > Metazoa > Arthropoda > Insecta > Orthoptera > Tettigoniidae > Anabrus > Anabrus simplex. The sequence goes on along the minus strand of NC_090271.1, from coordinate 73,255,709 downwards.
ACATCCTGTACTGCTCCTCTATCTTTGGTAACTACACTGCCCAAATAGGTGAAACTATCCACATCCTCTATATGTTCACCACTGAAGACAAATGGGTCTAGTTTGTTGATGTTCATCCATAGGGTCGTGTTCTTCTTTGAGTTGATAGTTAGTCCCACCTTTTTTCCTTCTTTTACCAAGTCTTCAATCTTCGATTGCATTTCACTGTGTGCCTCAGACAGTAGACGTGCCATATCAGCAAAGTCTAGCTCTTTTAACCTATTTGCCAATCCCCACTGGATACCACGTTTCACATTTCGCGTTACATTCCATAATACCACATCAGTCACCACCAGGAACATGGTTGGCGAGAGGATACAACCTTGACTTACTCCTGAATGTACAGATATAGGCTCAGATACATGGCCCTCATTAATGACTCTGCATGTATAATCACGGTATGTTTCTTGAATGAGGTTGGTTATTTGCGATGGCACTCCATACCGCTTCACTTCCACATAGCTTCTCTGTTGATCGAATCACAAGCTTTTTCGAAGGCGAGATGACCGCTCAGTACACTGCTCCAGAATTATCCTTAAGGTGTTTATTTGGTCTACACACGAGCGATTCGATCAAAAGCCTGCCTGTTCCCGTCGGAGCCTCAGGTTGATATACTCCTTAATTATGTTCATCAAAACCCTGGTAATTGAAAGAAGCGTAATGCCCCTCCAGTTGTTACAGTTTGACGTATCGCCTTCCTTTGTCAACACCAGCATCTGTCGGCATTTCTCCATTAACCCATATCTTCTCAAATAGCGGCTGCAACATATTTTCTGTGGTATCCATATCAACCTTCATGAATTCTGCTGGAATATTGTCAACTCCTGCTGCCTTACCAATATGCAACTCTCTCAATGCCCGCTTGATTTCCTCCACTGTTGGAATGCAGACCACTTAGGGTGGGTTTCTTCTTCTTCTTCATCGCATTCTCTCACATCTATTTACTCCTCCAAGGAGTGGTTTAACACTGCAGAGGAATGTTCCTGCCATAGCTTCAGTGATCCTCAGAGTTTGTTAGGAGGACACCATCTTTGTTTCTGACTGGATGTTTTTTCGCATCTGCTTCCTTGCCAAAACTCTAGTGATGGTATAGAGTTCTGTAAGATTTCCCTTTCTGGCTGCCTCCTCTGCTTGTTCAGATAGGTCATCCATCCATTTCCTTTGATCTCTCCTCACACTTCTTTTTACTTCCTTATCCTTCGCAGCATATTTCGATTGCAGTTCTGCTTTCCTTGCTCGTATCCCACATTTGTTCATTACTTCCTTTATCTCTTTCCTTTGTCTAATAATTTCCCATGTCTGGTCAGTCATCCAGTCTTTTTTCCTCCTGTCCTTAAAACCCAGGATATTTTCACTTACTTCAGTAAATACAGATCTAGTCTTCATCCATTTTTCCTGAATAGTTTCATCCTCCACCTCATTGAGTGCTTGGAATCTATCCTGAAGGCTTCTTTCACATTTCTGTCATCCCTTAGATTTCCAACATCATATTGCTTCCTTGTCTGCTCTATCCTTCACTTTTGAGCCTGGATCTTCATTCTAAAGGTAGCCACAACAAGATGGTGATCACTACCAATGTCTGCACATCTCTTGTTCCTCACATCCAACAACGAACTCCTCCCCATTCGTCCAATAGCCACATGATCTATCTGGTTTTCTGTCCTATGATCTGGTGATGCCCATGTCACCTTATGGCAGTCTTTATGTGGAAATATAGTACCACCAATAACCAAATCGTGGCTTGCACAGAAGTCCACAAACAGCTGTCCATTCTCCTTTTGTTCTCCTAAACCATGCCTCCCAATAATATGTTCAAGTCCTTCGTTGTCCTGTCCCACTTTTGCATTGAAATCTCCTCCAACTAGGATGATCCTTCCTTTTCTGTTTCTTAACCATTCTATTAAGATGTCCATAGAACGCTTGTTTGTCTTCCTCCTCCGCCGACTCCGTAGGCGCATAGCATACTATCAACACAACGTTTCTAATATTGGTCTTAAAACGTGCCACTATTATCATTTCCGTCACTGGGTACCACTTTACAAGGCTCCTCTTGGCCTCCTTATCGATTAATATACCTGCACCTCCATATCTTGCTCCGTCGCCCTCAGGTCTTCCAGGTTATACAAATGTAGCTCCATCATGGGTTGCCAATTCCCCAAACTCACTCCATCTCACCTCACTCAAACCTAGGATGTTCAGGCCATAACTCCTCATACATGCCTCTGCCTGTCGTAGCCTTCCACTTTCCCGCAGAGTCCTCACATTCCATAGCCCAATTTTCGTTAGCCTTTTTAAGCCAAAGGTTGTCATCTTTGGATCAGTCCGGTTTCTCATTGTTGATGTTTCTGTAATAAGGTAATTTAAGGTTGTGCGAGTTATTGGCCCACAGCACCCGACCTTGGTGATGGGGCTGCCACCTGCGCCTCCAAGCCTGCTGTTTTCTGTTGGGGGTAGTCTCCCTTAGCCTTTGAAGATCCCTCTTCACCACAAGGCAGTGGTTTTCCTCTTTATTTTACCCCAAGAGGAAGGGTTGTCTCCTCTGCCAACTTTGCCGTACCAAAGGTCAGTTTTTCCGCCTCAGTTGCTGTTAAGGATTTCACCAGAGCCCCGTTAGCTATTACTTTTCAGGGTTCCTGTAAAGCCTTCACAGCTACCGTAGCAATCTTGGGGCACACAAGGTCCCCTGCTGTACTTCACCCTTACAGGCTATCCCCTGCTTCGTACCGTTGCCCGTTCCCCACGACGTGGATGAGGGGTTCGACTTATGGGGGACTTGTCCACCCTTAAGTTCAGTTAATTCCAGTTTCAGTTCACTCTTGATTTCATCCTGTTTGTATGAGAGTTCAGTGAACTTATTGAGGAGAGCCTACTATTCACTAGAAATTCCTAGTTACGAAATTACTGATACCAATCGATCCCGATTCTGACACCAGTTGTGACGAGTTGGCGGGGTAGTAGGATAAATTAACTCTATAGACTGGTAGCTTCTATACTAAGATTTATTAACTAAGCATTAAACTACACAGAACTACATAACTTTCGCTCATACACACGGTTCGCACGCTCTCTACCTCTTCGTTTCTCACTTGTTCTCACACTACACAGTTTTACATTTACACACAAGGTAAACAGTCGCACGGCCACACGTTTTCTCCTTCACCGTCCGTCCGCAGTGTAGTATGCTAGTCCGACAATCACTGCAGCCACTCTCTGACAACTGATCTACACCAACCCCAGGCCAGTCACTCCTCCCTTATATACCCGCACCAGTCCTTCCAGAACAGTCCAGATGCTAGATGTATCCAGGCACTTCGTGAGCTGGAAGACTCCAGATTAATCGTAGAGTAATTTCCATAGTACTCTGCTGCGCTACCACCGACGGAAGCGAGAGGGGGCCAGTCTAGCACTTAAGTCTTGTTCGAGATTGGCGCGGTCGAAGCGTAAGCAGGTCGGCCGATACGGTGAGGCTCCCAGCCCGTAGCAAGTTGGCAGATGCTATAACCATTACAATATTTTCCGTTTTACTGAGGTGTAACATGATACATGTTACAGTTCTCGAATTCTCTGGCTAACCATGATATAGTCTGTTGGATATTATCCTGATTCCTAGATCATGTTCACGTATACTATAGTTGTTTGTGTTTTTTCTACCAAGAATTAGCATGGGCTAAAATGATCAGTGCAGAATTCTGTCAGCAGATTTCCTCTTTTGTTCCTTTCTTAGTTCCTATTTTCCTGCTACCTTACCTTCTTATCATTGACCTCCCACTGCATTCCAAACTCCCATCACTATCAATTTTTCATCTTCTGAACACTTCTAAATAGAATGACAAGTAATTAGATAGCTGACACTCTACTGTATCTGCAAATTACCAGCTTGACTGTTTAAATACACAACCTGTGTCTGAAAAGTTTGGTGAATGGTCTCATGAAATAAAGACAACGTAAGTTACACACAAAACTCCTGTACTGGCCTCCAAACTAATCTCCGTTAGTTACAACACACTTTTGACATCGACTGTAAAGCTGTTGGAAGCTGGCAGCGAATGCTTCTTTTGGAATCTCTCAGAGAACCCTTGTCACGCGTTGTTGGATATACCTGCTACACTGTCGAACCGGTGCCCTTTCAGGGCTAATTTAAGACGGGGGGACGAAAAAATCTGCCGGGGCCAAATCCGGAGAATACAGAGGGTGTGGAAGAACAGTCACCTGGCGTTCAGCGAGAAACTGGGTCACGCGGATCACGGTGTGCAGACGGGCATTGTCGTGGAGGAGCTTCCACTGTCCACTCTGGTGCAATTCAGGTCAAACCCGTCTGATGCATTGTAGCCATTTCAAAACTCCCTTGTAGAATCCCGTGGTAACAGGTGTACCCAGTGGTACAAATTCATGATGAATGACACCATTGCTGTCGAAAAAGGCGATTAACAATGTCTTAATCTTGGACTTTGTGCACCGACTTTTGTTGGGAGGCGGAGAAGATGCTGAATATCACGCCATCGACTGTCTCTTGGTCTCCAGATAATACTGGTCGCACCACGACTCGTCTCCTGTAATGATGTTTTTCAACACCTCCGAATTTTGGTCACAAACGTCAATGAAATATTCCGACGTTTCCGTCCGAGTTTGCTTCTGCTCGCCTGCCAGGTTGTGCGGTACAAACCGGGCACAAATCTTCCACTTTTTCAAATGTTTGTGAACAGTGGTCCTTGCGCTGTCCTTGCCTACACCCACTTCATCTGCTATCATTTTTAAGGACAGTCGCCGATCATTCGCAAGCATCTGTCGCACTCGTTCGATGTTGTCTCGAGATGTGCTTGTGGTTGGTCGACCTGAACGCGCCTCGTCCTCAACACCTTCCTTTCCATATCGAAAGTGTTTAAACCAGTCAAAAATGCACTTTTTACTCACTGCTTAAGCGTGGTAAACTTGCACTAACATTGCGTGTGTTTCCGTTGCCGTTTTGCCTAGGTGGAAGCAAAACTTCATGTTAATGCATTGCTCCACTTTGCACTCCATTGTGCAATGACACGAGTCCTCACACTGACTCCGTGCGATGTGTTGCAGCGTTCAACTCAGTTTAACTGTGTTGAGTTGACTGACAGGGGGCACTTGGTGTCATGTCTTGCAAAGCGTATGCGCGAGCGCATCGTCCGAACTAGCATGGTGTACAAACTAGGCGACCATTCACCGAACTTTTCAGACACAGGTTGTACTTAACCTCGTAGAATCTCATTATCTATTGTATCCGTATCCATTATTGTTGTTAAGGTACTCTTTGTCCTTTGGCAACCTGTAGCTGTTGTAGGAAGATTGTATAATAATAATAATAATAATAATAATAATAATAATAATAATAATAATAATAATAATAATCTTGTATATACTCGTATATTCCTTGAATTTCATCATCTGCTGAGCTAGCAAGCATATGGTTTGGTGTCTGTCTTTAAAACAGCAGCAACCATTTCACTTTTTGGTCTTGGTACCTTTCCCATGTCCTATTTCCTTACATATTTTAAAACCAACTACATTTCCCCTGCTTAGTCTTATGTTAATAATTCTTTATCGCCTAACCAGTAATTCTGCTCTTCCTCCCAGCACACCGTACTATTACATACTACATCTAACTTTCAGACTTAACATTTCACCCTCAGACTAGCAGAATGCTACTTTTTCACCTTTTTAATGCCTCCCTCTCTACCTTTTGTGTTGTCCCTACCTCAAGATCTGAGTGGGGAGGAAACCATCACTGATACATCATACAAATCATAGACAGTGAGCTGCATATCTATCATCAGGGAACATGGCTCTATTTACTGTTGGATTACCTAAATGCAACATTATCAACTTCACTAAGCCATTTTGAGTAAAATTACAAGACCACTTCTGTCAATCATCTAGATTGGCACTTTTGTTACATCAAAAAGGCTGCTGTCTAATTTCCTTAGGCCAATCATTAGTCTGATCTCTCGATAGATAGCCATCTGATATTACACCCGTGACTTGTCTGCTTCCTTTGTAACAACACACAAAGCTGCCTCATCACTGCAAGGTTTATACTGTTCAAGGGTGGACGTGGGGGAATACTCCAATAGCATTTAAAATTAAATTGCACATTGGTATGAGTACTGAATGGTATACAAGTATTTGAAAATAAGTTTTAAATCGCCCCCAATTATACACTGAATTTGAAAGAAGTCACTAAATTGATTATGTCCCTGAAGAAATCATTACATACCATTTTATTCCTAACAAGACACATTTATATATTCCTTAAAGTAAGCCTCCAAGATCTCTGCAAGAGAATATGCTTGAAGGGTTTCACTTGAATTATAAAGGCAGATGCTGTATGGAATCAAAACAGGAGCACACAATTTGTGCTGAGTGATGGAACAATTCTCCTGGAAATATTAAGCCCAAAGCTCTGTGTATGTTCATTCCTCAGCCGTAAGGTTGAAAATAACTCCCAACTTCAGAACCAGAACTAGCTACCGGCTTATGGGAAACAAATGTATCAGGTCAACAACAGGGAAAGACTTCCATGTATTCAGTCAGTCACTGCTGATCTGCATTTAAGGCATTCGCCCAGGTGGCAGATTCCCTATCTGTTGTTTTCCTAGCCTTTTCTTAAATGATTTAAAATTAAATTTCACATTAGTATGAGTGCTGAATGGTATACATAATTTGAAAATAAGTTTTAAATCGTCCCCAATTATACACTGAATTTGAAAGAAGTCACTAAATAGATTATGTCCCAGAAGAAATCATTACATACCATTCCTTTGTAGCAACACACAAAGCTGCCCCATCACTGCAAGGTTTATGCTGCTCAAGGGTGGACGTGGGGGAGTACTCCAATAGCATTTAAAATTAAATTGCACATTAGTATGTGTACTGAATGGTAATTTATTGGAAATTTATTGAACATCTCCCTTGGTAAGTTATTCCAATCCCTAATTCCCCTTCCTATAAACGAATATTTGCCACAATTGGTCCTCTTCAATTCCAACTTTATCTTCATATTGTGATATTTCCTACTTTTAAAGACACCACTCAAACTTATTTGTTTACTCCATCTCTCCACCGACAGCTCGGAACATACCACTTAATACCAATATAAATGGTCTGTTATTGGACATTATAAATTTTCCAGCTAACTCATTCCTGGTTGCCAGCGTTCGCCCCCATGTGCTAGGTTGGGCTCATCAGTTGGTACCTGGCACACCTACCAAAATGCATGGCTAGTGCATACCGTGGAGGCCACTGCATAGGCTATTTGGAACCACCAGCAGTGCCAATGCAATATGAGAGCCTTTGTCCCATCACCAAAAATTGATGCCTGCTTGGCCATCAGATGGTATAGATGTTGATTCCCATCTCTCTCTCTCTCTCTTAGTCCAACCCTTCGTAAGGGTGTAGTGGCATCACGTGACAATCCTTTTGGTGATCTTCCCCCTTGTGCTAGGTTGGGCTCATCAGTTGTTACCTAGCACACCTACCAAGACGCATGGCTAGTGCATACCATAGAGGCCACTGCGTAGGCTATTTGGAGCCACTGGCAGTGCCAATGCGAAACGCTGGCAACCGGGAATGAGTTATCTGGAAAATTTATAATGTCCAATAATGGACCATTTATATTGGTATTATAAATTTACTCATTCGGGACAAATATTTCAGATTCCCCATGCGAATCAACATCTATATCATAACATACCACTTGGTCGAGCAGCTTGTCTCCTTTCTTCCAAGTCTTCCCAGCCCAAACTTTGCAACATTTTTGTAACGCTACTCTTTTTGTCGGAAATCTCCCAGAACAAATCGAGCTGCTTTTCTTTGGATTTTTTCCAGTTCCTGAATCAAGTAATCCTGGTGAGAGTCCCATACACTGGAACCATACTCTAGTTGGGGTCTCACCAAAGACAAATATGCTCTCTCCTTTACATCCTTACTACAACCCCTAAATACACTCATAACTATGTGTAGAGATTTGTACCCTTTATTTACAATCATATTTTTGTGATTACCTCAATGAAGATCTTTTCTTATATTAATACCTAGGTATTTACAATGATCCCCAAAGGGAACTTTCACCCCATCAACACAGTAATTAAAACCGAGAAGACTTTTCCTATTTGTGAAATTCACAACCTGACATTTATCCCCATTTATCATCATACCATTGCCTACTGTCCATCTCACAACATTATCGAGGTCATTTTGCAGTTGCTCACAATCTTGTAACTTATTTATTACTCTGTACAGAATAACATCATCTGCATAAAGCCTTATCTCTGATTACTTCTTTACACATATCATTGATATATATAAGAAAACATAAAGGTCCGGTAATACTGCCTTGAGGAATTCCCCTCTTAATTATTACAGGAACAGATAAAGCTTCACCAACTCTAATTCTCTGAGTTCTTTTTTCTAGAAACAGAGCCACCCATTCAGTCACTCTTTTGTCAAGTCCAATTGCACTCATTTTTGCCAGTAGTCTCCCATGATCTACCCTATCAAATGCCTTAGACAGGTCAGTCGCGATACAGTCCAATTGACCTCCTGAATCCAGGATATCTGCTATATCTTGCTGGAATCCTACAAGTTGGGCTTGAGTGGAATAACCTTTCCTAAACCCAAACTGCCTTCTATCATACCAGTTATTAATTTTGCAATCATGTCTTATATAATCAGAAATAATGCTTTCCCAAAGCTTATATGCAATGCATGTCAAACTGATTGGCCTGTCATTTTCAGCTTTATGCCTATCACTCTTTCCTTTATATACAGGGGCTACTATAGCAACTCTCCATTCATTTGGTAAAGTTCCTTCTTGCAAGCAGTAATCAAACAAGTACTTCAGATATGGTACTATATCCCAACCCCATTGTCTTTAGTATATCCCCCGAAACCTTATCAATTCCACCTGCTATTCTAGTTTTCAACTTTTGTATCTTACTGTAAATGTCATTGTTATTATATGCAAATTTTAATACTTCTTTAGTATTATTAGTCACCTCCTCTATCTGGATATTATCCTTGTAACCACCAATCTCTACATACTGCTGACTTGAATACTTCTGCCTTTTGAAGATCCTTGCATACACACTCCCCTTATTCATTAATGATTCCTAGAATGCCCTTCTTGGAACCTGTTTCTGCCCTAAAGTACCTATACATACTCTTCCATTTTTCACTAAAATTTGTATGGCCACCAATTATGCTTGCCATCATGTTATCCTTAGCTGACTTATTTGCTAGATTCAATTTCCTAGTAAGTTCCTTCAATTTCTCCTTACTTCCACAGCCATTTCTAACTCTATTTTTTTCCAACCTGCACCTCCTTAGTCTCTTTACTTCCCTGTTATAATATAGTGGATCTTTACCAGTACTTACCACCTCTAAAGGTACAAACCTATTTTTACATACCTCAACAATTGCTTTAAATCCATCCCAGAGTCTGTTTACATTTTTATTTACTGTTTTCCACCTATCATAGTTACTTATTACAAACTGCCTTATGCTGTTTTATCAGCCGTATGGTACTGGCTAATAGTCCTAATTTTAATATCTTCCTTTCTTTCACATTTATTTTTAATTACCACAAAAACAGCTTCATGATCACTAATACCATCTATTACTTTGGTTTCTCTATAGAGCTCACCTGGCTTTACCAGCACCACATCCAGAATATTCTTCCCTCTAGTTGGTTCCATCACTTTCTGAATTAGGTGCCCTTCCCATATTAACTTATTTGCCATTTGTTGGTCATGCTTCCTGTTGTTCGCATTACCTTCCTGATTGACATTTGGTAAATTGAGATCACCCACTACAATCACGTTCCCTTCTTTATCGTTTCCCACATAGCTGATTATCTTATAAAATAATTCTGAATCAGTATCTGCGCTACCCTTTCCTGGTCTGTACACCCCAAAAACATGAAGTTGCCTATTATCTTTAGAGATGAGCCTTACTCCTAGAATTTCGTGTTTGTCATCTTTAACTTTTTCATAGCTTACAAATTCTTTTTTTACCAGAATGAATACTCCTCCTCCTACCATTCCTATCATATCTCTACGATACACACTCCAGTTCTATGAGAATATTTCTGCATCCATTATGTATCGTTTCCCAGCCATGATTCTACTCCTAATACAATATCTGGTAAGTATATATTTATTAAATTACTTAATTCTATTCCTTTCTTTACAATACTTCTACAGTTGAGCACTAACATTTTTATGTCATCCCTACTTGATTTCCAGTTCCCTGTTCCCTTAAGACTGCTCCCTAGGCCACCCTGTTTCCCTTAATGTATCTCCCTATAACCCTTCTAAACAAATTTCCTAACTTACATGTACCACTGCGGTTTAAGTGAAGGCCACCTGAGCGCAGTTCCCTATCTCCTACACGTGTCAAATGAACAATAAAGGGTATAACTTAAGATCAAACACTGTAATGTCTATTTCAGGAATAACTCTAAATTGTGATTAAATAGAAAGCATCATGTTACAAAGTTCCAGTGGCATCACTTTTTCCCCACAATTTTCTTTCATTTGTAGTATGTTCTTTCTGATCCCGCATGGGGACCAGAGTGAGAAAAGTCACCTTGTTTTTGTTTCACATCTGCACATAATCTAGCACTGTACAGCTTGGAGAGCCATTAATAGAACAGTCAATAACTTAGGAATATAGGTGATAGTGAAATTGAGAATCAAAATGGACTGGAATAAAGCTGGGCATGAGTATCAAGGATTGCCAAATATGTTTGTGTGAATTTGTAAATTCATAGTTGATTGAAGAATTGAATAGACACATTTACAGGCAGTATATGCATAATTTTATGGTAAACATATTTGTATTTTTCACATTCTTTGTATTTCTTTTCTGTTACAGGAGAATCCCTGTCAGCACCCTGTTGTTATTTTCCGTAATGTAAAGTTTGAAGACTTAGTGGCTCTAGTAGACTTCATGTACCAGGGTGAGGTAAATGTTGTTCAGGAACAATTGGGCTCCTTTCTCACTACAGCTGAATTGTTGGCTGTACAGGGATTGTCAGAAGGCAGTGCCAAGGATTCACAAACTGATAACAATAAAGAGGTTAGTTCATTTCAAAGTCCAGTGTTACAAATATTAACTGCCTTTATTACAATTAATCCTAACACTGAACTCTTGGAAAGCATGCAATGTGTGTTCTTATCTTTGTCTTCAACTCTGTTAAAAATTTACTCATTTAGTTCCAGAAACTTTTTTATCATGTTCTACAAACCTTGTGTGAAACTACCATCATTAAAATACAAGGTCCTACTGCACTACTTGAAATGTTGTTAATCTTCTCTTATTGATCTTTGGGATTTATTCACTTTACCTATCCAGGTCATGAAATTACTAAAGTATGAACATGAATATATATTAAAATTAACTAGATAATAAAATTCATGAAGCTGAATGATAAGGGTAGACACAGTAACAATGTATAATTAACATACATTATATACATTATTATTATAGACTGTTACGCCTTTCAGCGTTCAGTCTGAAAGCCTCTATGAATTTACTAAACTTGGCCACAATCCTCTATTTGCCACTGGTGCTGTGGCCTCATTTAGTTCCATACCTCTCATCTTTAAATCGTTAGAAACTGAGCCTAACCATCGTCGTCTTGGTCTACCTCTGCTTCTCTTACCCTCTATAACAGAGTCCATTATTCTCCTAGGTAACCTATCTTCCTCCATTCGTCTCACATGACCCCACCACCGAAGCCGGTTTATGCATACAGCTTCATCCATCGAGTTCATTCCTAAATTAACCTTTATCTCCTCATTCCGAGTACCCTCCTGCCATTGTTCCCATCGGTCGGTACCAGCAATCATTCTCGCTACTTTCATGTCTGTTACTTCTAACTTATGAATAATATATCCTGAGTCCACCCAGCTTTCGCTCTTGTAAAGCAAAGTTGGTCTGAAAACAGACCGATGTAAAGATAGTTTTGTCTGGGAGCTGACTTCCTTCGTACAGAATACTGGTGATCGCAACTGCGATTTCACCGCATTAGCTTTACTACACCTTGATTCAATCTCACTATATTACTATCCTGGGAGAACACAGACCCTAAATACTTGAAATTATCGACCTGTTCCAGCTTTGTGTCACCTATCTGACATTCAGTTCTGTTGATTTCTTACCTACTGACATCAATTTAGTCTTCGAAAGGCTAATTTTCATACCGTACTCACTGCACCTTTTGTCAAGTTCCAAGATATTAGACTGCAGGCACCGGGCAAGTTGGCCGTGTGGTTAGGGGCACATGGCTGTGAGCATGCATCTGGGAGATAGTGGGTTCAAATCCCACTGTCGGCAGCCCTGAAGATGGTTTTCCGCTGTTTCCCATTTTCACACCAGGCAAATGCTGGGGCTGTACCTTAATTAAGGCCACTTCCAGTTCCTTCCAACTCCTAGGCTTTTTCAATCCCATCGTCGCCATGAGACCTATCTGTGTCGGTGCGACGTTAAAAAAAAAAAAAAAAAGACTGCAGGCTTTCGGCACAATCTTATATTAAGACCAAGTCGTCAGCATAGGCCAGACTGCTTACTACATTTCCACCTAACTAAATCCCTCCCTGCCATTTTATACCTTTCAGCAGATGATCCACGTAAACTACTAACAACAAAGGTGAAAGATTACAGTCTTGTCTAATCCCTGTAAGTATCCTGAACCAAGAACTCATTCTAACATCAGTTCTCACTGAAGCCCAATTGTCAACATGAATACCTTTCATTGATTTTGATAATCTTCCATAGTCCCCCAGTTTGGCGAACATTTTTTCCCTGCGGACCCGTGTCATATGTTTTATCTAGATCTACGAAACATAAACACAACTGCCCATTCCTCTCGTAGCATTTTTCAATTACCTGGCACATACTGAAAATCTGATCCTGACAGCCTCTCTGTGGTCTGAAACCACACTAGTTTTCATCCAACTTCCTCTCAACGACTGATCACACCTTACCTTCCAAGATGCCAGTGTAAACTTTGCCTGGTATACTAATCAATGAGATACCTCAATAGTTGGTGCAATCCTTCCTGTTTCCTTGCTTATAGATAGGTGCAATTACTGCTTTTGTCCAATCTGAAGGTACCTTACCAACACTCCACACTAATTTTACTACTCTATGAAGCCATTTCATACCTGCCTTCCCACTATACTTCACCATTTCAGGTCTAATTTCATCTATTCATGCTGCATTATGAAAATGGAATTTATTTACCATCCTTTCCATTTCCTCAAGTGTAATTTCACCAACATCATTTTCCTCCTCCCCATGCGCTTGGCTGTTCTCAACACCACCAGGAAGATTTCCTTTTACGTGGAGAAGATTTTCAAAATATTCCCTCCACCTCTCCAGTGATTCCCTGGGATCTATTATGAGTTCACCTGAATTACTCAAAACACTGTTCATTTCCTTTTTCCCTCCCTTCCTAAGATTCTTTATTACTGTCCAGGAAGGTTTCCCTGCTCTTGACTTAGCCTTTCCAGGTTATTACCAAAATCTTCCCATGACTTTCTTTTTGAATTGAACAACTATTTGTTTTGCTCTGTTTCTTTCATCTACATACAAATCCCTGTCTGCCTCGGCCCTTGTTTGGAGCCATTTCTTATAAGCCTCCTTTTTACGCTTACAAGCTGCTCTCAGTTCGTCATTCCACCAAGATGTTCACCTTGTCCCATCTTTACACACAGTTGTTCCTAGGGATTCCCTCGCTGTTTCTACTACAGCATTGCTGTATGCCACCCATTCTTTTTCTATGTCCCAAACCTGCTTAATGTCTACTGTTCGAAACTTCTCACTAGTCGTATCCATGAACTTCTGTCTAATTTCCTTGTCCTGGAGATTTTCTACCCTTATTTGTTTGCAGACAGATTTCACTTTCGCTACCCTAGGCCTAGAGATACTTAGTTCACTACAGATCAGATAGTGGTCTGTATCATCGGAAAATCCCAGGAAAACTCGTACATTCTTAACAGATTTCCTGAATTCGAAGTCGGTTAAGATAGAGTCTATTATGGATCTGGTACCCCTAGCCTTCTATGTGTAGCGGTGAATAGCCTTATGCTTGAAGAATTTATTCATAACTGGTAAACCCATACTAGCACAGAAGTCTAGCAAACGCTTCCCATTCCCATTAACTTCCATATCTTCCCCATAATTACCATCACCCTTTCGTATCCTTCAGTTCTGTTTCCAACTCTCACATTGAAATCGCCCATTAGCATTATTCTATCCTTGGTGTTGACCCTGACCATTATGTCACTCATTGCTTCATAAAACTTGTGAACTTCATCCTCGTCTGCACCCTCACATGGTGACTACACTGAGACAATTCTTGTCCTAATTCCTCCAACTGACAAATCTACCCACATCATTCGCTCATTTACATGCCTATTAGAAACAATGTTGTGTGCAGTGGTATTCCTGATAAACAGCCCATCCCCATACTCTGCCCTTTCCTTTCGAATACCCATCAAGTACACTTTATAATCTTGTATCTCTTCCTCATTATCTCCTCTTACCCAAATATCATTTACTCCTAGCACATCCAGATGCATCATCTTAGCTGACTCAGCCAGTTCTACTTACTTTCTTCGATAAGCCCCATTAATATTGATAGCAGCTCCCCATCGAATTCCATTTTGTTCGCCAAGTTGTTTCCAAGAACTCCCTCGCCTGTCAAATGGGAGTGGGACTCCCCCATTACTCCCATAGGTCTGAGGCTTGCTTAAAATGTTCTGAGCTCGGTAAATTCATGAAGCAGGATGCTACCCTACTTGCACATAGTCCAAGTGAGGATCTCGTCTCTAACGGGTTATGGACCACCGGTGGATTGTATAGTCCTAGTCGCCTGAGCACAAGGAGGGCCATGACTCAGAATATGTCCGAGACGCCCACTCCCATTCCATAGCAACTGGTATCCCGAGTCTTAGGACCATTTACTAGGCCACTCAGCCGTTGCCCATGGTTCACGAACTAGGACGTGACTACAGTAACCCACACCATGTACCATGTGTTACAAAACCCAGAATTCAGCAGTCTGGATAGCTTTGTCAGTTTCTGTTAATGGGTAATCTAGCTCTTCACAAATCAAAAATTGTTCTGTATCCTGCAGGTTTCCACAAACGTAGAGTTCATATGTAGTTATTTAGCCCCACCTTTTAAGTTTGATTTTACATTGAGAGGTACAAATTCTGAGTCTGCAGAACCTTCCACCTGGTAAATGGTAGGTTATAACCATCAGCATGTTCCTCTTTGACATTCCTCCCGTGACCTTGTGCGGAATTATGCCACAGGTCTACTGGGTGAATTCCAGGTGACGACCGAATTTGCTGTGTCGTCCGCAAAATGCTTTTGCTCAATCTTGGCCTCGAGGGTTGAGGTATCTGGATATGGGATGACAAGGGTAGTTTTTCTTCTTCTTCCTCTTCTTCTTCTTCTTCTTCTTCTTGTTCTTGTTCTTGTTCTGATGCTGCTGCCGCCGCCGCCGTTTTCTGTATAACGTTGGGAGTTGCTATGCCCATCATGTGGTAAAGTTTATTGACATGAGTTGGTCTGAAGCAGTCTGTTACAGTATGCCCTGTTTCTTTTAGAACAATATCAAATTGTCTTGCACGAGCAGAATTTCACCAGACTGGTGCAGAGTATTCAGCAGTGGAGAAACGTAAAGCAAGAGCAGATGTGCGGAGAACATTTGTAGTACCAGTAATTTTCTGTATGATGATGTTCCGGGCAGGGTCTTGTGTATTCGCAGTGGGTTTTGAATGAGAGGGTGCAATCCAGGTTTACTTCCAGGTATTTTGGAGTATTTCAGTGGGGTAGAAGTTTACCTCCCCAGGTTATGCTCGGCTTTCTCCAGGCACCTCTGTTTCTCAGGTAGAACGCACAGACTTGAGTTTTTCTTGGGTTAGGCTGTGGATAGTTTGTATCGTAATGCACAGTTAGATCTTCAAGCACTGCTGACAATTTTTGTTTCTACCTCCTCAAAGATTTCGGCTTGAACAGCAGTGACTGTATTGTCTGCATAAACAAACACCTTTGTATCAGACCTAATCAGCTAGTTGCTCGTACAACAATGGAACCAGTAGGCTGTCTTCAGGAAGGCCATTTTTCTGAGTTCTCTAATGTCTCGTCCTGTTGTCCAAAGTGACAAGGAACCATCAGTTCAGCAATAAATTCTGAGCGAGTTGCATAAAGCGGTAATTTTTTGTGTTGATGTATATATTTATAATCAGTTTCCTATTTATTGACAGTATCACAGGCCACAGTAAGGTTTTTAAATGCTAAACCTGTGATTTGCCGAGTTTCATAACCATCTTTGTTCTGTTAGGTTGAATATTTGGACGCAGCACATTCTTCCTGGACGGAAGCCTGACTCTTGGTTGACGAGTGTTTGGTTGATGGACTCTTGATATTTGATTGAAAACCATTCTCTCCAACACTTTGTAGAGATGTCAGAGTAGTGGCAGTGGGTGGAAGTTTTTGGGTATGTAAGTTCTTGTTGTGCCATATCTTTGGTATCTGCAGTCTTGGAACACAAGCGTTCATTAAATTTAAAATCCTCTCCATCGTGTGAGGCTCAAACATTTTTTGGGATCAAGATATTAGATACAACCAATTTCTTCAGAAACCGGGTCTAGGTTAACAACATTACTTAACGATGGCTAACGCTAATAATTCGGAATGTTTGGAATTCTAAAATTTTCTAGCCACTTACCTAGAGGGCATTATTAACAAATTGTTTAATAACTTATACATTATAGGTCACTCCAAGTTTATTCATTTATGATAGTGCTTATCTGTCTTAGGTAATAGAAACTCATCCATTACTTTAATGCATTAGCATCGTGATCACAATGATTGAGTATGGTTAGTGATAAGGATCATGCAACTTCGAAGTTTGCATTGGAGAGATGATGGGTTCAAAACCCTCCGTGAGTAGCTCTGATGATGGTTTTCCATAGTTTTTCATTTTCTTATCAGACAAATGTACCTTAATTGAGTTCACGGCTACTACTTTCTTAGACCTATCATAACTGTAAACCTACTTTTGTTAGTATGACATGAAATAGTGAAAAAAAAAAAAAAAAAAGTATTTTTTGACTACTTTATGTTCTATTTTTGTTCTAGCCGGAATGTCCAGATTCTCCTGTTGCTCCGCCTGAGCCTGAAGTTCAAATGAGTAATAATACTCATGGTCAGAAACAGAAATCAACTAGCTCTCCAGTATCTTTCTTCCCAGTAGATACCTCAGATTCTCCTAGTGTGAAACGCCGCAAGTGGAGCAGTTTGAGTGCGACAGTTCCAAAAAGTAGTGCAGTTAGTGTTAAAAAAGACAGTGACGGTGATAGACGATCCCAGCCTAGTCCTGATCCTGTGGAAATAATACCAGTTGTTCAGAACTTAAAGATGGAACTGCCTGACTACGGGGATCAAGAGCAAGATGCGTCCTCATGTAGTTACAGTGATTCTAATCAAGGTGGACCTCCCCTATCACAAATGTTGCCTCTCTCTAGTGCATCTACTTCGGCAGATGGAGGAAAGCAAGAACCACCAGACCTTTACAGTTCCAGTTCAAGAGATGCCACCATGCCTCCATCTGCAGAGAGTCTGGCTGCATCGGACCTCAGTGAGTAATTATCATTTGCCTCAGTGAAGATTCTAATTAACCCTGGAGAGGGCATGTCGTGGTTGTTTTTGTTTATAGTTTTTAACGTAGCGGGCCGCTAGCTTCAGTCTCCTCAGTACCTTAGATTGGACCCGTCCACTATCAGTATGGGTAAATAATTCACCCCTCATGCCCCTCAGTTTCAGCCTAAGTGCATTGCTTGAGGTACCCGGTCTAAAACTTCTGGCGTGCCCCATGACGTATGCATGTTTATGAATTAAGTTTTACTTTATTTTTTCAATTAATATAGGAATAATGTGTCAGTTTTGTTTTATTTTTGTGTAAAATAGTGCCTTCGTATATAGTGAAGTCCAACGCATCATCGATAGAAACAGGGAAAGGGAAATCAAAAGACTTATAAAAAACGTTATTCAGTTTCACGCACAAGCAACTGTTGGCCAATGACCACTTTTTATACTATCTTGAACTTTACTTGAATTAATTCGTATATTATGTACAAGCATGTGAAAGGTAACTTTAACATTCAAAGGCGTAATTATTTGAAAGAACTAAACCAACAGCTATGCGTAAGATATTTACAAGAACGGTATTCAAACTCTCTCAACGGGCTAAAAAAAGGAACATTTGCTAAATGTTAGGATTGTCTGAAGAAGAGCAGCCCTCTGCAGCTCTACTAGAACTAGAAGGGCCTGCAACAGGAAAAAAAACCCCACACAAACAGAGAAACCAAGACTAGGTGCCGTGTATGCCAGTGACATATCTACAAAGAACACTCGGCGTTGACATGTGTTTGGTGCAGTGCGGAAAATCAAGAATCTAATGATGAGGCAGAACGAATGTCAATTGTTTAACATCCGATTTTTGTATTGTCAAAATACCTTTGAACATTACAAGTTCGTGCAAAATTATTTACTAGTCCTGTAACATTAAAAATAGTTTTTGCTTAATTTGTGCTATTATTTCATGACCCGGTCTAAAACACTGTACGCGCCTCCTCACAGGATTATTTTTATGAGCCCTTTCCAGGGTTAAAATTATAAACATTGTTTTTTGTTGTCAGCAATTTTGTAAATTTGTGATATATTTTTGTTTGTTTGGAGGTTTGACTTCAGATTTGTTAAATGGCTGTGTATTCTCATTAGGTGGATAATAGCGTAGAATATTTATAGTTCTTCTATCTCATGTGCCATTCGTAGTCCACCAGATGCCGTCATTTATGCAAATATTCTTCATTCTTATGCCAGGTGAAAAAGCTGTTTTGGCTTTGTGGATGTCTATACATTCCTCAATATTATTTAACAAGACATCCTCTTGCATCCAACTCCATGACAACCCTTGATTTTCTCTTGTAATATAAGGTGTCAAATATGGTATTTATTCCTTCACATAATGTGACTAAATTATTCCAGTTTCTGATATTTTTTCCTATTTTTGTAACTCTTATCCCGTTACTCTTTGTAATAATTCAAAATCTGAGAGATAGGAGCCACATTTTGAAAGCTTCAAGCTACCTTCATCATCATTTTTTTATTTCTTTAGTTATTTAATTAATTATTAGATACAGCCTATGGAGGGCCATTGTGCACTAATTATTTATTTACAGAGTTTACGCCCACATTGGAGCACTTAAATCAGACTACAACAAATTTGTCTTCCTTTTCTTCTCCCAAAAAGTCTTGAGTCTGGTTGACCTGGTTGCCCTCTCCGCATCCGTTATAACATATTGTTTCCTCTGTACAGTGGTCAGAGGAAGCCTGATGCATTTATTCTTCAAAATACTTTTCTCGCCTCTGTTTTCTGTGGTTTGCATGTTAATATTCAACTCCTCCAAATCACTTTGAACTTCTTTAAACCAATTGTTTTTTGATTTACTATTCCAAAAGTAATTAAATAATTGTTTTAAAACTCTGTTATCATAATACCAATATAATGGTCCGTTATTGGACATTATAAATTTTCCAGCTAACTCATTGTTGGTTGCCTGCGTTTCGCCCTCGTGTGCTAAGTTAGGCTCGTCAGTTGGGACTTAGCACACTACCCAAGACGCAAGGCTAGTGCATACCTTGGAGGCCACCAAAGACTTTAATATTACTTATCTAGACTCACAGAGCGCGCTGATGCTATGCGGAATATTGAACACTTTCGCGCATCGCCATGTTGCGGGCGCTTCAGCTTCGAATGCATGGCTAGCACGTGGTAAAGTTACAGACCCTTGCATGTTTTCAATTTGAATCATGCCTGCCAGTGGATCTGTTTTAATATTATATGTGACGGAGTGATAATATATTGTCAAATATTTTCAAGGAATGTGGGAGCTGATACATTAAGTTACAGTACAGTAGTTTCGGCAATATTAGGCCTAAAGTTAGGCCTTACCTGTGGAATGGAAAGATATTCACGAAGGTGAATTCGTGTGCAGCCTTCATTTGTACAGGTTGCTATCGGGAGGGATCTGGTATTTCTTTTCACATGTGAGTAGAAATTGAACAGTCATAAAATAACTTTCATTTACCAACTAAACAGGTTATAGGGTGGTTGATTCAGAGAACGCATGGACATGAAATTTACAATATTTAGGCTTCTTTTTTGTTTGCCTTTTTCCAATTCATCGGAGATGATTGTTTAGAACTAAACAGCTGTTCTGAAAAAGGGTATATATTTTTCACACAAACTGTGAAATGAAATGTCGTATGGCTTTTAGTGCCGGGATATCAAAGGACGGGTTCGGCTCGCCAGGTGCAGGTCTTTCTAATTGACTCCTTTAGGCTACCTGCGCGTCGTGATGAGGATGAAATTATGATGAAGACAACACATACACCCAGCCCCCGAGCCATTGGAATCAACCAATTAAGGTTAAAATCCCCGACCTGGCGGGAATCGAACCCAGGACCCTCTGAACCGAAGGCCAGTACGCTGACCGTTCAGCCAACGAGTCGGACCACACAAACTGTGTTGCGGTATTGCAAATTTGATCAACCTGGGCCTAGAATCTGTAAGATATGATTGATACAACTTGATAAAACCTTTTAATATTAGGGTAAGGTACTGCATCAAATTATCAATTATCCTAAAAAAATGATTTATTAGTATCGTATGTCTTAATTTCTCCAATTTTTCACACTTGCTTTATAATAAAAGAATACAATTGTTAATATGCTATTTCAGAAAAATCTGACAATATAAAGTCTAAAAGCTCATTAAAATCTTGTCAATCCTAGTCTGCAGTAGAAAACGCTAATCGAAATAACTGTTCACTATGATATTAATCGTTTTGTTTGCAAGTACTTTACTTTCAGTTTAATCTATTTTCTTTCTGGTGTAATCATGGTGCTCATATTAGAGAAAAATTAGAACGCACTTTCACTTTTTATGTGCTCAGATAATGTTAGTTCAGAATGAGTTTGTAAAAGAAGTAATATTTAAGAAAATATTATGAGGAGGGTTTTACATCTTAAATGATAACGTTCTTACTTAAACCTAACCGGGCGAGTTGGACGTGCGGTTAGGACCACGAAGCTGTGAGCTTGCATCCGAGATATAGTGGGTTCGAACCCCACTGTCGGCAGTCCTGAAGATAGCTTTCCGTGGTTTCCCATTTTCACGCCAGGCAAATGCTGGGGCTGACTTTAATTGCTTGTTGTTTAAAGGGGCCTAACATCGAAGGTCATCGGCCACGGGCTCTTCCTTCTCATTCCTGGCCTTTCCTATCCCATCGTCACAATAAGACCTATCTGTGTCGGTACGACGTAAAGCAAATTGGTAAAAATAAAACTTAAGCCTAAACCATGCAGAGATATTCATTTCATTTTAAGAAATACGCAATAGAAGACCAGCACTAGTGTAACAAATGTCAGGCAGCATTTACCTATATCCAAATCACACAATAATGATAACTTAACTTCTGCTCATCCAGTTCTGTTATTTTATATCCAAATCAAACAAAATCCCATGGCACAACAGGCCCGAAAGGCCATGGCCTAACAAGGGACCGATGCTCAGCCTGAAGGCCTGCAGATTACGAGGTGTCATGTGGTCAGCACGGCAAATCCTTTCGGCCGTTATCTCACCGTCAGATAGCTCCGCAATTGTAATCACGTAGGCTGAGCGGACCTCGAACCAGCACTCAGATCCAGGTACAAATCTCTGAGCTGGCTGGGAATTGAACCCGGGGCCTCCGTGTAAGAAATAGACACGCTACCTCTACACTGCGGAGCCGGCATTTCATATTCAGAAAAATGATAAAAACATGTATCTGATTGTTTTAGAAGGATCTCTGCAATCATGTACTTTTTAAACAATGTATTCAGAGAATTGAGTAAAATTTGCTGTAGACCTAATGACTTATCAGAGAGGAATCGTAAGCTGTGTACCTTTCATAGAAAGATTTTATTTCACACCTTTACTTTTTTGTTGATATTGAAGATAATTGTTATCAGTACAGGAGTTTGTAAATATTTATGTGTTCTCCAGTCTGCTGAGAAGCAGGCAATTTTTATCTCACGATATGCAATCATACTTAAGTTGTAGACTGCTCTTTGAACATGTCTTCTTATTTTCTTTTCCTTTTCTTTTTTTTCCCTTTTTTTTTTGTTTTTTGTTTTTTTTGTTTTTGTTTTTGCTATTTGCTTTACGTCGCACCGACACAGATAGGTCTTATGGCGACGATGGGATAGGAAAGGCCTAGGAAGTGGAAGGAAGCGACCATGGCCTTAATTAAGGTACAGCCCCGACATTTGCCTGATGTGAAAATGAGAAACCACGGAAAACCATCTTCAGGGCTGCCGACAGTGGGGCTCGAACCCACTACCTCCCGATTACTGGATACTGGCCGCACTTAAGCCACTTCAGCTTTCGAGCTCGGTCTTCTTATTTTCAATAAAGCTAAATTGTAGAATCTAGGTTGCTCAAGAGACAGATCGTCACGTGATCCTCGTCCTTTGAGTTCAAACACATTAGTTACAAACTTGGCTCTTATATTAAAGTGGGCGACATGATAATTTTCGAGGTACCGGTAGTGTATTTTTGTAGTAGTGTATTTTTCAGTCTTCTTATTCAGTCTGCTAAAGGTTTCTTTTTTAGGTACGCCATCTATGGGCTATCCAAAGGATTTTTGTAGTTTGTTCAGTTTTTATACAGAAATATATTTTAATATTACCACAGTCTTCATATACGGTATGTATATTCTATATTTATTGCGTGTGTACACGGTAGTCTGTGTAGGCTATCATTAATTTTGTAGGGTGGATGTTTTCATGTGTGCGAAATTTAAGTTAAAGCACGAATTCCATACGATATCCGCGTCAAGCTGAGGAGCGCCCGCAACATGGCGGTACGCGCATGGACATGTCTTCCCCAGTCACACGCTACTGCGCAGCCAGCGGTGTGGGGCCTTGGAGGCCACTGCATAGGCTACTTGAAGCCACCAGCAGTGCCAATGCACTATGAGAGTTATGTCTCATTTTCAACATCTACATCATTTGATGGCCAGGCAGGCATCATTTTTTGAAAATGAGACATAGCTCTCATAGTGCATTGGCACTGCTGGTGGCTTCAAGTAGCCTATGCAGTGGCCTCCACGGTATGCACTGGCCTTGCGTCTTGGGTGGTGTGCTAAGTCCCAACTGACGAGCCTAACTTAGCACACGAGGGCGAAACGCAGGCAACCAAGTATGAGTTAGCAGGAAAATTTATAATGTCCAATAACGGACCATTATATTGGTATTATAAATTTACTCATTCGGGACAAATAATTTAGGTTCCTCATGGGAATCAACATCTACATCACTCTGTTATCACTTAGTCGAAATATATGACAAAAAAAAGGCAATTCTTCTTTTTCTCATCGTGTCTTTGATGGACTCACTTTCCCGATAGATAACCTTATTCGGCAACAATCTCCACTGTCCATCCACCTGATGTTTCTTGTTTATGATCGTCCATTGTGCACTAATAATAATAATAAGTTTAAATACGTATAAAAGATAACAAAGGTATAAACAACAATATTAAGTAACAACAATAAATTAACAATTTTAACAGTAACAATGTAACAACAATGACAACGGTAACTGGCAAGTGTCGGTTACTGAAATTAGGAAGAGGAAAGGTCGAGGGTTGGAGGGACGGAAGAAAGTGAAAACCTGGGGAGGACTTAGAGCAATCTTCTAATTTTTTTGTGTGTTTTAAATGTTTTTGTTTGAAGGATGCGAAAGGTGTGAATATGTCAATATCAGGTAGTGAGTTACCAAGAGTAGGGAGACGGTGGAAGATAGAGCATTGCTGTAAAGTTAGACGCGGATGGGACACATGATGAGTGCGCCGGTTGCGTGTAGGGCGGGGAGGAACGTGTATAGGGAAGTACGCCGGAAGAGTATTACATTTGGTGTAGCCATTGATTATTTTGTGAAGGTAACATAGATCAGAGAACTGTAAACGGCTTCTCAGGTCAAGTATACCCAGATAGTTCATAATGTAAGATTTAGTTTTGTTCTTAAAAACAGGATTGCGAGTCTTAACAATGAAAGTTAAAAAGTTAAAAATACTATTTAGTTGAGATATGTTTGTGATAGCAGATGAGGACCAAATAGGGGAACAAAAGTTGATAATGGGGAGAACATACAAGACAAAGTATAAATTTAAGGTGTTAATATCATTAATTTCAGTAAACCTGTAAAGAATGCCTAGAGTACGCATAGCACGGGATTTTATAGAGTGAATGTGAGCAGAGAAGGTTAGTTTACAGTCTATTATAACGCCTAGGTCTCTTACCTGAGAAGCCGATTGAAACGTATTTCCCTGGATGGTATATGCAGTGTTCATTCTTTGCTTTAGCAATGAAAAGGAGATTGTAGTGCACTTCTTAACATTGGGAGAAAGATTCCATTTCTTAAACCAGTCACCACACGAATTGAGAACAGTCTGTAATTCATCAGTCATCAAGCGTAGACACTTCTCATAGGATTTTCAGGTCATCAGCGTACAAGAGGAGGGAACACTGACTGTTTTGGGTGCAAAGAATTATGTCGTCGATATAGAGAACAAAGAGTAGGGGTCCCAGAATACTGCCCTGAGATACACCCTGATAGATAACACAGATAACCATGATGAGGCAGATTCAGGGAGTACCACTCTTTGTTTTCTGCCGGAGAGGAAACTTATCAATGACAAGACGGAGCCATGGATATTAAATCTGGTAGCGAGCTTATGAAGAAGAATTGCATGATCCACTGAGTCGAATGCCTTGGCCAGATCTATATAGATTACATCTAACTGAGATTTATTTTCCATTGCTGTATTGATGTGGTGATTGAGAACAGTGGGGTTAGTGAGGCATGATTTTCCGGGAGTGAATCCGTGTTGTTCTTCAGAGAGGTACAGCTGTGTGAAAAAGAGGAGTCGGCGGTGGATTATTCTTTCAAGGACAGAGGATAGTATTGGAACGATAGATATTGGGTGGTATGATGAGATGATATGTTTGTTGCCAGATTTGAAAATAGGTGTGATATCAGCTTGTTTCCAGCTGTCGGGGAATGTACCAGTAGCCATACATTTTGTAGATAACGGTGCACAGAGAGATGCAGAAGTATTTTTGAGGAATATAGGGCTAATATCATTGGGCCTGGTGGAGCGGTTTGTTGGGAGACTACCGAGAATATTTTGAACTTCGTTAGGGGTCGTTGATATTTGTGACAGAGAGTAACTGCAAACACTATTGATCTGTGGTAGTTCTGTGAGAGGTGCAGGAGGGGTAAAGGTGGAGTGAGTTTTTGAGACCTTAATTCAGTTGGGACATCATCACTAAGTATTTCAAGATTCAGTGGTATCCGGGGTGACTTTCTACGTGATGAAATGAGGGTCCAGAATTTTTTAGTGTCCCACTCCAGTCGCCCGGGTGTGGTTATCAAGCTTCCTTCACTCTTTTCTGTCCTTGCACTTTTCTTGCTCCTTTACTTCCGCCACATCCAATCCAGCTTCTCTAATGTCCTTCCAAATGTGATCCATCCACCTTCTTCCCGGTCTTCCTACTGGTCTCTTTCCCTTCTCTTTACAATTCCCTTCTTGCTATCCGTTCCTTTCCCATTCTTTTTACATGTCCGAACCATCTCAGTCTTGCTTTCTGTATTTTCTGTTCTAACGGTTCTATATTTAGCTCTTCTCTGATTTTAATATTTTGAATTCTATCTCTTCTTGTCTTTTTAACCGATGTTCTTAAAGATTTCATTTCTACTGCTTGGATCTTACTATCTTGTCTCTTATTAGTTACCAGCGTTTCTAGTCCGTATGTTACAGTTGGTATGAAATACTGTTTATATAATGTTAATTTCGTTCTCTTAATTTCTATTAATTTCAGGGTTGATATCATTACTTCCATGCTACCCAGATATGTAAACTGTTCTACGTTCTCTAACCGTTCTCCGTCTATGTTCTCTTTTTCTCTTTTCCACAGTGCATGACTACAGTATTCTTTATACCAATTACCATTCCAAACTCCTTCAGATTTTCCTTCCAAATGTCCAGTCTCATTTGTAATTCCTTTTCACCCTTTCCGCAAATCACCACATCATCTGCAAATACCAAAGCATTCACTTCATCACATTTTATGATTTTATCCATCAATGGTGACAATGCACTTCCTTGCTTGTGACTTTTTTTAAATAAAATGTTTCAGTCACCACTCCCCAGTTGTACACTGCTTTTACTCTCATGATACAAATTTTTATCTTGTTAATTAATGATTTTGGTACATTCCTTTTCAGTAGGCATTCCCATACATGTTTTCTCTTAACTGTATAATAAGCTTTTTCCAAATCCAAAAATACGAAGATGATTTCCTTGTTCCTTTTCAGATGTTTTTCCATTATCGTTCACACTGTAAATATCAACCGTCTTACTAATAAAAAGTCCTCATACAGTTGTTTGTAAGATTATAAGTATACATATTTCATTTTTGTTGTTGTTGTTGTTGTTGTTGGTCGTTTAGTCGCTTTCGACTCTCCGTGACCCCATAGACCAAAGTTTAGCCAAATTGTTGATGGTTCATTCGTTTCCGAATTCTCCGTTTTCCAGTGTTGTAAGTTTTTTTTTCCCGTGGTCCCTCCAGAAACGGAGGATCGTGATTCCACTGTAATAGTTTCTGATTTCCTCGACTATCTTGCTCAATTTTGTTGGTAAACTCTACCCAACATTTCTCCTTTTCTTCCGTGACACTCCTCTTTACTTCTAATTTCAATTTTTTTGCATTCCACATGCAACCTTTCTATCTTATTCTCATCCCTCTGATACATTTTTTGCTTTTCTGTATCCATTTCTTTCTTCACCTTGTTCTTTTCTTTTATTTCTTTCTTTCTTTTTATTTTGTCTGTCCACCACCGTGTCTCCTTTCCCTTAACCTTTGCTTTTGTTTTTCTGCATACCTCAATTGCTGCTTCCACAGATGTCTGTCTTAAATAGTCCCATTCTTCTTCTCCACTTCGTATTTCCATGTTAGGCGACTTCTTTTTTATTCAATCTTCGAATGCCATTCTTTTATCCTCCTCCTCCAATTCCCAAATCCTGATCATTGGTTTCTTCTTCAATACAATTTTAGGGATTTTTACTTGTTTTAATTCCACAATTAATAATCTATGATCACCCCATTCTCAGTCTGTTATTATAAAATCGATGAGTGTTCCATGCTGTCCATCCCAACTATATCGGCTGATCTTATGGCTATTCCTCTTCATGAACCATGTGTTCTTTTTTATCAGGTTATTTCTTATACTAAAGTCCAACAGTTTCTCTCCATCTTCATTTCTATTACCATACCCATGTGGGCCTAGAACATTCTCATATCCTATTCTATGAGTTCCCACATGAGCATTCAGATCTCCCATTATCATGATCCCATCTCAAACAATGCGTGTTTCCAGTTCATTGAGGAACTCTTCTTTTTCTTCCATGCTACATCCTGTCTGTGGAGCATACGCGTGTACTATCTTCAGTAGTTCCTTGTTTACATGTATGTGCATTATTATAATTCTTTCATTTACATACTTAACTTCAGCTATTGGTTCAACATTCTGATTCACTACAAATCCCACTTCATTTTTTTTTTCTCTTGACTGTTACCCATCCAGTACAAGGTGTACCCCTTTCTTAGTTTCTTCATTCCTTTCCCTTTCCATTTTACTTCAGTTAGTCCCAGGATGTCTAATTTTCGTCTCTCCATTAGGTTAATCAATTCATTTTCCTTCCCATTCATTGTTAAAATATTTATTCTTCCAAATCGGGTTTTGTTATTTGATCTAACACTTGCACTAACATCAGGATTACCATCATACTGTGCAACTGTAGCCAGAGACTTGTGAATTCTATTTCCATTTTTAAACTTCCATCTGAGGCTTGTATTATAGAGCTCGTGCGCATCATGTTATTTTAGTTGCTGGCGCTCGTAGAGGTGACTTGTGTAGTCTTTCAGGGGGACGATAGTAGCTTGTGCAACTACAAGCACAGGGAAGAACTGAATGTTCAAATGTCGTCTCTAGATATTTGTGTAGGATTTCGAGAAGTTCAGTGGGATGCATCGTATTTAAGAGCTTCTACTTTAAAGAAGGGTGCAAAACTCTGTGACAGTCATGACATACTACAAGTAAGAGATGTGCTGGGAGAAGAAATAACCTGCTTGTGTTTGAGGTAAACAAACATCCATCAGTCGCCTTATGCTGTTAAAATTAAAGTAAGCATATGCTTTTTCCTTCTGTATAATAACATAGCATAACATTTGTATCTATTGCAGTTTTAAGTGTTTTTACAATTAATGTACACGAGATTAATCTTTTTTACAGACTGATTGCGGTAGAAAGTGTGAGTGCGATTGCAAAGCCGTACTTTCACAATGCTGTAAACATATTGCTGCATTGTGTATTTATATCAATACTGAGAGAGATTCTTCCCAGACTTCCTCTCTGCAACAATGGGAGAAACCTTAGAACATTATTGCAGAGTATTGTAAAGGAGGAAATGTAGAAGAAATACTAAATGGACCATTAAATAAGCGACCAATTTATTACACGTCGGAAAGTGAAAATGTTGAATCGTTAAGTAAAAGACAATTATATGTACAAATTAAGGTCATAGACTGAGCTTTCTCAAAAATTTTGAAAGCAGAGTTTGAAGGTGAATCTTTCTTTATCTCCACTTGCATTGTTCAAAATATCGTTGAAAGCGCCGTAGAGCTAAGCGAAAGGGACCTCTTATTTCAGTGTCTTAACCAGTTGGACAAACGCAGGTAATAAACTATTTAGATGCTATGTTGTGAATAATTTGCCCGGTGGTAACATATCACTAGCTTCCACAAAGTATGAGTGCATGTTGTCAAATGATATATTGAAGTTTTATTGTGAAAATGTTAAAGTAACAAATTCACAGAAGCACGCAATTGCAGTTGAGACAAGGGAACAACAATATTTATGTCCTTCCTGGTTCCACCAAAGGAAGTTATCGCTGATATCAGCGTTTCTTTTACCTAAGAATTTAAACACTCCTGCAGTGAGATATTGCAGAGTTCATGAACGGAAGGCACCTGAGGAGTATTGCTTATTAAACGAATGCCGTGTGGTTCAACTCGGGTTGTTTGTAAAAGAACAACAACAATGGTTAAGTTGCAATCGAGATGGAATAGTTGAAAGTCAGGATTTTGTTAATCATCTCGAAATTAAGTGCCCTTATTTGCGTCAAGAAAAACCCATAGTTGAAGACAAAAGGTGTAATGTCCCGTATTCATATATAACTAATCATGGTAACGTAAAGATGAAGGAAGCTCACGTTTATTATACTCAGGTACAGGTATCAATGTACATTCTGAACCTTCACATCTGTGACTTGTTTATATATTCTCCAAAGGGAAGTGTTAAAGTCAACGTTTCCAGAAATGATGACATCCTTTCCAGTACTATTCCTTCAGTAGAGAAATTTTATTTTGAACATTACCTTCCAGTAATATTTAAAGATGTTACAGTGAATGCACTGTAACTATATTCAAGTGTGAATTATCACTAATCGGATAATGACTGATGTACGAATTGTGTTCCTCAATACTGAGAATTCAACTTGAAAATTTTAATTATGTTGATAGCATAATTCAAACACAAATTATTTTGCTGTTACAAATTCCATTATAGTATCGAATTTTATGACAATTATTTGCAAACATATTTAGTAAGCTTAACTAAAAATAGTTAGTTTAGTTGGTTTAATTATTTAATTTAATTATTGGAGGACTGAAGTTTACCAAGATACCTATGATGTAGACAATTTTATCTATATGAGGGAGTAAATCTATAGTGAGTTTGTTGCTTAATATTTTTTAAATCTTTATTCTCTGAATAGCTCTTTCAACATGAATTCTTACTGATGCAATATCGTATGTTGTTTCAACTTCTGCAGCTGAAAACTTGGGGTTGAACGCAAAAGGTGGCATTACCGTACCATTAAAGCGTTTCTGTTCTCAATACAAGTTTTTATCTGTGGGAATCCTTTGTCACACATAACTATATGCCCTGGCTGAATAAAGTTTAATATATCGGAATTAACTGTGATGTAGCTGTCGGTCGCTCTTCCACCATAGCATTTGGATATAAAGGAAATGTAACCTGATGGAGTAATGGAAACAAGAAATTTTACTGTAAATGAATTCTTATAATGAGAAAACATTAAAAAAATTTGACGAAACCTGTTAGGTCTTTCACAGGGCACTTCACTGCAACCTATAATGCACGTACAACTTTCATGTGTTTTTTAAAGCACTAGGCATTGTGCTTTTGATAGTGGATCGTTGTGGCCAGAAAATCCATTCCTTTGTTTCTCAAAAATATGATTGAGAGTGAATTTAAAAAGTAGCAGATGCTGTAGTCCTATGGCAGTTAAAAATTACGCCTAGAGCGGCGAAACTAATACAGAGTTTACATTTCATTAGCAGTAGAAGCAGCATATTTTCTTTAGTAAATGTACAGTTCTGATGAACGGAGGGTAACAAGGATAACAGGATATGAATCACTGCAAACTTAACAACCTGCTATTTCAAGAAGATGCTTTTCGTTGTCTTTACTGACCTGTATCCATGAAATGTATGTCTGGTGTCAAGGAAGTCCGCGTGAACACCACAATCTCTCTTAAAACAAGTGTCAGTCGTCGTCTGTTTATTCACTCGAGGCATTGACAAATTTGTTTGAATTTCCGTTTCACAATTATTTTTCAGAGCAGAAAATAATACGTTCACACTGGTTTTGTTACCATCAGTGGCCATTACTTAAGTCTGTGTGCTTGAATCATTGTATGATTTCGAAAAATCTTCCATAGTACTAGAATCAACGTTTTCATTTTCACGTCTCCGTTTTTGCCTCTTGTATCTAGTCGTCACTCGGTGCTCCTCTTCTTGCTGATGTTCGATCGAAACAAGCGGTTTTATAAACAATCTCGGTACATAACCAGGACTGTCAGGATCTCTCAGAGGCATTCCAT
The DNA here is from genome assembly GCF_040414725.1 of Anabrus simplex. NCBI lineage: Eukaryota > Metazoa > Arthropoda > Insecta > Orthoptera > Tettigoniidae > Anabrus > Anabrus simplex. Next base: position 73,224,490 of record NC_090271.1, on the reverse strand, counting down.
TCACAAAATGCTGACTACAAACAAGCGAGTTATTCGTGGGCACCCATGGTTTACCATCGCTAGTCCCTCGTTTCAATGCCGCGATCCAGGCATTTCTTCTAATTTTTGCTGCTTTTTATTCGGAAACACAAAAAACTTAGTTCCAGGAGGACAGTTAATATACCGTACGTGAAGTTGCAGCCAACCACAGAACAATTTTTTCTACTGTTTCACGAACCTTTTTGCATATGTCCAATAACGGACCATTTATATTGGTATTATAATCTTTTTGCATGTCGAAGTTGAATTAAACATAAACAAGACCATTCAAGACAGACACAGGTACTCGACTGCAAACCCCCCCCCCCCTGATTGTTTACGTGACTTGCCGCCAGAGCGTAGCACCCGTCATGCGCACGAGGTCTATAGTTGAAGGCAAGTACAAATTTACTCATCTGCTGACCTGCTAAGCCTAACGCATCTGAGGATTTTCTTTCAGGGTTTAGTCCCTTAGCCTTTGAAGATCCCTTTTCTCCACAAGGCAGTGGTTTCCTCTTCTAATTTTCCCCAAAGGGGAGGGGTTGCCTCATCCACCATCTTCGCCATTCCGAAGGTCTCCTTCTCTGCCTAATATGCTGTTAAGGTCTTCTCTCGTAACCCTAGGCATGGGTTCCACGTTATACCCCGTGAGACTGGGTCCCTGCCTGAACTTAGCTTACCTTCACACTGGCTACTGATGTGGAGGATACCCACCCCTGCAACGTGGATGTGCCAGGAAGCTTTTTACAGTTATACCTCCATGCTATATAAGAGTACTGGACTACAATTACTCCCAATCATACTTTGACATATCTTGAGTCTGAGAACATCATTGCAAAACATTAATTTCATCTTATATGTTGCTCTAGCTGTTTTGATTCAGTAGCGTATTTCATGTTATGTTCCAAATTTTGTGAAATTTCACATCCCAGCTACGTAAGGGTGTTCTTGTAATGATACCTCTCAATGTGGTTGACGACTGACGATCATTGACTTTGTTTTTGATCTGTTGATGTTAAGTCTCCAATGAATACGTTGGAGACTGTTTGGAGATCATCAACATTGTTGCTAATGAGTTCCATTGTTTTGATATACGCAACAAGATGATATAAACTCCATTGACTTTTACATCCAGTTCTGAATCCTTTAAAACAGGCATTATTAACTGCCACTTTTCTTTACACCGGTGGTATAAGCATAAATGGGAAAATGTATGTTGACAGTCACAGCAGAAGACTTAATACAGGTAGAAGAGAGCAAGTCAGTTTTGTTCAACAAGCATCTCAGCAGATTACTATCTAGTCATCTATCATCATAACTTATGAATTTAACTTTTTATATAGGCACATGGCGGCTAACATTTGAATTTTGCAATAACAAAGTTTTTATGTAATCCACCTGCTCAGTACATTATAATGTTGTAAAATTTAAAATATCTTCATTAATAGAAAAGTTATTTGTGGGACATGTTTTGCTCCCTTACAGAGCATCATCAGCCAAATATGAATATCAAAGAATGGTTATGTTCGTAATCAATGACTCAAGAACTATTGAAATTTTTTTTTCACAAACTTAAACTTACTCTATTAAAATATCATAAAATACATAATCTTTGGTGACATGCCTTAATAACAGTGGGAGATATACATTAAAATTGTGGTAGAATGAATTATTCTAAAATACTTTCAAACAAGTAGCATGTTTAACATCTTTGAAAGAGGTGAAATTCATTCTTAAGAACTGAATTTGAAAATTTCTTTGCAATGAGATCTGGTAAAAAAGTTTTATACCCTTTAAGGATAAGAGTCTATAAAGATTCAAAGATCTTGTCGATTTGATAATTGGACTTGTGACAAGGTCAACTAAATCTGAATCTCAAAGAATGGTTACATTTGTAAACATTGACTCAAAAACTGTTAACCATTATTTCACAAATGCAAACTTACTCTACTAGAATATCATAAAATACAGAATCTTTGGTGACATGCCTTAATAACTTGGGTTTAGGAGGAGACGACAATCTTGACCATATTGGTCCTTAATTGGTCCGCATTGACTCGTAATAACAATAACGTACAACGGCTGTTTGTTTGGTCCGCCCTGTCAATATATTTCAATATATGAATATTTATACGTACATGTTTCGGGAGCCTTAACTCCCTTCGTCAGCATATTTACATCAAAATCTACCTTACCCAAGTCTCAAGATATAACATCTTATCACATTAACATTAAGCATTGTCCTTTCTAACCTCAACTCTAGATACTGTATGTACACTTTGCATTTTTATATAATAATGCCTGTTGTAACCCAACACATAAGGCATGGAACATTTTAATAACACTCTTGAATTGTCCACTCATTCTTCCTGTCCTTTGCACTCATACAAGGTGTATCGTCATCCTGGATGGATCCACTAGCTGTGTCGACCACTGATGAAATGTTAATATATATTACAACGATGACCATATTCAGTGCAACAAAGGGTTATAATTTCCAAGGATATCAAATTGGACATAAGATAATAGCTTGATAGTGACAACACAAGCAAGCAGTGACAAGTAACAAGTAACACTATTATTTTAATCTGATGTGCAATATGGTCTACAATGAGTTTTATTACTTGTAATTCAAGCTCACAGCTGCGCGCCCCTGACTGCACGGCCAACTCGCCCGGTAAATGCTGATCTTGGTAGGCTTGAAGTTCTCTGAATAAATGTTCTGCTGGATTATCAAGTCCTAGTCAGTGCATCCACTTTTATGGTGAAGTGTCCGTGGTTACAGACGAATGTCTGCCGGCGGTTTCACTGTGGGTCCAACAAAGTGTAACAGTGGAGTGGGTCCACATAGTTGCCTCTTTAGTAGCATAATTCACACCACCACAGAAGTACTGCAAGTCTCGCGCCCACTAAAGCTGCAAGCAATTCTAGATGAGCAGAGTGACCACCTTAATTGAGGCTAATCTATCCTGGCTGCTTACTGGTTGGACTGTTGTGTTGTTGTTGCTCAATTTTGAACACAGGTATTTGGCTGCAGTGTAGAACTCAAGTCGTGGATTCACAGCTCTTTTTAGTCATGGGACACAGATATCTGACAGATGCTGAAGATTGGAACACCATAACGACGACTTTGCAGGAGCATCGCAGGGAAATGTTTCTAGCCATTCAATGCCTCTGTACCAATTGTCCTGGAATAATAATTTGCCAAGTATTAAGATTAATGAAAACAATCCAAGTGGGTCATAGAATTTCGAAATTACTTGATGTACCAGGCGCTTGGTATTAGGTTGCTCTAAAAGATCAGTTAAAATATCACTAGAAGGCATCAGATTTGGTGTTCTGATCAATGCCACGAACTTGTGTTCTCAGCTGTGGTGCTACATTGAGAATCTTCCACATGTCTTGCAGAAGTTTGGAGTTACTAGCCTATTTCAATATACAGAGCTTGTAGACAATCATGAAAGCAGTAATCTCTGTATGTATCGTGCTGAGGACAGTTTTGACTGTCTGAGGTAACATGTGAGTGCAGTTGAAAATGAATCAGTGTGTAGTGTTACCAATTCTCGGAATATTCCCGACGAAGAAGGTGGGGGCAGGGGGGTACAAGAAAGTCTGATTGGTAGTCTGGTGAAGTGATAAGTGATAATGCCATTTGTAGTCTGATATCACATGATACCAAATGTCTCAACAACCTCAACTTTGCCCTATAAAATCCAGTATATTTGTAGCATGTTCTTCTCGAATGCTGTAGTCAAAGCCTGAAAGTGTTTTTGGCATTAAGGAATGAAAGATGTTTCTTGGGAATTGGAACTACTTGCTTGCCCTCATCTCCACAGAAAGAATCATGGAATTCATTCAGAATCTTGGTGTTTTTAGTGCTTGGAGATTGTGGTCTTCATTCATTATCCTTGATGTCCGTGCTTTTAACATAGTAGAATTGACGTATTTCGCTATCAAGTGTCTGAAATCTGTTGGGTAGTTCCACCTTGTTGATGGTTGATGATGATTTCTGATAAATTGCCACTAAGTATCCATCTAAAAATCGATGGATGTAAGACAAGAGAAGAAATATATATATCGGAGGTGTGGCTTTTCCCAGTTTCCCAATAGTGGTTTCCTCCTATTAGCATCTCAGTGGCCAAGTCTGGTGAATTGTCTATGGGGTCTACCAACAGTAGTTTACAATTGTGTGTGAGCAAAGTGTGTGTGGTGTGGTAGTTGGGCGAGTGGAATATATATTGTTTTGTTGTTGTGAATAGCAATGGTATGGGAACTGGAACATGTACTTCAGTCATGAAAGGAGGAAAGTGACGTAAACAACGACGAAAGTTAGTGGGGTTGTGATTCATTCAACAGTCTACATACTAGAGTGTGGTGTGTTGCTTATGTAGTGCATCGAATTTTAAGTGGCCTAATCTTTCAAAATAGGGTGTTACGTGAGCAGAGTAATTTAGTGAAAATGTGAATTTTATACATGAATTGAATGCTTTTTGTAGCTTACTGGTCTGTTCAATAGATGCATTAGCCTAAGTACAACATTGAAATAATAGGAGTGTAAGTGTGTGAACCAATCTAATTTTGAAATTTAGTGGGAGATAGGATTGAGTATATTTGGAGAGATGATATTTGCAAAATTTAAGTCGTTTTGATATGTCATTTAAATATAAACTAAAAAAATTGTAGCTAGGGCACTGCTTGAAAGATTCCAGTTGTTTTTACACTCCATTGAGATGTAGTCTTGTTAACGATAACACGTTGCCTGCAGTTTGTGAGATAAGAAGAAAAAAACTGGAGGACTTTCTGGCTAAAATGAATGGATTGTAATTTTGTCAAAATAATATCTAAGTTTGCAGTATCAAAAGCACTATGAACTTCAAGAGGGTAACGATCATTACTTGCCTTAGATACATGGTTTGTATATAATCTGTAATTTTCAGTATGGCTGTTACAGTACAGAATCCTTTTTTAAAGCCAGACTGAAGGGGATTGAGAAGGTTATGTTTGTTCAGGTATTCCACCAGCTGTTGGTGAAACAATTTTTCAAAAGTTTTAGACAACACTGCAATAATTGAAACGGGGCAATAATCAGATGGTAGGTTAGGACAGAGTTTCTTTGGCAGGGGGATTACTGGATCTTCTTTCCACTGTGTTGGAAAGGTCCCTGTGTGTAAGCTGTAATTAAATATGTGCATGATGATTGGGAGTATTGCATCCATAATATTTTTTTTAGAAGAGAAATATCATTGCTGCCTCTGGCATTTGAACTGATGGAAAATATACAGGATGGATGAGAAGTCCCCGTGCCCCTGTAACTGTTTAGTATCAAATGTTATTTAGGTTATGGTTACTTACGTATTAAGTGTCCTGTATATCTGTATGTTTCCCATCGTGCTGTAAACACAGTTCTTTACGCCTTCTTGACATATTTCTGAGCATGTCCAGTGTTATAGTGCAAAATGCATCCTCAACAGCAGTGTGCAGTTCTTCGTTTGTAGCATAACGACATGGAGATATCTGTGCCTTAATAACTCCCCGTAACGAGTTGTCAGGTGTGCTGAGGTCAGGGCATCTTGGTGGCCATTTCAAGGAAGCTGGTGTTGCTAGTGAACCATGACCTATCCACCGTCCTGGCAAATTTTCATTTAGGAACTCGCTCACTGCAAGAGCATTAGTGAACGATATGCAACCGTATGAATTCTGTGAGGCCCCTTTCCTCAAGCTGGGGTATTAGCTATTTTTGTAACGTGTGTAAACAATTTGCGCCATTCACAGTTCCTTAAAAAAAAGTGCGGTTCAAGCAGATGTTGTGATGTCATCACTGCCCATATCATTACATGAGGTGGGTTCCTTTCCGACTCATACTCTGTGATGAGGATTCTCTTTGGCTCACATGACAACATTTCTAGCACGTGAGCTGCAATAAATAGCACATTCATCTGAAAACTTAACCTTGGCACAGCTCACTGCATATGGGAATTTAGATAACAAAGCACGGCATGCTAAAATGCGCTCATTCAGGTCTCTATCCATTTACGGATGTTGGTCGAAAAGGTTTGATCTTAAGGTCCTTTTTAATGTAATCTCGCATTATTGTTCTCAGTATATCGAATTCACAGGAGATTGTTCAATCGAAGCACAGACTCCAAGACATATTTCTTCTTCATACCACTCCATGGCCTCTTTAAAATTGCTTGAGGCAAAAGCACATCTGTCCCAATCGATAAGTGTTCCTTTTCGTGGTGTAGCCTTATTAAACCTTTCCAGGAATGCTCCCATAATCTGTCTCATTATCTGCCCTGTGTGTTGTCATTCATGCACCCACACACTTGCCACTAACCGCTCCTCAGTAGTGTAACTCCTACCGCTCACATCTGCTATGGCTTCACACTAACACTTGACTGCGACAATATGTATTCCAACACTTGATTTTAACAATAAGAAGTAATATAGCTACCAACCTGCAGAAACAACATATGCAATACATCTACCAACTTGCATAAATAACATTTGATGATACTAAACAATTACAGGGGTACGGGGACTTCTCGTCCACCCTGCAGATTTCTTTACTTCGTGGGTATAGTGCGAAATGTTAAAGGCGGACAGTGTAGTATTTGTTGTTTTAGTATTTCAGTGATAGAGTTGTGTGTTATTATGGGATCTGGGTGTACTATTATCAGCAGAGAAAAACAAATTTAACTTATCTGGTGCAATATCTGGTTTGGTGGGTTTGTTTGGTTTTCTAATGCCCGTTGAACGCAGTAGATGCCAGGCGTTCCCTTTATGTGCCCAGGAAAGTCATTTGGCAGGCAGATTTTGAATACATGAGAGAAAGTCAAGTGCTGAATGTCCATTGGGAGTCTATTCCAAAGTCCCAGTGTAGTAACTAGAAGAAAATTATTGTTGGAATTCATTAGTTTTGTGGAATTTCAAATAGGGAACCAGAATGGGTACTAATTGTGTGGACTTAAGAAAGAAAATTAAACTTGAAGATAAATAAGCAGGAGTGTTCATCGAAAGTAGTTGGTAAACAAGTATAATTTGTTGAAAATTCCTTCGTTCATTTATGTGTAGCCATCTGAACCAACCTCAAAGGTAGACTGGTGGCCATAATTTAAGCATGTAAATAAGGCTGCAGAATTTTTTTTTGTTTAATCAAATTATTTCCTGTAATACTTATGACACTGCCTTTGCACCAGGTAGGATCCACTGTTAAAGTTATTTTCTACTTCTTTTTTTCATTATTCTCTTGGTTGCTTGTTTTGTTATTTTAGTTTTAATTGTAAACTTTGGATCTAAATTTTATTGTCCATCTAATGTAATTGGAGCTAGTCTGTGTAATTAATTAATAACAAGTAGACATGATATAGGCTTATTGGGCATGCTGTGTCAAGAAAATAAGGTGAAATTCGTTACGTTTCGCGGAGAACTTTGCTGTGCATCTTCAGAAGTAAATCTCGACTGTTCACTAGGAAGACTTCTCCAAGAATGAGGTTTGAATTTAGATGTTAGTAATGGAAGTGGAAGCGATACGCCCCATTTGTCACCAGATGGTTCACCGTATGCGGTATAGTGCGAAATGGAAGCTGACGGCACCATCAGAAGCTGTCTGAGGAAGAGTCGCATACCAGGTGTACACATTATGAAACTGTGACACTGACACAAGCCTGGAATGAAAAATCTGGCAAATAGGAATGTATGAATTTGGAAAACACCGAAACAAAATAACAGTAGTGAAGGGACAGGGAAGGGAACTACCTACTTAAATCCTTAATGGCTAGCAACCACGTATTACTTAATTGATAGCCAGTATCCCTGTTGAAATTGTTAGTATTTCTACGTATTTCCACAGCTTCCCGTATAATCCTGGACCTGTAGTGTCTAGTGTGGGTAAGAGCTCAAGCATCTTGGAATACAACATCATGACCCGACGATAGGGGATGCTCAGCTATTGCTGATTTATCTGGCTGGTTGAAATGAATATTTTGTACATGTTCCTTGATATGAGTACTAATGGACCAGCATGTTTGGCCAATGTATACCTTGCTGTAAGTACAGCGAATTTTGTATACCCCAGGATGTAAAAGTGGGGACAATTTGTCCTTAGTTTTACCTAGACTGTGAGGAATTTTAGTGACTGTGTCAAACACAGTTTTTATATTGTATTTGTGGAGAACCTTGGCAATTCGATCTGTGGTGTGAATGTAAGGCAGGTAGGCAGGTCCCTTCACTTCTTCCTTCTGTGAGCTTTGCTTGATCATCCCTCTGGGATGCAGGGCTCTATGAATCTGCACGTATCTGTAACCATTATCCTTGAATGTGACTTTGAATGTGTCCATCTCCTGGATATCTAATGGCTCACAAATTCGTATCGGCCTCTTGGCGAGTGTCATGTGAATGCCCTGTTTTTGTGCTGGATAGTGATGGGAATCTGAATGAAAATAGTGATTTGTGAGAGTAGGCGTTATATCCTAAGGGGTCTTCCAGTTTCTTACTAGAACATCTGACAAAGGAAGGCATCTGTTTTCATATTGAATTTAATTGAAGGATGTTGATGATTTAAGTGGTTTGGAAATAGATGAAGTTTCTCAGGACCTTTTGTTGTCCAGACCACAAATGTATCATTTAACATACCTCCACCATATCATAGGTTTGACGGGTGCTGAAGCAATAGCCTCCTCCTCAAAATGCTCCATAAAGAAATTATCTACTACAGGCGAAAGTGGACTTCCATAGCCCGTCTGTTCATAAAAAATTCCCACCCCCACAAGAAATACCTGGAAGTCATGCAGTGGTAAAATATCTTTGTTATGTCCTCAGGGAATGGATATTCAATGAGAGACATGACTCAATCAATTGGCACTTTAGTGCAGAAGGACATCACATCGAAACTCACCAAAAGAGCATTAGGTTGAAGGGTTATGATTGACAACTTGTTGACGAAATACAGTGTGTCCGTTACGTATGATTCAGTACGTCTGATGTGTGGCTGAAGCAGATTGCTTAGGTATTTAACCATAGCATACGTAGGACAACCTATCGCACTAACCATAGGTTTGAGGGTAATGTCCTCTTTAGGATCATTGGGAGTCCATATATTCCAGGTGGTACTGCGTCCCCCGGGGACAAATGTTTAGCCTCCTCTTTTGGAATTGAGGAATGCCTTAAGAGCTTCACAGTGGCATTGGACACAAGTGGTAGGGTTCCATCAGCTCAATCTGTAAAGAGGCTCTGACAATATAGCCAAGATCTATTCTTATATTCGCCAGTACCCATAACCACCATCGCACTACCCTTATCACCTGAGAGAATGATCAGTTCAGAATGGTAGGTTTCCTCTCACATGTTGTTAAATTCTCTCTTAACTCCTCAATCTCATCCATAGGTAGTTTGTGGATGGCTGCCTCCATGGAAGTAATTAACTCCTCAGTGGGAATTTTACAAGGTACGACAGTTTTACTAGCATCCAGGTTCGTGCATAAGACTGTCTATTTCTGAGTCAATCGGAGGAATTAAGATTTCTGTCTGAATTACACCTGGTTGAATTTGCATTTTAGATGTGGCCTAAACGGTGTGGACATTTGTGTCATACTAACTCTACCTTTCCTTGTATTATCTTCCATTCTGTTTCTTACTACTTCATGTTTTTTTTTTTTTAAACATGTATTTTGAGCATTGCGCTCATTATTCTTCATTGAAACCACGGGAAGTAATGGACCTTGTATGTGGTGACCTCTGTTGGAGTACTTGTACTACAACGCTCCGCCCCTTGACCAATGAGAGCTCCCTAGTTCTGGAGGCTATTCGTTGCTCCGGGAGATCACTGTGCCATTAAGCGATTGTTGATTGAAGAAGATGCATCGTGAGTGTACTTGGTGGCTCGTGCTAGAGCACTTTACAGCCGGCGAGATGGAAAATGGATAAATAACTTCGTAAGTGGGCTCTCTTTCTAGCCCTCACGATTTGTGTTGTATGTTTTCATCATGGGAACGTCCACAGACTGTATGGATTATTTATTTATGTCAATTTAATCTGCATTCATACGAGAGTACAAAATGGCGTTGCGGCGTCCCCTCAAGATTATTACCTACTTTCTGCAACCATGAAACAAAAAGAAAAACTATTTGGCTAGGTGTCGTGTGTCTAAAACCTTATTGCGTTGGACTGGTCATTCTCGGCTAAATTTTAATGATCTGTATTTCAAAAAAAAAACTTTTTGCGTAAGATGTTATAGATGTGCACATTGGTTTGATCACGTGGTGTTAATGCCGTTATAACCTTGTAATATTGTTCTGGGGTGAAAATAATACTGGTTTTCAGTTCACCCCAACTAGGTTGAGTATCGAACCACTTAGTTCTAACCAAGGAGAGTATAGTTTTATTTAATTTTCCCGGTCTTGTTTTAATTCTTTTCTTTTCTTTCTTGGTCCTTTAACCAAAATATGCTTTCCTCTTTCCTTTTTTTCGGATTCGGTTTCCGTAGTTACCTTTGGTTTTGCGTTGTTCATGGCGTTCGGGGGTTACTAAGACAACGGTTGATGATGGTGATTGTTGACTATAAATCTGATGGGGAATGATGGCTTTTTTTTTTCTCCCCTGATTTCCCCTGGGCTTACTGTCTTGTGTGACGTTTCTTTTTAATTGTATGATTTCTCCTTGCCATTATTTAATTTCTTGCTTGCGTTTGAGATTTTCAACATTTATTTTCTGTTTTATTTACTTCCTGTGTGAAGTGTTGTCGTGATTATTCTACCTGGACTCCTGGTTATCCCTGCCCTTGGATAGAACTCGGTGGTTAAAGTCATTTTTTACCTTAAAAAAAGGAGAATTGTTATGAACAAATATTATTATAATTATGCTATTTCCTCTAGTATCATGGGTCCCCCTATGCCATTAATTTAAGTTATGATTAGTTCTTTTTGTGTGGTGGTTGACCACAATTAATCACGCTAATTTTCTTTGGGTGTAATAACCTAATTTAAATTTAACTGTTTAATTTTCTATTTTCCTACATGGACGTTTTCTGTTACCATTTTCAATCATTTTATTTATTTAATAAATTCTATTTATACCTTTTCACGAAAGGATTGGTATTCTTCTTTTAGAAGGTTAGTAATTCGATACTAGGTTCCTGCTTTTCTTTCCACGGGTTTTAAGTGACACTCTCCCATCTATTAAGGTAAGTCTCCTTCTGGTTGGTTTTGGTGATGTTTGAGAGTGTCTGTTTACGCTTCCTGTTTATTATTTTCTTGACGAACTAGCTCTTTTGTACCTGCTAGTTTGTTTTGACTTTATGTTACTGCCATTATCGTAGTTGTTTTGGGTTGATCTACGTAACGGGACAGTAAAGTAGCAGGTCGAAAGGACCAAGAAAGTAAAGAAAAATAATTAAAACAAGACCGGGAAAATTAAATAAAACTATAGTCTCCTTGGTTAGAACTAAGTGGTTCGAAACTCAACCTAGTTGGGGTGAACTGAAAACCAGTATAAGAAAATAGTACTCTATCATATTCCTTTTTTGTTTAAACAATTTAGATCATAATTTATTTTCACCCCAGAACAATATTACAAGGTTATAACGGCATTAACACCACGTGATCAAACCAATTTGCACATCTGTAACATCTTACGCAAAAGTTTTTTTTTGAAAAACAGATCATTAAAATGTAGCCGAGAATGACCAGTCCAACGCAATAAGGTTTTAGACACACGACACCTAGCCAAATAGTTTTTCTTTTTGTTTCATGGTTGCAGAAAGTAGGTAATAATCTTGAGGGGACGCCGCAACGCCATTTTGTACTCACGTATGAATGCAGATTAAATTGACATAAATAAATAATCCATACAGTCTGTGGACGTTCCCATGATGAAAACACACAACACAAATCGTGAGGGCTAGAAAGAGAGCCCACTTACGATGTTATTTATCCATTTTCCATCTCGCCGGCTGTAAAGTGCTCTAGCACGAGCCACCAAGTACACTCACGATGCATCTTCTTCAATCAACAATCGCTTAATGGCACAGTGATCTCCCGGAGCAACGAATAGCCTCCAGAACTAGGGAGCTCTCATTGGTCAAGGGGCGGAGCGTCGTAGTACAAGTACTCCAACAGAGGTCACCACATACAGGGTCCGTTACATCCCTGGTTTCAATGAAGAATAATGAGCGTAATGCTCAAAATACATGTTTAAAAAAAAACTAAAACGTGAAGTAGTAAGAAACAGAATAGAAGATAGTACAAGGAAAGGTAGAGTTAGTATGACACAAATTTCCATGCCGTTTAGGCCACATCTAAATCATTGGGAGGAGGAGAAGTGAAATATGTCAAGAAAATAAGGTGGAATTCTTTACGTTTCACAGAGAACTTTGCTCTGTGTCTTTTTCTGACACGGCATAGCCCAAAAAGACTATATCATGTCTATAAGTACGGGCCATGAAAACATCAATGGTAACATTAAAAACCTCATGGGAATGATAGTTTTAAGAAGGCTTCAGAATTCAGCAAATTAAGGAGAAAGAAAACTATTCTTCTTTCTTGAGATTGATTGACTGATGTTTGTTGTTTAAAGGGGAATAACATCGAGGTCATCGGCCCGTAATGGTGCGAAATGAGACGAAATGAAATGACAACTTAAAATTCCAAAATCCTCCACTGACCAGAATTCGAAGCATGAGGACGAAGAATGAATGGATGGAGATGAATTTAAAACGACCAGTAGATCCAGCATCCCAGTAAGACCAGAACGGGCTGGGGAACGTCGAAGAGTCGTGATACTTCAGCGGATCGCCAACAAGAATCCGCCGACCCAGCACTGCAACTTCACATGGCAGCAGGCTCATCTGATCTCGCAGTCCTTCAAGCCCTTCAAGAGATCTCTCCATACAAAAACGGTGATGGAGCACACCAATCAGCTCCAGCCACCCAACAACGAGCAGCGACCTGCAACACCACTTCAACAACCCAACGTGTGGCGCCAACTCCGACCAAGAGAATTCACCGCCGGATGGACCGATTCCGACGCAACCAAGGTCATGCAGATTGCAAACTTTCTTCAGCAACAATATCTACTGACCCCGTCCGGCCGCGACAATCACAAGAGCCTTGCTAGCGTGCTGATATATTCTCCTGCCTGATGAGTATTTAACATGTGCTTCAACTTCTCACAGGCATTTCAGCAGAAAGCATAAAGAAGAAAGATTAGATTTCTTTCTTCATAATTTGTTGAATTTTGAAGCCTTCTTAAAAGATATCCTCCCCATAGAGATTTCTGATGTTACCATTGATGCTTTCACGGCCCGTACTTATACACACATCCGTCCGTCCATCCATCCATCCCCTCTTTTCGTACCATTAGGAACCGATGACCTAGATGTTAGGCCCCTCTAAACAAAAAGCATCATCATCATCATCATCATCAAAACTGTCATCAATCTTTCCAACAAATCCTTGGACGTAAACCAAATGGCAGTTCTAACTAGGGGTCTTAATTTCGCTGTCGCTCTCTCTAAAATTCCCACTGAAGAGTTAATTACTTCCATTGAGGCAGCAATCCATAAACTACCTACGGATGAGGCTGAGGAGTTCAGACAAAAATGTGTGAGACTCATAACGTCAGCTGTTGTACCTGCACCCAATTTAATAAGAGGCGAGAGGAGATCTCTAAAAGAACTGACTCTGAACTGACCATTCTCTCAGCTGATAAGGGTAATGCAACGATGGTTATGGACATTGGCGAGTATAACAATAAGATCTCGGCTATATTGTCTGAGCCTGTTTACAGACTGAGGCCACGTGACTCTTTCTACTCGTGTGTCCAATGCCACTGTGAAGTCTTAAGGCAATCCTCAGTTCCAAAAGATGAGGCTAAACATCCGTCCCCTGGGGACGCAATGCCAACCCAGATTATGTGGATTTCCAAAGATCGATAAAGAAGACGTTTCCCAAACCTTTTGTTAGTGCAATAGATTCTACTACGTATGCTCTGGTTAAATACCTAAGCAAATAGCTTCAGCCATACATAGGACATACTGAAGCATTCGTTAGGGACTCACTGTATTTCGTCAACAAGTTGTCAACCATAACCCTTCAACTAATGGACTTTTGGTGAGTGTCAATGTGCAATCCTTGTACACTAAAGTGACGATTGATTTGATCATGTCTCTCATTGAACATCCGTTCTCTGAGGACATTAATAAGATATTTTACCACTGTATAACTTCCAGCTATTTGTTGTGGGGTGCAAATTTTTACGAAGAGACGGACGATGTGGCTGTGGAAAGTCCACTCTTGCCTCTAGTGGCTAATTCCTTTATGGAGCATTTTGAGAAGGGGGTTACTGCTTCAGTGCCCGTCAAACCTTCAGTTTGGTGGAGGTATATTAATGATACATTTGTGGTCTGGACAAAAGGTCCTGAGAAACTTCATCTATTTCTAAGCCACCAAACATGAGCAACATCCTTCAATTAAATTCACTATGGAGATCTAGTCGGTTGGATGCCTCCCTTTCTTGAATATTCTAGTAAGAAACTGGAAGGCTCCTTAGGACATACCGTCTATCGTAAGCCTACCCACACAAATCACTATCTTCTTGCAGATTCTCACCACTATCCAGCACAAAAACAGGTCATTCTCATGACACTTGCCAAGAGGGCGATACAAATTTGTGAGCCATAAAATATCCAGGAGGAGATAGATACACTCAAAACCGTGTTCGGGGGTAATGGTTACAGCGATGTGCAGATTCATAGAGCCCTGCATCCCAGAGTGACGATCAAGCAAACCTCAGAGAAGAAAGAAGTGAAGGGAACTGCCTACCTGCCTCTAATCACAACGCCATAGATTAAATTGCCATGGTCGTCCGCAAACACAATATAAAAACCATGTTTGGCACCATCACTAAAATTGCTCACAGCCTGAAGAAAACCAAGGACAGATTGTCCCCACTTTTACATCCTGGGGTATTCAAAAATTCCCTATACTTACAGCAAGGTGTACAAAACATGCTGTTCCATTGATACTCATATCAAGGAACATGAATGAAATATTCATCTCGACCAGCCAGACAAATCAGTAATAGATGAGCACGCCCTGTCGTCAGGTCATGATGGCGTTTTCCAAGATGCTTGAGCTCTTAACCACACTAGATACTACAGGTTCAGGATTATATGGGAAGCTGTGGAAATACCAATATTGTTGGTCCGTTATTGGACATTATAAATTTTCCAGGTAGTACTTTAATGATGCTTCTGGAATGCTGACGTTCAGTTCAGTAATGGATTTTCAATTCCGACTACCTATGCACTATGAGAGACTTTGTCTCATTTTCAAAAAATTGATTCCTGCAAGTCTCATTTTCAAAAAATTGATTCCTGCCTGGCCATCAGATGATAAAGATGTTGATTCCCATCCCATAGGGTACCCGAAATATTTGTTCCAAATGAGTAAATTTATAATACCAGTATAGTTGGTCCGTTATTGTACTCCAAATAGTCTACGCAGTGGCCTCCACGGTATGCAGTGGCCTCCACGGTATGCGTTAGCCATGCGTGTGCCATTTGCCAACTGATGAGCACAGCTTGGCAGACTGGGGCGAAACGCTGGCAACCGTGAATGAGTTGGCTGGAAAATTTATAATGTCCAATAACGGACCAACTACACTCATGCTCAGAAATTAAGGATAATGCTGATATATGGTGAAAACGCTATGGTGGGCGGTTTGCGGTTTTAAATCACTTCGGGATATGATCGTGTGGTGCATTTGACCTGTGGTTGTCGCACGGTGGCGCTGGCAGCAGTCCAAATACGCATAGGTGTGTTAGTGCATGTCAGAGTGCGGTGTAGCGAGTAAGTGTGCAGGTGTTTTCAGACATGCTAATGGTGACTGTGTGGTGAAAATGGCTCAATGAACCCATACTGTTGACGTTATAAGGGGTAAAATTATGGGGCGACTGGAGGCTGGTCAAACACAGCAGGTCGTAGCACGGGCCCTCCGTGTTCCACAAGTGTGATCTCAAGATTATGGCAACGATTCCAGCAGACAGGAAACTTGTCCAGGTGCTACAGTACGGGACGTCCGCGGTGTACAACACCACAAGAAGAACGATATCTCACCATCAGTGCCCGCAGACGGCAACGGAGTACTGCAGGTAGCCTTGCTCGGGACCTTGCCACAGCCACTGGAACACTTGTCTCCAGACACACAGTCTACAGACGACTGAACAGACATGGTTTATTCACTCGGAGACCTGCAAGGTGCATTCCACTGACCCCTGTTCACAGGAGAGCCCGTAAAGCCTGGTGTCAAGAACACAGTATATGGTCATTGGAACAGTGGTCGCAGGTTATGTTCACAGACGAGTCCAGGTATAGTCTGAACAGTGATTCTTGCCGGGTTCTCATCTGGCGTGGACCAGAACCAGATACCAACCCCGTAATGTCCTTGAAAGGGACCTGTATGGAGGTAGTGGTTTGATGGTGTGGGGTGGGATTATGATTGGTGCACGTACACCCCTGCATGTCTTTGACAGAGGAACTGTAACAGGTCAGGTGTATCGGGACATCATTTTGGACCAGTATGTCCGCCTTTTCAGGCGTGGAGGGGGTCCCACCTTCCTCCTGATGGATGATAACGCATGGCCTCACCGAGCTGCCATCGTGGAGGAGTACCGAGAAACAGAAGATAACCAGCGAATGGAGTGGCCTGCCTGTTCTCCAGACCTAAACCCCATCGAGCACGTCTGGGATGCTCTCGATCGACATATCGCTGCACTACAAGTCTTCAAACCCCTAGGACACTTCAGGAGCTCCGACAGGCACTGGTGCAAGAATGGGAGGCTATACCCCAGCAGCTACTCGACCACCTGATCCAGAGTATGGTTGTGCGGCCTGTGTACGTGTGCATGGTGATCGTATCTCATATTGATGTCAGGGTACATGCGCAGGAAACAGTGGCGTTTTGTAGCACATGTGTTTTGGGACAGTTTTCTCAACTTATCACCAATACCGTGGACTTACAGCTATGTTTCGTTTGTGTTCACTATGTGCCTGTGCTATTATCGCCAGTTTTGTGTAGTGCCACGTTGTGTGGCGCCACAATATGCAATTATCCTTAATTTATGATCATGAGTGTATATTGGTATTATAAATTTACTCATTCAGAACAAATTTTTAGGTTTCCTATGGGAATCAACATCTTTATCATCTGATGGCCAGGCAGGCATCAATTTTTGAAAATGGGACAAAGTCTCTGGTAGTCCATTGGCACTGCTGGTGGCACCAAATAGCCTACGCAGTGACCTCCGCGGTATGCACCTGCCATGCATCTTGGTGGGTGTGCCATTTGCCAACTGATGAGCCCATCTTGGCACGCTGAGGCGAAACGCTGGCAGCCAGGAATGAGTTGGGTGGAAAATTTATAATGTCCAATAACGGACCAACTATGTTGGTATTATAAATTTACTCATTCAGAACAAATATTTCAGGTTCTTTATGGGAATCAGCATCTTTATCAAGCTGTGGAAATACGTAGAAATCCTAGCAATTTCAATAGGGACACTGGCTATCAATTAAGTACCGTATTTACGCGAATAGTACCCGCATATTTTTTTTTAAAATTGGGGCGCGGGTTTTATTTCCGTCAATGTTGGCATTTTATTTTCAAAAACAGCGTTCCTAAAGTTAGGGTGCTGGTGTTATTCGGTGGCGGGGATTATTTGCGTAAATACGGTAATACGTGGGTGCCAGCCATTAAGGTTTTACATAGGTAGTTCCCTTCCCTGTTCCTTCACTATTGTTATTGTGTTTCGGTGTTTTCCAAACATCACCAGATGTTTTATTCCAGGCTTTGTTAGTGTCATACTTTTATAATGTGTGTACACCTTGTAGTACGTGACACTCAGACTGATTCTGCTGGTGCCATCAGCTTCCGCTTCGAATGCTAGTGCTGTACCGCGTACGGTGAGCCATCTGGTGATGAACGTACTGCTTCCACTTCTATTACTAACGTCTAAATTCAAACTTTAATTCTTGGAGATGTCTTCCTCATGATCAGTCAAGATTTTTTTCTGAAGATGCGGAGCAAAGTTCTCTAGGAAACGTAAAGAATTCGACCTTATTTTCTTGCCACGGCTTAGACCAACAAGCTTATATCATGACTATAATGGGCCTTGAAAGTATCAATGGTAACATTAATAATAAATAAATAATACAAAGCAGTAAAATTAAGACATTAGCAGTCGCAGCCTTAAATAACTTACGCTAGTGAAACTATTTTAAAACTTACTAATACAGCTGAGAGAAAGACAAAATGAATTTCCATTGAAGCTAACTTATTTCAGCCTATTTTATTTTTTTTAATCCTGTTTTTTTTTTTGCTAGGGGCTTTACGTTGCACCAACACAGATAGGTCTTATGGCGACGATGGGATGGGAAAGGCCTAGGAGTTGGAAGGAAGTGGCCGTGGCCTTAATTAAGGTACAGCCCCAGCATTTGCCTGGTATGAAAATGGGAATCCACAGAAAACCATCTTCAGGGCTGCCAATAGTGGGATTCAAACCTACTATCTCCCGGATGCAATTTTTTAAATTATTCTTTATTTATTTATTTATTTATTTATTTATAGCAAATAAGCCAATTAGGGCTCAGCAAAGTATTTAAAGGCATATTTGTTGTTGTTGTTGTTGTTGTTGTTGTAATGATAGTGGTAGCTGTAGCCTGACAGCATCTAATCTAATAATACCATATACAGTGAAACCTCGTTAGTACGTTTTTGCAGGGGACAACGAAAAAATCGTGTTAAGCGGAAAATGCACTATCGAATATCCCATTAAAAAATATCCAACAGGGAGATGGTATCACTTTACTCATTAGTACATAGTACATAGTGTGTGTGGTATTTCAGAAGATACAGTGTGAAAAAGTCGTGGGAACAAATATCAATAATTCTCTAATGGAGCCTGTTAAAGTAACAAGAGACTACTAAAAGTTGTGAAAAACACGGAAGAACAGATATGACATTTTTTTGCTACAGTACATACATGTTATAGCAGATCACTTTCTTCCTAAAACAATGTATAATGAATTGTTAGTTGAAACCTTAGGTTTCTGACCAGTGGGTAATTAAATGCTGTTTTCTGGTCACTTTTTTTGAACATGAATTTCTCGCAAGGTTATAGACCTTGTGTGAATGGTGATATTTTACCTGCTGGTGCTCCTAGCGACAACTCGCTCTGAACATCCATGTGACCATTGTCTGGCTTGTGCAGGAGAATCAAGTGTGACAGTGAAGGATGCTATTTAAAGCTGAAATGTCATCCATAGAGATTTGTGTGGGCTTTCAGATTATTCGGTGGGATAAGTTGTATTTCAGAACTTCTACCCTAAAGAAAGGCAGACAGCTCAGTGAAAGTAATCACATATTCCAGGTGAAAGAACGATTGGGAGAAGAAATATCCAGCTTCTGTTTGAGAGAAACAGAGAAATGAGTATTACTTAACCACCTTATGCAGTTAAACTTAAGGTAATAGTTACCTTTCTTTTTGAATAATAAATCATATATTTATATATAGACTATTAATTTTAAACATAACTTTATTATATAGTACATATTTTCCGTGTCCTTTGCCGTTGTAAATTATTTTTTCAATTAACGCTAGTCTTGTTTTAATATTTAACAGCTCGATTGCGACTGGAATGTAAAGTCAGCCGAGTGGGAATGCAAAGCAGGCCTTTTCAAATGCTGTAAGCACATTGCTGCGCTTTGCATTTACATTAATACAGAATCAAAGACTTCCTTCCTGCAACAATGGGAAAAGCATAAGAATGTTGCCGCGGAATATTCTAAAGGTGAACTTTTAGGAGAAATGTTCAAGGACAGATTAAGTAAGCGGCCAGTTTGTAGCTTATTGGAAAGTGAAGGATTTGTAACATTCAGCAAAACTGAACTATATGAGAAAATTATAGACTGTGCTTTTTCAAGCATTTTGAAGGCCGAGTATGAAGGTGAATCCTTAATTGTCTCCAATTCCATTGTTGAAGGTATCGTTGGATGATGCTGTATAACAGAGCGAAACAAGACTTTTACTTCAGTATCTTCAGCAAGTAGACCTTCAAAACGTTAATAAACTGTTTAGATGCTATGGAATAAATTACTTGCCAAGTGGCAAGGTATCATTAGTGCCAAAAAATTATGAGTGCATGTTGCCAAGTGACGCCCTGAATTTTTATTATGACAACGTAAAAGTCACAAAATCGCAGACGTATGCTATTACAATTGAGACTAGGGCTCAGTCTAAAAATCCTGTATGGTTCCATCAAAGAAAATTACGCATATCTGCCAGCCAGAGTGTACACAAGATCATGACACTGCAGTGGAGATTTTAATAAACTGGCAACTCAGCTCCTTATTTCTAAAGACATAAATAGTCCTGCAGTGAGATACGGCAGAGATAATGAGCTGAGGGCACTTCAGGAGTTCTGTTTATCGTCCCAATGTTGTGTGTCACAGCTGGGTTTGTTATTAAAAGAAGAGCAACCCTCGCTCTGCTGTAGTCCGGATGGGGTAGTGCTTGGTCAGGACTGTCCCTCTCTTTGGAGATTAAGTGCCCTTACTCGTGTCGGGAAAAGCCCGTGATTGATGACAACCTGTGTAATGTTTTGTATTTGTATAATGGCATTGATGGTGATATCAAGTTAAAGGAAACTCACGTATATTACACCCGGGTACAGGCATAATTGTTTATTTTGAACCTCAACACCTGTGACTTTTTTTGTATATTCTCCAAAGAAAAGTGTGAAAGTGGGTGTCTCCAGAAATGAGGAATTCCTTTCAAATATTATTCCCACAGTTGAGAGGTTTTATTTCGAACATTACCTTCCGCAAATTTTCAAGCGTTTTACATAGTGTTGCATTGTTACCATTCTCATGCATAGATTTTACCCCTCTTCAGACATTTCAAACATGATCTAATTTCTACTCGAGTTAGAAGTACCTACAAACATTAACCCATTCCAGTCAGGGCCTTAATATCCCTAACAAACGTTTTGGACTGGGCATTTTTAAGGATATTTAAAACATTATATCTCTGTACCTGTAGGAGATATTTGCATGATTCTTTTTTCTTTGTGCTTTTTTGAGCATCTAACTTTGGAAAACGCTGTTTGTATCATCTAAACCAGGGATGGCGAACCTTTTCCAACAAGTGTGCCATTTTAAGTCTGGTTTATTATTCTCAACTGTTGACTGTGCCACTTGTTATTTTCCTTTAAGGAATGGCTACAACCCACAACCCCCCGCTACCACGACTTCCTTCCCAAATTCCCAATTAACTTTCATAATATGTTATTTATGTAATTTATTTACCAATTTATTTATTAGATATATATCTTGTAAGTTCATTTGATTGCATGTTCCGTGGTCGTATTTCGAAAATACTGCAAAAATACGTATTTAAATCTGTAAGTTTTGAGAGTACCTATTATTATTTGTAAATAAATAATAAGCTGCCATTGTAACGCACTTCGTCATTAAATGTTATTACTGGGTGAGTTGGCTACACGGTCTGGGGCGTGCAGCTGTCAGCTTGCAATCGGTAGATAGTGGGTTCGATTCCCACAGTCGGCAGCCCTGAAGATGGTATTCCGTGGTTTCCCATTTACACACCAGGCAAATTCTGGGACTGTATCTCAATTAAGGCAAGGCGGTTTCCTTCCAACTCGTAAGATTTCCCTATCCCATCGTCGCCATGAGACCTATATCTGTATCGGTGTGATGCAAAACAAATTGTTAAAGTATAAATATCATTAGATATAAAAATCAAAAGTACTAATATTGCCAATGGACTTCGCTTCCTCCATTACCTTGATTATCTTCACATGTTGTCGTAGTTCGTATGCTCAACAATTTAACTAATTCCTACCTCATCACATTTCCGCAAGGAAATAAAAAATGCAGCTATCACTGCTTGTAAGGTCACATTCATGCTTTCATCAATACGTACTGTATACATCTGGGAGTCATCCCAATTAGTTTTCAATTGCTCCGAAACTTCTTCACTCATTATTCTATCCTTGACAACAGTTCAGCTGGCTGGCATTCCTTTCATTCTTTTAATTATTTGTTGTTTGTTAGGGAAGTTTTTAAATAATGTGTCGGACATCAATAAAGGAGTTTATTTCAAGAACTCACCGTCAGAAAGCGGTTTCCTATGCATGCTGTACTATGCAGTAAGACAGATAGAAACAGTCGCACTGATATTATTCCTTGGCAGGAAAGATGATACAAAAATCTACTGTAGGTTGTTTTGTGCAATGTTCGATACTTTGTGACACGAACTCTCTTCTTTCTTCATTTGGCATGGAACAAACATTTCAATGAGTAGTCTCGAAATGGTGCTTTACATTAAATGTGACGGATACAACTGCTTTCAAACAGAGGCAACGCATCTTTCTATCAGACTGAATTCCCTTGTCCACTGTTCTTGATAAATCCCGTCACTACCTTTGTTAAGTTCCTGTTCTTTCCGGCTCTGAAAACATGTTTGCGAGGTCCGTATACAAAACCACCAGAAAAAGACGTTATCTCACTTGACGTTCGGACCTATCAGTGTAGCAGCGTTGCCATATTGCACGTTCGGATGAAACTAGTATTTAGATTTTCGATATTTATTTCTTACACGTGAAACACTATAAGATGTTTATTGTCTGCGGTACAAGACATATGTCAAAGCACTATTATGGTCATGTGGCGTGCCACCGAAATCGTGTTCGCGTGTCACCTAGTGACACGCGTGGCATAGGTTCGCCATCCCTGATCTAAACTATCACTTGAGATTTTAAATTTTTTTATATATTATACCATGTTTTGCGAATGGAGGAAAGGTCTGACGGATAACTTACGCAAGTACAGTTTTCTGAAATACTGTTGTATTTACCCTATTTTGCTAATGGAAAATGTGCATTGCAGTTACAAAATAACAACAATAATGAGTACGATATAAAAATAATAATTTTTCAATAATAATAATAATAATAATAATAATTACAAGAATGAAAATGGGAGCTCTTATGAAATGTTATTTTAATTGATAAATTTTGTCAAAAGTGTACTCAAATGTAAAATTATTGTTCTATTTACCACAAAAGACTTCTGAGAAAGAGAAAATACGGACAACTTTACTAATATGTAGACAATCTTTCGTATTCACGCAAATATGAAATACGCGGGAACATGCGCTAGGCCGTAAAACGAACTCCAGTCGTAATGAAATGTAAGAAGTTGTTTCCAATTCATATGTCAATAATATGTTCATTTGCGCATACACTTATAATATATCATAAAATATTGAAAATATCACTTTCATCAAGCACATGTTTGCCGCGAGAAGCCATGCCTTAGAGCTCACTGAGTGACAACATCTACTGATGCATGCTGATCGAAAAATCATAAATTCTCTGACTTAGACTTATAATACTGCCATCTTCTTAAATACTCTCGTAACTAATACATGAAGAAACATGATGTAACCACCAGAACGCGTGCATAGCTCGTTCTCGATTCTTAGTGAATTGTCAAACCTTACTACGGGCTATGCCCGCAGCGTGGCCTGAACGTAATTTCGGCCTCTGCGAGCTATGCTCGCATTTAGACTGGAAATAGTTAAAAGAACAGTGAACTAAATTGGTCTAATAATGTACAATTCAATAATTATATACTGTAATCATGTCTAAGTTTAGGTCCTGTCTAAAAGATACTGGTCATCTGCTTTAATGATTGGAGGACTGAAGTTCACTAAGACACCTATGAGATCAACAGTCTTGTCTAAATGAGGTACCAAATCCATGGCAACTCGGTTACTCAATATTTTATAAACCTTCATTCAATGTATGGCTCTTTCAACATGAATTCTGACAAATGCTATATCGTATGTTTTTTCTATTTCCTCAGCTGCTAATTGTGGATTAAATGCAAATGGTGGCATTTCTATTACTGCGTTCCTATTTTCAATGCATGTTTTTATCTGTGTGAACCCTTTATCACACACAACAAGATCTCCTGGTTGAATATGATCTAGTATTCCGGAATGTACGGTAATGTAGCTATCTGTCGCTCTTCCACCATAACATTTAGAAAGAAAAGAAATATAACCTGGCAGAGTAATGGCAACCAGAAATTTTACAGTGAATGCACGAGGTCTATACCGCTGCGTACGTTATACCTCATTCTTTTGCTAGGTGGCAGGTTTTAGTCCTGTCACCGCTGAGAATTAACATTGTGAAGATAGCTCTTCAAAGCATTAATGCGTCCTTCCTCTCTTCTAAAATGTGAATATCTAATATTAGTTAATTCCTTCAATTACCTTGAGGTCAATGTGTATGTTTGAATTCTACGCCACAGACGTTATGATAAAGCCGAAATGGGCTGAAACAAATTATGAAATACAACATTCAGTCACAAGGATGGCAGTTGATGGCTTTCTTCATAAATAATTATGTAAGATACAACGGTTTCACAAAGCGAATGGCAACTGTTTGTGTGCTCCCTATGTGAGGAAAAGTGTGATCGATAACACATTGTAAAAAAAAAAAAAAAAAAAATGCTTAGGCATGAGTACAGCCAACAGTTAAGGGCTCTATTCAGGATCAGAATTCAGGCTAGGTGTCTGTGAGAAATCGGTGTGAGTCATTGCAGGTAGAACAACAGATGGAAGATGAGGAACAGGAAACTGTTGTTGAGAAGTGTGGAAATAGGAGGAAGGGAAATGGTAGGAAAGGGAAATGTAGAGTAGAGGATAGAAAAAGTCAGATGGAACAGGGTCATGGGAGGGATAAAAGGGAGGAGGAAGTAGCTTCTGCAGCTGTCAGTAATGTTAGGGCTGACCAGGAGGGGAGGGGATCAGTTGAGGTGGGTAGGGTTGAGGCTCTGGGCATGGGGGATTCCATTGTAAGACATGTGGGGAAAATGTGTGGAGGAAAGGGAACCAGGGTAGAGTGTTATCCAGGAATTAGGTTGAGGCAGATGTTGAAGAAAGTAGAAGAGAAGGAGGGGTAGGAGAAGGTGGTAGTGTTTCATGTTGGTATCAGCAACGTAAAGCAAGCTGGTATAAGTACCAACATAGTTGGGGATGTGTGAGATCTGGTAGATGCAGCAAGGGTGAAGCTTAAGGAAGCGGAGATTTTTATCAGTGAAATACTGTTTAGGAGGGATACTATCTGAAAGATGATTGGGGATTTAAATGAGACTATATAGTGGGTATGTGGGAAACTGGGAGTGAAATTTCTAGATCCTAATGGGTGGGTAGGAGATAGGGATCTGCGCTCAGATGGTCTTCACTTAAACCACAGTGGTACATATAAGTTAGCAAATTTGTTTGGAAAGGTTATAGGGAGATATATTGAGGGAAACGGGGTGGTCTAGGAAGCGGTGATAAGGGTACAGGGATCTGGAAGTCAAGGGATGACATAAAAATGTTAAGTGTTGAACAGTAGAAGTATTGTAAAGAAAGGAATAGAACTAAGTAATTTAATACATACACTGACTGACAGAGCAAATGCAACACCAAGAAGGAGTGGTCAGAACTTTATGCCAATTGCAGGGTAGACTGACGTCACTGAGGTATGCTCATGATGTGAAATGCGCCTCTGTGCTGCGCACGTAGCGAACGATAAATGGGACACGGCGTTGGCGAATGACCCACTTCGTACCGTGATTTCTCAGCCGACAGTCATTGTAGAACGTGTTGTCGTGTGCCACAGGACACGTGTATAGCTAAGAATGCCAGGCCGCCGTCAACGGAGGCATTTCCAGCAGACAGACGACTTTACGAGGGGTATGGTGATCGGGCTGAGAAGGGCAGGTTGGTCGCTTCGTCAAATCGCAGCCAATACCCATAGGGATGTGTCCACGGTGCAGCGCCTGTGGCGAAGATGGTTGGCGCAGGGACATGTGGCACGTGCGAGGGGTCCAGGCGCAGCCCGAGTGACGTCAGCACGCGAGGATCGGCGCAACCGCCGCCAAGCGGTGGCAGCCCCGCACGCCACGTCAACCGCCATTCTTCAGCATGTGCAAGACACCCTGGCTGTTCCAATATCGACCAGAACAATTTCCCGTCGATTGGTTGAAGGAGGCCTGCACTCCCGGCGTCCGCTCAGAAGACTACCATTGACTCCACAGCATAGACATGCACGCCTGGCATGGTGCCGGGCTAGAGTGACTTGGATGAGGGAATGGCGGAACGTCGTGTTCTCCGATGAGTCACGCCTCTGTTCTGTCAGTGATATCTTCATAAAAGGAAAGAAAAATTCCACCTAATCAATACATTTATTTTCTTGTAAACTATTACAATCTAGGACCGGTTTCGACCCTTCATAGGTCATCCTCAGCTATATCAGAATCACATTTGCATTTCTATCTTATACCTCTGAAAGACCTTCATGATGTATTGTTTCATAATTTTTCAGTGAAAACTTATCTAAAAACTTACAAATTTCTAAGCGTTGTGTTAAAATTAAAATTACAAAACTTTGTCTATTATATACATGCCCTTGGGCTGACAGAATGCATCCTTGGGTTGATTAAGCACATATCTTAAGTATTGCTTATTCTGTTGAATCGAAACCCTTTTATACTTATGTACAATCGTGAATAGACTATCAGTAAAATTTGATAAATAAAGCTTGCGTGATGATTATAATAAAATATCATGTTAAATCTTTATACCTTATTGCTGGAGTGATATTATTTTAGGCAAAATATAAATGCGTGTTGACCTCTGTAAAATATTTTTACATAAACACACTAATGTACTTTAAAGTCTAATCATTGTACTTTAAAGTCTAAAATACTTATTGCTTGGATCTTGCGGTGTTATGTGGTAAAATATTATAACAATTTGTCTTGTATAACATCAGATATTGATAATGTTTGAATATGCCGTGTATGGTTGGCTTTTAAACCTAATGATTAAATGTCAGTTCCTTCTTGCATAAAACTACAAGTTTCATATTATGTTGATTATGTATTGTATAAAACACAAATGTCTATTAAATTGAATGCTTATCATTTATTACAGAAGTTTTAAAAACACTTGAATGTCTAGTAATATAGTCAGTGTGTTTAGTGACACTGAAACGTGTTGGCCTTGATTCTTGCGTTATATTTCCATAATTTGCCTTTTCTTATATATGTCGAATGTTGAACTTTATAGGTTCCATTTGTATAACTGTGAAATGGATCAATATAAGCTTGATACGTGTTAAATTATGGAATATATGTATGATTCAGTTCTGGCCTAACTTCTGGAGTTTTCTCCCATCAAATGCCGTAAGACTGTGGTGGTTCCTTTCCTTTTTTTAAGGCTGGTAAAGTCTGTAAGCCAAAATGAATGAAGTGAGTTAGATTTCAATAGAAGTGTAATATTGTGTGAATTTGTAAAGCCTGAATTAATTTACTTACTGCTGGATGTTTGAAATGCAAGTTTCTTGGCCGTTTGACGAGTAATGTACCTCGTACTGATGGTTCTAGTGTTGTCTGTTGTGAGAGGGGCGGAGGGATAAGCAGGGGAGGTTGTTACGTGTGTATGGGCGGAGTCACTGAGGTTCGCTGTCTGCGCCGTAGCTTGTGTATGACGTCGTCTGTTGACTATTTTGACGTAGTCGTTTTTTAAGATAGGAACTATTTTATTGAACAAAATATTAGTTTTTTCGTCAACAGACGACGTCATACACAAGCTACGGCGCAGACAGCGAACCTCAGTGACTCCGCCCATACACACGTAACAACCTCCCCTGCTTATCCCTCCGCCCCTCTCACAACAGACAACACTAGAACCATCAGTACGAGGTACATTACTCGTCAAACGGCCAAGAAACTTGCATTTCAAACATCCAGCAGTAAGTAAATTAATTCAGGCTTTACAAATTCACACAATATTACACTTCTATTGAAATCTAACTCACTTCATTCATTTTGGCTTACAGACTTTACCAGCCTTAAAAAAAAGGAAAGGAACCACCACAGTCTTACGGCATTTGATGGGAGAAAACTCCAGAAGTTAGGCCAGAACTGAATCATACATATATTCCATAATTTAACACGTATCAAGCTTATATTGATCCATTTCACAGTTATACAAATGGAACCTATAAAGTTCAACATTCGACATATATAAGAAAAGGCAAATTATGGAAATATAACGCAAGAATCAAGGCCAACACGTTTCAGTGTCACTAAACACACTGACTATATTACTAGACATTCAAGTGTTTTTAAAACTTCTGTAATAAATGATAAGCATTCAATTTAATAGACATTTGTGTTTTATACAATACATAATCAACATAATATGAAACTTGTAGTTTTATGCAAGAAGGAACTGACATTTAATCATTAGGTTTAAAAGCCAACCATACACGGCATATTCAAACATTATCAATATCTGATGTTATACAAGACAAATTGTTATAATATTTTACCACATAACAACGCAAGATCCAAGCAATAAGTATTTTAGACTTTAAAGTACAATGATTAGACTTTAAAGTACATTAGTGTGTTTATGTGAAAATATTTTATAGAGGTCAACACGCATTTATATTTTGCCTAAAATAATATCACTCCAGCAATAAGGTATAAAGATTTAACATGATATTTTATTATAATCATCACGCAAGCTTTATTTATCAAATTTTACTGATAGTCTATTCACGATTGTACATAAGTATAAAAGGGTTTCGATTCAACAGAATAAGCAATACTTAAGATATGTGCTTAATCAACCCAAGGATGCATTCTGTCAGCCCAAGGGCATGTATATAATAGACAAAGTTTTGTAATTTTAATTTTAACACAACGCTTAGAAATTTGTAAGTTTTTAGATAAGTTTTCACTGAAAAATTATGAAACAATACATCATGAAGGTCTTTCAGAGGTATAAGATAGAAATGCAAATGTGATTCTGATATAGCTGAGGATGACCTATGAAGGGTCGAAACCGGTCCTAGATTGTAATAGTTTACAAGAAAATAAATGTATTGATTAGGTGGAATTTTTCTTTCCTTTTATGAAGATTGGTAAATGTCAATACGGAAAATGAAATTCATAAATCAAGCTGTCAGTGATAGTCACCGCAGACGAGTGTGGCGTCGGCGTGGAGAAAGGTCAAATCCGGCAGTAACTGTGGAGCGCCCTACCGCTAGACAACGCGGCATCATGGTTTGGGGCGCTATTGCGTATGATTCCACGTCACCTCTAGTGCGTATTCAAGGCACGTTAAATGCCCACCGCTACGTGCAGCATGTGCTGCGGCCGGTGGCACTCCCGTACCTTCAGGGGCTGCCCAATGCTCTGTTTCAGCAGGATAATGCCCGCCCACACACTGCTCGCATCTCCCAACAGGCTCTACGAGGTGTACAGATGCTTCCGTGGCCAGCGTACTCTCCGGATCTCTCACCAATCGAACACGTGTGGGATCTCATTGGACGCCGTTTGCAAACTCTGCCCCAGCCTCGTACGGACGACCAACTGTGGCAAATGGTTGACAGAGAATGGAGAACCATCCCTCAGGACACCATCCGCACTCTTATTGACTCTGTACCTCGACGTGTTTTTGCGTGCATCGCCGCTCGCGGTGGTCCTACATCCTACTGAGTCGATGCCGTGCGCATTGTGTAACCTGCATATCGGTTTGAAATAAACATCAATTATTCGTCCGTGCCGTCTCTGTTTTTTCCCCAACTTGCATCCCTTTCGAACCACTCCTCCTTGGTGTTGCATTTGCTCAGTCAGTCAGTGTATATACGTGCCAGATAGTGTAATAGGAGTTGAATCATGGCTAAGAAGTTATATAATGGATGCAGAAATATTCTTACGGAACTGGAGTGTGTTTATTACATGTTACAAATCTCATGATGTACGTTAATTCAACAATGAGATCCACCTATTCAATACACATTGGATTCTTAAAGATTTACATCTTGTCATACTAATTTAATGGGACATGTTTCGCCCATTGTAAGGGCATCATCAGCCGTAATCTCATGCCTAAAAGATAAAGATCACGATCCTGATTACTCTAGTCAAAATGTTACATAGAGAAACATATGTGTTATGAAAATGAGAAAACTTGTTGCGAGTTCCTAAATGACATTTTACACAATTAAAACATGTTTAAAAATATGTACGAGAAAAATGATTAGTGTTGGTGCAATCTTACATTGAAATCTTTAAAACATTTTTTTAAATAGCCAAACTGTCCTTATTTACATGAATGATAAAGTCTATGGCTAAATTATGGCCTTGAGGTACAAGATCAAAATGTGAATGGAATCTGGTTAAAGACAACCCAATTTGAAGTCGTAGAATTGATTACAAAGAACCGTAAGTGGCTTAATCATTTACGGAAGACATTAAATATTCTTGTAGAAAGCTTATAGTATTATCATCAAGTATACAGCTGTGTGACTGATGGAGTTGTTGTTGTTAATTAACCCGTATTTGTGAGGTGAGTTCACAGTCTTCTTATATTTGTTGAAAAAATGTTGAAAGGTTCACGGCTGAGTGTTTCCGTGTGTCTTTACTAGCTGATGCGATTCTTTCCTTGTTGTGCTAATAGTCAAATGGGAACGCTCATGCTTGATGTTGGTTATAGCTTAAATGATGACAACGAGTGTTGAGGGATGTGTGGTGAGGAATCCTCTCAATTTTTGTGGTGTGAAAGACATGGAAAGGAATGTGATTGTAGCGGGAGATCTGAATTTATCAAATGTCGACTAGGAAGGTAATGCGAACGACAGGAAGCGTGGCCAACAAATGGCGAATAAGTTAATATGGCAAGGGCAGCTGATTCAGAAAATGATGGAACCAGCTACAGGGAAGAACATCCTGGATGTGGTGCTGGTAAAACCAGATGAGCTCTATAGAGAAACCGAAGTAATAGATGGTATTAGTGATCATGAAGCTGTTTTTGTCGTAGTCAAAAATAAATGTGATAGAAAGGAAGATCTTAAAGGTAGTGCTATTAGGCAGTACCATATGGCTGATAAATCAGTCATGAGGGAGTTTTTAAAAAGTAACTACAATTGGTGGAAAATGGTAAATAAAAATGTAAACAGACTCTGGGATGGGTTTAAAGCAGTTATTGAGGAATGTGAAAACAGGTTTGTACCTGCAAAGGTGGTAAGGAATGGTAAAGACCCATCGTACTATAATAGAGAAATAAAGAGACTAAGAAGGAGGTGCAGATTGGAAAGGAATAGAGTTAGAAATGGCTGTGGAAGTAAGGAGAAATTGAAAGAACTTACTAGGAAACTGAATCTAGCAAAGAAGTCAGCTAAGGATGACATGATGGCAAGCATAATAGGCAGTCATACAAATTTTAGTGAAAAATGGAAGGGTATGTATAGGTACTTTAAGGCAGAAACAGGTTCCAAGAAGGACATTCCAAGAATAATTAATGAACAAGGGGAGTGTGTATGCAAGGATCTTCAAAACTCAGAAGTATTCAGTCAGCAGCATGTAAAGATTGTTGGTTACAAGAATAATGTCCAGATAGATGAGGTGACTAATTCTAAAGAAGTATTAAAATTTGCATATAATAACAATGACATTTGCAATAAGATACAACAGTTAAAAACTAGAAAAGCAGCTGGAATTTATAAGATTTCTGGGTATATACTAAAGACAATATGTTGGGATTAGTACCATATCTGAAGTAGTTATTTGATTATTGTTTGCTTGAAGGAGTTATATCGAATGAATGGAGAGTTGCTATAGTAGCCCCTGTGTATAAAAGAAAGGGCGATAGACATAAAGCTG
The DNA here is from genome assembly GCF_040414725.1 of Anabrus simplex. Taxonomy (NCBI): domain Eukaryota; kingdom Metazoa; phylum Arthropoda; class Insecta; order Orthoptera; family Tettigoniidae; genus Anabrus; species Anabrus simplex. The sequence goes on along the minus strand of NC_090271.1, from coordinate 73,192,663 downwards.
AAAATTACAGGCCAGTAAGTTGGACATGCGTTGCACGTATGCTTTGGGAATGCATTCTTTCTGATTATATTAGGCATGTTTGCAAAATTGATTTGATAGAAGGCAGTTCAGGTTTGGAAAAGTTTATTCCTCCGAAGCTCACCTTCTAGGATTCCAGCAAAATATAGCAGATATCTTGGATTCAGAAGGTCAAATGGACTGTATCGCGATTGACCTGTCTAAATAAAGCATTTGATAGGTTGGATCATGGGAGACTACTGGCAAAAATGAGTGCAATTGGACTAGACAAAAGAGTGACTGAATGGGTTGTCATATTTCTAGAAAATAGATTTCAGAGAATTAGAGTAGGCGAAACTTTATCTGACCCTGTAATGATTAAGAGGGGAATTCCTCAAGGCAGTATTATTGGACCTTTGTTTTCTTATGTATATAAATGATATGAGTAAAGAAGTGGAATCAGAGATAAGACTTTTCACAGATGATGTTATTCTGTATAGAGTAATAAATAAGCTACAAGATCCTGAACAACTGCAAAATGACCTGGATAATGTTGTAACATTGACAGCAGGCAATAGTATGATGATAAACAGGGTTAAAAGTCAGATCGTGAATTTCACAAATAGGAAAAGTCCTCTCCGTTTTAATTACTACGTTGATGGTGTGAAAGTTCGTGATGGGGATCGCGGTAAGTATCTAGGGCTTGGAAAGATCTTCATTGGGGTAGTCACATAAATATGATTGTAAATAAAGGGTACAGATTCCTGCACCAGGTTACGAGGGCGTTTAGGGGTTGTAGTAAATATGTAAATGAGAGGGCATATAAGTCTCTGGTAAGACCCCAACTAGAGTATGGTTCCAGTGTATGAGACCCTCACCAGGTTTACATGATTCAAGAACTGGAAAAAATCCAAAGATAAGCACCTTGATTTGTTCTGGATGATTTTCTACAAAAGAGTAGCGTTACAAAAATGTTGCAAAGTTTGGGCTGGGAAGACTTGGGAGAGAGAGGACAAGCTGCTTGTCTAAGTGGTATGTTAAAGTCAAAGAAACATGAATGTTTATTAAATTCCACCTATTCAATACATAAAGAGTAATTTTAATTAAGTATTAAAACTTAAGTAAATTTACTTTAATGTACAATTCAATACGGACCCAAATATGAGAATTATAGCGTGTAAGTGGTATGTTCTGAGCTGTCGGTGGAGAGATGGCGTGGAATGACATTAGTAGACGAATAAGTTTGAGTAGTGTCTTTAAAAGTAGGAAGATCAGAATATGAAGATAAAGTTGAAATTCAAGAGGACAAATTGGGGCAAATATTTGTTTATAGGAAGAGGAGTTAGGGATTGGAACAACTTACCAAGGGAGATGTTCAATAAATATGCAATTTCTTTGAAATCATTTAAGAAAAGTCTAGGAAAACAACAGATAGGGATTCTTCCACCTGAGCGACTGTCCTAAATGCAGATCAGTATTGATTGATTGATTGATTGATTGATTGATTGATTGATTGATTGATTGATTGATTGATTGATTGATTGATTGATTGATTGATGAAAGAAATGTGTAATGGAGTTCTCTTGCCTGAAATTCCACATCCAAGTAATGTAACCAGACCTCTTTTTTTGATTTTTCACTCTTGCCATATATTGAAAAACATTCAATCTCTGTTTCGTGAGAGGGAATTTCTGCACGAGGGGCAAAAAATGCAAGCTCCCATGTAAAGAAATTGTACCACCTTCAGAAAAAACTGATAGTAAAACCTGTTCGCGGCTTGACAAGAAAAGTTCTTTTTCCCTCTAAACTGGAAAAGATGAATGTACGGAGAGCAAAATATGTGTTTTCAACATCTGTCACTGCTGCACTGAAAACTTTACCTGTTGTTATTCCTGAGGTAATATGCAAACAAGAAAGTGTCCAGTAAACAATTACCCTTTTAGAAATAGTCCGAAAGTGGCATGGTATTCACAACGTTTGTAACATAAAACAGTCGTACATTTCGAGAAATTCTGACAAAGAAATATTCCAATAATAATTATTAAATTAATGTTGTATGGTCCACATTTTTCAATACTATATTTTATGCAATATTATTATATTACATTTCTAAACTATTGACTACGGGAACATTTCATTTTGTTTACGTTGGTTGATGTGGAAACACCATCTAGCAGTTCTGCGTCAGCTGGTGGTCATTTACAGTGGCATCCAGTGGCTAGCATACTGCTAACACCACTCAAGTAGATTTGGTGATTGATGATCTGACTACAGAATCAACATTTACCAGTTCCCATTTTGCAATTGAAATTGTAATGATTAACAGGGATGGAACTAACAATGCTATGAATATCAATACAAGAAAGAGTGTGGTTGATGAGCATACTCCAGATGCTAAGAATTTAGAGCCTAATTTATTTTTCAGATTTTACAATTAGTTCATCCCATATTTTAATGTTAATTGTGTGTTTGTACATTAGTTTTCATGTCAGTTGTGTGTTTTTATATTTGTTTAGTTATTAGATGCATTGCATTAAGGCTGAAGAAGGCCAGCCAAGACCGAAACTAGCCCCTAGTTTAGTAATGCAATTCAATAATATTGCATAATATAGTATTGAAAAAAGGTGGACCATACGACAATAATTATTATTCTGGTCACAATTCAATACGGATGAAAACCATGAAGTTTATATCCTATGAAAGAAAAATTGTCTGCAGTAGACAGTGACAGGCTAATGTTAACGGAGACCTTTCTGCCTTTATTGAAGAGATTCAAACTAATTCTGACCAAAGATGAAAATCAGCAAAGTAGCATACGAAGCTATCCAGCTATCAACAAATTTGACTGTAAAATGTATCTGGTATTTATTGTCAATAGGTTTTCATTAGATTTTAAGTCGCAACCTGAATAGCGACGACATTGAACTCTTCTTCAGTCATTTACGAAGGTGGATTTAATGACATGATGGATGTGAGATCATGCTTGTATACAATGGAAACAATGTTGAAAACTGGATGGATAAATACGTCGGATACAAGTAATGCAGAAAGGAAGATGTTCTAGACAATAGATGCCATCAAGCAGCAACGTACTGAGTAGAGATGCAATTTTCAACCTGAGGCTATTTTAGAATTTCTTGACTTACCACTAGGAGGTATGTTTTCCGCCATTGTCCGGTCCCAAGTCCGGAATGAGAAAGGAGGTGGGTTTGCTGGTCTGGCACCCAGCTGTAAAACTGCCAACGCCGAGTGTTGGGCGGTGGGAAACAACCTGACTCCCTAAGGGGGCCAACGGTGAATGAGCCCCTATGGGTGGGGTGATGGTCCCCACAGTGGAGGAAATGTCACTGGAATCCATTATGCATCATCTGCTCTCCAGGTTAGGGGCGGCTGCACAAGGCGCCTGTACTCCAGAGGAGCGGCCTCATTATCACCTCACTGGATCACATCCAGAGTTGTAACTAGGGACCTACCCCACACAGGTGACACCTTGACGGTCAACCATGGAAGGTATTTTAAGGAATATTCCACTGGCTGAACCAAGAGTTCAGAGAAGGCAGCATTCAGATACGGTAGGCTGCAACTTAGAAGATACCGTGAAGTCGCAGGCAGGGAAATACCCCAGTACCACATACATGAACGAGACAAAATCAAGAATCAAACCAAAGCAGATAACCTACTTCTCTACACACAATATAAACTCACTCATGCAAATCGGTAAACTAAAAGCGATCACTGACATAATGGACCAACACAAAATTCTTATCATGGGATTACAGAAAATAAGAAACAGTGACCAGGATGCCTTGGAATCTCAAGGGTACAGACTTTATAAAGGTATACCCGGGAAGAGAGTGATGAAGAATGTCCCACATTTTGGAACAGGATTCTTGGTCAGCCTTAAAATAATAAACTCAGTTCAAGAATTCAAATCACAGTCTCCACGACTCTCAATGCTCACCTTAAAGGCATCTAATAAAATCTGTACTATAATAAATGCCCATGCTCCCGCTAATGATAAAAACAACTCTTCAAAAGACCATGAGGAAACAGAAGAATTTTGGGACCCATTGGACCAGACCATATATAGCATCCCCAAACACCATGTAAAATTATTAATAGGTGACTTCAACGCTCAACTAGGCAGAGAAAGAAAATACCGTGACATCATTGGAAAATGGCCAGCACACAAGAAAACAAATAAAAATGGACAGAGACTAGTTGACCGGTGTAGAAACCAAAATTTAATCTCAAAATCTACATGTTTTAAGAGGAAACCTCAAAAACTCAAAACATGGAAACACCCTGACTAAATTAAAGGAGAATGGCAAATGGATCACATCTGCATGGACAAATACCACCACAAAGAGATCTATAACGTCAAAGTCCTCCGAGGAATAGACACAGGTTTAGATCACTACGTAGTTAAAATTAAACTCGCTCCCCAGAGGAGACAAAACAAAACCAAGCCCTTAAAACTGAAAGAAAAATAGATTCTACCCAGCTAATCAACAACAAAAATTACGAGAAAGCAACTGAAAAAATAAAAATCACAGATAAACTTGAAGACTTAATACACAACCTTAAACAAATTGCAAAAGACCTGGCTCCAATTAAATCACGTAAAAAAACACCAATGGTGAAACAGTGAATGTGATGAAACAGTGCAGAAAAGACATCAGGCATGGTTATTACATCAGTCCCAAAAGACAGAAATATCCTATGAAAATCTAGTAAAACAGAGAAAAGAAACTACCCAAGTCTTATGAAGAATAAAAAGACAACATCATAAGGACACACTGCAGTTAATTGAAGAACAATTCAATAAAACTCAACCAAGGGACTATTACAAAACCTTCAGAAAGCAGCTCCAAAAATATGAACCCCCGACCCTACTGATGAAGGATGAAAATGGTAAGCTGGGTCATAACAATAAAGACAATGCAGAAATTCTGGCTAAATATTTCAGCAAGCTTTTAAATTGTGAGGAACCTATAGAACTCCTTCATTTGGACACCAACACCCCGATAAAAATACCTCCATAGAACATCAATCCCCCCACAACAAAGGAAGTCTACCAAGCTCTGAATAAATTAAAAAAACTACAAACCACCAGGAGAAGATCAGATCTTTGCGGAAATCTGGAAATATGCAGGAACATAAGCAAAAATTGCCCTCCATCAACAACTTGTCTCTATCTGGATTAAAGAAGAACTACCAGAACAGTGGACAACAGCCCTCATTCACCCACTGCACAGAAAAGGAGATAAAACCGACCCTAATAACTACAGGGGAATCTCGCTCCTAGACATAACATACAAAATCTTTTCAATAATCATCCTCAATAGGATAAGTTTACAACTTGAGAAAGAATTAGGAGAATATCAAGGAGGTTTCAGACCCTGGAGGAGTTGTCCTGATCAAATCATGTGTCTTAAGTTGATAATGGACTATAACAGGAGAAGAAACAGAGATATGGTGATTACATTTATAGATTTCAAGAAAGCTTATGATTTCATTCATAGAGAATCTCTGTTTAAAATTTTAAGACACCTTGGACTACACCCCAAATTAATGATAAAACTGACTCCCATCAATACCAAATCAAAAGTGAAGTTTAGGGGTGAAACATCAGAGACATTTGAAATTAAAACTGGACTACGACAGGGAGATGGGCTCTCACCACTATTATTTAATTGTGCTCTAGAAAAGGTAATGAGGGAATGGTTTAGGAAATGTCCCCCTAAAATAAAGATTGGCCGAAAAATCAAAACAAATTGCCTGGTTTTCACTGACGATTTAGCATTACTAGCAGTGAACATAAAAGAAGCAAAAACCCAGATATCAGAACTTCAAAACATTGCAAATAAAATTGGCCACAAAATATCATTGGAAAAAACGGAAATAATGCCCCAAAAACCAACACAACTAAAAGAAGTTAAATGGTAATAAAATCAAAATAGTAACTCAATTTAAATATCTTGGAGAAGTAATAACACCTAACCTAAATGAAAAAATCTCATTCCAAACAAGAATAAATAGATTAGCTAAAGCACAAAAATTAACATGGGGTATCTACAAAAGGAAGTGTCTATCAATAAATACAAAAATTAAACACTACAACACAGTTATAAAACCGGAAGCTACATATGCAGCAGAAACACTTTTGTACCTGAATAAACAATCAAAGACTGGCAGACTTCAGAAAATTGAAAGGAGAACCTGCATCAACAAAAATACCAGAAAGATGGACAGTGGCGGTTAATACCTAACAAAGTCGTGTACAAAGAGCTAGAACCCATTACAGATTATGCATAAGAGGAGACTGGGATTCTTTGGACATATCATGAGAATGCAGGATTCGAGACTTCTGAAACAACTAGTACAACACAATCTCGTCTCAAAAAAATACTACAACAGGATGGAAATGGATCAGAGAAGTAAGAGAGGATCTGAAGGAAATAAGCCTTACAACATAAGACACCACGAATAAGATAAAATTGAATACAAAACTCAAGAATACAAACCTCCGCTTTACCCTTACACAAAACAAACCAACAAAACGCATATTTTCAACTGAGGAAAGGGCACGAAGATCGGAGCATCTAAAGAAGTACTGGGAGGACCGCAAAGCCCGAACAATCCCTTCAGAGAGACCTGAACGACGGACTGACTAAAGTGATCCTATGTGGTCATAAAAGAAGAAGGAGGTATGTTGTTCATTTATCAGCTAGAAATAATTTTATTTTTTTGTATAAGACATCGTATGTTGTTCATTTATCAACTAGAAATAATTTTATTTTCTTGTATAAGACATCTAAAGTGAGTAATCCATTACTTGTCTGTTCAGAATGCCCAGTCTCAATAGAACTGACATCATTGGCAATGATAGGTGGATACTTGGTTCGAATTGCCGAGGAGAATTCACAGTGTTCATTCTGTCTAGAGCAACTTTCCAGAATCAATACCAACAGTACTTTGATGTGCCTAATTAAGGCACAAGACCGAGGCGCATTGTGTTACCCATCGAGAAAGTTTGTTTTCTTTGTAAGAAATGTTCTTAAATTCACTTTGCATGCCATACAGTTCATACAAAATACAAGTGTACTTAAGATGAAGTTGTTCGTTGCTCCAAAATTCACAAAAACATTTATATGTGAGGAATGTGGTCAGGAGCCACTTCCTGATATTATTGTAACGAAGTTCCTCAAACCAATACTTGACAATCATGCAAGAAATGTTACAAATGACATTGATTTCATGAAGAATTTCATGACAAAACCTCTTGAGTTGGAAAGTGTTAAAATTATTATTCTCATTATGCAGCAGAGAATTTACAGGTATTTAATGTTTTATTATTAAAAGAGTTATTTACTAAAAGGTGAAGTTAATGTTTTCTTGTTCCCATAATTGTGCCATATCTATTAATGCAATTAGAGTGTAGTGAATTTTGTATCCCCGTCTAATAAAACCCTGCGGTTTAACAGGACTAAACAATACTATCTAGCAGTGTATTCTCAAACAACGCCGAGCCGCTTCTCAGAACAGCTCTCACGGCCTTGTGAGTGTATCATGTAATCAATGTCTACACTCGCCACATGCAATTATGCGCCTTCAGCCACCATTTTGAACACGAAACTTCGGCAGTACTCGGCATTGGTCTGGACACACTCGCCGGTGTATAATATAAACATGTCAACTGTCAAACTAGCAGTTCGTATTTTTGTGTGAATGGTACACCACTTTACTATTGCCTGCATCCTTACATAACTTTTAGATGGTATAGGCCTACAGTATATGGAAGTCTTATTACCTAACGGCACCCACAAATGACCTGTCAAAGATCTGCTTTTGCTGCACTATAGCATTGCCTTCGTGATATACAGGCCGTACTGTAGCGCTGATGACATAACAGTTTGGTTATGCGCTCCGCTTGAATAACACACTTGTTTAAATTAGTTAAGAAACTGTTAACACCTTATAAAACCAAAAACTATTCATAAATAATTGTTAGTTCTGACATACAATGCATATCCTTCCCCGTAAAGTTCTATTTCTCGCATATACAGTATCTCTTCATTTTCGTAAGCACAGGCGAACACTTTGAGACACATTCTTGTTATTTCTATTCATTTTCTAAGCAACTGGGATGTTCACATCATACACACTGATAGAAAACAAGCAACCAGTTACCAATACAATATACTGCAAATGTAAATTATTTCTGTACCACTAATTCAGTATGTACAAGAAAGATTATGAGTAAGCTAACCTCCAACAATAACAAATCATTTACTGTAACTGTCATGAAATTCAGTTATTATTTAAAAAGAATGTAGATTTTTAAACAGCAAATAATGCCTATTACAATTATTTTCATGGAATAACCCTGTTACATTGCCTATGATATGAAATTTGATAGGGAAAATCTCAGCAGTGTTATTTTACAATATATTTGTACCTAAAATGGTAAAATGCATATATTGGACTTGAATTTTCAAATACACCGAATTCAAATAAGCCGTAAGTCTTATTACATTAAAGTATATCTAATGTTACTCATGTTTTTGATATAATAAGAAATTTTAACACCATCTCGATGAGACAAGTCTTATTTCTCTCAGGATTTAGTCTTCAGAAAAGTGGTTGCTACACACAACTGTGTGGTGATTAACTATTAATTTCTCCCTAGGAATAGCTTTCTTCCATAACTCTTTCTTCGTCAGAAGAAAACACAAATACTGGAGTGTACTCTCCTCGTTTATAATGTACTTTGCAACCAGGCACACAGCAACTCTTAGCATGGTGATTTCTCTCACTGATAACCTTAATTCAAATATATACACATTGCGATTGATAATAAAACGCTGAATACACTAACTCAATTCAAATTAAAACACTGCAGAGCGATATTCTTAACCTATAGCCTCACATGAATACACGCTAACACTAAGTTTTCTTCAGTAATTGAAGACTTTTCATTTAATAATGCAGTCGATAATGACTTAGTCTGATACATATCTGAGTAAACATGCGGCCAACGTTAAGAATTTCAATAAAACAGCGAAGAATCCGGATGTAACTCAACTAACTCACATGCTAAACTTCCCCCCTAACGATCAGTTGATTGTTTTCCCACGCTAGCTACAGTACGGCACGTACTTCACGAAGGCAGTTACTTTAACTTATTTTAACTTCAGTCGTACCACACTGATTTATAACATCCTATCACAAGAAGAGTTATTGGCAATATATAACCTTCAATTTATTGTGTTGAGTGGTAAAAAGAAGTGAAGTGATTATTTGTCGTGCGACAGCCTACTTACGGACAAGTTCAGTTGCATGGTACATACGGTATCTGTCTTGTGATAGCCTAACTATGGATAAGAAAAGGGTCGTGAAACCACTCACTAATGAAGAAAAAATTAAAATCCTCCAAGAAGTAAGGAATCCACATCTTAAGCGCGTACAGTTGGCGCGAACGTTAAAACTAGCATCTTCTACTTTGAACACTATTGTGGGCTACCAAGACAAAATTGAAAATGTGTATAAGCAAAATAGAAACAGAAAAAGAAAACATGTGCACGAAGGAAAGTTTTTGAAGTTGGAAAGAATGATTTTGAATAAATAAATTTCTAACTCCTGATTCGAATGCGAAATAGGCTACAAGCACAATCAAGGACACTGGGTTATTCAACAATCTCACTGACAACAAAGACTTTTCCATAAAACAGAAAATAAACCACTTTACCCTTTGGGAAAATCAAGTGATCATAGATATGTCTTTTGGTCATGACCATACACCAACGGCTGCACAGTTGCTAGAGTTACACGTCCGTTACACATTTTGTGGCGATAACTTCTGTGGCGCATAATTTCAGATGACTCGCAGCCATAAAGCGTGAAAACTTAATTCAGCGCTCCTAACCGTAATGAAATCTATTACTCTGCTTTAACTTAGCACTGTCCTGTCTTGTTCTAGTGTAAAGTCTTTGCTGCCAATCAGTGACTCAAAACTCAACTTTACCTAAGCTAACAGCTTGCCCCTTGAAGGCGCAATATACTCTTTGTTTGAGAATTCAAGGTCATTTCCTCTTTTAGTGCAACTTTCTCCGACTGACCCACAGCGAGGGCTCTTTATCTCTGTTAGAAATCACATTTCGTACACAAGGGATGACAAAGAACATTTTCAGGTCTGGGGAATATATGATCGTACTAAGCGGTAAAGGCAAAAAATCGTGACTTGTTAAGTGAGGTATTTTTTATACAGATTTAATACGATTTACAGCGTGCTAACGAGAAAACGTGTTAATGAGGAACGTACTAACGAGGTTTCACTGTATCAGATATCATATCCAAGAACACTATCCATCCATATTATCTCAGTTGACATCATAAAACTGTGTGAATGCTGTTCCAAACCAATACAATTAGGAAAAATTCACTCCGTTCGCCTGATCAGCCATCCTGGAACCTAAGAAGTGATGATGATGATGATTGTCGTTTTCCATATCATCTCAGTTGACATCATACATATCTCAGTTGACATCATAAAACTGTATGAATGCTGCTCCAAACCAGTACAATTAGGAAAAATTCACTCCGTTCGCCTGATCAGTCATCCTGGGACCTAAGAATTGATGATGGTGATGATTGTCATATTAAGGGGCAAAGCAATAGGTTTGATACAGTTCAAAACCTGTTTTTTGAGAAAGAGTTGAACCCTTCGAAGAGTAAGGAAATCAAATAAAGGAAGGAAAGGGCTTAGACAGGCAGGAATATGAAAGATTCCCCAGGCCTCTCTCAGCAAATACTAGGGTTTAGGAGAATAGACATTGACCTAGTTAGGTCAAGCAAGAAAGAACAGAGATTGAGCCTGGCCCAAGTAATTGAAACCAGTGCTAAACTCAACTGCGGTCTCGTGGTTGCACATAGTGAATGGAGGATTAGAAAAGATTTCAAGGTAACAGGTGTAGAATCCATTAATACTATAATAGTAGCTATACATAATGACACTTAATTCATTTGGAGAAACTTGCAGACAATGCTGAAGGGTTTATTTGTGTAATTTTGATCCATTGTTTTCTTGAAAATATGTTGATTTTCAGACATTTTTGTTCTTGTAAGTTCTTCAAATAGGTTACTTAAACTTCTGTTTCTTATATGGTAGTATGATTTTTTTTTTTTTTTTTCTTCTAGGCCAGATTTTATCTAAACCGGGAACATCGGGAGAAACTCAAGCACAGGACTCGTTGCAGGGTGAGTACCCGACAATTTTTATTTTCTGGCTGATTTCAACCATGGGGCTTCAGCCTGTATTCGTTGTATGGCTCGGGTCTTGCAGTGAAACTTTTTTGCATCTGACTAATTCTTGTGGACTACATGCAGGGCAACTTTTCCCTGTAATGTAGAATTCATTTTTAGCTTTTGAAAATATTATTCTTGAGGTTGCTTATGCAGTATCTATGTTTAAAACTTGTTGCGATTGTCACGCTACAAACTGTGAAGACATTTTCCTTCTAGAAATGATAACTAAGCAGTGAATTTATGTTGTATTAATTTCATAAAGAATTGTGGGCCTTAAGCACATCTCTTCTCAGTTCGCTCAACATTGACATGAGATAATTCCTTCCTAAGTTTTATAATTGAGAAGTTGACAATTGAGAGTTGAATTGCTGCTGCAGGAGGACAGATGAGCGTGCACGTTTTGACTCACCTGCCTGGCCGTCGGGAAAGGACTTGTATCGTTTGTGGGCATACCAAGAAGAGAGGCCGCTCGTCTTACTGGTGCCCAGGATGTAATGTGGGTGTTCACCGCTATTGCTGGCCGTATTTACAACATTACTTCAGAATTGGTTACCCAAGAGGGTTGCGATCGTGAACCTCCTCCCTTCTCATAAATATGATGTAAGTAGGGAGGTTATTTTTGCTTTATTTCCTTGCAGGGTCCTGAAGTGATGATATAAACATGCTTTTTCAAGGTTTTATAATTAGGAAGTATTATGAGATTTGTAGAGAAAATACTGTACTTGCGACAGGATTCACTGAAGACTGTTCTTGGTTCCGTAAAATTAAATGCTTATCCATTTCTAATAAAAACATATTAACATAATTTTTTGCAATCAAGTTTCATTTATATAGTGAATACAGTTTCTTTTGCCCGAGCCATGTAGCCCTGATTTGCTACAGAAATGCAATGAATGCAGGACTTAAATATACTCACCGGCAAAAGTAAAATATATTTTTAAAACAAATTCTGGAATGGAATAGAACAGCTCTTTTTGTATTCCTCAAAAAAAATTCAAAGTGATGCATGCAAGGCTGAGCACAGCTGGGGTATCCATGAATCATCCTCTGTTGACAGAGGCTTCCTCCAACCTTTTTATATAATGGGTGTATTAATCTCAAAGGCTACATGTTCAAGGACCAGTTTGTTGTGTTTATAAGCTTGCTGCCGTTAAGTTTCACATTTTGATAACATTAATGGTTTGTCTGTGAGTGTACATTAGTTTATGGTAGTAGACTAGAGTGTGTTAACTATTTTGCGTAATTTGGAATACTTTAGTTGGTTAGAGAGTGTATGTTATCCTGCGCAGCATAGGCACCAAGGTAGGTCTGTATTATTTTCTTTTGGTTTGCTTTTCTTTTAATTTATGAATGAAGCTC